>NW_026136715.1:23396939-24071939 GCF_905237075.1 Dicentrarchus labrax
CAAGGCCCGCAGTGAGATGGAAGACATCATGTCGAAGGTAACTATTACTTTGCTTCTGAATATCCTTGTCTGTGTTTGATGATAAATGTGAAAACAAACGATAGGGGAGAAAAGAAATATCACTTTTAACAGGAACAATAATCATTAATTTGTTGGAAATCTGTGTTTAAATATTGCATATACGCTCATATTGAGTCCTATAAATTGTTCTACAAATTAGATTATAGAATAATTCAACAATATCCTTTTAATGACCAAGAAAAACAAGAATAGGTCATTGACTAATGAAAATAACATCTTTGACTGCACCTGTGCTACCAGTTTCCAGTGCTTAAAGTTAATCTACCTGTTGTTTTTTATTTTGACCAACTTTGCATCCTGATTTGATGATAAAGTACCTTTTTAAAATTACATTATTGAATAAATTTGTTCAACAATTTCTACTACAAGAATATGAGAATATAAGAAAATGACTGGTGCAAGAGTTTATGCTAATGTTCAAATATATAATCTCTGGAAGCACTAATCCCTTCCCATAGAAAACTCAGCCAGAAACTAAATTCCAAAAAAAAGAGGACATAAAGGTCGATTATGTTGGCCTTCTCGCACCCCATTTAGAGACTATGGTTTTGAAATTTCTATCATAAAATCAGATAGCCTTGGGGAGCCTTTTTTTTTTCAAAGCCAACAGTTAAATCTCTTGTCCTGAAGCCATGCTTGTACTTGTTTACCCAAGGTATGTACGCTCTATGACTCAGCCGCTCCTTTTTTCTTCTCTTTTAGGGCGTCAGGCTGTACTGCCGCCTTCACAGCCTCCACACGCCTGTCATCAAGTAAGTACCTGCCCTTCTCTCCTCTCTCTTCCTCCTCCCCTTCTCTCCTCTCTCTTCCTCCTCCCCCCATATGCTAATGTTCCCACTCTCCAGGTGCATGAATGCATATTCATGAAGGGTTCACATTTGGCCCACGTCACCCTTGCTGTAATGACTGAACTAACAGTAGCACTGCCAGGAATGACAGCCCTCAAACCTTTTTCTTCTCCAACTCTCCCAGTCAGGCTGGAGCTGCTGTCGGTTCATGTGTTCAAGATTTTCTGACTGGAGGTTTATATGAGATGGCTCTTAAAGGATTATAAGGAGAGTCACATATTATGAGCATTTGTCTAGGTAATCTTTACAGTGTAGTGGGTTAGCTGCATTTATGTTTCTAAATGTACATGATTTAAGTGGGAGTCTAAATCATGGCTGCAAACATTTTAACCTTTAATTTCTCCCTCTTTTGCACACAAACGCATGCGCACACACTTTCTCACTTTCTTGCTTACATATGCAGTACACATACTCTGAAATATAAACACTACAGTATACAGTACGTACACACACCATCCCTAGATGTCATTATATTAATGTAGTGCTCCATTAATTAAGCCCTTAATTCGTCTTTTAAGCTAAGACTAATTCAGGACCTAAAAATAAGTCTTAAATTATTGTTAACTTTACCTAAAACAAATCTAAATTGTAACCCTGAAACTGAAATTAGTCCCATGTGGGGGGAAAATGATCTTGCTTGTTTTCCATCTGAAAGTGTACTCGTCAGAATAGAAGTAAAAATGCACAGGCAACCCACATAATTTCCCCCTGACACCCCCTCATCCACACAAACACACAGACACACACACACAAACACATATAAACCCCTCCCTTCGTACTCTTCCCCCTTCATCTCTCTATCTCTCCTTCCATCACTCACCCGCTGATTGAAGTGCCCGGGGTTGCCATCGGTGCAAACAAAGAGCTTTTGGTCCGGGGACAAATCCTATTAACATACAAAGGCAATGCCTCGGCTTGCCAGCCAGATATTATGTAATATGGCTTGGCTTTTTTTTTAATCCATCACTAAATTGGCTTTGTATGTAGCAACCATTAATTATAATTTTTGAGTGATGGATGTATTGCATTTTATGAATCGTAAATAATCATAAATTGTTCCTCTATTTTATTAAACTTTGTTGAGAGACAAAGCGGCTGACGGTTTCATAACATTAGAATGCAGTGAATAAGAATAACAAATTGTGATAAAATAGATATAAATCTAATAAAATCAATCTTGAGAATGCCACAGATGTCTTATGCTGTAGAGGATGATCCAGAAAATCATTGATCAGCACATGATGCCTGGAAGCAGTTCACTGTCACTCGTGTTGTTTTAAAGTGTCGTCTGCAGTATCAATCAGTGCGCTTTTTGTCCACATCTGCGCTTGACAGGTATTGCATTTGGGTCTCATTCTGAATGTGTTTACAATACGGGTGGTCCAGATGCAGCACATCGATTGAGATGTTAAAGCAGATAGAATATAGCGTTCATTTGATAGGATGTGATACGCCCTTCGAGTCACACAAGCAACCGCACATCCTCTGTAGCGTTTCCTGTTTCACATGTTTACATGTTGAGCAGGTTGGTCCACAGTGGTTGTTCATTTAATCTCACAATAGCTCAACAAATCAGATATTAAAAAGGATAATGCAAGTTGTTGTTCTTCTGACAGGACTGTAGAACAACAGACACATGTTGCACATGTAGGACTGTACCTGCAAATATGTAATTCTTATGATAGGGCTGTTGTCATGGCAATTACAGAAATAATATGTTCTTCATTACTTTCTCTGACTCTAAGTAGATATGATCTTGTTGTTATGTTTATGTTAAGCAACATCCAACAGTGTTGTGGGTTGATGCTGTTATCCTTATCTATTAAACACTTGTTTCATGTGACACAGACGGTGAGCTGTGTTTTTTTCCCTCTTGCCACCTGCATTGCAATGTGAAAATAGTTTTTATGAAACATTTTGTTTTCTCCTTTAGGGACAGAGACCACCATCTGAAAACCTTTAAATCTGTGGTGCCTGCCAGCAAACTGGTTGACTGGCTACTCTCGCAGGTAAAATCAATGTCTATTATACTTTAATTTAATCCAAATACACGACATGCAACACTAAACAAGGCACCAAGAGTGTATAAAATCATAATAATCTTTATTACTGTAACTTTTGTGTAATTCTGCTGTTTGAATACTTCAATGCAAATGAAACTAGCCATTCAAAAAACATCTTTTTAAAAATCAAATTAGGCTTATTTACATGTGAGGTTTTCACATTTTTCATATTATTTAGCAAAAACTGTGTTTTGGACATTCGCCACCATTAAATGACCTTGAAGAGCACAGCCAAAGACAATCTCTCATTGTCTCTATTATTCACATATTTATTAACACGTGCTGGCTCACAAATCATCATCAGATACCTCAGGCCAGCGGGGCTGCAGTCTGCTGTGTATGAGAAGGTGTAAACAGGCATTGTAACTGACCGACCGCGTGCGTCACTGATTTGGTTTCCCAGGGAGACTGCTCGACCCGAGAGGACGCGGTGACGCTGGGTGTGGGGCTCTGCAACAATGGCTTCATGCACCACGGTCAGTTCAGTTCTCTCTTCTTCTTCTTCTCACACGCATACATGAAGGATGGGTAAACACGAACAAACTGACTAGGATTTTTACTTTGGTCCAGTTTAATGACTCGGTGTAGGATAACAGGAGCTCAATGACACATGCTATTGATACCTTTTGTCCATCTCTAATTATTTACAGTGTTCTCTTTTGCAACAGTTCTGGGTTAAATTTCATTAACGCTGTTGTTTAGTGACTTCATCGTTCATTCCGGTAATTCCCCTTTTCTGCTTGATTACATCATTTTCTCCTTAGCTGCCCCCCCAGTCAGTCATTCTCTTTGCTGCAAAAATTTAATATTAGCCTCTCCTCTGTCATGCTGTCATAAGGTGGAAAAGGGGCATTGTAAAGTTGCGTACCGGGTCCAGCCAAGTCTCTGTAACCCCACTGACCACATTGTAGTAGAGTGGCTTTGCTTCTTGCACAGCATGTTGAATGTAAACAGCATTTGCAGTGTACCCTAACCAGGGCTGTTTGGCTTAGCTACATGGCTGTCTGGGTCAGTTCAATGAACCTTCATTTGCCAAGTGTATTATGTGTAAAGTGAGAACCTCTTAAAAGAAGTAGTTGAGTGTTGAAATACTGAAGACATAAGGTTGACAGCACTTCCTGAAGCATATAGTGTAGTAAGCAAGAAGACGGATATCTAAGATAAAGACAATCATTGTTGAACATTCTCTAAATCTGTAGGCGGATCAATTCATTTTACTACAATTTTTATTAGGAATAGTTTGGGTTAGAGCTGCAATGATTAGTTGGTTAACCAGAGTGGTTGTCAATCAGTTGAAAGTTTTCTGACTTTAGCTTCTCAAATGTGAATATTTTTCTGGTTTATCTATGTCCTGTGTGTAAAACAAAACATTTGAGAATGTCACCATTGGCTTCTGGAAACAGAAATCAACATTTTTCACTATTAAGACCAAACAGCTAATTAATTAATTGAGAAAAAGGAAAATGATCATTAGTTGCACCCCTAGTTTGGAACCTCCTGAATGATCCTGGAGATGGGGGTCTTAAACATGTCTAAAAATATCTATTATGATTTTGACAGGTCTTGATTGATTGGATTAATGAAGTAAACGTTATCTGTGTAAAGTTTATTTTTTCAGTCTCACTTTTAGTGAAGAAAAATGTGTATTGACCATCTGTAACAACTACATACTGACATGGAACCAATACCAAATTTTAAAAGCTTAAAAAATGTAAATTTATCCAATTGATACCTGCAGACACTTGGAACCACTGTACAGTCATCCTAGTAGAGAATTACAGTTACATATATATCATTATAATAGGTTACACTAGCTAAGGTATTTCACAGGCTGCTTATTAACATGTCTTGCAGCAGTCAGTATAGAGTTATAAATCAGAATGTATACAGTACCAAAGTTTAAATGTACACATGATTAAAAATGTACAAATCTCTTCTGTAAATACTATGTCAAGCATTTGTATTTTGCCATCATTTAAACAGACGACACCACTCCCAGGCAGTCAGAGTGTCTTTCCCTTGCTCGCCTCATTGGCACTGACACATACAACTACCTCCCTCTGCCATCTGTTGGAAGGTGTCACCTGTTCTCTTTTACCTCTCCCTCGTCTCTGCCCTTCTTCAGGGTCACAACCTCTCTCTTCTCAGCCTGTCTGCACTCCTCACCTCTCCTCGAGTCACTCTCTTTTGTCCTTAGTCAGCACATCTGCTACTTATCACCTGGTTCCTCTTGAACTCTTCGTCTATTTCTGTGTGTCCTTGTCTTCCTTGAATCTTGTCTTTTGTTATGTGTTTGCCTGGTTGCGAGGCTCCTCGCTGGTGGAAACATTACTGATAGCAGACCCCACAGTTAATATGCCTTTCATCTGTCCTTACCTGCTTACATCATTCATCTGCATGTCTGCCATGAAAACCTGTTGCATTTTGCCCTTCAGGCAACGCAACATACAGAGCGCAACACCAGCAATATATGTCCTCCATTAGTCCTGGTATACGACAGGATTGTATGGTTCCTAAGACAACATTTAATTTATAAGTAATTATCCATTTGACAGTATTAAATATAGAATATCAATAGTGGAAGAACAGTGAGTTTTATCTACAGCATTAACAATTAAATGTAAATTAATTAGATTAAAATGTAACCCGTAAAAATGGGGGTCCATTTTGTCAAGTGTCTATTTGGTGATCATTGACACGAACCAATAGTGCACTCAGATCAGTCAGAAATGTATTTTTTAAATAGTTGTTTTACTTTTCTTGTGCCTAAAAGGAAGGATACACAAAGAAGTACTTATTTCATCGTTGCCCATATAGTTGCATCATATTTCAAGTCATGCATATTATATCAAGATATTTAGTACTGTTTAATAGAAGTCCAAGAGAATCAGTCTCAACACGGTTTTCTTGATTTAGCTGAGCGTGTGCGTAACTATGTGTGTGTCATTAGGCTGTGACAGTTTCCGGACTAGCACTCCCTCCTATTGAATAGGTGGTGTTAAGGTATTATACGACCACAGCCTCCATGACTCAGAGGAAATAACTCACGTTCAGGGGTTTGTTTGATTTGGCGTAAGGCCAGTGTGAGTTGGTCTGACGTTTGTGTGTGTGTAATCGGTTTGTGAAGGCTTTTGTTCACCTGAGGGTGCCAGATGCTCTCCAAATCTCTGAACAGCTGGGTACCTTTGACTGTCAGTGTTGCCTGTACAAGCCCCATTTCACAGTGGCCTTAAAGATTCATACACCTTAGGTTAGGTCCCTGGTTGGATGCCTCTGTGTCTATAAATGTGTTTGAGATTTGGGCCAAATGTCATTAACTCCAATGTGACACAAACAAGACAGATTTTCTTATTTCTTGCCAGCACAATAAAATCCCACCAAAAAGCTGAGGCGAGGCGATGTGCCAGCTGTTAAACTGCTTAAAGTACAGTGGTGGAGTAATTTTAAGAATACGTTTGCACCTGTTGCAGTCATGTGCAATGCTTCGGCTTGACACAAACGAAAACTGACAGCCATCATGAGTGGCAAACAATTGTGTAAGAGCAGTGTGTTTTGAGAAAGAAACAGGGTTAAAAACAGGATTTATTGTTCAAGAAAATTGTTGTTGCGCACAATAAATGCTTGCATACTGTAACTGAGATCCTTATTTCAGTGGCTTGGCTCCGTATCAGAGACACAATAAAAAACCTACAGTAGGGTTAATGTAGTGAGTTTTGCTGCTGTGGCAGGAGAAGCATCCACAATGTGCTCCTCACTTGTTTTGCCCCATGTGCTGAGTGAGGCTCAGCCCAACAGTGGGATTTCTAAACACACACAGAGCAGACGGTTTCATGAGTCCTCCTGAGAATCCTTCCTCGCACTGGCCTAAGCTGGATATGACCCAGATGTGGTTTGGCTCCAGATGTTCCTGCTAGCATCATTAGCTGATGAACTAATTAACCGTTGGCTTGTTTGTGTGAAGATGTCCACGGATTAGGGGCAGCTTCTTTTGATTCTGCAGACACTCCACAGGTCTTTGAAGTTGCAAATGGTCTGCAAAACATGGCTCGTACCATTATGTCACACACTTAATATTTACAAGCTCCAGTTTTTCAACAAGACCATCAATTCAGCCAGTATGAGCACAAACACACTCATTCAAATCTAATGAAAAATGCCTCTTGGTATTAGCTTTTTCAGGCCTTTCATCAGCACCAATTGACCTCTTTTTTCAGAAACTTTTAACTGAAAAGGCTAAGGTGCGACCCATTGTTATTTGTCTCATTATTACTATCTTCAGCAGCTTTCTGATTACATGCTGTGTCTGTTTTTCCCCCTCCAGTCTTGGAGAAAAGCGAGTTCAAAGACGATTCACAGTTCTTCCGTTTCTATGCGGATGAGGAGATTGAGGGAACCAGCACCAAAAGCAAACAGCTCCAGCGCAATGACTTCAAACTCATCGAAAACGTCTTGGCCAAGTCCCTGGTGGTGAGCTGGAACACAGACACACACGCAAACATATGCATTTCCACTCTCACACAAATGCTTGGTTACACAGATACTTATTGTCACAGTGCCAGACTTTCCTTTGGAGAAAAATTATTCTAATAAAAACTAAATATGGTTCAAAGATCTTTTTAAATCCCTACATTGTAATTGTATCCAAAAAAAAAAGAAAAAATTTGTGTTCATGCTGGGAAACGATGTGGATGGATGCAAAAACAAAAAACAATGTATCCTCATTCATGTGGATATGTGTCACTCTTTCATGCAGATACATGCATACACATGCACAGAATAATGTGTGTGTACACAATGATTATATAACAGGACTGTATTATATAGCTAATTGAACTGGCATACTGGTGTCTGCTATATCCTTCACTCCAGTTTGTTTAGACCCATGTGTGGTGTTCTTTCTGATCTCCACAACTAGATGTAATTAACATCACTATACACACAGAAACAGGCCCACTCTTCCTCATGGGAGCGCAGGCTGCTTTGATGACAATAAACACCTTTGAATTTGCTCTGATCAGTGTGCATCTTAATGAGTTTTGCCTTGTGGAAATATGATTAACTGAACTGCCTGAGTTGAAGTCCCCTTTGTGCTGCTGCTGAGACAACTATGAGAAGTAACAGGAGTTGATTGTTTCAGTCAAATATATTTTACGCGAGGGGGTTAAGGAGATATTGATACACTTGTGTATCATGGTATTGTGATATTGTGTTGATTCTCAAAAATACTGTATAAACTTTTAATAAATAGTATACATGCAAATATTTGTGGCAGTGTTGTAAATATAAGCCTAGGGCTACAATGTTGGATGTTACAGGGACTATGATAAATACAAATGCACATCCCCCTGTTGTGATTGCATAAAAAGAAGTAAACTTTATGCATGTATGTGTTCTTCATAAATTTTTTTCCTTAAAATAGATTTAAAAAAAAAAAAGTCAATATATCAAGTTTCCCACAGTTTCGTGATATGTATTGCATTTCCACATTCTTGCGAATACACAGCCCTACAGGACAGCTAGTCCTCATTTGAAGATGATTAATTTTAGTGCACAGACATGAAACAGGGCTTAGTAAGTGGTAGTAAACCCATTTTTTCCCCTTTGCTATTTGCTCTGCTTTAATATGAAACATTTAAAATGGCTTTCCAGTCAGGACTTGTGACCTTTCCTGTTATTCTAGTCTTGATCCCAATTTTTTACTAACAGGCTCCTTAGTTGTTTTATCTATTAAAGCAGAAGCCAATTAAAATGCCCTCTTTTACTGCATGCATATTTACATTCCTTCTTCTTTTTTATCCTTGGTGATACATTGACATTTAACAATCCTCATTCATGACATGAGACAACAGGTGCAGGAAGAACAGAGTAAAGAAGAGAACCCCCAAGAGGGACAGAAATCAGCAGTGAGATACTTAAGCAGTGCATACCTTGTCTTCACTAAAATTGGTTGAAGCAGCTGCTGCAAACTAAAGTGCAAAATTATTAGTTTTGAAAAATTCACTGCATTATTTTTTAACTTAAAGTTCATTGCATGATGAGACATTAAAGACACCACCAACCCAACGATGCATGTAACATACACGCAGAAAGGTACTTCTGGACATCCCATCCTTTTAGGTCAAGTACAAGATAATTGATTCAGTATCTAAAAGCTCCAAAACGTTCTGAAAAGCATATAAAGTATATTGCCTGCTCATTATGAAACCAGAATATAACTGATGGGTATTTATTTGGAACATTGAATAAGGTTGGTGTACACTTTTCTGAGTTTAGCGGACGGTAGTTTCCAGAGGCTGAAACAGAAAGTGAATTGTTAAGTCTATTGTCTTTAGGGAAACCTAGAAGCATCACTAGCATCCCTTTTCATATCAGAGTCGGAAGTAGGCACGCTATCTGGCCTGCCACAAGAAGTGGAAAATACTTTTTCCTTGATTAGCTGAACTAATCCTTCCTCGTGGCTATTATTGAAGTGAAGTGCAGGAACTCTTTATTTACCACAGCCATCTCCACTGATGTAACAGCAGAGATCCCCATCTTATCAGGGCCATGCAGCAGGAAAAGATGGCCCCAGCAGCTTACCTAATGTAAGCCGGCTAATGTGTTTGGTGATGACAGCATTTAACTAAGCCTCGCCCCACTGGGGGAACAGAATATGAGGGGCGGAGAACATCATCAGAAGCAAGACACCTGACACTCAATGAAACTCACGTTGCAAACCTGCCAGATTGAAACTACGAATAACTTTGTATACATATGACTCACCGGAGTGCAATATGTCATCTTATAAGCATAAAACATCATGATTCCTCAGAAGAAATCGGGTCATCGCAGCAAATACAAAAGAAATTACCTTTCACAGCAAGGTCAGTTGACTTCTGAGTAAGTGTTAGGCGTACAAGATGTACAAATTACATGACATTTACAGGGCGTGCCAAATGGCAGTAGAGCATAGTGAAGCAAACAAAAAGAATATGAATGTATATGTCGTAACAATTATTGTACTACTTGCTTACCCGTGATGGTAAAGACATATACAGTCAGTCACCAGTGTAAATGTGGGAGTAATTAGGTGTTTTCTCTGTGCTAGATTCACCCTGAGGAAGAAGACTATGGCTTCGAGATTGAGGAGAAAAACAAGGCCATTATGGTGAAATCTGTCACACGGGGCTCGCATGCTGAGGTAATGTTCAACACACACACACACACACACACACACACACACACACACACACACACACACACACACACACACACACACACACACACACACACACACACACAGTATCTCCTTCCCGCCTCAGGGCATTAGTTCCAGTAGGTAATGGCTGTCTACTGTTTTGACGGCTGCTGTCAGTCTGCCTCTATTCCCTTTGCAAGGACTTCGCTCTGATTGGCCGTAGAGCCATTCAACATGCTTACTCAATACTCACACACCATTTTACTCATCCAGAGCTATTTAAAATGCCAATGAGGTTGTGACAAAACATTTAGAATGTCCGCGATTATTTAGTTTCTTTTTAATAAAGCTTTTTGTAGTATTGTTGTTCTATTCAGGAGCATCCTGTATATGGTATTTGTCACATTTGTGGCTGCAGCTGTCACAGTCTTATTGTTTTTCAGCCTGACAGGAATGAAATCACAGTGTCACCTATATACAAGGGCTAATTAAAGACAATTTTTTTTTGGTTTCCTGTATTTCACAACCAAAGCCTGTGTATTGTTTATGCAGTCTTCCAGCATCTTCCTATTTGAAAACCCAGGATATGCCCTGGTTGTTTGTGGAACCTTCCTTTTCAACTAATCCACAGATGGAAAACCTTTTCCTCTGCATCTTGAGTTTAACTCTCTTGCTCCCCACCATTTCATTTTAGCCTCATTTTTCTCGTGTCCCTCTGGTTCAAGTTTCCTCGTCGCTTTCTGTTATTTTACTCATTTCAGTTTTTTTCCCCATATTGCTCTTCTCTTCAGTAACTCTCTGGATAATCTTGCTTTTTCTCATCTGCCTGCTCCCACCACAGTAAACCCTCACTCTTTTGCTCCCTCTTGCTCTTTTTCTCCATTTCTCTCTCCCCCTCCTACTCTGTTATTCATACCCCATGTCCCCCTTGCCCCACAATAACAGGATTGCTAGTTGTGACACAGCCCGTGTGCCAGCACAGTGAATGAAGCTCAGCTGATTCCCATGGGGTTCTGAAAAGGACTGAGAGAACACACACACACACACACACACACACACACACACACACACACACACACACACACACACACACACACACACACAGAGCTCTTTCACTATATGATACTATTATAGACAGTCACGTGCAGACATGCACCCATGATGCAGAATCACACACACACACACACACACGCACACACACACACACACATACATCCTTCCACATTCAGATGACTGTGGCTCCTCCCAGTCGTTTCTACATCCACTCTGGGCCATTATCCAGAGTCGGGGCCCCGGCTCAGCCAAGGCCACCCCACCGGATCTGTGCCCAGGACACTGGACTCACACAGCGAAACACACAGAGGCAGCATTATTCTCACAATGTGACTGAAGATGTGCAAGATGACTGCATTTAATGACGTTCAGCAAGCTGCTGGTGCTGTGTGTCTGTCATCTGTAAAGGGGTTTTAGAAACTGATATCTGACTGTGCAAACCTGAGGAGGTTTAATAGTCGATGTCTATGCATGTATATTTGTGTATTTCCACATACTTACAGGCACTGTGACTAATCAGATTGTATTTAGGAAAAAGGCAAGATCTGATAACTTAAACCACCATTGGTTGTGGGAACAAACAAGTGGCCACATTAAGAGAAAAATGTAAATAAAAAACATAACTGGAAATTGAAAGTAACCCTTCAATCTTCAGTGTGTGCAAATCCAGCAGGCAGGATACTCAGGTGTAAATATCTGCACCTTAATCATATCTGGTACCCAATCTCCATACAAAGCCTGTTCATATGCTGGAAAATACACGACAAGACTGAACAGGTTGTGAAAATATTGAGCAGCACTTACGGATTTCTCTTTTTATGCTTTGGTTTGTTTTCTTCCTCCTTGGAGGCACATAAAATGAACTTGATTCTGGGTAATGCACACTAGTCAGTCAGGGAAAAACTTAATCTGAGCCAAATGCTGCACACAGTTTTGGTCTCTCTGTCACACTAGGGAGGTAATTCCTGAATTGAATGTGATTCCCACCTGAAACAGTCTTAGAGGGAGTTGGAACAACATGCAACCCAAAAATAACAGCATTCTGCCTCCTGTTTGTCCGTCTGTCGCTCCAGATGGCCGGCCTGCAGGTGGGCAGGAAGATCTACACCATCAACGAGGACCTGCTGTTCCTCAGGACCTTCTCTGAGGTAGAAACCATGATCAGCCAAGCCTTCTGCATACGACGCTCCCTGCGGCTGCTGGTCGCCACCAAGGCCAAGGAGTAAGGCAACACACACAAATACACAAATGCAAATACACACACATAGAGCACACTGGTCTAACTTGTCTTTTCTCATCTAGGATTGTGAAGATCACTGACAACCCAGACAGCCTCTCCTTCAGACTCTGCGGCTCCACCCCTCCTCATGTCCATGCTGTTAGGAAGGGTGAGTGACAGTCACAAGA
The DNA here is from genome assembly GCF_905237075.1 of Dicentrarchus labrax. Lineage (NCBI taxonomy): Eukaryota > Metazoa > Chordata > Actinopteri > Moronidae > Dicentrarchus > Dicentrarchus labrax. Next base: position 23,409,569 of record NW_026136715.1, read on the forward strand.
AATGATTTAGTAGACAATATAGTTTTTAAAGGTAAAAGGACACCATCAGTTTGAATGCATAATGGAAAAGTAATCTGTTGAGTGGTTTAACAGTTTACAGCTCCCAGGGAGATGTAATTAAATTAATATTTCTTGAATTCAGTTACAAATGACATATATTTTGCTTATGACACCATAACTGGTGATCTGTGAACAGATTTGTAAGAATTTGACCTTATTATTGCAGGATCAGTGCCAGTAAATGCTTTGAAAGTGTTTACAGTGTCAGAAAGACAAATAATTGTGGGTGAATTCAAGGGAAAGATGAGGTAACTCTAGCCTCTAACCACCTGTTACATTCTGCTTTTAGTGAGCCTCTATTAGGTTTTTATGGCCAACTGTCAGCCAGACAGCCTGTGGTCAGGGTTCAAACCCCTAATAGACCAAACTCTACTTTTCAATCATACACAGACGGGCACACACACAATGCTCTGTGATCAGAGCTGAAAGTGCAATAGGTTACTGAAAGGACACACTTTCGTTCTACCTTCTCATCCCTCATGCTCTGTCCTTACAACCTCCTAACCAGATGTTTGCACTGCCAAAACTGACTCTAAATAGAAAAATTAGAGATTTATGACAGGGTGAGTGAGGGATGAGTCCCAATGTGTAAACCAGACAGGAGTAGCAGAGGACACGGACAAAAACAGCGAGGAAAGAAGCTGCTGGTTGACTGTTATCTCATGGTTTTACTTTGCTTTATTACGGCAGGGAGACTCCTCCACTTTCTCTCAGTTCCCCTATTTCTATCCTTTCCCCCTCCCTCTTCTTTCTCTCTTTCCTAGCGTCTTGAGGAGTTTTTTCCATATGAATTCAGAGCTGTATTTTTCTGTTCCTAAATCAGTCCCCCTGTGTGGTATCCATGCATGGGTCAAGTAGCCCGGGGTTAGGTAATTGCTGGCACCATGGGTGGAAGTGATGCCAGCACTGGTATTTTTAGGTCGGAGAGGAAGATGATGGAGGTGTTGATTGGACTTCCAGGCTGTAAAGCCATTAGTAGCTTGGGACAGCGTGTTACGACACTTAACTGAGTAATTTTCAATTTTCCTGGAGGAACAAAAGGGCCAAGGTTATGTAAAAATAATGGAATTGAGTCCTAAATGAGATTGACATAAAAATAGAAAATGAACTCATGTACTTTGAAGTTTATTTCCTAGACATGGGAGACACGTGTACGTCACTTCAGTGTTCATGTTTTATATCCCAATCTGTTATATACAGTTCCACTGTATATATACCACACTGTGACCTTTGACCTCTGATCTCTTGTTGACACACTGCAGGCTGGGAGGCGGCAGGGGCGGGTCTTCAGCCTGGCCAGGTTATACTGAAGGTCAACGGCAACAACGTGAACCGCAGTGACTACCAAGAGGTCCTGGAGCACTTCACTGCACAGCACACACACCAGGAGCCTCTGCAAGCGGTGAGGGGACACACAAAAACAAACACTGTACATGGTGTCCAGGTAGTTTTTACAGTCCTTGTGCGTGTGGTTAAAGGGTTTACCGTTCCAAGGCTCTCTCTGAGTGCTTAATTTAAACTATAAACATAGAAAAGTAGTGCCAGAAGGTAGCATTATTAGTATCAGTGGTAGCTTTTGGAATTTAATTGACCAGATCATTCACCAATGTGAGACAGCACACTAAATTCACATTCTAACAGACCAGAGAACTTCAGTGACCTAGACATTCCAGCTCCCAGACAGCACATAAAACAGCATTAGCATTAGATAGAGCCATAAATAGCCACAGCAACTTAGTGTTGGCAAAAAAAATGCATAAAAACCTAAAGGATTTCACTGACCTTACAAATCTTTTATTTTATTTTCATCTCTGTATGATACTGAAGTTTCTTCTTTTCATCAGCGTTTTTGGCTTCACCAGTGGGTGGCCCAGTGATCTCAAAACATAAATTACTGGCTGTCACTTTGTTGCTGCAGGCCAAATGTAGTGAGAGTTGAACATTTTTCAGCTCAAGATACAATCCTGTTCGGGGTCAAAGCGTAGCCCCAAGCAAACAACTTGCTTCTTTCCACTGAATTTTCATCCATTCCTGTTACAAGTAATATTTGGTTGAATTCTATTTTAAAGTAGCAATGAAATCAATCAATTCAAATAGAGACATAACTGGAATACTAGTATTTAAGACCCATCTCTGGTTGTTTGGACATCTTTGGCTCCAGGCAGTATGTCATAGTAAGATGTCCTCCCTACTGTATAAAGCACAATGTTTTGTTTTGTTTTATTTAACTACTCTTCTGGCAAATCCCCTTGAACAGGCTCAGCTGAGCAGCCTTATTTTAGACTTCCAGTTCCAGTAAATGTTTGTAGGTTCATTTAGCAGCCAGATAGATTACCAGGATGTTGTTGTTGTGGCTGACTGCACTGTCGAGTTCGGGCCGGTGCAGTTGGACCTGGTTGCCTTGTTAGGCGAAAAGCGCCCGTTCTTTCCTTCAAATTCTGCGTGTAAAGTGCGTCCACATCTTTGTTTGAAAAAAACGAATACTTGACCTATAGCTAAATAAAACGATTTCCTCATTCTTTCTCTTCCATGTTCTCTCACATATACCTTTCACCGTATTTCTTTCTCTGCTCACTTCCTCCTTTGCTCACTTCCTCATTTTGATTCCTATAATGATTTTTTTACACATTGCAATGATGCGTATATGTGATTATATGTTCATATAAATATGACTGTCTAACTCTATCTCATCTGTTTCCCCCAGTGTCAGTGGGTGTACCGCACATTTGAGGATGTGGAAGACCTAGAAAGAGACAGAGGTACAGGTGAGAAGGAGGAGAGCCTTTTCAGGCCTTGCCCAGTGGAGAATGGCTCTGACCACGAGGAGGAGAATGGCACCAATGGAACAGGTGACACACAATTTTACATTCTCTGAAATTGTCTTTTTATTAATAAAGCCATATTTTAAAATTCCGATTAAGGAGCTTTTCAAAGAGTCAGTGCTGAATCATTCAAGAGAGTATCATAATTATATTAATTGTGTATTTATTTCTACCCATTAAAAGCAAAACTGTCACTACCAAAGTTCTGTTCCACCTAGATTGCTATTTTCAAATGGGTCATAGTCACTATGTCAGTAAAGAATTGGTTCAACAGTGTGCAGATCCTGCTATAGAAAATTACACACCCACACACTCTACAGTGTTTTCTCTCAATTCACAATGCTAAACTTAGAATTTTTTAAACAACATAAATAAAATAAGAAGTGCACACACTGACAGGTGAAAATTGTGCTTACAGACCACCGTCTGGGCAGACTTTCCCTCTCCGACGATTTGCCTCTGGTCAGTATGACGGTAGATAACGTCCATCTGGAGCATGGCGTAATCTATGAATATGTCAGCACTGCCGGCATCAAGAGCCACGTCCTGGAGAAGATGGTGGAGCCCAAAGGCTGCTTCAGCCTCACTGCTAAGGTAGTTATGAAAGAATGAGGTTTGATTATCTTGAGCTCATGAGTAAGATGAAAATCTGATACTATAGAGAGAGGCTACAGTCATCATACTTTAATTCACTGATCAGCCAGATGTTGTAATGTTTATAGCATAGAAGATCCCAACTTTGGCTGTTCACCAGTTTGTAGATCACTGATATTTGTTCAACTTGTACTATTATAACAGGATCTGAAAGCAGCAAAAGGGTTTTCTGGCCTTACTGATGGTTTCAGTTGTTAGTATTGGAAGGCTGAATGTTTAGTTAGATGAAAAAATGCACTCACTGCTACCAGGAATAGCTTTTTTTACTCTGATTGTAATCAACTAAATCAAGTTTCTAAACTTTTATTGTAGGAGTCATCTGTCCTAACCAATCTTTCTTGTCGCTACAGATCCTGGAGGCATTTTCTGCCGATGACAGCCTCTTTGTTCGTAACTGCAGCCAGCTCATCTCCCAGAGCGACCGAGTAGTTACCATGCCTCAGTACGAGTTCAGACAAATCTGTGACACCAAGCTGGAGAGTATCCGACGGCGTATCAGCAGCTATCAGCAGGTACTAAGACACACTTCTACACTCCCTTGAACACATAGATATCGGACTCCATGTGAACTGTCACACACAGGAATGTCCCCTACTCATTCTTATTAACTTAAAAACACAACCGAATAACACTGAAACCTAAAATCCTCATTCATACCAGCATCCTAACATGTATACCACTGTATTATCTCTCTTCTTGTCAATATGTCTCTCACTGGCTCTTATTTTCCAGATGCATCAAAGTGCTCACAGCCATGTTTCTAATGCTTTTAGAACAGCTACGAGAGGTTTTACGATGGGATGTGAAAATATTATCAAATATGCTACCTCATGGTGAAAGCTCATCTATACACTTGTAAAACAAGAAATTTGACGATAATAGTTAGACACAAGCTCTTGTTCTTTACCTTAGTTTTCTATTCAAGACAGACAGCAAGAGCTCTCTTCAATTAACAGGAAGTCTATAATGATCATTAACCTTCATTTTGTCTGTCATCATGTGTTGTATCTCCATGTCATATTTTCTCCTACAGTGACCATGTTTTTCCTTCTTTATGAACACACACTAAAAATATTAGAGCTGTCAGTCATGCAGCTAGTGCTTTCACTAAACTGCATCTGTGTCCTGCTCCTCATTATATTGCCCCTTTTTCACCCAGTTTGCCCTAGAGCTGAGGAACAAGGCGTGGCCCTCCTTCAGGCAAGCTGGCGTTCGCCCTCACCCACTGGACTGCATGGACTTTGTTCCCACCAACTGCCACATCAACTCGATGCAGGTCTCCTACCCCAAGAGCACTACCTCTGCTGGCAGGACTTTCAGCATCCGCTTTAGCCGCAAGAACTCCCTGTTTGGCCTGGATCCTGATCAAGGTAGCGGGGACATTTATACACACACCTCTAGCCAATAAGATTTGAACATTAGTACAATCTCTGTCACATATCCGCTGCTTAAACTAAGCTTCACTGAGATCCATCCCCTTCACGATAATAAAGCTTAACCCACTTAACACCAGCTCAGTGATCATTTTGACTAATTAGCCTCCATGACCATTTAAGTCCGAGTAGCACAGAGAAGGGAATTTGAACCCCAGCCTCCCACAGTAGCCATAAGTTCTCAACAAGGATTCCCATAGTAAATTAGATGAGTGGTTTGCCATTAAGACTCCATTAGCCCCAGGCCATACTCATGGTATTGACATGAGAAGTGAATGAATGATGTCAGCAAAAACGGTGCCTTAACCACAGTCTAAGAATGTATGCCATTCACTCAGTGCTGCTGCTACACAGGTCAAAGGTGAGAGAAAATGAGAGCGAGTAGAAATGGAGTGTAACATCACCAAGAGGAATAAAAGGGCAAAATATTAAGAAATCCTAATAGATACAGAGAGAAGGATCCTGTCTTTTGTCTGTATGGCAGGACATTATTGTGACGCAGCCTGACATTAATTAGTCTTTAGGCTTGGCTGCTGAACCCCCTCTGCTCTCAGCAAAGATGAAAATGCACTACAGCTGTCTAGACAGCAGACAGTTAGCATCGCTTGCATTGTTCCAGGATGCCTCGTCCTCATCTTTCCTCTCAGAAGCAGCTGCAAGTCAGACATCTGCCTCGCAGTTGGACTGATGAGATATTCAGCTCTGGTGCTGTTCAGTGTGCGTTCTGCTGGCTCAACCAGCCAACAGCCATTGAGATGATGTTTTTTTCTAGTGACAGTCACTAGCCGTAAGTGTTGCTGTCAGAAACAGTATTAAATTACAAAGCTAATTACCTGTACTGTTCCCTAGGTTTAAAAGGTATGAGTGGAATGTACATTACATGTCTAAGGCCTTCCCCATGTAATCGTAATGTGCGCTGTGTACTAATGTACACACTCTGGGTTAACTGTAAGAACTTAATCTGTCTGCAGTTTTGGGATGTCTCAGGTTATTGCAGCTTAGTTTGGCATTCAACCCAAGCAAACAGTTTTGCATCCTGCGCTCGCTGTGCATATCAGTTGCATAAGTGCCCTTTAAGAAGTTGTTTTTCCTCAAGTCTAAATGGAGAACAAACAAGATGGTTACTTCATAGGGTTTTAAACATCTGGGGTAGACATAATTGTCAGAGAGTGAAGTCTGTTTCCTTCACCCACTGCAAACAAGCTGTTTATTCTCCTCTCCTCTTCCTTCTCCTCTGTTGTAGCACAACTGAACCCCATGTCCCACACCCAGCACTGTGTGACCAGCATGGGAGCTCCCTCCTGGAACTGCTCTGGCTTGGAAGGGGATGAGGCAGACGGCAGCGGGGAGGTGACCGTGGACGGAGGAGGCGAGGGGTTGACGGACAGTCGGCGGGGTGGCCAAGGGGAAGGCGGGTTGAGCTTCCTGCTCAAACAGGAAGACACAGAGACCCAGGACGCCTACATTTACTTGTACAGTCGCCTGGATGTAGCTGTAAGGGAGATGAGGCAGTATGTTGCTCAGATCGATGTGTAAGTGACTGTTCTATATATATCTCTCATCTCCAACCCCAAGTGTCATCTATCAAAAAAAGTGTTTACTCATATCCACTTAGAAAATATTTTCAGCACCAACAGCTGGTGCTGTTATCAAATATTGGCATTCCACTAGTGTTTATATGTGAGTGGACTATTTTCATAGCCTTCACAGTGACATTTAGAGATCTCTGCATAAAAAGCTAGGAGCTGTTATCCCCACATCAGCCTCCTGAGGCTGTTCGTCAGCCTCTTTGTCTGGCTGCCCTTTGCCTTGTTTAAAGCTGAGGATTTACAAAAGGAACATTCTTCAGGCCCAAAATATTTATGGGCCGAGCCCAGTACAGGAACAGGGAGTGAGGCCAGGATAACATCAAGAGAAAGAGACTCATATTGTGTATCTGTGCCGAGGAAGGGGTGTGACACTGTGGATGAATAGATGAATTGAAGGCATTGATGCAGAATGTATTATAATATAAATATAGACATAGTAGCGTCTTAACATGATTTGTGTGATTTCATTCCAGTATACTTTATATGTCTAAAGCTATCAGTCGATTTTAAAATATTTAAAATGCTAGAAATATGCCACAAAAATATACTTTACTATGTGCCAGAAATTGTAAGTAACAGTACTAAGGTGACTCCTAACTTGAACACCTTTAGCCATATTTTGTTAAAGATGCCCTCCAGACATGTATTAAGATGCTTAACACGTCTGTCCGCTGCCGTACTACCAGACTTCAAGACAGTTTCTTCCCTATATACAATATTTACACAAAGAAGTATAATTTCCACATTCAAATCCTTAAAAGGGCATCTACCTTTACATCATTAAAATTCTAAAATCTATGAATATGCAAATTTAATTTATTTAAGTTTTCCTGCTCGACACAAGTTGTCTGCAACTTCACTGTAAGGTCCATTCTCAGTGTTTGTGCACTGGTGGCTTCAATGTTCTACATCACACTGTAAAAGTTGCATACTGGACCAGGGTTGACATCCAAACTATTTGTGATGTCACAAATCACACTTGTTGGCCCTGCCCCTTAAAATCTGATTTTCTGTGAGCACAGAGAAACTTTCCACTTTCAGCAGATAGCAAACATCCTTCTATTGTCAAACTCTGCACAGACATCCAACTGTAGGAACAAGAAGAAAATTGTAATTTATGTTCAAGTCTAATTTTGGGACTAATACCCTAATAACCTCCCCCCCCCTTCAGCCTCTTGTCGTCTATCACCGAACCCACGCAACTCCAAGGGGAAGGTGGGGAGCCTCCTGTTTATGAGCAGAGTCAGCCACCCTCACTGGCCCCATGCGAGGATGGCTGTGACCAGGACAAAGTGGAGCAAGGCGGCATTAAAAGGGTCTGCTTCAAGGTGAATGAGGACGACCAGGAGGACTCGGGTCACGACACGATGAGCTACAGGGACTCCTACAGGTAACAGTTAAAAGACTGCATCACAAATAAATGAAGCAAGTACATTTATCCAAACTGAGACCAGTGTAGCTTCAAACCTTAAAACAATGACACTTATGATGTTTGAATTTAGTAATTCAGAATCATATTGGCATTCTCCTTTTCTCAATAGACTGCCTAGTATAAAGCACAATTCATTGTTTATGTTGGAGAAACCTGGTATAGCAGCATCTTTACAAATCACAAACATGAGGCATGGGGACGCCCTTGTCTCACACCTGGATTTCTAACTGTGGACTCTATAAAGCATGAACAACATTCAAACTCCCTCTCTTTACTCGACAAACCCATAATGCTGCTCATTTCCCCTTTGGAGGCTAGAATTCCTTCCAGATGTTGGCATTTTACCCGAGATGGAGGGCTAAAAATGACTTCAAAATGTCTTGGTCAGATCTGGTTATGTCATTTGCTTGTTGTGAGTTCATTCGGATGTTTCTGTGTGAGAGAGAGAGAGAGAGAGAGAGAGAGAGAGAGAGAGAGAGAGAGAGAGAGAGAGAGAGAGAGAGAGAGAGAGAGAGAGAGAGAGAGAGAGAGAGAAAGAGACAGAGAGAGACAGAGAGAGTGTGTTTGTGCGTGTACACGGTTCACTGGGCAGTGCTCCACTGAGCCCCACCCTCCACCACCCACTAAGATGTAGTTATTGGTTGTTGGTGTGGTGGGCTGGTGTATAATAGAGCCAAATGTTTGGGGCGCGGCCTCCTCACCCACTCTGTCATTAAGGCCCAGGCCACGCCATGTGAAACGCAGCTACCTCATCTCAATAAAATGTAAAGGAAAATGTAGGCTGTAGTATGTGCATTCAAACACTCAAACACACACACACACACACACACACACACACACACACACACACACACACACACACACACACACACACACACACACACACACACACACACAGCATGAGGTGTTTACTCTGGGTTTTGAAGCCAAAAGTGCAGAAAAAACCCTCTGTTCAAGGTGGCAGTATAAGGCTGCACCATAAACGTGGATGAATCATCCCACTTGTTAAATTTTGGATGTGATGAAAAGTACTACTGTGTTCCAGAGGTGGGTGGTGAATCTTTTTTGAGTCTTGCTGAGAGAATCAGACATTAAAGCCTGAGGTGGTGACAGACCACAGCAGAGCTCAACAGTCGGAGGTCATTGGCCGAGTACAGCTTGTGAGGAACACAATGTGAGAACAAGGACAGAAGAAACTGGCTTCTACACACACAGACACACAGGGGGGTCAAAAACAGATAAATACAGAAAGAACTTAGGGAAAAAAGAGTGTGTGAAGAAATCGTAGTCAAGTAATGTTTGTTCTAAACTCTGGTACATTTTGTCTGTCATAAATCTTTAGCTCTTTAGTGTGCACCCATGTGTATGTATGAGTATAGGCCAGTTAAGACCTTGTGTCTCCTATTTAGATATATGTAGAGTATGTCCAGATCCAGCTGAGACAGATTACAGTTCACTCTTGGCATCTCAAGTGATTGATCTTCCTTTGTTGCTTAACATTTCAAATAGTCCTATTCATCTCTTCTGTTTCCTGAAGAAGGCGACAGACTCGTGTTTTTCTTTGGCTTCTTTCGGAAAACCAGCTAGATATTACTCACTGACAGTCAATTAACCTTAATTCATAGACCCAATAGACCCTTCCAGCTTAAACACATTGTGCAAGTCAAATTTGTTTCCAAATATTTAATATCTTTTCAGGATATTTCCTGAAGCTGTTACAAGTCCAAATTTGTTCAACCGTGTTAATGGCTGAGTAGCTCCTCGGTTTTCATTGTTCATTGCATTGTGGGACAATATGGCGAACACAATTTTTGCATTTTTCGCATCCTTAATATATTACAAGAATGCAAATGTTACATGGCTACAATTTAAAGAAGCAACCTCACAGGGTGTTGGTAATGAGTTTTCAGTGGGATCATAATGTGTTCTCAATGTGTTTATGAGTGCATTCTCACTGTAGTGCTGTAAATACATCAACCGCATATATTTGAATGTAAGTGTGAACAGGGTGTGTGTGTGTGTGTGTGTGTGTGTGTGTGTGTGTGTGTGTGTGTGTGTGTGTGGGGTGCGCGCAGTTTAGCTTTAGGCCAGATCCGCTACTACAAGCAGGATAATTGTCACAGTGGTGCTCACACTTTTGGCAGTAGGTGTGTGGCTAAATTTGGAAATCACCTTGTGTATGTGTGTGTGTGTGTGTGTGTAAGAGCGAGAGAGGGTGAGAGAGAGAGAGAGGGAGAGAGAAATCACAACTCCCCATGTGAAAGCAGATAGCCAGAAGGGGAATAATACGGGACACATGGGGAGAGAGGGAATTGTGTGTATATTAGGCAACAAATAAAAAGAAAACCAATGGGAGGCCTGGAGTGTGATAAGTGAAAGAGTACAAAGACAAACACTTGGATTGGACTGGATTTACTAGTGCTTACACACATATTAGTATGAGTGTAACATGGTGTGTGTTGTGTGTGAATGAAAGCCAGCGGAGAATTCAAGCCAAACTACTAAAAGATGGTTATATTAACTCTCTCCCCATAATTGTTGCAGCTCTGACTTACCCAACCCCCACCTACCAACACAAACACACATTCACACACTTACACACACACACACACACACACACACACACACACACACACACACACACACACATAAGGGACCACAAAATAACCCGGCAGGTGATATCCACCCCACTACTCCCCCACTTTGTCCTCCAGCCGAGCCGGGTAATAGCAAAGCAAGACAAAGCCAGTGTTGTCGGTTTGTAGCTCGTAGTCACTTGTAGGCCATTTGTCATGGTAATTCGGCTTGTGAATCATTCCAAGCTCCTCTGAGGGGATCGCAAGCGTGCTCTCTTGAAATGATGTATAATTTGAGCCACATAAATCTTCCACATGCTCCCGGTAATCATGTTGAATCACATAGACGTACAACTATAAATACCAGACTAACGGTCTCAGGCAGGTTGAAGTTCTCTGCACACACCAATAAGAAGGAGTACAAAAACAACTGAGCTACAACACACTGGCGGCGCTGAAAGGAACGTGTTTATAAAAGTGTTTGTGTAAAAAGGTGTGCTGCATTTCAATGTTTAAGTCTAATGTACACATTCACTATAAGTCGAATGTTTGAGATTCTAATGCAGCTACAGTTTACTGAATGCTTCTCTGTGTTAACCAGTGGCGGTTGTTGCTGTGAGAAACATTTAATTACCTTTGGTCTCATATACTGTAAATCAGAAAAGGCATTTACAATCAGAAGGATTATTTGGCAGCATAATTACAAGACGCTGCTTTCCAAATCCTCTCTGTGGTTTAAGAACGGAATGAACCCTTTGCTTTATAATGCATTTTAATTATGTTTATGTGTGTGTGTGCATTATTTCAGTGAGTGCAACAGCAACAGAGACTCAGTCCTTTCCTACACCAGTGTGCGAAGTAACAGCTCTTACCTGGGGAGTGATGAGATGGGATCAGGTAAAGGAAACAATGGAAAAGCTGTGTATCTGTAAATATAGTTTATTCTGCAGAGTTGTACATTACATTTTCATCCAGTAGACCTCTTATTAGAATATCTGTCCTTTCATCTACAGTGACACTTTTTCTATTGTTTTGTACTCCAGCACATTTGGATTTCAAGTGAAACAATAATCATTTCAGAGCCAAAACATGTGTCACTGTCCAAACAGACACTGTAAAGTGAATTCAACATAAACAGCATAAGCTAGGCTGAAGCAAACACACGCTTCCTTAGTGTCAAACAAAGACAAAGAAATAATGGATGTTTGCATAAGAATTGATCAGTAGTTGCCAACTTGTGATTCTTCTGTACTTCGTTGGTCATATGTCACGCTTTCAGAACGCCAGAACAGAGAAATGCTGTAGATATATCTTGGAGGTGACTGTGGTCAGATATTTCAGACACAACATTTCATAATCCTCGCAGCCACATTTTTTTGTGCTGCAAGCCAACTATGTGTCCACTGCTGTTTATCACTTTGTTTTTATCAGCATTAGACAGTCTTAGACAGCCCACAACGAGACATTCTATTGAAATGATTTATTAGCCTTCATCCTCTCCCACTTGATACTTGAATTTACATGAAAACAGATGGATGGAAACGTGCAGATGGTCAAATAAAAATGTGTGATTTCTTCTCAACTTTTTTGTTTTGTGTTTTATTTATATATTTATTTTTGGCTGCTAGGGGACGAGCTGCCGTGTGACATGAGGATTCCCTCGGATAAACAGGACAAGCTGCACGGCTGCCTGGAGCACCTTTTCAACCAGGTTAGTTCTGGGGCTCAGTTTAGGGTAATAAGTAGATTTATTTTAGGAAGTTTTGTGTTGCAGAATTCTAGACCGTCCCAAACAACTTCCTCCAGACCCTAACCTCAGTCTGATTCTGATTTTAACAAACATTGCAATAATCTCTATTTGAAAACTACACTTTGGAAGAAGGGGGGATTAACTGAGAGTTTAAACACAGCCAAAAGATTTAAAATGAAAGATAGTGAAACAAGAACACACACACAAGCAGCATTAAACCCCCACCACTGCCGCCAAACCATTTGGAACAGATGATTGTGATAGTAATCAGTCAGCATCTGGGCTGAGTTACTTCATGGAGCTCTCTGTCCTCTGGTCAGGATCCTGCTTTTCTCTCTCATCTTTCACTTGACCTCCTTTCTTTTCCACACACACACACACACACACACACACACACACTTGCACTGGAACGTGTACCCAGTTAAAGACATCCATCCATCTTTTCATGTCCTCTCACCAGAATTTGATGTCCTTCGACTTCCCTCTTGGGCTTGCTCTCACTTTGGCTGCTATAGTTATTTCCACATGTAAACAGCAGCTCAGGGGGGGCTGCAAACACAAACCTTGTTGTTGTTAGTGCTGAAAGGCCCTCACCAGAAGCTATTGCCGAGTTGTGTGTATGTGTGTGTTTGTGTGAGTATGTGTGTGTTTGAGTGACATGGAAAGAAAGGATGCAGTTGGTAGAAGAAAGGAAGAAAGATGATTTATTACCTGACAATCTTTGTGTGTGTGTGTGTGTGTGTGTGTGTGTGTGTGTGTTGTTGTGTGTGTGTGTGTGTGTGTGTGTGTGTGTGTGTGTGTGTGTGTGTGTGTGTGTGTGTGCGCATGTGCGCCTGCGCGTGTGTCCTTTTATTTCTGCACACAGGTCGACTCCATCAACAGCCTGCTCAAAGGACCTGTCATGGCCAAGGCCTGTGAGGAGACCAAGCATTTTTACTCTGACCACAGCCAACCAGGTATTTATTTATTTATTTGTGTGTGTGTGTGTGTGCGTGCATTGACTGCTTGAAAGGGGAGAGGGCATGTCCTCATGCTACTGTTAAAACAGCTACACAACAGATAGACACACTCATGCATTCCTGTGTTTTATGTGAACAGAATTCCGCCAAACAGAGGATTGGACTGTCCGTTGTCGTTACATTATCCACAAGAACATCCAGGAGGACCCTTGGAACCTGCCCAACTCTATCAAAACCCTGGTGGAGAGCCTGCAGAGATTTGTGGATGGTTAGTGGAACGACACACACGTGAACATCTACATGTGATCATATACAGTTACAATCAGTCATTCCATCTTGTTTTCCTTTTACCTCTACAGATGGAAAGAACCAGCTTCTCCTGGCTCTACTCAAGTGCACAGGTAGAGTAACATGTCATCGTTACACAGAAACCAGTTCATATTCAGAGCAAGGTGGTGGCGGGTAATCAAACTAGATAAAACAGTTCTAATTTTCCATAAAATTACCAGAAGAGTTGTCAAGCCGGCTGTGCAATCACTCAGCAGAGTTCAGTCTCAAGCAGCAGGAAAGGCCTCATGACTGCAGTATTTTAAATGATTCCAACAGTTTAGAGCTCTTTGCAAATGAGATCATCCATCATATGAAAATACAGCCAGTTCTACATTAGGACATCTGCAGCTCCTTAAAATATCTTTTAGAGATTATTAAATTATAACAAAAGTATTTATTTAAAATGACATGAATACAGTTTCTTTGGAATTTTTCAACATTTAATTAGGTTTAATTTTTTCGTCACGTTAGCTTTGAAGCATTGCACGTTGACTTTCGTTTTAATAAAAAACAGCCTGATTTAATAGCCATATACCAAGTATGTTTTGATTTCATCACATCTGCTTTATTACAAATAGATAAAGCAGATGTTTGAATTGATTTAGTTTCCAGTATAATTAAATAGTTAAAAAAAAAGTCTGTATATTTGTACAGGAATGAGGGTTGGTGTCAGAGCACATGATGTTGAACTGTACACAGTGGCAGATGGTGCTAGTTAATGGGAGATATCCTCTCAGGGGATCCAGGCTAATTTAATAAAGTATACGTATTGGAGCAACTCGAGGACACATGTAATGAGGAAGATTACACTAGGACCCATGATCTTTGTACCCCATGAACTCCCTCCATCACTCTCTGACAAGAATATTTCTCCCACTCCAACCTTCCAACACCAGACACATCTCTACAGCTGCGGCGGGATGTGATCTTCTGCCAGGCAGCGACGGGCGCCCTGTGCACACTGGCGGAGCAGCTGTTGGCGGCGTTGCGATCGCGGTTCAACAACGCCGGCGAGTACCAGGAAGACGGCAAGGAGACCAGCCGCAAGTGGCTGGAGCAGATATCTGTCATTGGTGTGCTGCTGCACTTCCAGTCCACGCTAGGACCACACCTGGTGAGGACAGGTTTCCTGTTGTTTGACAAGAAACTGATGTGTTTTCTAACGCAGCCATAGCTTCAGATTGGAAGTCTTACCTGATGCAGTTTTAAGAAAACATGTAGTGGCTGTCTAGCCACGCAGCTGTCTTCCAACGATCAAAACTCTCTTCCTGGTACGACTTCTGAGCTTTCTTTCTCTCCTCCGGCAGAAAGAGGAGCGGACCATGCTTGAAGACACCAAGGCAGCCCTGTTGGACTTGGACAAAGTCACTGTGTTCTTCAGGCAACTGGAGGATGAGTGTCTCGTCGCAAGTAAGAGACTCTATCAGCAAAGACTGACTTGGCCCATTCAAAACAAACTGCTGCTAAAGAGCAGCTGTATGGTTTGACCAACTCGGAATAAAGTTCCATTATGTTGATGTATGGTAGCTATTGAGGGTGAAATTGCCATTTTGCCGTTGCAGATTTCATTTTCTTTTCAGTGGCGAGTGACTGAACAGGGAACTAAAACAACACCATAACGGCTCCATAAATCATCTTAAACAAGAGCAGAACCTTGTCCTCGTTGTCCTTGTATTAGAGATAAGATGGTCCCTTTCCTGACAGGCTTCATTTAAACTTTAATGCTGCTGTGAGACACATGAAATACACACACACGCACATATGACACCGTATATATAACACATACTTGGTGGAAGCACCCACATATATACACAAACAGTGCCTTTAAATACTAATACAGATGTAATTCTTGCATAAATTCAGCATATGTTGGAGCATGAAAATTATTTTGTGGTTTGGGTTGCTGCTGTCCTGCCGAACGCTCAAGGTCGAAACATTTATTTCAGAGTAAGCATTCAAATACAATAGTGTACTGCAGTTGTTTGAACAGAGAATGCACCCAGGTTTTTCATAGTGGGCATTGTGAGCATCTTGACACGAGTGTATGTATATAAAGTTTAAGACCTGGGCATATTTGTGCCTTTAATAACCTCAGTATCTGTATTCACTGAAGGTGCTCCGGGCTACCAGAAGCCTTAAAGCCAGCACATACAAAAGGACGACTGCATCCTGAATCAGTTCTCTTTTCAGCAGCCTCAATATGGCCAGCAGAGATTGCCGCTCAAAGGAAAAGCACAACATGCACTTCCCATTTTAGGAGGCAAAGCTATGGATGAAGCAAGGATGCTATTATAGGTTCACTCATAGCGGCAGAAAGTATTTAGTGCACACATGAATATATTGTGCATCAACATGCAAATCAATGCATGCAACACGTATTGGCCTGGTAATTCATACAGCATATATTCATTATGTACGACAGGCACGTAGAGAGTATAGAGAGTGTGCAGACCCAGTATCTTTGATATAAAAAAATAATTTTTTAACCAAACTGCTCTGCTGACGTTGCATTTTATGCTCAGACTGCTGCAGTGCAGGCAGATGGTTTGTGGCGGCAGCATCCATTGGACAGTATTGATTTGCTAATAGCATCTTCAGCAAACTGGAAGCTGCATGTAGGTAGGGGAGAGTGATTTAAGCAGCACAGAGCTTGAGGCCCCTGAGTTCAGCCTGAAGCATCACAGCCAATTCCACGGGATTATGACTTGATGGGCTCTCTAGGAAAGAGCGTTGACCCTAGAGGTCGCTCAGTAAAAGGTCATACTTTCCTTTTTCTTGGAACTGCTCATGCACCACTGTCAGAAAATGTTAGGAGAAATCAGCTTATACATTATTACTAGTCATGTATTGTTTGTAGATTTAGACAAGTTTACTGCTCTGCATACAAGTGCTGCAGTAATGACAAATTCTTTTAAACTGCAGTTGTTGTAGGTGCAAAATGATATTTAAAAACAGCTTACATACATAGCAGTATGTGTTTTGCAGATTATTCTATCACGACTAACACACAGATAACTACCACTGTTATATTTAGATGTAATTTTTTCCATTACTGTGCATTACAGTGTTGAAGCAAAACTACAGGGAGACAGGGGACACAGGGAGTTCTCCACATTCAGTTCTGGCAGGGTGCACTTTGGAAACTTTGGAAAAAATGCAAATGATTTGAAGTGATTGATTCTCAATAATGCAGCAGTATGTCTGTGCTGTTTTTAATGACTAAAACCAGCAGAACTTCTGACTATGACAAATATATTGGAGGGTGCAGAAGTTAACAGTGACAGAGAACAATGCACAGGTGTCCTTTTTCTGTTCACTGTAAAACTTCACTATTGATTCACTATTACTTACTCTATCAATGTTGAATTTGTATATGTGAAATTATTGACAAATATAAACTCTGTGGATGTCTATAACAAAATCTCTGAATGCTCTTAAAGGTTACAATGTCAACTATAAACTTCATAGCCACTTACCATTCTCACATTTTCATTTGCTGAGTGGCTCAGACAGCCAAAAGTATGATAGTACAGTGTTGTTAATGTCACCCATCCCTGCCTGTATTGCAGACACACCAGTGTGTTACCAGGTGGAGGGCAGCCGACAGGCCCTGAGGGTCACCCTGTACCTGGACAGCTGTCACTTCAGTGAGCTGCCGAGTCGGCTGCAAAATGGAGGCAGCCTCAAGCTACAAACTGTCCTCTTCACCAGGGGTAAGTACTGGGCAGACTGGGACAGAGGAACTTGAGAGAAAGCTGGAAGTCCAGGGTGAAGATGAATAGGTATAGCATAACACAACAGTGTCAAGTGGGGCTGGGTGTTGTTCCTTTTTAAAATACAATACCGGAGTACCAGAGCAATTGTTTTATGCAGAATTTGAGAGAGAGCAGACCAGAGTCAGTGGCGTCAAATTCAGGGAGAGTTGTATTGAACACAAAGGGCATGAAAATCACTTATATGCACTATACATTGAATTATATGATTTAAAAGCACTTAATGCTTTATGCAGCCTCTGAGCCTCTCACACATGCACATGTCCTGATATCTTTATGTGCTTTTATTGAGTTAGATTGTCGCCTTTTATTGGTTATTTAAAACTGCTTTTACATTCTCCTCTCCTGCCATGATCCTTCCAGTTCTAGATCAGTCTCGGCAGGCCTAGTATGAATGGATAGCACTATGCATCAAGCCTGTCTGCCAAATAGCCATTAATTTTCCATAGACAAGTGCCAGTTGGAACACTAACCCAATGAGACAGTTCATATTGCTTTCATGTACTTCAATGTAGAACAAAGTGTTGCTACACAGCCTCAGAGCCATTCAGCAGTGGTGATCTGTGGATGAACACTGCCATCTACTGGAAAATAGTCAATGCAGGTTGGACGTAGGGACTATGAGGCCCCTTGTGATATTGCAAATGCTGAAGTTTGTGTGAATGTGTGGCCATATCTGTGAGCACCATATGTCCTTATGTGGATTAAATAAAAATTTTATTTTTATAAAATTTTAGGCAATACTTCTTTAGAGTCAAGTTTAGGATTAGATTTAAGGCTGGTTAAATTGGATGGATTTGGTGTTCAGAGTTAACATTAAAATCATGTTCTTGTTAATTTGAGGGATAATGATGAGGTTTCAAGAGGTCAGGGTTAAAGTTGGAGAGCATGAAGATATGCAATCATATAATTGTGTGCCCATACGTGTTGATGGAAATGCCTCCTGCCTGTTTGATCCAGCACTGGAGCGTCCAGAGGGAGTGTCCCAGCAGGACTACGCAGCCATGGAGGAGTTCCAGCAGCGCATCAACGCTGTCTCACTAGAGAAGGTCAAGGCCTACTACCGCAGACTCAGGTAAACTATGCTACACTGCATCACAGCCCTCCAGTGGCTTAGTCACTAGCACTCAGGATATATTTCACCTTAAAGGGAGAGTTCACCCTGTGGCGTTGCATAAGCTAGCAGAAACTACGCTTCGATTGCTGTTTCACTTTCAACTATTTTCAAGGTCTAGAATTTTTCAAGGTTAGAGCTGTATCATTTATCTAGACCCACATCCACTAACAGGATTTTGTTGGCTGCATTAAAAGCTCATTTAGTACTGCCAAATGACTCCTTTAGATCTACTGTTGACCTTACAATTTCTAACGGTTTAAAGAGCCTCTTTAGTTGTAATTGTTTTTTTGCCCTGTAACATATTTGTGTCTTTCTAATGGCCTGTTAATATGCTTATGATTTCTGATATCTGCACGCTAATTCCCACGAAGTGACTCATGCAACATTAATAAATGATGAAACATGTAGTGTAGCAGATGCATATTCTATAAAGTGAGGTACTCTAGATGCTCGGTGACTCAGCTCTCACACAGAGTGAGTCAGAGGTGGAAAAATCTGTAGATTTCCAATCGAGATGGAGAGTTTTAAAAACTGAAATAGATATGTTTCTGTCCTAACAGGGCTTTCTATTTGGAGAAGTCCAATCTCCCTACAGACTCAAACACCACAGCAATGAAGATAGACCAGGTAAACATACACTTATTTTCATGTATTTCCCATTTACTGCTTTTGCTGTGGACATTACAGTCTATATGGTCTTTTATCACGTAACTTTTATCTGTTCTTGTTACATAAGTCCATTTTTTATATAATGTTGTGACTGGATATAAATGCAAGCACAGATACTGGGCCTTGAAGTTAGAGACCTTCAACCAAGCATTTCAAAAGTAAGATGAACTGGTGTCCTGTTCCCTCCACTGGAAACCCCCATTAGCTCGTCAAGACCCCCCTTTTAACTCCAACTAACCTCAACACTTCAACATTATAAACTGCTTCCATTCGAACCTGAAAATCCTAGTGTCCCAAACTGACTGTAGATGAAATAGATTCCAGTGATTAAAACTGAATAGAATAAACAGTAGTTTCAATATATAGAGCTTTATTATCAAAGACTGCAAAGAGTTGAACCTCTTTGTGTTATTTTTGATGGTCTTCCCCGATTTCTGCTCGTGCTCCATCTTAACAAGTCAGTTGCTCTACTTACTCTACTAGTCTAATATTGAATATTTAGAAATATATCAAGTAGTGTGTTTTTTTTTTAAATCTTGTTTCTCTCAAATTGAATGTGACTATTATTTTGAACTACTCTGCTTATATTTTTATACTGTCACATGTCTTGAGAAAATTTTAATTATATAGAAAACAAGTGACTTTTTCCTCAACTTGGTTTAAAAAAACCCAGATTTGAACAGTCAATAGTAGTGTAAATGACTTGGTAAGATGGCCACTTTTGATAATATTGTATTATATCATCTTGTCAACAGTCCATTTAAACGCTGACCCTCTTCAACCTTCATTGTCTCCTCCTCATAGCTGCTGCGACCCCTCAACACACTGGACGACCTCTGTCGACTAATGCAGTCTTACGTCAATGTGCGCCCGAGCACCCAGGGCCACCCGTCAGGTGTCAGCCTACTGTGTGTGTCCTCTGAGCTGTGTAACCGCCTGGGAGCCTGCCACATCACCATGTGTGGTACAGGCATGCAGAGGTCAGCCTGGCACCAAGCCAACATTATTATACTGCTTGTAGTACCACTTGACTGTCAGCTGGAATAAAGATTAACACAGTGCAGAGTGGATGACATGCACAGCTGAACCTCAGAAGTGCACCCTTTGCCTCATTGTCTGGATTATTCTACTTCGAGGTGTACAGCAGGTGCAAATATGGACATTAGCGTGTTTGTTAGATCACACAGTGCTGACCATTTTGCCTTTTTGTTTTTTGCAGATGTACCCTAAATGTGACACTGGAGCAGGCAATGATCTTGGCCAGGAACCACGGTCTCATGCCACGCTGCATCATGCAGACCATGGATATAATGCGCAAACAGGTAAACCTCAGGGGCAGTTGATCTCGGAAGTCCAGTATAGATCCCTCAGGGGCTTTTGTGACTTCCCCCACTAAAGTCTAGTTTCTTTGCAATTGCATTTTTGCAGTAGAAATTATTTTAGTAACCACCATCAGTATCACAATATTAGTATGTGTATTCTTCTGATATTGGTGTATATTATGATATAGAAAATGAATGCAGAAATCACTTTTGACAGTGTGATATTGGATGCACTAAACCATATAATATAATAAACAATATACTAAAATAATTAGCATGGATTATTTCTTTTAGAAAACTACATTTGGTAAATGATAGTCATAACAGAGTATGCCATGATACAATTTTACTGAAAGTTAAAAAATAAAAATACTTAATCACTGGGGTTGAGTCAGTACTGAAACGGGTATCCAGTATGAACAATGTCTTTTTTACAAGTGTCATCAGAGTGAAATGTTTCAATATCCATTTTCTAATAAACAATAAATATTGCAACTTTTTCACTAATTTAAAAAAAGAAGCAAAAAACTAAATAAATAAATAATTGCAACTTCTGATCAACCCATATCCATTTTGGTATAAATCAACAACTTCCTCAACAAGTTGTACATCGAATTCACTAACCTAGGTTTTTTCTAGACATTGTATGTTTTGTCATTCAACTTATAGCATATGTTTTGTCTTCTACCAGGGAGCAAGAGTTGAGCTCTCTGCTAAAAATCTCAAGGTAATGGACCAGATGCCTCCATCATTCCCAAGGTACGGTATAACTGCCAGGCTTCTCTTCCCTCGCCATCAGTAGATTATACTATTCATGGTCTTATACAAGGCAGATTCCCTTCATTTTAAGTTTTTCTTTTTCAACAGGCTCTTCAAGCTGTGCTTGCCACCTTCAGATGGAGAACTCTAAGAAAACCGTCACTTCAGAGAACTCATCAGAAAAGGGGGGATGTGGAAGAGGAAGATATGATGAGAGATGACAATGACAAAAGAACACAAGTCTTACTGCTTTCCTTCCAAGACACACTGCCAATGGAAGACCCTTGCCCTGCCCCCACTGCCCCAGTTACACAGGGATCATTCCACCATGGATACCACTAGCTTCTTCAGTGCAACATACAGACTAAAAAAGACTAATGTCAGTTACCAGGGAGCACCTATGGTGAGACTGATAAAGCTTGAAATTCAAGACTATACTCAACTCATGTACTGTTATGCTGGGAAGCCCCCCAGAAGTATTAATGCTTTGGCTGTCTGTCTACACAAAGCTGACATGAATGACTTGACAACTGGTGCAAAATATTCACAAGTGAAAGGGAGATGCCATTTTAAAGGCCTCATAAAGAAGACATGCACAGTGATTATGCTCATAACAGAGCTCTTATTATTAACTGGATTAACCAAACTACCTGTAGCTGACTGTCATCCTAAATGCAGATGTTATCCATTTTGCCTTGGACTGCAACTCCAGAGAGCTGTCTCTTTCTCTGTTTGGGCCGGTGTTCCCCAGGGCTCAATGTTTGGACCCCAAGTGAAGTAGAATACTTGTGAATGCCCTGGTATTCCTGTCGGTTAGCTGGCTAAATAGATAGAAAGTTAAAGATAGATAGAGAGATGGAAGTAGGGATTGAGGGACAGATGAAAAGACGAATGATCGGGGGGCTGCTCTTTCTTCAGCACGTTGCATGTGGTTACTGTGCAATTACTGTAGGTTTAGTGTGAGTACTGTATTACTGCACTATATGAAGGATAGTTATTTATTGTGTCCGGAAGGAGCATTTTTATCCCTCACTTATACTATATCAGGTATTAAAGAATCTAAAAGCATTCCAGCCTACGTATTGAACAGTATTTAAAGGACCAATGGCATGCCATTTTTTAGACGTAACTGCTTGTGTATTTTATTTATGTGTATGGACTTTTATCACGTCAGGAAGTGTTACTTTGATCTTCAGGGAGAGCAAGGGTGGGAAGAAGAACAAGCTAGCTAATCAGAATCAGGACAAAGGAAGCTAAAGCAAACTATACGAGGCTGCTTGACAATAAGCAGCCAAGTCAACAGGTTGGGATATTGAATCTTTGTTAAATTATTAATATATTAATTCAAATGTACTAGTTGTTAACTAAGACATTTTTTTGATTTTAAATTGGTTTTTACATTGTCATTGGACTATTGTATTTACTGTAGGTATTAAAATAAGCACAATGATTGGTCCATTCAAGTTGCAGTGTTAGCAAAAAGTACTGTATGCAGTTTGTGGATGATGTAAACAAAGGGATCGTTTCAGGACTGAAACCCAGTAACATTATTTTACTGAAGATTTTAATTTCTTGTACATACAAACTGTAACAATGTCAGAGAAAAAGATAGGATGTGTCTCACAGCAGCAGAGTAATGCTATAAATTAAATTGGATTATTTTTATGGAGATAATATAGTATAGAAAACATTTTCTATTCATGACTGTGCGTTTGAAGAGAAGCTGTTTCTCTTTGCTAAGCGTAACCTCACTGACAACTTGTTGTTTTTGACTGTTAAAAAGGTTCCACGTGCATTTCAAGAATCTGTCTTGACATGCTGCTTTCATTAGGCGGATCACTTAGTCCCTTTTATTTATTTAAAAGCAGTCTGGTTCCAAATGAGCATGTTGGAATAGTCTCTACACATCCCTCGGCACTAGCATGGCCGCTCTAAATTTGCATCCCTCTTTCGGCATATAAGACTCATTATAATGTCCCTCAACAAATTTGATCTTAATCTGAGCAGTGTACATTGTATGAACTCAGAATCTGGTTTTAAGTGTGTGTCACCCATTTAAATTAGCTAATGACTGCAGCATGTTAGTGTAGCTGGACAAACGAATACGTCACTGATTACACGTTTATTTACATTATTCTAATGTTTTTGTATATACTTTATTTGCAATTTTATGTTGCTTGAAAATAACTGTACAAAGGATCTTTGTTGAATCTTTCTAAAATTATCATTGTAAATGCAATCTTAACAAGATAGTAAATAAAATGTTCACAGTATGGAAATGTGTTTCAGTGAAGCAAGTGATGATCCAACAGAGGACGTGATAGTTTCCCTCAACCTTTTTTTTTCTCACTACAATTTATCTTGTAATTTTGCTCCTTCACAATTTGTCCTACCCATGTTTATGTCGCCTTTGGTCTTCTGTGTTTGACTGCAGTTTCATAGGAGTGACTCACAGAAGATTATTACATCTCTTTGCCTGATCACACCATATCAGCAGGCTGTGACTAAGTGTTACTGGAAGTCAACAATAGGACTTCTGACTGAAGTGGTTTTCATTTTCCAGTCCATAATGTTTCTTTAAGTCACTGTACATAAGCTATTTGGTCCTGGTTTCTTCCGAACCTGATGCTTATCATGGGAAAATTGGACTCATTCAGAACATACTTCTATACATTACTATACATTTATGTTGCATATTCATTTAAGTGCTCAGCTTAAGTGAGGGCTGAGATGTCATGCTGATGTTTGACGGACGCTTTAAGATTTTGGCAAGTTCTGTATGTGTCCTATTACTCAATCAAAGAGCATAAACCTTAAAACCACAGCTCGACATAGTTTTTAGCCCTGACTGAGGAAGTCTACACATATGAATATTCCATGACCATGCAGCATTGAATGAAAGCATTATTTGCAGCTCTCTTGGACTTGAGTGGAGAGGATCTCGGGATAGATTTTATAGAAACAAAAGACTTCATTTTCCCCCCAAAAACACAAAAATGATCCTCTCCTCCTAATCAGCAACTTGTAATTGTTTTGACTGAGAAGCTTCAAACTGACAGCCCAGATGTTATTGCACAAAAAGGGAGGCTGGTTATTAAATGATTGCAGACAGCCTTTAGATCGCTGATGGCCAATGATTAAAGTGAAAATCATGTGCATTTCTCTCCTCGCTTGTCAAATGGCCGGATGGGGCTAAGGTAGAAGCATACACTGTGCAGTTTCTTGTGGTTATTGCAATTGGTTTTCGGGGGGGGTGAGACCGACAACCGACTGCATTCACCACCAGCAGCAGCAGCACACACCCCTCAGCACCGGTGATGCGTCCCCGCGGCAAGGACACGGACAGCTCCTCGTCAGAGTCGTCTCGACTTTAGAATGGTGAAGAAATCTCTCAACGGCGGGGTTTACCCAACTCAAGCCGGAGAGAAGAAGCACAAAGTCGGGTTCGTTGGGTTGGACCCCGGTGCTCCTGAATCCAGCAGGGACGGGGCGCTGCTCATTGCGGGCTCGGAAAGCACCAAGCGGAGCAGCATCCTCTGCAGACCCAGGTCCAGCATCTCCACCGGGAGACCCAGACCGTCGAAGAAAAATGCCAGCTATCGGAAACTACAGAATTTCCTCTACAATGCGCTGGAGAGACCGCGGGGATGGGCGTTCATCTACCACGCTTATGTGTAAGTGATGTTGAGTATGTCATCGTGGCCTTTTACTTTGGGGCGCCGTTACTGTGTCGGGATTTTGGGGAGCTGTTATGGAGTTTTGCGGGTTTTCCATCTCCTACGTTTGATCAGATGGCGCATTTAAGTGTTAAGCGTTGTCATGCTGCCAGGCTGCTGTAGCCTGCTTACAGGAGGGGTGTCACTTCACCTGCATAACTCCTGCTCTAACTCTTCATATCGCTGCATCTCATGTTTATATCATACTGACATGTTGGCTGATCTGCTTACGATGATGCGGGACATGTCTGCAGTGTGTGTTTGATATGTGGCCACATTTTACACTGCTTAGAGTTTCCATGTGTTGCGGCAGCATTTCAGCACCGCTGTCTGTGAACAGCTCCGCACAGCGTCAGTACTTTCACTAATTAACGTTGCAGTCCAGCTCTGCACAGTCATGTGGACTCTACATACACTGTGCAGGCAAAGGGAGTGTTCTGGATACCACAGTTAGTAACCAGACAGTCTGTGAGCTTCTTGTAGCTCGAACATGATACTCTGACTGGTTTACTGTGTGTGTCTGTGTGTGTGTGTGTGTGTGTGTGGTCTTGGTTGAATACAACGTCTTGACTCCAGTGAGGCCCTCATAAATAATATAGGTTGGAGATCAGTGACCAAAGAGCCAAACAACCCCCAATGACAACAATCCTGAGATATACAGATTTAGATCCTGCATTTCCCATAATGCAACCGATAGCATCTTTTAAGTAGAGCCTCCCTGCCTCATAACCGCCCACATCACCCAAACTCCATGTCTGAAAAGCAGCAGCATCTGTTTAAAAGATCCTGTCATCCATTATCAGTATTTTCTCTGAGTTGATAAAGCTCCTCCAGAGCTGCAGAAGACATTATTCAACTGTTTGCACAAGCTGAGTGGTTCTCCAAATGAACACAAAACTGACCTTTGGGTGTAAAATCAGTGGAGTTTTCTTTTACGTGTAACTTAGTGTAGTTTTGTGCATCCTATTAAGGTGAGATACAGTAATTGCAGTGTGATAGCTCTACTCTCCAAATAAAAGGGGGATAAACTGCAGTAGGTAGTTTACCCTCCACCCATGCCTGAATTCTTC
The DNA here is from genome assembly GCF_905237075.1 of Dicentrarchus labrax. Lineage (NCBI taxonomy): Eukaryota > Metazoa > Chordata > Actinopteri > Moronidae > Dicentrarchus > Dicentrarchus labrax. Next base: position 23,435,600 of record NW_026136715.1, read on the forward strand.
CTACTCAGTGATACGCACGCTTGGTAGTGAGGAGGTGAAATGGCCATGGCATTAAGGAATCCACTGTGTACAGCATATCGACTCCCCAGAGACAGCTGCATGCCCAGAAGTAAGCCTGTGCTTTAATGTGAAACCACACACACACACACACACACACACACACACACACACACACACACACACACACACACACACACACACACTCGCACAGGCCCTCTGGGTGCTCTTGAAATATTAACTGAATACTATAGCAGCAGGCTGAAACTCCGTCTTCACCATTTGTTTGGCTTTTTGGGAGATCTTTATTGACCAATGTTGCTCTTAGGAGACTTATGGCTGAATCTAGTGCAGGCAGCAGTGGTGTTTTTTGTAGGATATTACAGCATTTGGAAGCCTAACTACAACAAGCAACCTAGTTAGAATAGGGTCAGCTGCAAAATCCGAATCCTCTGGAAAGTATGTTGTAAAAGGGTACACAACTCTACAATAATACAAATGAGTCTAATCTTAAAGGGCACGCAACACATCTGCATAGACTAACCACAACTCGGCCTCTATTCCATTTGTCTGTTCTATGCATTATTCATAGTCACCACACTTCATTTAATCTCCCAACTCTTCCAACCAGCTGATTTATAAAACTATCATGTGCTGACTTCAGTCAAATCTTTCCCCTCCTCCTGTGTTCTTCAACTTATCTCTGCTCCAAAAGACAGTGTTGGGCAAACAAAAAACGCCCCCGCCACCTTGAACTGACAAAGAAGGCTGTGCAAAATGTATTCGTGCTCAGGCCACAGATATTTCTTTTTGACATGTGTCCTGCTGAAATGTTTGATAGGTGTTTTCTTCCTCTGCCTCATTTGTAACGCATGTGTGAATGATCAATATGTGGAACATGAGTACCTACGTATAGCCAGAGTACTCTCTGCCTTGCTGCCTCTCGTCTCTTTCTCTTTCTTTCTCCCTCTATCTATCTAGCTGTCTGAGACCAAGGCCACCCTTCCCCTCGTGTTCTGTCGCTGGTCCAAGTTCGACATCAGTTAAATGGGAGAGACACAGTGATCCACAGTCAAGGATATTGCTGTGGACCTAAATCTTAAGCTTGGACATTTTGAATTCTTATAAGTGAAAAAGAAAACCTTCTACAGCAAAAGCTTCTTCCAGCAGCCTGCGCCAGAACGGTTCTGATTCTGTAAGGAGTGCCAATTTGCAAAAAAAGGCTTTTAATATGTCGGGTTCATCGTTCAGCTACATCCTATACTGATCTATCCAAGCGATGGTATATTCCTGCACTGATAGAGACATCTGATATCTTCACTGATTTGGCTTCAATAGGAGCCTCATTACTGTGTGCTCTCCTGCGGGAAGCACCAGCTGTGTGAGAAAACTGAAAGGCCTCTGCAGCTGTAACATGACAACATGTGTCAGTTCTGCACCAAAGTGGAACAGACGCCTGCTAGTGGAAAAGAAAGCAAAGAGAGGAGGGCAAAAGAAAGAGTTCAGAAAGGGATCAATCAGTGAAAACAAAATGAGTGTTCTGTTAAACTTTCATAAAGTGGTTCAGAGAGACAGATTGAGGACGTGGTCCAGTTATTCACTATTCTGCTGAGCTGGCCGGCTGAAGACAAACTGGGGAAGAAATAAGGCGAGGACAGAAGCAGACAGATGCTGGCTGCCAAGTCGCTGCAGATATGTGATCGAGTGGTCTGTTTTAGCAGAAGCAGGGTCTGAATGCTGAGTCCTGTAGTTATGGGCTAGGAATGGATTGTGCCCCACTGTGATTTTGATGAGAAGCCCCAGAAAGCTGTTAGGATGTTTTAATATTTAATAATGTCGTCCTTTTGGATGTTGATATGAAGCTTTCATAAAATGCACCCTTGCTCAATTTAACGCACACAAGAGGTTTTGCTGCTACAGCCTTACCTGGTCTGCATGACCAGTTAGCTTATGGGGGCTAATGTTAGCAAACATAAGCAAACCTTAGATAAATATTGCTGTGAAGCTGACATTACAGAGTCATTTGGCTGACTCTTCTTTACTGGTGCTACTGTTGCACACTACGTTTCAGCATTTATCATCATCTTTTTGGCCACAGTGGCTGCTGTTCAGCAAGAGTTACAGAGGCTAACTTAAAATTAGTTTGGCACGTGTTGTGAATTCATTGATGATGTGACAACAAATGTGGTACCACTTTATGTTAAGGTACTTGTAATAAAGCATTAATTAATATATAAGGAGGGGCCTTAAAAGATGCTTTTTTTTACATTAAAATATGTTAATAAGACTATATAAGTGTTAATGTGAAACACATGTACTGTTAGAGTATATATTTATAAGCACTTGAAACAAGAAACTTGTTAACAGTTTATAGACGGCTTAAGAAAGTTAAAAATTATTTGTTATAATTGTTTATATGATCACAAACACATCTATTATTAAGTTTAACTAAGTTACATATAATGTCATTGTTAACTATTTACTAAGCTTTTGTTGTTGCTTTCCTAAGATTTCTAAACTTCATTATTCATTTTTTTTGCAGTTAACTATGCATTTATTAACAGTTCATCGTGCTTTTTGGGGGTACCGGATCTAAAGTGGGAACAATGCTTATTAAGGTGCCCAATCTACTTTACTGTTTTGGTTCAGTCTCACTGGTTTTATGGTGTGATTTTTGGATGCAGCAGGCAGCTGTTTTTTCAACAGAAAGTCTCTGATAAACCGGATGTACACAACCTGCCCAGCTCGAACAGACAAAGTTAGGGACTAGTTGATGAACATAGTAGAAAATTAAAAAGCTAAAGAGCCAAACATTTCCCTCAGGCCTCGGTGGAGACCAAAAACAGAGCTAAAAGGACTATGACTTGGACCTGCATTCATCCGATGGACTGTTAATGTTGCTCCATTTCTGGCGGATGTGTAAATAGGCCACTGTACAAGTTTGCCCATAAAAGGTGATATGGATGAGGGATCCCTCCTCTGCTGTCTTTCTTTTTTTACCCATCCTTTCTTTCCTATTATCTAAATCGCCTTCACATGATTATCATATTTTGGGGTGCCAATCCCACACCAAATAAAAATGTAATCCGTGATTTTGCAGATAGATAGAAAACTATTAAGTAGTTTAATAAAGGATCTGCTGCCCTGCTCCTCCCAGCTTCCTGTTTTTTTTTATCTTTTTGACATCTTATCCACATAAAAAAATGCAAACTCACTTGAATCTCTTTTTAATGGAACAGGCTTTAACTGCCTTCAATTGCATTGTGTAATATAGCATTTACTGATGTACAGTAGTTTTCACTTAGTAGACTGCTCTAAAGCCAAGGAACATTAGTTCAGAGTGCAGGCTTAGTGGGTATTATTGTTCCCTTTCTTGGTTCATTCATTCATTTGCAGAATACTTTTTATTTTGCACATGACATATACAAGAAGTGAAGACTTCTTTTCCTAAAGCAGAATTCCCCCCCCCCAGTAATGGCTGCGTGCACTGCAATGTACCTATGTGGCGAATAAAGGAACACAGTGACAGCAGGTAGCTACACTAGCAGGGCCACTCGAGTATTCATTTACAAAAGATTGGTTCCCCAGAAGGTCATTATCACCCTCAAACATCCCCCTTTAGGAGCCCACAGAGTGGACCCCGCAGTGCCGGCATATGGTCTTCACCGGCACTATTTGCGTAGTGAAAAATCCCCTTCTTCCTTATTTGCTCTCCTCGAGTTCGTCGCAGTCTAAATTTAGCGTGATGAGTATGTCTGGGTAGGCAATGTTGTGCTGAGCGGGGCAAATCAATGTTTCTTTATCTGCAGCTCAGGAGGAAATGCAGGCTTTTCTGCTTCCAACAACAGCCCCCTCAGCTTGATTGATCAATAATCACGTTCCTACTGATGTTGTCTGGACCTTGCTGGCAACGAGAGAGGAGGTGTGCTTGTTGCTGCCCGTGGCTGTTTGTGGACTGCAAGAGTGAATGTGATTTTTACTCAAAGTGAATTTTATTGGGGACAGAGGTGGCAGATGAGATGGCATATAAATAGAACCCTGTCATGTGGGTGTTTGTGACTAGAACTGTTTTGGTGGTGCCAGAATGTTACTTTATGGGTAGTTGAAACAGATGTTGATATAGATATAGAATCAGACACAATTGATCCTTTTATGATTAGGCCAATGGAATGAAAACAATTTAGGGTAATGTAATAATAAATATGCATCCTACTGGAAATTTTACTTTAAGATATTAATTGAAATGAAAACCCTTATGTTTCTTGCAGAGAGTTAGGTGAGAAGATTGACAGCGTTCTTATGTCTGTTCGCTAAATATGAAGCTACAGCCAGGAGATGGTTAGCTTATTAGCATTGATGCTGGAAACAGAGGGAAACAGCTGGCATGGCTCTGCTCAAAAGTAGAAAACCCACCTACCAACACCTCATTCACATTAAATATTGTTTGTTTAATCCATACCAAAACAACAAAAACAAAGTGTAAAAACACCAAGTTATGGATTTATAAGGGGTTATGTGTGGGACTATTTCACTGTGAGCCACGCTAGTCAAATAATCTTCTTATAAGGAATAAACCTGCCTCCTGCATGAACTGTCCGTAGCTAAAAAGGGTTGGAATACGCTACTGTATTTTGGCCATCATAGTGATACTTGAAAAGTATTTTCTGAGGTGGTATGCGGTGTAAAAAGTTTAGAAAAACACTGTGTATATGATGGGTCAAATGCAGAGGACATATTTTAATTCAGTGTATGTAAAAAATGACAGAGAATGTGACAATAAAGGCTAAAAGGCCCTGATTCTAATGAGAGTGATATCAGTCTTCTCATCTAACCAGTGTATTTTCTAAGGTTATATCTTTAACAGAGAATTGCTGCCTTAGCACAGTTTCACATTATGTATTCACATACATTGTAGTCAGACGCTGTTACTCTCTTTGTACTGTCCTTTCGAGACCTCATGTATATTTGACTATGTCTCCCAGCAAGACTTTCTCATCAGTGTCTATGTATATCCAGACAGCATGAGGGAGAGGTATAAATGAACCTTTAGAGACTTCACCCTGCTGATGCTAATGGGAAGGATAGGCGGGTAGCTGTGGAAGCTAATTGTCTGACTGCTTCAGGAGGCAGGTTCTGTCCCTCTCCTTTATCAGCAAGTGTCTTCATTAGTAGGTACTGATGAGCTTGGCAAGGTCAAGTCAGGAAAGTTGCATATACTGATGTCCAGTTAGACTCGCAGCCAGCCAGCTTCTTTGCCCAAGGCATTTTATTTCAGTGGTCAGACATTAAGGAATAAAATAGAGTTATATTATGGTAATTTTAGAACAAAGAGGAGCCTTTATTTCTTTTGGTACTACATGGAATTAATTACTGGGAAAGAAAATTGTTTTCGTGCAATCTCATAGTGCATTTGTTCTTGCAAGCTAAAGCAAACAAGTGATATCAATCACCTTGTTAAGGTATCAGCATGATCAGTGTAGACCTATTTATGTAAGTGTTTCCAGTATACATAAAAAAATGTTGGTCTTCAGATGGCCAAATGATAATCAATGTGACAACTCAAAGTGCTGTAAATGGCAAGATGTGAAGCGTCTGACTCTTTGACTAACGGACCTTAATATGCCTCATGGCTACAGTTGAAAAGACCAGGCTTCTCAGGGGGTCACAACACAATGTTTTTCTGGAAAGCATGTGATTAGAGCTCAAAAACAGTTCAAAGCTTATTTCAGTGAATACATAAAATAAATTTAACACAGTGACAAAGTGTGCACACGTCATTTGCACCTTCACTGTTGCAGGAGAAGGCGATGGAGGTGATCATTTGGGCATCACATGGGTGCTAAAAAGAGGAAGAAATTATTATTATTTCTTTTACCATTTCTGGCATATAGCTGAGGTATGTCAACCACTGGCACAATAGCAACCTGTCAAAAAAATGAAATTAAAATCGTGAACTGGAATAGAAGTAAAACTAAATCTAACACAGGGTTGTTGTTTTAAACTGAGAAAATCTATACTGACTGTTATTCCAGTATACCACAGACAACTTTCAACAGCTTAGAATTAATATTTAGATAAAATAATCCAAAATGTACTGACAAGCTGCAGATTTAACACAGGATGTAATAAAAGCTTTCACTATTGATGAAGAGCTCACCTTTCCCAAGTAAGCCTTAAATGCTGTAGCCATCAATGATGTATGAGATGCCAAAAACACACGTAAACTGTAAATGTAAGAAACAATGACCTCAATCTAACCTAACGAGGTAAAACACTGGCAAACTAACACAGCACTGGTGCAGCTAGAGCTGAATGTGCTAAGAGCTAATGTTTGCTATTTGTTAGTTTGTCTTTATGCCTCTGATGAAGAATTATAAGGACTATAATAAAGACGCAGCTTACTGTATGGACTTCTACCGTTGCTACATATCATTGATTACTGTCATTTCATTTTAATTGGCTGTCAGCCAGTGGCCACTGCCAAGACTCTGATATGACCAAACAGAAACTGACGCAGCAAAATAAGGGAAATCTGGCCAATTCTAGCACAAACCAGATAGGGAATCCAGGGAGGATTGATGAGGGCTTGATGAAGCATAACAGAGAGAAAAAACTTAGATGACCTTGCGTGTGAAAAGCAGATGCTGTTGATGTTGAGCCAGATTCACTCTGAACTGAGAGGAATTTGTGGTAAAAGCTTCCTCGAAGACAAGGTTCAGAGGCAGAAAATGACTTACTTAGACTACCAATAAACTATATCAGGATTAAGACAGTGAAGACATTTATCTTGTTGCATTTGTATTTTCACAGTGAAGCGTTTGCTTCTGGCTTCTGAATTGCTGAACAGATCGTTGTCTGAGAGAAGAGATTCTGCTGACCATATCAAGTCTAATTAATTTAAGCTGTTACTAAATCACAACTCAACTTCTAAGAAGGCTGTTTTATGTGAAGTGCCAGCCTTAACATGGGGCTCTTGCTAAAATTGTTTTTTAGATTTGGAATGTTTTGATGAGAAATGTAATCCTTAGGGTTAGGGTTAAAGAAAGAGGTGAAATTTTGCCATGACAGCCCCCTTCAATATTTTTATATTAATAGACCGTTTTGACAGCAGCCATTTTGTCATAAAATACTATATAGACAGGTGTTACCAGTAATACTAATTAAGGTTCCATTCAGGTAAAACAGAGTCAGGGTGCTGCTATTATGTTATGTTGGCTCATTGGAAAGGATCTCCTTAAAATATACAGGAATGAAGTCACACAAATAAATAACAATATTCTCCAGCATTACACTGAAATATATTCCCACTCTAACAAGTTATCTAACAATAAACAACTTGCCATTGGTAAATCGAGCCCACATTAATAATGTATTATATGACTTTTTGTATGGCAAAGGTGTCACAATAGTGATGAACCCACAGCTCTACGGAGGACACGACGATACATTCTAAAGTTGCTCTGTGTCTGCTGGATGTAATAGTAATGTAAATAGGTATTATTAACATTAATCGTAACAACCACCCCATCATTTCTGCATTTTTTGACTGATGTGATGTAATAATAAACATGCTGTATGCATGTATCTCATTTCCCTTAACTGAACTTGACAGCTGGTCTCTATATACATATAAACTTGTTTCATAGCAAAATGATCATTATCTCCTACTGTATGTTGGTAAACTGCAACACTTTAGTGTAGTGTAACACCTGATCCTGTGCTCAAGAAACACTCTGTCATTCCACAGTATCTCTGCTATGATTAATGTTGGTTGCCCCTGCGTCTTTTAAAATCCTGCATTGTCCCAGTATTGGGTTTCACCAAGTACTCTCCATTAGCTCTGCTTTGGATTCCTTCCAGAAGATCTTTTCTGAAGAAAGTCCCTGAGGTCAGCCCAGCCATGCCTCTTCCTTTGAAATCACATGTTATCTTCCATCCAATAAAGCGTTGTCTCAGCCAGTGTTCTGGAGGTGTGGCTTCAGAATTGATTTTCTTCCAAACCTCTTTAATGTCTAAGAATCACATCAGTCTACTTAAAACCCTTTGCCCTCTCTTTACTATTTTATCTAAAAGAAGCATTGGTTTTTATTGATCTTTGAACAGATTTGTACCTGCTTTTTGGACATTTGGTTCAACGTGTTGTCCTGGTCTTAACAAAGACTAGTTAAATCACCCCATTAACCCAACATTAACTCTCATCCTATATTGAAAAAACGTAATATGATAAACAACACTAATGACTAAAGATTGATAATTTTTTGTCTTTCCAGTGAAGAGTTACTGACAGCCTGATACACTCACTCTGTCCTTTGAGACTTGGCACCCTGAAGCAGGCTGGTGACAATGTCAGCAGATGTTCTACACTCACTCACAGGTTATTGGATCTGTGCTACACTTGTGTGCAAACGTGTTCACATAGGGTCACTCGAGGTTTCTTATGTGAAACCTTAATATGACTGAATCTGATTCATTCAGTGAAATTCTGTATTGAAATGAGCATTCAACACACCTAACTTAATCTGCTTGCCTGTTTCCAGTTTTTCTATTTAAAGTTGCAACAAGGAACTTTCATTTTCTGTTGGTCCTGGGGGCTCCACGGCCTATTTATCTGATTTAAAAAGGAATCCGACCCAGTGACAGGCATTAAGAATACCTACATAACAACTGTCTTCTTGCTGATGGTCTTTGTCATATCAGTCATATAGAGGCATCAGTATCAAACTGAGACTGTTTTATAAACAGTTAAAAACCCCTTGTAATACGTTCAAGCTTTCTTTGTTATTTATTCACCAGTTCACCTATTTAGTCATCCTAAGTGAGCTGCGGTTGTTGATGCAGTTTGGCTTGTTTCCACTAATGAAGGCGCCACCCAGGATCTGCAGCTCTAATTATTCATTCAGTCCCCAACTGTACCCACTTAAGCTTTAGAAATTGATCAGCAGATGGTATATTATGCCATCCCAGCCATCACACCAGCTGAACATTAAATCCAATGTGGAAATACCTCAAAGTTTTGGTTCGCCCATAATGGTATTTAGTCACACAGATAGTAATGCTTTTATTTTAGTAGTCCGAGTGATAACTGTTGACAGTGGTCTCTGGTTTATCCAGATGAACTAGAGATTACTATTGAAATGGAAAATAATAAAATTGTCCTTCTGTCTGCCATTTTCCATTTTTCCAAGTTTCAGAGGTGAATCTAGCATATATAGATACCACTAGTAGTAAGTTAGAAATATGTGAAGTGACCCTTAAAGATACAGGTAAAATCAGCACCTTTTCTTATATTACAGTTCCAATCATTCATTTTACTAAACTGTGTCTTGATTTTGAAGTAATTGTGGAATATTCATCATCAGGACAGGAGACATCAGGACATCATGGGTTGTGTCTGCTGGACTGACAGATGTCTTGGCACATGGTGGTTGCCATCTGCTTGACAAACTGAACACACAAAATTAGGATTTTTTTGGCTTAACTGACAAGAATGGCAGTGAGCAGTAAACCCAACCCCACCAGAAGCCTTTCACTGACACCACAGAGGCTAAATCCATATGTTTCTACAGTCTGGGGTTATAAATCAAGCCAGCTGTTCAACTAAATATATTGAACTTCCTACCTGTACCTAAAACTTGACTAACTTGATTAACAGTGACATTTTTTAGCCTTAACTGTTTTTGTACTTTTCCCCTATCTCTTCCAGCTTCCTCTTGGTCTTCTCCTGTCTCATACTTTCAGTCTTTGCCACCATCAGAGAGTTCAAAGATAGCTCAGAGAGTGCCTTGTACATCCTGGTAGGTATCCTTGTATCTGCTCTATATTCCATATACATCACATGTGACGTGGTTGACTTTCACTGTTTTGGTTTCTTCCACAGGAAATTGTGACCATCGTGGTGTTTGGAGTGGAGTACATTGTAAGGATATGGGCTGCTGGCTGCTGCTGTCGATACAGAGGATGGAGAGGGAGGCTAAAATTTGCCAGAAAGCCTTTCTGTGTCATAGGTGAGAAAACAGGGTCGGTTTGTGTTTTGCTGGCTGTCATTTTTCTCACCTTGCTTTCTCAGAAGAACGCAGCACAGACACATTACTGTGTTTTTCCATTCCTTCCATTTTCAAGTGCTGGAGGGTTTGAGCGAGGATATTATTACTATCTTTGTTATGCTTTCATGTGATTTTCAGCATATTCTTTGCCTTGAGGTTATGCTAAAAACAAGGTGAAACTAGATTTGTAACCATAGAAGCCTCAATGACAATTCAAATACTAGTTATCCCCAAGTAATTGTTTCAAGTGTTCAGTTGTAAGAAACATGACACTCACAGTATACTCTGAAGTGTTGCTAATACAGTCTGATTTGATCAAGGAGATACTATCTCTGGGCTCCCAGCGAATGTGGACTTCTATGATTGTGTTTCACTCTATCTCTCCAGACATCATGGTGCTGATTGCCTCAGTATCTGTACTGGCAGCTGGATCTCAGGGCAATGTTTTTGCCACCTCGGCCATCAGGAGTTTGAGATTCCTGCAGATCCTGCGCATGCTGCGTATGGACCGCCGCGGAGGCACCTGGAAGCTGCTCGGATCCGTAGTTTACGCCCACAGCAAGGTAAACACTTTGTTCACCAGCGGTTCACTAAGACTAGGGGAGCTGCCACCCCAGTTTGGTGTCAAAATGGTGTCAAATTTAACACATTCATTTAGATTAATTTGAAAAAGAAGGTATTATTTTACATGAATTCACATTTATTATTATTATTCACATATGGAAAAAATTTGGACAGTGCATATGATAGACTTATTTAGTATTGGGAAATAAAACCATTTATTAATTTTTCCCCCTTTAGATATTTCTATTCAATGTTTTACTAGTGTACCACAATAATGTTTTTTAGTTCAAATATCTTCATTTGATAGTGTTTGCAATTAAATCAGCATATATTTCTGCCACACATTAAAGCATCTGTGCTACCCTCTTGCCACCCCATAAATATTCCTCTAGATCCGCCACTGACCAGGAGTTGACCATATCTTTAATGAAACACCTTTCTCAGTTTTTTATTCAAGGGTTAGTATTATCAGTCTGCCATACATATTCAAATCTGATAAACACTACAGTCAAATTAACTAAAGGTTCAATGGGCAATGAAGTCAGAGGATTTCTAGCAAAAAAGACCTGATATGATAAATAATATTTACTATAAACAACACTGTTCTTTACTGCCTTATCTTTAAAAAATAGCCAGATATTTTTTACACAGAAAAACATGCAGAGGGGGTGAAAGTAGTTTTTCAGCCCTGAGTAATGTCTGTAATCTTCCTTTCAGGTTGCATACAGCCTCAATAACCTCCATAAATAAACTAGGTACGCCTGTACGTTGCCCAAGAGGCAAAATCCAGGGCAAGATTTTTAAGTGAGGGAAAAGGGGGACATGTCCCAGCCATCCAGTAGAAATTTTATCTTTGTGTGGAGCCCTATCAAAAATTTGTTTGAGAATCTTCATTGTGAAGACATTCATTTGTATAATAAGTTATTTTATGCCAAATCTTCTGTATGAATATGCCACAAAATGAAGTAAAGATTTGAACAAAATGGACTGCCTCCTTTTTGCTTCTTCAAGACTTCTTCATCAGGCTAGCAAAACATCCTGTTACCACCTCATCTGTTATCTTCTTTATCATCGTTCTCTTTTCCTGGAATCATACCATCACCCATATGTTGAAAATACATTTAGATACTTGTTGTTAGCCAACAAGTCGATCAGGTACAAATACAGGGTAGGTGTTAATCCTCTGTGCAAGTTTAAATCGAACTCTGAGTCACTAGTATTTAAGCCTAGCTCTGAGACTTCTTCACATGGGTTTTGAACAATCAAAGTAGCTGCAGCCATTTATCTTCTACTGTGCTACTTTAGTGACTCACTGTTTCCAGTCACGCTTCTTCCAAGTAATTCTGCAAAAAAAGAAAACATAATTCCACTCAGTTTTAGTTTAATGAGCTTTGAAATAGAATTATTTGCTCTCACTAATAAGCTGTGGAAAAGGTTCAACTGTGTGTGTGTGTTTGTGTGGTAAGAAGGAGGGAGAGTGGTGTGTGGAGTCGAGGGAAATAAAGACGTTTATGAAATACTTGGTTTACCACAGAGGGCATGCGACTCACATAACCACGCCCAATATTATTACAGAATGGCCATTTTTATCCATTTACAGGGGTTACATCAGCACTTTGCAAGGCTTCCTCAATGACACTTTATTACTTTGGATTCCCTGATGTTTATTGTATTGGTTTTCTCTGTAGGAGCTCATCACAGCGTGGTACATAGGCTTCCTGTGTCTCATCCTGGCCTCATTCCTGGTCTACTCTGTGGAAAAGGAGTCAAATGATGAGTTCGAGACTTATGCTGATGCTCTTTGGTGGGGACTGGTAAGACTAAGCTGAAAAAAGGGTCTACAGTAGTTACATCATTCTCTGGTGTACGCGTCCAGTTTCCCCCAAATTCTGTTACAAAATATCTACAACCTCTGTACCATGCCTCTCAAATCAAACTGGTGACTTATGGTGATTTATCTTTTCACCAGATCACCCTCACCACCATTGGCTACGGTGATAAGGTTCCCAAGACCTGGAATGGGCGCTTGCTGGCAGCCACATTCAGCATGATTGGAGTGGCCTTCTTTGCACTTCCTGCAGTAAGTATCAGGGCTCGTCACGATTACTTTTAACCCAGTGTGGTTAATGAAATAGTATAAGCTTAAAGCCACACAATGTAAGATTTGGTATTTGTTGTGATTTGGCGCCACCAATGTCAGAGTGCAATTCCGCTAAATATTCTGTAAATATTGATGCACACTGTACATGTGCATTTGTTATGATTACATTACCTGTGATCAAAAACTAGCCACACATCAAGCACAAGGGACAGCAAGCCAGCTAATATTACATACTAGTCCAATAGCAAGAAGACCAACTTGCCGTCTGTCTTTCAGCCTTTTATTTCACAAATTAAATATCACATTTATTAAAAGAAACACTAATCGATATTCTTATGTTAACAACGGATCGAATGACTATGTAATGTGAAACATGTTGCCCATAGTGATGAACCAACAGAGAATTTCCACCTAATGCAGTGCCATTTATCTCTATGAAGCATTTTAGCATCTTTCAGCTCATTCTTTTGTTTTAAGGAATACAGCTTTTCTGTTTTGGTTTAGTCCTACTGGTCTTTTTTTCACTGTATGCTAACACTAACCATACCTGTATGCTGGATATATAAACACACATAGGCAACTGTTGGCTAGCACAATATCAGTTTTAGAAAGTAGTATGTCAGTGTGATGTCATGTAGGGGCCAAAACAATAATTGAATGTTACTTTATAATGTTATTATTTGTAACAAATAAACTAGTGTGGGATTACATGTAATACATCTATACAAGTGTCCAGTAAAGAATTTCAGCAGTAACAGACCTTTGTCATAGCAGACATTTTGAGTTGCCATAGCAGGAAAAGTGCAGGTGGAACAAATGACACTAATGATCATGGCTGAGTTACATTTGATTGTCTCAGTGAACCAGCATTCATAATATCAGGGCCCCAGACCTGAGACACCTAAATACAATGCAACCATTGCTAATGTAATTATCTGTACTTCCCTGCTATGAAGTGTCTACTATGAAAAATGGATATATATGTTGAAAAAGTACTTTATATGTTGTTGTGCACCTTAGCCACCTGACAGGTCTTTCAGTCATTTATGATCCTACTCTAGTCAGTCAGAAAAATTAAAAATAAGCACTCTGTTACATTAGATTTGCTGTCTGTGCTACAAAAGTAAGCTAAAGGCTCTAAATCCACAAACATGCAGCTATTTTTGCACTTCATTCAGAAAGCTCCCATCTTGTGATGTTAAAATTCCGGTCACTGATGTATTTGTCAGCTGCTGTTAAATGTTTGGCGTTTCACCTGAGATTTGAAGATGTCAGACTCAGCATGAAGCTTTGAGTAAGCAGCCAAGAGCTGTTCAGTCTATCATACATAAAAAAAACTGTGGATTGCTGTATCAGCACTGAGTTAACAGGAAACTTACTACTTTTGCCATATCGACTTATGGCTCACAATTAGGTTACCTTGAGGCTTTGAAGACAGGTTCTTTTGTTTGATTTGCTTGCTGGTCTCTGTTGTAGAAGGACTCCGCAAGGTGTTGGAGAAGAGACAGCTTGTTGATGTTGCAATTACAACCCCTGGCCTGTAGAGGTCAATAAAGGTCACTGATCATTTTATGGGATCTCTGCGTCACTATAGGGTATCCTGGGTTCTGGCTTTGCCCTCAAAGTCCAAGAGCAACACAGACAGAAACATTTTGAGAAGAGACGTAACCCTGCAGCGGGCCTCATCCAGGTACACATCCAAGAAAAACTGTATGATAACACCATATATCTCTCTTTTGTGCTCCTGACAAAAAGGTAAAAGAAATACCTTTTTATTTCTCCATCCAGGGTGCTTGGAGGTTTTATGCTACCAACCTTTCCCGTACTGATCTTTTAAGCACTTGGGATTTTTATGAGCAGACTGTAGCTGTTCCAATGTACAGGTAAGTAATAAAACTGTCTGAATAATGCTGAATATTATTTCAGCATTTTCAATTAATACAACTGTTTCCCCAGATCACATTCTGCCATCTCTCTTGAAACTGGAAAGCTGAGAGGAAATCTGAGCCTACTGAGTATCCTCATCTTATTGTATTCCAAACTCCCTTGTTGGATCTTGTTGTGAAGAATCATACACTGGTGTGACGTTTCACTTTCTGCTTTAATAAGGGTAATTTTACAGTGGATGCGGCTGCTGTTGGCAGTGTCACCTGGCCCTCTTTGAAATGCTGTTCAGAAGACAAACACTGCCAGTGGCTACTTTGTAAAATTAACCACCCATAATTCTGTCCAACTGTATGAATCAGCAAATGAGCCGCTGTGCTTGACTTTCACAATGCAGATGCGTCTACAAGTAGAAGTTTGCTGTTTGTCTGTTCTTTTTGGAAATGGCATCATGTTCGGTTTTATTCCAGCAGTAATTTAAGGTGAAAAGGTGATGACCAGCAGAATAGATAACTGCCAAACTAAATGGAATTAGCTTTAAAGTGCCCAGTGGCGAGCTCTAATCTTTTCAACACTGACTTGGTCAAACTGTCTTGACAGAATAATAAAATGCTCTTTGTCTTTTCTCCAGAATTATTCCACCTCTGAATCAGCTGGACCTGCTGAGGAATCTAAAGGGCAAATCATTCAGGTATAAACATGACAACAGAGCCACTAAGGTGATGATGATGATCTCATGATGACGAGGATGTCAAAATGCTGATAATGGGGATAACAATGATGATTATAATTTTGAAACAGAGGAAGAAGACAGATTTGAAAATAAATAATTTGTCCTCCATGTTAAAGCTACACCTATCAATATTATTAAATTATTCATGACAAGTTTATTGTGTCCTTCATAACTTTGGTTTTCTGGTCTGCAACTTTACTGTTTTGGTTCACTCCCATAGGGCTGTTTGTGGACATAGCAGACATTATTGATTGATGATTTACAGCTGCTTGTTCCCCATAACTCAATGTGTGAAAATATTTTAGTGTCAAAAATCAGTTATTGCAGGTTTAAACAGATAAACAGATAAACAGATTCCATATCCATATCTAGTGATGAAAGCAGCGCTGGATTATATGAATGTTTTGTTGTTTTGTCTTGTTTTGCACCATCACAGCTTTTTACCATCCAGCAGCTAATATTTCTCTGGGCATGTTTCATGTTGCTCGAAAAATTATTCTCAGAGCTAATGCAACTCATCATGGTGCGCTTATGACATACAGTGTAAGAAGTGACTGACCTGCATCCTCTAACAGTTGGAATCTTCTCTCCTCACAGGAAGGAGTCTCAAACAGAAACCTCTCCAAGGTCTGTGATCTGATTGCTTTTGTTTCTCTCTCTTCACCTCCCTTTGGCTTCTCTTCAATTTTGCTCTTAGCTGCTGCTGAGGCACTCTTCTTGGGGGAGTGTGTGTACTGTATATCTGTCTGTGTGTGTGTGTGTGTGTGTGTGTGTGTGTGTGTGTGTGTGTGTGTGTGTGTGTGTGTGTGTGTGTGTGTTGGGGGTTATTGTAAGTCCTGCGTGTCAGACATGTTTGTGGCTGTGTGTTAAGTGCCTCCTTCAAGAACGGTCCTGCTGCATTTGCTCACATGGTGCTCAAAGATCAGCTCAACTTTGGCCTAACTCCCAACTGGCAGCTTTATTAAATATTCACCAATAAGCTGTTCTTTGATAGCTTTCAGCATCACCTTGGGTAAAAGTGATTTTGAACACTTTAAGGGCCTTGCTTGATTTTTGTCACACTGTTTTTGACAAAAGAAACAAGTGTAAT
Source organism: Dicentrarchus labrax (assembly GCF_905237075.1). Taxonomy (NCBI): domain Eukaryota; kingdom Metazoa; phylum Chordata; class Actinopteri; family Moronidae; genus Dicentrarchus; species Dicentrarchus labrax. Next base: position 23,452,012 of record NW_026136715.1, read on the forward strand.
TTATGACAATGTCGTAACACTTTATCATGACTTAGTCCTTTATAATCCATCTGCACATTTTGTTGAACTATGATATGAAAAATCAGCCCGAAAACCTCATTAGAAAGATGCTGGAAAAATAAGGCCTGTTAATTTACAACATGATGGACCATCAGGTTGCAAATGAATTATAAATTATAGTTAAAATAAAGTGTTACTGGCACCACAGTATGGCACACACTGCTGTTTTTGACTGTACCCACTGCTATTTTATCTTTTTGTGTCTCCTCTAATGCCCACCACTCCAGTAATGAAAATGCACACAAAGACAGACTTTGCGGGTGCTGTCCGAGAACTCTTAGGTATAGTTGCTGCACAGATACTAACAACTGCACTGCAAGTCTGTGTGTCTCCTTACATTCCTACCTCTGTTCCTCTCCCTCTTTAAACAGACGCAAAAGTAGAGGAATGACAGAATAACAATACAATCTGACTAGTTAACTTTTTATAGTGTTGCTCTGTCAGTGATGTCTACATGAAAACTTAATGCTTAAACACAAGAGCTAATCTGCCCACACCTTTTACCTTTTTCTCTGAAAAAAACGCAGATATACATCCTTGTTTACTGCCTTGTCACAATTGATTTATGGTTTCTGTTTAATAATGTCTTTATGCAATTGATTTGCTTGCTGCCTTTTTTTGCCTATTCAGCACATATAGACTTCTGTTCAGGAGGCGAGGTGCATATTGCTGAGTACCTAATAATTGGTTTCCTTTGACTGATTCCTGTGTATCAGGCGGAGCATACAGTATGATGGTGAATTATTTTGCATGATTTGTGTTCACTTTTTGCATAGAGTGAGGCCACAGCTCTTCCGTTTGAGACGTGCACTGTCACTTTGCTTCCCATGCATGCTTGCTTGTAGCTTCCTGCTGCTTGCCTGACCCACTGAATGCTCCACTGTGTTCGTATGTGGACATGGCTCCTTCTGCTGTAGGACATTGCCCATTTTGCGTTTCTGCTGAGGTAAGATTTACAATCACATCAGTGCTGAATTCCATCAGTTCCCTAGATTATGCTTAAAACAACAAAGTACTAGGATAAAGACATTTAGTTACAGATATTTATTCACTTAATTAAATTATGCTGTAAAAAAAACTTGGTTCATTCGTTCTTCTCATTACTTGCTCTCTGTAGTCGGAAGGCCAGCCTGAAGGACAAGGTGTTCCCCAGTCCTTCCAAGGCTCCTGTGGCAAAAGGGAAGCCCCAGTCTCCAGGGGCAGAGGACAGGACAGAGGCGAGTCCCAGCAAGGTCAGCAAGAGCTGGAACAACCTGGAGAACCGAGGGCCAAAGCACGCATTCAGAGTCCGGGGCAGCACCTCGCGCCAAAACTCAGAGGGTGAGGGAACTTATAACCTCAATAATGAGCCTTCCATTACTTTTATATTTAGAATATTTAATATATAGGAATGTAAATTATTTATTTGCTCTATAATATTATTCATGTTAAGGAAGAAAGTCTCATGAAACACCAAACTCTGGAGAGAAACTGACTATTTAACATAGGTTTGCAGCTTTCCAAAGGAATAGCCCAACATTTTAGGAACTACGCTGATTCGCTTTCTTGCCGAGCGTTAAATGAGAAGATCAATACCGCCCATGTCTGTATTGTAAATATGAAACTACAGCCAGGAGACTATTAGCTTAACTTAGCATAGAGACTGGAACCAGTGGTGAACTGTCAGCCTGGCTCGGTCTAGAAGTAACAAAATCCACCAGCACCTGTAAAGCTCACTAATTAACGCCTTGCATCTGGTTTAATTTGCTTAACACCTGTATACAGCATAAAAAGACTAAAAGTCTAAATGTTAGCTGTTCTGTGAGCTGTACTAAGGCACATTGTTGCTTTGAGCTAAATGATAACTTCCGATTGCTAAGATGCTTACTGTGTCAATGCTAACACCATGATGATGATGAAAAATAACAAGCAATTGGCATTTACTCAAAACCACAAACCTTATGCCTCAAGGAGAACTCAGGCATCATCAAAGTCATTAGTGTACATATCTGGGAACCATGAATTCCTGTACACAATGTTATGCCAATCGGTTGTTGAGATATTTCAGGATAAGAACATTTTGATCTACCATGCTATAAGAAATGTCAGGGGACACCAGAGTGCCTTGGAATCATTCTTTGAGGACCAAATGTTGTGGCACTCTGGACCACAGGGTACTGACCACCCCACATTTTGATCTCCAGAGCCAGTTGCCAAGACGGGGGTCAGTGCTCAGTTTTTGAATGCTTTAAAATTAAACATCACAAAGCTTTACAAGCTCACAAATTACCTCACCTTTGGGCAGATCCAGCCTTGCTGTTTCCTCCTGCTTCCTGTATTTATGCTAAGCTTATTGCTCGCTAAGGATGGAGGGTGTCACCCTTTGAAGCTAAATTGTGATTTGTGATTTTAGCTGTAGAAAGAATACTCACTTGATGGTCAAACTACTCATCAAACCTCCCAGCAAGAAAGTGATAAACGTAATCCCCAAAATGTCAAACTGTTCCTTTAAGCTATGTGACCATATTAAACTGTAGAGAAACTCTGGGCTCCTTCAAAGTCTTTCAAATTACAAATCACATTTCAAAGAAGAAAACAATTCAATTCAGTAACAACAAAACTGCATTGTTGTTTTACTGGCAGTTTTCATACAAAGAAAGATGCCTTTATAATATCTTTCAGTGCACACAACAGGCCTTCATAAAAAGCTAATATACATCCAGTATTTTAACAAGTCACTGTATTGGTCAAATTTTCCTTCAGTTTCCTTCATTAATGCCATTTTTCTAAACCAAATCTGTTGGCATTTAGATCACAAGTTATTGTTGATAAAACCATGTACAGTATCTTACTTGACTATTGCTTAAATTGTTAATGCTGGAAATTTCCACAGTTCTAAATCAGTTGTAGGATATTCATCACAGTGAGGCTCCATGCCAGCTCAAGGCCAGCAACTCCACAGCTGTGTGCTGAAGGAGGGTGTTGAAGGCATTTAGAGTAATTGTTAGCAATCAAGCCTCTCCCTTTAAGATGCAGTCTTTGTGCAGACTTGTCTTGCAGGTAATTGCTATATAGTTTGTCCTGCATGTATTGAAACATATGAAGAAGATGGGGCCATTTTCTCAACACACTAAAACCAACAATTCAACATTGTACTGGGGTGACAGAGGTCTGTTTGTGTCCGGCCATCATTTATTGCTAGAAAAGCCCAATTGCATCCATATGTCATCCAGGCCACTGTATCACTATCAACAAATATACTTCTTCTTTACCATTCTTTCTGCCTTTTTGTTAAACAATTTAAACCAATTCTCATTAGTTCTTTTTCTTCTTCCGCTTCATGGCATGTTAAAGTGCTGATTGAAATGCAGGACGAAGACTTTGGACTGAAGAGTTCTCCAGGTTAGATAAGTCATCATGACATGTCTTCAATTTAGGTACTCTGTAATGTATATTTTACCATATATGTTATATGAAGCTTTATAATATATGTAGTTTGTTAAGCATAGATGTAAGAGAAGAGAGACCAGCCCTTTCAAACATGAACCAGAAACCATTCAGTGGACTCCACAAGTTCCCATGTTTGGAATTGATTTGTCTGCCATAGTCATCCTGCTAGAATCCATAACAAATCTTTCTCCATGTCTCTCCTCTCTCTCTTTTCGCAGCAATTGAAGGTTTAATAAGTAAGACATTGGGATATTTTGTTGGTTGGCTTCTATGGGGGAAATAATCAAAAGAAGTCGGGTTCACCGGTCTGAGAAAACCTGCATGCTGAAACCTGCTGAGATTTGTTCACTTGACATGAACCCTTTTCATTTTGATTTTTTTCTTATATGAGTCCCCTCCCCCCAATAATGACTGAAGACTGAAGCATGATACTAGCAGAGAACACGCATGTAATGATTTAAGTGTTTATTAGGATCCTAATAACGCCATACACATGATTATAGTATTCATTTACAGTAGTGGCAGGCAAGTTAATGTGGTAGGCAAGTTAATTGTGGGTTCAAGTCAAGTGGTGCCAAGACAATCCAAAACCAACCCAGAGACGAGATGCCCAAAAGCCGCGCTTTACGTTGCATGAAGAGACCTCACTTTCCCTACCAGATTCTCATCTAATTTCTGATAAACAGTGATTAGGCCTTTGCCTCTATGCAATATGCTGCAAAATCCATAGATTAGCCTTCTGGCTAAACTCAACATGCTAGTCTAAATGCTAATCTAGAGTGTAATTGGTGGTGGGAAGAGAGTACTTGTCATTAAAGGTTCCAATAAAGCTTTATCCCATCAGCACTATCCTTCAATTCTGCACCAAGTCTTTTTGTTTTGTTGTTCACCAAAGCCCACTCACTACGCTCACAAACTGGCTAACTGGCTTGAAACCAACTTGGTAATTGAATTTTGCACCTTTTGAAAGCTAAAAGCAACAGCTCTGCTTTGCTTCTGCTGTGGACACTGGTTGTGTGGAAGCAGATGAGATATTCTTTAAGAGTGTCCTTCTCTTTGCTCTGTAGAGGCGAGTCTCCCAGGAGAGGAAATTGGTGATGATAAGAGCTGCCACTGTGAGTTTCTCGCTCAAGACTTACCACCAGGCTTGAAGGTTACAATAAGGGCAATCTGGTAAGGATTCGCTTTAATACCTAGTTTTTATGGTTCTGCAATGTTTACTTCACCCATGGAGACACAATAGGCAATTACTGTTTGTGTTTATGTATTTTCCTTTAGCTTGTGGTCATCTATGGTGCAGGTTTTACTAGCTCTGACTGTGTTTAAAGGATAATTCCAGTTTCAAGATTTACTCTTTTAGTTTTACATGGTTACATTGCTAAACAGATAAAAGAATGCAAGCAGTTCAATATCCAGGTTATTCAAAATTTGTATATCAGTATATAGTATATATTAGTATATGATGGTGATGGTACATTTTACAGACAACTTTCTGGTTATACTTTGACAAACTGACTTTACTGTAATCGAGTGTGCACAGTTTTCCTTTGCAATTATACATTGTTTATATTACTATTATATTACATTTTGTAGCACTGATTTGAGTTTTATCTCCAAATAAAGTATTTGGATGTAATCTGGCTGTCTGGTTGTCTACCTGTTTCTGTTTGTTTGCCTCATTGGACTTTGTTGCAGTGATATTACCATGTTGCCAGATCTCAGCCAATACTTTGTCAGTGTTGTTATAACCGAAAGGATGATCAGAATTATGAGCTTCTTAATTCAAGGTCCACTTACTAGATTTTTCCAGAGCATTCAACCACAGCTAACAGTCTCTATCAGTGGGAGGAGTTTTCTCAGTTGTCAGTGGAGTTGCCAATATACAGTATGTCCACCTGTTATCACTTGACCAAAGATCCACACCTAGGTCACATGATGACAAGTGAGCCAACTTGTGAGATGTGGTGGGAAAAGCTAGTAAGTGTGCCCTGGGTTAAGATTATTTTGTCCAACTTTTTATTACCCTTTAAGAAAGAGTTTTCTGCATCTGCTGTGTCAAATTGGTATGACTGGCATTTTTAATGAAACACATTTTGACATGTCACAGTAGGAAAAGCACTGTAAATAATTAAATTAATGATGGCTGAATTCCATTTAGCTGCTTCAGTTTCAGACACTGGGTATTGTTGATACTGGGTCACGGGACACTTAATTAATGTTACAAGTAACACCTGTGCTTTTCCGACAAGTCAAAATGTGTCACATGAGAAAAAAAAATGTGTCCTCCCTCAGCATCATGAAGTTTCTGGTGACAAAGAGGAGGTTCAAAGAGAGCCTGCGGCCTTACGATGTCATGGATGTGATCGAGCAGTACTCTGCAGGTCACCTGGACATGCTGTCTCGCATTAAGAACCTGCAGTCCAGGCAAGTACATTCACAGTATTTACAGTATATTTACACCGGTTTAAAATCTGACCCACACTCATTTAACACGTTCACTGTGAGCCTAATGACAGGATGGATATTGAGTATACATGGAAGCATTTTCAGAGTTTTTTATTTGGTTACATAATTAGAGTAGAGATGTGTATCAGTAATTGTTTGTGGTGTCACTGGATACACACATGTTGTGACACACAAGTCATTGATATGCCTGTTTCATTTGTCCAACTACATGTGTTGTATTCAGGTCTCAGTTTTATATCTCTAACCTTTATATATCCAAATATGATTCACTCCTTCAGCTTTGAATGCGTCACAAACTCATTTTCGATATGACATTGATGTATAACTCACATTGTTTTCTGTATCAGTTTTACCTCCTGCAAATTAGCTCCTCACATTTTGATCCCCCTGAAGGTCTAACATGTAGGATAAATATATTCCAACAGTGAAATACATGCACTTTGCATCCTCGAAGCAAGTCGGACTCACTGTATGTCTCGTGTGTGTGTGGAATATATTGAAACTTGTACTCCATAGCTGATGTGATTCCCACGTTGCTTCATTTTGCATTGCACTCATATCGTCTCTGTGTGCCTTGCCAGGATAGATATGATTGTGGGGCCCCCTCCCCCATCAACACCTCGCCATAAGAAGTCCACTGAAGGTCCTAGGTTAGGTTAATAGACTGCACCTCTAGAATGACCGTTTTACCAGCATTATGCTCCTAATACCATAGTCCAGATATTAAAGCAGTTACATGCTACCTTATTATTTTGATTGACGAAACCCCTTTTGAGTTCAAACCACTTGACCTGTCTCATTTGGCTAATAATACGTGCTCAAGCAAGATCTTAAGATATTAAATAAAATCAAGAAAGGTGTTTGATAAACAGTTTTATATGCAGCATTTTGAGGATGTCACTTTAGCTCTTGGGTCACGTTATATCAGCTGCTGTCAAGAAAAGGCCAAACAAAGAAGAAAAAGTGAGACATCCCGCGGCTTTCTTACCGAATGTTCATGAGCTATGTCATAGGGCCTCACTCAACAGGGGTTTGACAGTGCTAGATGCTTGCTCTCACACTGGAGAGACAGAGGGAGAGCTCCCCCAGTAGGTTGCAATGGAAATGAAGCATGAAGCACAACAAAAGCATGCCAAGTGATGCATTTTGGCCCCTAGACAAAATGTCCCCTCTATTCACACTGTTAAAGACTGCAAAATCTCATAATGCATGCATCCACACCCACCGTCCACCTGAAGTCAATACTAGGAAATGCTTAAGTGTCAGGCCATCATTCATTCATTCAAAACATATTCGTAGCTTGACGAGTATCATCAACATAAACGCTTTCTTTACCTTATTCCCATGCAACAGTATTTCAAAGTATGGCATCATGAACTTTAGTTAAAACAAAAGGGTTAAACCCTTGTGGCACAACAGAGTGTGTTTTTTAATCTCAGATATTACTTTTCTCAAATGCTAGAGTTGACCAGATAGTTGGTAAAGGTGCTAAAGCTGAAGGAGAGGCTACAGATGACCAGAGCATGATGGGACGTCTGGTCAAGGTGGAAAAACAGGTACGAATGTTCCTTCCAGGTCTGTAAAAGTCTTACAAGTTGGTTTAAGGTCAAACATGGCTGGTGATTGAACTATTTCTTTATTTTGTGTTTTTCCGTCTCCCTGCAGGTGGTCTGTATGGACAGGAAACTTGATTTCCTGGTCAATGTGTATGTGCAGCGTATGGGTATCCCTCGTTCAGAAACAGAGGCCTTTTTCAACTCCAAAGAGCCGTATCCAGCCCCGCCTTACCACAGCCCAGAGGAGAGCAAGGTGGAGAAGGAGGATAAAGAGGAGGTAAAAGAGGAAAAGGAGGTGAAGACATGCTCTCCTGCAGATGTCCCGTGTTCTGATGGGTCTCTAGAAAAGAAAGATCCTTTACTGGGTCGGTCTGTGGCGATATCGGTGGGTACTCCCTCTGGCAGCCACAGCCGTCCCTCTACCTCCTGGCAGCACCAGCTGCAGCATCCCCTCAGCCAGCCCGCCTGGAACAGCAGCGTGGCCAACACCCCTTCACCAGTCGGTGGCAGCGGCGATCATTCGCCCACCCTGTTCCGGCTCCCGCCTCCACCTGCTGCTGTCCACGACCGATCCTCCTCCGGCCCGGGTGGCAGTGGCAGAGAGAGCAGCTCCCAGGGCAGGAGGCGCCACAGGAGGCAGAGGTGTCAGCAGGATGCCACCGCTGTTGAGAGTGACACGTCTCTATCCATCCCGTCAGTTGACCACGAGGAGCTGGAGCGTTCCTTCAGTGGCTTCAGCATCTCCCAGGCTAAGGAGGACTTCTTTGGGCCTTCTTACTTTACAGGCTCAGGGGGGGCAGCTGGAGCAGGGACTGAAGCCGCAGCTGGACCCTCACTCTGTGCCAGGGTCAGACCCTTCATAGCAGAGGGAGAATCAGACACAGACTCTGACCTCTATGCTCCCTCTCCTCTGTCCTTCACTGGAGAGGTCTCATGTGGGGAGAGGGCATGGCCAGGACTGAAGTAGGTCAGGAAAGGACTGTTCTGCCTGGAGAGAAGAGATTGACGCTTCACTTGCCAACAGAAGACCTTTCATGAGACCTTGTAGCCAACTAACTGACTGTTGATGATGCTATTACAGACTATTGTACGTTAAGTGAATGGTTACGATTAGGTGTTAGGTGTATTGCTGAAGATGGTTAAAATATTAAAACAAAGGGGTTGTTCTTTATCACCTTTTTGGTTTGTGATGTAACACTACAAGCAATGCTTCATTACAGTTGCATTGTATCCATAAAGATTTTGATTGAATAGGGGAAAAAAGCTATCAAGGGACATTTCTTTAACTTGTTGGGGACATCTTTGTTGCATTTATTAGTAATGAAAGGTACATGAGAGTGTAGAGGTGTGAGAGACACATATTTTGTCATCAAACTTATACTTTTACATTGATTTTTATGGAACATACAAGATAAAATCACTTTATTTTATGAATAGTGAGTGCATTTCAACACTTCCACTGTTATACCAACCACTTTCAAAATATAGTGGGAGTTAGTAATGCAAGATTGTTAAAATCACATTGGTTAGCATAGTGTCTTGATAACTTCTATACCTTTGAATGACTTGAGGTGTTATGATGCCAAAACCTTAGCTATGATAATCAATTAGATTCTCGCAGTGTAAAAAAAAGTGCTTGCTTTTCAGCATCATTAATTGGTGCCTGGTGTTTACTGAATACTGCAGAAGAACTCCCCTCAAAGTATTGCAGATACTTCCCCGTCAATAAACCAGTGAAACTACAGCATGGCATGTTAAATGGTTGATTTAAGGACTGCGTAACCACAAAACCAGACAACAGCTGCGAAAAGTCAGCAGAATGATTCCACGATTGTTTTTCTTCTATACTGGCAAACAGAGCGGTGAATAAAACATTAAAAAGTGCATGCATGACTGGTTTCAAGCCACGACGTGTTGATTTTTTTTATGGGGCTTTGCTTGAATTCCAATCATGTAAATGCAGCCCGAGCTTGCTAATTTCAATGGCTCTTCTTTTCTGGGCAAATACGTCCATCAATTATGTATACATGAAATACAAAGGCAGAGGTTTAATGTCGCATATGGAAATGAAGTGCTCATACATTGTGTATTGTTATCACACAACATGCGGTGTTGAAGTTGGATTGAGTGGGGCATTTGTTACTCAGACACGATGGCATTTAGCCTGCAATGCATTGGTCAGTCATTTAGACTCTCTGCTGCTGTGTCAGTTTGGCACTTAATGAGGAAATGCAATAAAAAGCAAGCAAGGCAATCAAGAACCATCCTTTACCAACATTGACATGGCCTTATTTTTCACAAAAAAGTCCACTGTTTTATAAGTAAACAGATTAACAATTTAATTCTAAACATTTCATAAAAGTAGTGCAAGTACATTTTCAAGTGTAGTCATCAATAATGCTAAAAGCATGGGATTCATAGGGGCATCTGAACCATGGACAGTTCTTCCCAAGTCACAGCAAATCAACATTTTAATATTAACACTGAAACATGGACATGATGACAGAGGATATATCATTTAACAGAGACGTTCACACAAGTTTCGCAATCCATACTTTTCAGAAAAGAAGAAACAAAACTGCTGGCATGTTTTCTACAACCCAAAGAAAGGACCTGTAGGGTTTTACATGATACAGTAACTCTTAGTTCAACACCGTCATGTAACTGCACCTTCTTTGTCTTCAATAATAAAACTTTGTACATCACTGAAAAAAAAAAAAAAACATTCTCTGGTCTCGTTTTTATTCTCTATGTGTAATGGTGGCCATTTATCACTAGATGGCAACCAATAGCTTCAGTTGAGTTGGTCCTTTTTAGATAGATAGCTAGATAGATAGATATGGTCAATAGTATATGGACACCTGAACATTGCATCTACAAGTGATTGTAAAAAATAAACAATATGCTGCTATAACAGCCACCACTCTTCTCATAAGCTGTACCACTTTCTAATAAATCATCCTTTCTAAAGAGTTAGTCAGTTGTGACTAATGGCTTTATTAATTTAATAGAATAATACATAATTTATAATGCTTTATAGATGAGTTATAAGCCATTTGACATTATTTATTTATTATTACCAGATAGAAAAAAGGATACACCAGCCAGGGGGATTTGTCAGAACCTGGCAACCAAAAAGTTGTTCTTATTGCTGGATTATAACAGATCCATAGCAAAACTGTTCTGTAAAGCATTAGTAAATGGTTCATTAACCACAAATAACTGGTAATAATTAGATACAACATATAAACCCTTTATAAAAGGTGATTCAACAGAAAGTGGTACCTGGAAAAGTTAGTTAGGTTGGCCAGTGACAATGGGCAAAAAGACTTGGCTCAAAGTCAGCAGTCCAGTTCATCCCAAAGGTGTTGGGCAGGATTGTAGTCAGGACTCTGTGCAACCCAGTCAGCACTCTTGGTGGACAATATCATTGCATGCTGTAACATTAAGATTTACCCCTAATTGGAACTTTGGGGCCTATCACAAACTATGAAAACAGCCCCAGACCAAAGGTACACAAAAGCATATGGCTGTTAAATTAAGCCATTGTAACTCCCTCCTTGTATGCATATGTCAGCATAAGGTTGATTTATTCATTGCTATTGCCTGACAGATTTTATTTAACAACCTATTTAACAATCGTTGGCTGATGTCAATGAAAAAGCAAAGGAACGTTTTCATGCCACATGCTCAACCCCAGGTCAGCCAATTTGTTAAGTGTTGTGAGGCCAGGATTTAAGTTGAAAGGGTGATACAAATAGGAATTGATTGGCTCATTAATAAAAGTCAGGTGATGGCAACACAGCACCTAAGGCTTATTTACTCTCTGTAGCACCTGGGGAATTGCAGATGTCTTTACTACTCAAAGCACGGACCAGAGGACAAGCATCCAGCAGAGACAAGCATCTGAAATTGAATGTATACGATTATGAATAGGTGCATACTATCATTATATAACCAGAATGGAAAATGCATGTTTGTGACAGCAATGTACCAAGGACCCAAGCACTCAGAGTTTTGCTGTGAGTCATGTTTTTTTACTGTGGAAAACACTGTTTAAATAAATGTTTTCTCTGGATTTTCTGTTTCCGTTTCTTGCAGCCCATCTGCTCTGGACATTTATTCAAAGATGAGAGATTTGCGTATTAAACAGCATCATTAGATTTAGGTAGGACATTGACCCTTTGGTGATGAATGATAAGACCCAACAATCAATGAAACCATTAGTGAACCGACTCTTACGAGAAACCTGTCCAGAGAGAGAGAGGTCAAAAACAGATGGACTGTATGCATTTTGGTAATGGTATATGTGCTGACATGTTTCACCACTGACAGCAATGCAATAAAATGTATCTCAGTGGCCTCTTCATACACATTTACAGGTACAGTTTCTTTGCATCTCTTCAAAGGAACAAACAACACAGATACCCTCTGACTGATTGCACTTCAAATGTATAAATAAATTAATTTCCATGCTGTGTCTTGATGACCTCAGATCAAATTGTAACAGATGACTTTCTACATTCACAGCTGAGAGGAAGAAGTGACTCTGGTGTCCTTGGCACCAGCTGTGTTTGTGTATAGGTCTGGTCTGGTGGTCTCCATGTAAACATTTAATTTATGTATAGTGTTAGTTAACATTAGCAAAAGGCCATCAATGTCCACCAAGGGCAGACACAGGTGACCTTCCTTTCTCTCTCCGCCACACAAACACATAGAAAGACACACGGGTCCGTAATGATGACGGGGGAGGGGATTAACGGTTGTGTAAATGATATTGGTGCAACATATATCACAATTTAGATTCATTACACAGTGGCTGCATTTCAGACCAAGGTTTTCGCAAAATAAACTAGGGCGATTTGTACTGCTGTAATGCTTCATGACTGCAATTGGTTGTCATTCTAATAACCCTATGGAAAAGTTTGGCTTTCATATTGATCTATAAATGTGTGAAATCATAAATGTATACACATGAAAAAACAGAATCATATATAGGAAAGATGTATAATATGAAAGAAAAAGGGATTTATAACTGAGGTAAATGTGAAAACCTTATTCTTAATTAACTATATCATCACGTGTGTAGCTTCAGTGTGTAATTCGAATGTGTTTGTTCTTTAAAATGATATTATTTCATTTCTGGGTCAAGAATATAATAGTAAAAAGTGTGAATCCACATATTGGTTCCTGTAGGAAAATAATACCTTGGAGTAAACCTAATTGAGTACACACAGCTTATCATTAATCATTAGACAATTACTGAATTGGATTGATCTTAATTCCCTGAAGGCTTTTGCCCAAAGCAAGTCTAGTGATCCATTTATTAGACTGAAGCAAGGATAGGGCAATTTTATTAATGAATATAACCTAACCTGACTAATTAGCTTGATATACTAGTTATTAGACAGCAAAGTCGCAAGTATGTAACAGTGCTTGCATGTGCACACATTTAGAAAAGATAACCAGAGAGCTGTGTACCAATCAACATTTTAATTACATTATGAGCAGGTACACGATCAGTTGTGTGAATTTGTGTGCGTGAAATTGAAGTGAATTTTCTACCACAATTTACTACCCTCTTAATACTACATGCAGTTATTACATAGTCAGTTTCATCCAGACTTAGACTGCATGTTAAAATAAACTAGTTAAGGCTATAAATCTACACTGCAATGACCTGAACACTAGTGAACATGTTGATGGAGCCATGTGCTGACTCCCTTTATTTATTTAAAGAAAATACATAAACAAAATTTTGACAACTTACATATGATGTAAATCACAGTGAGGACTTACTGTAGTAATAATAAACCACATCTTTTTGGTTTCTTTTGAAGAACATGAAAACATCACAAGTCCAGCTGGTTCACCAGTAAATAATTCAGAACAAAAGGAAAACTGAAAACTGTCGATCTTCTTAAGTGAATCATGCCAGTCAGACAGCTTTTAGTTTGCACCCATCAACAGACTTCACACACACCTTCATCTCAAATACAGATGGACCAAAAAAACTATGATTTTGTGGTGGTTGTGATGTTTATATAATTTATGGTGTGTTCATCAGAGATTATACCATGTTGTACCAAACTCCTCTCTACCTCAAGCTTCTACATTTATTATGAGACTCTCCAGATCTTGTCATTCCCTACCTGTCCACCAGATGCCCTCAGACTTTACTAGCAATTGCCAGTCACCTGATCTTGCTCCGTACGCCATATACAAATAGCAACCACTTCCCAGTCGGGCCTGTTAACTGCAACTGAGTTTAAAGACATTCTGTCAGTCTGTGTGACTTGCATTACTGACTGTCCCCTTTTAGTTTTATGCTTTGGACTGCATTTATGTTGCCAAACTAAAGTCTGCTTTTTGACCAAGTTGCTTTGATTTTACCTGTGCCAGTGCCATGCAATTTCTTCCAATGGCCCATTATTCTGAAACCCCTATAGTCCCAGTGGACCGAAAGGCCATTAGTCCAACATTCCAAAAACAAATGCCCATTGCTCCAAAACAGTTGCCTATTAACATACGTATCTATTATCCTTAGAGAAACATTAGTATTCATTTGGAGTTGTGTTTCAGGTGAAATAGGAGTTAAGGAAGACTCTTAAAAAGCAATAGCCAAGCTTGGAATTTGTTTGGGATTGTTATATTTTAAAGCACATGCACATATAGTATGGATCCCAGCTATGTGAAGAAATAGAGATGTTAGAAAGTATACTTATGGCCCAAGCCACACAGGGGTAACAGCCAGCAATGAGGTCTGTCCTGGTGGAGAAAGGCATGACCAAGGGTGGAGGATGGTTATATCCTGTGGCCTACCAATCAAGCCGTACCATGTGCTGCCATGTTGTAGGGGGATTTTGGGTTTAATTTGTTTTACTTGTAGTAGTTGTAGCTGGCGTCCATTTTGTTTTCCCCTTGTGGGTAAATTGGTTTGACCAAGCCACTATATATGTTCCATTGTGTCTCATTCAGGGAGGTCAGTTTGTTTAGTTCATATTCTGTTTGTTGTATGCTGTTTTGAGTGTAGTTATATTTTGTTGACCTGTTTTATAGGCCTAAGATGTTAAATTCTTGGTTTCTATTGTTTGGTATTTTTGGGTAAATAAAAAAACCCCTATTTTTCAACAAACTCCTGGTTTCCTCATTGCTTGACTGTTTAGTCCCTGACATGCACTGATGTCATTTTTGTGATATTTACCAGCTTTATGTCTGTAATGGTATACATAACACCATGGCAGCTTCTGTGAGATCGATCTTACTGGAAGGACACAAAGAAAAGGAAGGTGGGAGGCTGAAATTGAAGATTGCAGACTTTGTTAAATAAATAGTCCTTGATTTGCCTACTGCAGATTTCTTTTGAATGGAGGAAATGACAAGGACTCCTTTATCTTTCAGCAGAGAGGCTTTACAGGAACTGAGTAAATCCCTCATCTACGTATGATCTATGGTGGAGAAAGACCATTTGTTATGTTTTGCTAAAGGAAAGGTATAGTTTATATAAAATGGTAGTTCTTGCGAAGCCAGTGACGTTTTCTGGATTCAAGGTAAGGAAAATGAGCTCTGACTTACAGAGCTTATTCAATCATAAATTTTGAACATAGGGGAAGAGATGACACACACAGCACACACACACACACACACACACACACACACACACACACACACACACACGTACGTGAGACATTTAAGGAAATCTTGAATACAGTCTCAGATATACTTTTGATTTGTGGTGCAAGGTGGAGTTCACATTTCTGTCTATATCAATACTTTTCAGTCCTTTTGAACAGATATTGATCATTGTGTTGCTGCCTCTGTGAGTCTGAAGTTGAATTATCAGTTTTTGCAGTCCAAACTGAAAAGGGGCAGATACAGTTATAAGTTAAACATCATTGTGAAAGAAATGCTGTTTGCTTGAGGTCTTATTGTACAAGTGACCCGGTGACTGAAGTAATCATAAGTAGTTACCTTTCAAGACTGAAAACCCCAAATTGAAGTCGACAGATTTTTATTTAAGAGTGATGATGTCTGATGCCAATCATGATTTACCCTGTAATTTCCAGAACGATCCACATAAATTATAGATTGATTGGTCAAGGATATTGACTTGGATAACAGACGGATATTGACTAAATGTTCTTACGTACATCTTGCTTTCTCTTTTTCTTTCACTATATTTCAGTTCACTCTGAAGTGATATTTGAAAGGCACAGAATTCTAATTTACTTCAGTTTACTTACTTAAAATCTTACAATGTCACTGACAAGAAATTATAAATAGGCCTACATTTATTGATTTTGAACATGAATTACCACTATATAACTACTTCTATGAATATCTACAAATACTACAATACTCATACTTCTACTAAAAACACTCACTTGCCTTAGTTTAACTTAATGGAGATATAACAGAAATTAGCTAAGCAATGCGGAGAGCTGCTGAGTCCATTAAGGTCGCTCAGTGCAGCTCAATAAATCCTTCTCAGCAAAATGAACAAAACATAATTGAACTCTGAGCAAACAAACATAATTGAACGCCAAGCAGAGAAAGAAACAATGCTACTAAAGCACAATAACAGCAAAAAGTTTTCAGCTAATCCCATGTTTGTAAGAGGAGTTTAAATTAAAATTGTTCAAATTAAACTTGAGCACATGTCATCATGCTGCAGGAGGAAAGAAGGCTGCAATGGGCATACACTGGATACTGGAGCTAAAATGACTGTCCTGGCCCTGGGAGAAGGATGACCTTCAAGGCTGTTTGACCTGGACAGTTAAATAGATTTCATTGTGATCACCAGATTTCCAAACTAGATCCCATATCATAAAATGTTTCTGTGACTCCCTTTTTGACCTTGACTGATGCAGACTAAACTGTTTTCTAAGGGACACATCATACCTGCTCTTATAATCTAAAGTGATGTACCTTATTTCTTCAAGATCCCTTTGTTTCCCCTCTCCACATGGAGGTTGGAGCACACAAAGTTGGCCACGGAGTAGCACCCTGGTGCTGGTATAGTTGTATCTGCCAGTAGCTGTTTTTACATTCATTAGTATTCAGTGGGAGTAGCACGGCTGATCTTACAGAGCCTTGGGGGAAGTCTTTGAGATGATCTTCTGATTCTGACAGAGCCGGATTCACCTTTACCAGAGCAGTGTTTTTGTGTAGTGATACACAATGAGCGGTACAACTTGATAGCAAGTGCAAAAAAAAAAAGCCTGTTGGGGGTTTATTGTTAACTTAAATTTTAAATAATTTTCAAGCATTGGCCTGGTTCAACATTAAAATGGTTGATTCATGAATTAAGAAAGCAGATTGTTAAGGGTTTGTCAAATGTATGGAGGTTAGGATGACAGCAAAGGGAAACGACATTCATCGCAAGGGCTTTGTCTAACCTCTGGAGTAAGGCTCTGTCTTTGTGGAAAAAGAAAAAAAGGGAGCAGAAGAGAGAATAGACAAGACAGGATAACACACAACAGTGAAAAACTGAGCAACATAAATAAGACAGTCTGATGATTGCAAAGTGAATGACTTGGAGGCAAATGCACAGTCTTGGTCTTCGAATAGGAAATAATTTGATGATTTATTGATGCTTTGATTATTACTTTGGCTTCTTGTCAGCTCTAATTAACAACTTGGCAGAAGTTAAAGTGTGTGTGTGTGGTGACCTGGGCTGATCTTGTGATTAGAAAGGGATCCTGGAGAGAAGCATGATTGGCGTATCTTGAGTTTGATGTAATTTTACAGAGGTTAAATGAGCTGCAAAGCTCACAAAGCCAAAGAATAGGGACTCTTGAGTATCATTTGTGGCTGGAGACAGTGTTTGAATGAAGGCAGTGAGGTTCGAAGTGAAAAATATAAGCTCTTGGAAGTGGAGGTTCTTTATTCTTTTCCTTGATAGCCACATGTGTATGGAAATGGAAAGTTGAAGGTCAGAGAGAACCAGTCAGCAGTTTAAAAGAAGAAAATTGTGGCAGTGAGATAAATGTGAATGAATGAAGCTCAAAGGGGGAATAGGTCTGGGCACATGTGATGAAGCTCAAACAAAAGCAAATTGAAGGTCTTCAATTCCACAATTCCATCCAGCCATGTAGGAGGAAAGGGGGGAAGCTATATGAGGAGTGGAGGACTGCACCTGAAGGTTACAAAGAGGCTGGTGATAAGATTTGTTCTCACAGAACATGACAGTAAAGAGCCACTGGGCTCCACATTTGCCCCATTCATTTTCTATGGCACACAAACAAATCCCTTTGCAAAGCATCGTGGGATTCAAGGCAACACAGCAGTCATGTGAGAGAAAGAGGTCAAAAGTTGAAAAATTGCAACTTTATTCAAATGAGGGTGAATGCACCCCGCTCCATATGCAGTATTTTGCTTAAAAACTGACAACAAAAAAGCGCTGCCGTGGTAACTCAGGAAGTTTAGTGTTGACCTGCTGTGAATGTTTGTGGAGGAAAAGATCTTTATTGTACTTTCTATGATCCTTCTGTCACTGGCCTCCTGAATTAGCACTCTCCAGGTAATGAAAACAAGATATTTCCTAATCATATATAATTATATATATATATAATTAAATTACAAAACAAATGTCATTAAAATCAGTCACAGTTACTGACTGAATTAAATGATAGTTACTTATCAAAATGTTGGTGATTACAAAGGGGTTACATCTGAATAAATTCGTTCCTCAAAAAACGTAGAGCTGAAGAGGATGAGAGTGGTGTATGTTTAAGAGAAGGCAATTCAGATGGCCATGTGGAGGAGACCCATTTGTATGTTCTTAAAATCTGGACACAGATAGCATTGTGGCTTTTATTTATGACTCGTCCATGGCATCACACTATACAGCTAGAACTCTACATTCTGGTATGAAACCATATATTTTGTGCACATAGTGGACCATAATTATTATTTATTGTGCAATAGTTTACACTAACTAGCATTTTGCAAAGCTTTCAACTGCATCTCATGGTCTTTATCAGCAAATGTAGTTTTGCTCTCGTGAACAAGCTCTGGAACCTTGATCAGGTGGGTCATATATGGAGGGGAGATTATAACATCTGTCACTGTTAAAGGATAGTCTCTGGCAAGAGATGTGAATGGCCTCCTTGATCTCTCTCTCTCTGGTCGTCCACAGACAGTGTCTTTGATCAGTTTCGGCCTGTAGTGTTCACAGACAACTGACGCTCTGCTTCCGGTGTTGGTACAATCTCTTGTCCAGGATACTCGTTGTTTCACACATATACTCACCAGTATTTCCTATTAGTTAATAAGTGTGGTGCAGAGTTATAAAGCAAGTATTTAGTATTGCACTATTGTCATAAAGTTGGGGTCTTAAGATGTCCTGAATTCTATGTGCTAACCTCCAAAACCCTGGATATTACACTTCCCCTAATGAAACTTTATGGTTAACTCCTATTTCTTTTAAACTCCATGGCTCACAGTTTGTTAGGCGGGCAAGACCCCAATGACCCTAATTTATCTGGGACATTGGAGCTCCACAATCACTTGTCTTGCTTTTGGGGGGGATAAAGTGTTATTGACCTTTTTCCACAGTACATGACCTCAGACAGACCTCAGGGATAATGAGGCCCAAACTGGTGTGAGCTCCTGGAGCGCTCATCATAATCAAGGAGGTCAAAACATTGATGATTGACTTAAAGGTACCATTAAATCTATTACCTTCCGCCACCAGTCCTTTACCACAAAGTCTTCACCATTATGTTCTTAGTAATGACTTCTGTGACCTGTCTAGGTGTAATTTCTTACCTCCTACCAGTGATTCACACAGTAATAGCTTTAAAGGATCTTTCCTATCACAAAGTCAGCCAGCAGTGTACCTCCAATAAAGTGTACACTAAATCCCAATAGTCCACTGTGGTTTTAACCCTTCTGTGTTTAGAGCAGGCTTGTCAATGATTTCAGTTGTAAAGTGGACTAGGCTATGATTTCAGTTATGGTTGACTTTGGGAATCCTACAGGTTGTACAGATACAATGTATAAACTGTAAACCTGTTTTTTTGGTATTATTGTTCAATACCAGCTTAAAAAGAAATGCGCAATAATGTTTGTTTGCGTGATCTGACAAGCAATCGTCAACATAGTGTCCCTAATCTTTTCAAGGTCTGGACTGATTCCAGCAGAGCTGTTCCAAGCTTTTGGCTCATGATCAAAAAGGAGAATAGGGACTTGGCCACATTTGGTTATAAATCTGGCAGCATCAAAAGCAACCTTATACACTGAGGATGGATGACTTTAAAGTTAAACTTTCAGATGTCAGGAAGTACATGTGGAAATGGAAATATTTAAATCAGCAATTTTTTTTTGCCTCTTTGCAAATGCTTCTAGATGTTAGTCATCACTTTTGAACTGGAAATGATTTACGACTCTCTTGCTGAGGAAACAAGAGAGATGTGCTCCGACCTGTGATGCATTACAGTTATTTGGTTTTGAGTTACTGTATAATTTGAAAATATAAAAAAGGTTTAAGGTGGGGTGAGGTGCACATGTATTTATGGGACTTAATCTTCCTGAAAATGCTATATACCTAAAAAGCACCAATGTGTTCAAAGGACTCCAAAATTCTCGCTGTCTTCTCATTTCTCACCAGTCTGTTGGGATATTCCCAAGTGACTGCTGGGCTCCACTCAAGTCAGAGCAAATGCCACTATCAAACTGTTACTAAAGCTTCAGTCAAAGCGCAAAATGATCCCAAATCAGACAAGGAATACATCGGATATAAATCTGAATTGTATATGTCCATGGTTCAAATAACAGGCACATCTCATTAGATCAGTTAAATATAATCTAAAACAAATATTACACAACTTTATGAACTTTACCACATTGTACCAGGCAAACGATGGCAGTGCTGTGAAGTGTGCCTGAAACCACAGTGGGTGGTGAGGGACAACACGATGAGGAACCCCAGGAAGTCTTGTCAAGCTCTGCAATACAATTATCGCTCATCCATCTTTAATATCTCATCTATCTTTTCCATCTCCACTGACAGAGACGTACTTACCTTGCAATTATTATCACAGCTGGCGTCCAAAATGCTGGAATCAGATCTTCTGCCCTCCAAAAATTACTGACGTGAACAGAAAAATATAGAAAACAACAACAAAAGTGTATATTGATTGTTTAATGCAGTCCATAGGCATTGGCTTAAAGGTTGAAATGAGATGTGCCTCAGTGGTAAATATGAGCACTAGCTTGAGCACCATTTTCTGAAACCAGTCTGTAATGTTAAAAAAATATTTTGTTATGTAGTGTTATTATGCTTTTGGAGATCCCACTTTACCTCACCTGCCTTTTGAAGGGCACTCTCAGTGATTTCCTACATAACCCAGAGCACAACCCGCAGAAAATGTATATGAACTTTATTTTATTTTACTGAAACATGGTAGCTAGTAAGCCTAATGATTCATGTTTATTACTCTGTTTTCAGGCACTACCTCCCAAGCCATTGCATTAGGGTGTCATACATTCAGCCATGGTTCAGCTGTAACTACACATCAGGGCTCCAGGAACTATAGCGATACCAGGTGGAGTCAACCCCTGGTCTCATTGTTCTGATGCCAGTGGAGGTTGTTGATAGTGAAGACAACATAGAACAAGTGTGAAGAAAAGCGTGAATGAATACACAAATTATATTTTCTGATGTAGAAAATATATTTCCATTTCCAACCTGTTTTTGCTGCAACTGTCACTTTCTATAACAGAGTGAAAGAAAAAATGCAAACACGATCACTTCAGACACATAATAAATGTATGGCACAGATAGTGAATGACACGCACATTTGGTGTTGCAGTGGTGCAATACGACAGTCTACAAGTGAAAATCTATGCTGAACTATAAATTTAGTCGTTAAATGGAGGTGTCTTGGTTGGGAATACCTTGATGGAGAGGCATAAATTCCACTCTGGTTTATGAGGAGGCACTTGTCGCTAATGCAGAGACAAGGACATGAACCCTCATTGCTGTCCCATCTGTGAACACGTCCGTTTGTGTTGGTTGCGACAAGATGAGGAAGTCTGTGTGGTGTCCCTGTGCCCCGGTTTGCCACGTATCTTTTTAAAGAAATTTAAATTTTTTTGTGTTGACCCCACAAGTTGTCTAACTCAAAGGTTGTGTTTCTTACTCAGCACACCAAAGATTAAACTTTTGTTGTAAGCCTTTGAACTAGAATGTAAGAATGTAAGTGGTTTGTTGCTGCCCTATGGGACTAAGACAAGCATAAAACAGTTGGCCCTTCAATTTGGACACTGTTGAAAGAACTTCCATTAAATTAAAAGTGCAACTGGATAAGAGCCTGAGGGCTCGAGTGCCCAAGACTCATCAAACGAATTAAGACGTGTATATAAAGACAGAGGGCTTTGGTTAAACAGCACTCTGAATTAACTGCATCGCATAGTAACATGCATGACTAAAAATAGACTGATTAACCAAAGCTAATTGTCATTAGCATTAAACACTTATTTTTTTACCAGGCAAAGAAGCCAGGACGGGTTATCATGTGGTCATTTGTCACTACATGATGTTTCTATGTCTCAAGGGAGCAAAAACTAGCACTTATCTATTTAATATGTTGAGATATTGACAAGCCCACCCCCACTGGACCTCAGATGGTGACCTTAACATCAAGGGAACAGCATTAGTCACTCAGGCTGCACTTAAGTATTCCCAAATTGATTAAAGCCATCAAAATGGGGTGCTCTTTAAACTGGACTATCTGTAGGCATTAATGAAAGACTCGTAACAATAGGCAAATGAAAGTTAAAATTAAAATGGTGGGGTACCAATTTTATTTTTGCAGAAAAGAATATTAAAGCTAATATATATTTTCCAGAAAAAAATGTCACAGTTTTTCTATTTACAAAAACATGCCACTGCAATGAAATAACAAACAATTTTCTGAGAGATGGTGTTCAATGTGTCCTTTCTTTGTGGTTCAATACTGCAGCCAGTCTAACTCCATATAAAATTCTGATAATAGTCATATGTTGCTGAGTTCCTTTGAACCATCAGAATAGTAAGTGCTGTTCTCTTTATGCACGGAGGTGTATGAGCTCCCATGACTCAGAAAAAATTCTAAAATGCTGCAGAGATTTTACCTACTTCATTTTGATTTTGTTTTTCAGAAATACATGGGTCTCCTGCAAATTGAAATGGATGAATTAAACAAAAGGTAAAATAGACCTTCTTTATGATTTGATCCAGCAAAAAAATAATAAACAAATTTAACAAAAACTTGTTGTACACTTCAATTTGTATTAGACAACATTTCTACAAAGTTTAAAAAAAAATCATAATAATGGAAAAGAAACACGGACAAAATGTGTTTTCATTCCAGTTATCTATTGTACACGATATAGCTGAGTGCTGCAGGAACACTAACACATAAGACCAGCAGCAGCTTCTAACTTACCTTGGCTTGGTACCACACAGGGGATTTACAGCTAGGTCCTATTCAAACGCAGGACACTTGATTTATTCATCTTTTTTGGCCAGTTGTTTCACACAGAATGGACCTGAGCAATGTCCTGCCAGAGGGATTTATTCTTATAAATAAAAAATCATCATAAAAAAACTCTCCTTGCACAACTAGACAGCGTCTCTTAACATTTCATGTCAGAGATTGCTGAAAGAAATATCTAAGACACCAGACTGACCTGCTCGCACCATGTAGTGGTGGAACAGTTGTTTGTCATTGTAACATTGGAAATGAGTGAGAGAGGGAGAGATAATTGATGGTCAAGTTCAAATTCAAGATGAACACAAACCACAACATCTGTTTTTTTTTTGTTATTTACAAGCCTATATTTTAATCACTGTCAAGTTTTCTTGTATTTTTTCTTGTATTTTTCCGATGTCTTATTTGTTCAAAAACGTTGATATGCTTTGATATTGTTAATATAAAGAAATTAAGGTGAAATTAAGAAATTTAGATGTGATATTTCAGAAAAGTGTAAAATCACAACAAAAATGTATGCATTTTATTATTTAACTTCATCACTAATCACCATTATCTGATACATGAGAACAACATTCTTGTTGGATTGATCTAATTAAAATTAAATGCTTTTAGTGTTTCTGACTGCGTGTATACATTTTCAGAATCAATGTTCTTCCAAAAACCTTTTCCTTCATATGATTGCTAGTTGAGGCATTTGTCTACAAATATATCCATTTCAAGTACATTAACATGTAGTGTTAAAAAATCCAAAAATCAGATTTGAAATTGTCGCTTATCTCAAGAATCAGCGTAATGCAAGTGTCTTTCCCATAAAAATCTTCCTTGTGGCTCTTGTAAATCCCATCTGCACTATGTTGACGCCTCCTTTTCAGAGGCAGAGAATTTTCCAGACAAAACCTCAACAAATCCATTGTAATAAATAATCAACTCTGTTAACCTGTCTACTCCTATTATTTGCACGATCTTCCCTTAAATGCCCATGCAATGAGGAGAGAGGTGCACCTTGCAGACACGCATAAATGGCATGAAAACTGTGACATCAGCCTGGTGTGTCTGCTTGATAAATACTGCACATGTTTTAAGGGCAAAATGCAATCACATTTGCGCCTGTAAAACCTGCCCAGAGTTCTTAGACAGGATGGAGGCAATGGGATGCAGTCAGGAGGAGGCTATGACTATGAGTGTGGCCATTAGGAATGGTTATAAACTCTTCAGCCTTAAGACATGGTTGGACAGCACATTGTAATTAATTTCAAACATACTGAACCCTTAACTGCAACCTTGTCCTGGTTTGAGTTTGCCATGGATCACTGTTAAAGATCACATCCATGTATTAAGAAATAGATACAAATAGTCTTCTTGGAACAATAATGTGTGTCTTTTTTCTGCAAAAAAGTATATTTTCCGCATTAAAATCCACTACAATCTACTCCTTCTACCTCATTACTTTACACATACATTACACTATAAAATCCATTCTCAGTGTATGTGCACTGATGGCTTCAAGTTTCTACATCACACTGTACAAGTTGCATACTGGACCAGATTTTCAGTGAGCACAGAGAAACTTTCCACTTTCAGCAGATGAATGTGAAAACATCCTTCTAGTGTCAAACTCTGCACGGACATCATTCTGCATAGTGAACCCCAAGCATCAAACTGTAGGAACAAGAAGAAAAACATATTTTTGAGTGGACTTTAAAATGTCATCCCATGCTTTTCCCATGCCTGCAATTGGTCATTCTGAATTGAAATGATAAAGAAAAAAAAAAGTCTTAATTTATTTCATAAGACACTTTAACATAGGTATGTGGTAAATAGCTGCATACAATGAAGCAGAAAAAGTATTCATGTATTCAGTATTGCATCAATATTTGACAACTAGACAGCAGGAAGAGAACGGGCACATTGTTACAGCTGACACTTTGAAATCTTAGCACAACAAGGCTACATTAATGTGCAGTAGTAGCAATGAAAACAGTCTTTTATAATGAGGGGCAATGACTCAGCCTTGTTTCCAAAGGCAGGTGTGTGTCATTAGTGTGCCTGCTGAAAATGATAACCACAGATTTTTCTTAAATATCGATCATAGGTTTTGCACTACATTGTTGTTTATCAAAATATGCATCTCACTGAAGTGTGCTCAAACTTTTTGAAGCAATGTGATTAAGTTTACTTTTCAATACACACTAATGACAGGTTGCTCACAGTGATGTTGTCGACTGTTGTGGATGTCTATACATTGTTAAAAAACAACAACAACACACACACACTCCCCTGACCCTGTTTACACTGAGGAAATGACAGCAGGTGGATCTGGGGTGACAGATTGAGATGGATAGTGACCCAAAGAGGGCAAATAGTTGAAGGAAGAAGAGGGAAAAAGTTGGGACAGAAGTGGGAAGCAAAATGTAAAGACAGAGAAAGGCAACAGCAGTACACACTCCTACCATATACTTTTGTAGTAAGCACCCACCCTTTCTCCATATTTGGAGTTAGAGAGCAAAGAGATATGGAATCTTTATTTCTGAATGGCTTACCAGTACAGTCAGTGATCAGAGTTCAAGCCATCTATGTTTGAAGTATTTTATTCAGATGAAAACTACTCAACTATTCACTTTGATGGATGACTTGCATCTTTTAGGCACTTAATACAAGGGGTAGAATCTACTTTTGATAATACACATACAGTGTGTTCAGCTGTTTTTCA
This sequence comes from Dicentrarchus labrax, assembly GCF_905237075.1. NCBI lineage: Eukaryota > Metazoa > Chordata > Actinopteri > Moronidae > Dicentrarchus > Dicentrarchus labrax. The sequence goes on from NW_026136715.1 coordinate 23,477,715, forward strand.
AAGATGCTTCAAATGATGACGAAGCTGTATATGTATTTTGCTTAACTTCCAACACTGTCTTCAACTGTTGGATAAAGTGGATATGGAAATCGCAGACAATAAACCCTACGGCTGTTGACACCCTAAAAAGCTCAGCAGTGCAAATGACTTTCTTGTCAATCACTGATTAGCCTTGCTGCCTGGAGTCAGACAGAGTCCTCCTCCTCCTCCTCCTCCTCCTCCATTATTATGGAGAATGAGAAAATGAGATGGGCTCCATTATGTTTATTGTTGCCCCAGCTGGTAGACACTTATTTGAGGTACATGTCCAGTAATAGGAGCGGTGCTGAATATTATTATTTTCCATGTTTCAGTGGAGGAAGAGGCGAGGGTGTGATGAGACAACAATATAATATTACCATTGCACTAACGTGACCCCTACCATGACCTCCATATGATAAATACACCAGGTCACACTGCAGTTAAAGTAGTCTTAAAGGTCCAGTGTGTGACATTTAAGAGGGTCTAATGGCAGAAATGGAATACAATAGTCATAGGTATAGTGTATAATCACCTGAATATAGGAATCATTGTGTTTTTGTTGTTTTAGAATGAGCCCTTTACATCTACAGACACCGCATGTCTTCTTCCATGGAGTCCACCATGTTTCTAGTAGACCATAAGGAACAAACTAAACACTGGCTTTAGCCACCGTAGTATCTCCTTTTTGCTTGGATAAGGTGGGTGAGGCGGGGGAGTTGCAATCTGATAGATAGTTAGATTTCACTACAGAATCAGAATCAGAAATACTTTACTGATTGGGGAAATTTGTTTGTTACAGTTGTTCTACTCACACAGTGTTAAAGAAATAGTACTTATATAGAATATCTAACACTAATATATAGAATAGAAATGAATGTATAGGTGTATACATATGGTAAAAAGTAAAAATAAAAATAAAAGTGGAAAATAGAAATATAATAATATATATATACAAAGTAAATGTAAATCTAAACATGAATGTAAACATATTCCACAGTATTGCTGACAGAAATAAATAAATTAAATGAGTTTTAAGACTGTAGTGTTGCAGAGGTTATAGATAATTGCAAAGAATGACATAATAATCAAGTGTATTACACATTGACCCGGGTATTGCACCTTAATCGACTTATTGCACATTAACAGCACCAGTTTGACTCTCTGAGAGAGGAGTTAAAGAGTTTGATGGCCACAGGCAGGAATGACTTTCTGTGCCGCTCTGTGGTGGATCTCGGCGGAAGGAATCTTGCACTGAAAGTCCTCCTTTGTTTGACGAGTTCATTGTGGAGTGGGTGGAAGACATTGTCCAAGATGGCATGAATTGTGGACAGCATCCTCCTCTTTGACACGGCTGTCAAAGAGTCTAGCTCCCCTCCCACAATGTCACTGGTTTGTGTTTTGGTTTCTGTTTTGGACCTTTTAGACTTGTGACAGGCTTAAATTCAATGAAAAAAGTCTTTGGAATAATGTTTGAATATTTTATCATTAAACGTATTGATTTGTTCTGCCACCATTCAATACTTCACAAATGTGGCTCAATAATGTAATGTTTTTTAGTTCAAATATCTTCATGTGGGGGCTTTCCAAGCAAATATTGACATATGTAATTGTTTGCAATTAAATCAGCATATATTTCTGCCACTCCTTATAGTCCATGAATATTTTTCTAGATCCTCCCCCGATTCAGTGTATTTCTGAAAAAGGCCTATTGTGGTAAATTTTCAGGAAGAGTTAAGGTGAGTTTAATTAATAGTTTTAAGACTTTAACACTTTCTAATACTGAGCAGTTGGTCCTTTGGCCAGCAACATTAGCTAACTAATGTTGGTGAGCAGTAGAGTTAACACAGCTCATTTTCTAACTATTGTTGGCTAATGCTAAGTATGCTTGTTATCTAGTAAACATTAAAGAGTAACTTTTTTTAAAAGTAGTGTTTTATTGCCCTCTCTGGTTGACAGTTTTCAAAGCGGTTTCAGCTTTAAGTACACCCAACAGTGATGCCTGTAATGCACCATACACTGCTATCCACCTAGTCTAATCTCATCAGCACGTTTACATGTGCAGACACATAATGAGGATACTAGTGTGCGTGTAAATGGACAGAAGATTAGTTCAAGGAGCTGATACAGCCCAAAACTGCACCCAAAATAAACCGAGAATTCAAACCAAATCTGAGAAGAGTAATGAACAATAAAGATTAATTTGATAATATCACAACTCACAAAGGGGTTAGCACAATTTTGACCATAGATGCCTGACGGCAACCTTCTTATAGAGAAGTAAGTGTAACAAGGGTGCCAGTGTGGTGAAATGTTACCTGTACTAATAATGTCATTGATGGATGGAAAGAAAATTACGTATGGCTTGCTGGGAAACACAGTAGGATGGGCAAGAAGGGATCAGAGGCTAATAGTCACAGGACTCAGCCAGGCACATTGTGTGCTGTCAAGTTGACTTGTGATGGATTACGGGGCCTTTTGCAACATGCTAGAGACAGCTAAGGATGTTCAGGATCCCGGTGTCACCATGTTGGACGCTCACTGCGGACGAGACAAATGACTCTTAATATGCATTGGAGATTTCCCCTAATTCACTTGACATTTTAGAGACGTCTCGTTAATTCCACCCCGTCTGCAGCGAATTACATATGCAACAATCCTGCAGTACCAATTTCAGTGCGAACACAGAAAGTAGCGTGATTTTTATATAGTGAAGCTAAAGGTAAGGACATGTCCGAATGCATAATGATATGAAAATAACATTTCAAAGAGGTCATCATTTAGGTGACGTCATAGACTGCAATCACTACAATGTTATCTATTTATCTGCAGAAGAATGCAGAAGAATGCTAATGATAATGGTTTTAATCTCCTATAACTTTGTCATACTGCAGTATTACCAGTGGGTATTACACTCGCTGTTGCTTAGAGGAGATTCTCTTGGACATTGAAAGATGTTTAAAGCCACAACTGTTGCCTTGCTTATAATTGTAATACTAACATGTAGCAGTACATTTTTTTCCCAAAGAAACAGTAACACATATTTCAGTAAAATCTGGATGACTGGCTGATGCATGTGGTATACTGTTTTCTTTCTCATGAAAAAATTATTTGGGGCTCCTGGGCAAAATCCACAACTCCCAAACTGACTCTTCTCAATCGTTGTATGCCTTATGTATATTAGCTTTTAAATCTGCGATCTTTAGAAGTAGAAGGTAGAGAGAGAATCTGTACCTCTTGGATAACTTTGTGGGGATTTTTTGCATCTTGCATAGCAACTGGTGAACTGACATAAAATAGTAAGAATGCAAAAGGAGCAGGAATGTATGCAACATTGATGAAAGTATTGGCCAACGGAGCTGATGCATGATCCCTGAGAAACTTGTTTCCATGGGAACAATGTTGGTGTTTCCTACATGTCTCAAAGTAGCAGTTGATGTTAATGTTTTTTTTTATTTATCATTTGTTGTTTGTGTTTACGTAATATATACAAGATTTCAAGAAAGGAAGGAAACACAGCACTGAATAGGGGGACATTAAATCCCTTAGATTTTTTGAATTCAAGTCAAATGTTAAGTTGAAAGTAATGTTTATCAGTTTTCTTAATTATCAAAATATATTTTTACTTTAGTTTGCATAAATAAACCAATGTTGCCAAATACAATAAAAAGAAAATAATAATAATGATCATAAAATTGAATTTTAGAAAAACACGAGTTGTGCCCCTGCATTGTTTCCCAGAAGAGCCTCCTCAGCTGTTTCTACTGATATGTTGCTGACACCAGGGACTTCACACCTTACTCCCCCACATACAACACTATCCTCTAAACACATCCTCCAGATATATATATATATATATATATCACATTCTGCAGCTATATCATTGAGATGATGCATGGAGCCAATATTTATCATTGCCATTTACTGTGTGAACATCATTGGAAGTTGATTTATGGCAATATTGTTGGCCAGTGTTAGTTCTTATTGCTTTATAAGGCAATAAAGACACATGAGACAAGCATGAGAGAAACATGCAAAATTTCCTCACATATCAAAATATGTATGGAAGCTTAACCCACACAGAGTTCTTCTGCTGTTTGCTTTTGTAATCATTTCTATTGGCGTCAAAGTGGAGCCGGAGGAGGGGTTTGTATATTGGTGCCTCTCTCATTGTGAGCTCTCTTATTGAGACTTGTGCTGGTAAATGACACATAGTCTTTGTTCCAGCTCATGTTTGTTTGCCTTTATAGATGAAACATATAGATTCTAAACAAATGTTTGTTTACCAGAGAAAACTTTGACAGGATAAACTGCTCTGCACCGTTCTTCCTGTTGTAGTTTTATCAGTTTTATACAGAATAGGCACAGCACCCACATGATTCAAAACCTTGCAGAGTCTAGATAACATTAAGTGGGTGTGAATTCACAGTAAGAGTATGGATAGGAGAGTTGACATCATTTCTAACTTTTTATGACATTATGCAAGATCTACAGTTCATCATGCTTTGAATTAAGCTTTTATTCTGAAATCTCTGAACAATTCCTTAAAAAAAAAAACGGATTATACACATCAGGTTCTGTGGCTAATTAAATAGAATTGTCAGTATTTGTTTTAGAAGTTTAGCAAGCACACTGCACACAGACAGTGTGAGTTAAAAATAAAGACAGTGGTTTACATGGGACATAGCCATGCAGAGTGAACCAGCTGGATGGCTCCATCTCTCAAAGAGTTAAAGTCAAATCAACATTGTAGTGGGTGGTCCTCTACTAAAGCGGATGAATGTGTACCTTTGGGAATACAACAATTGTGTCACACTTATGGTTGCCTCTTATTTCCCATTTGTAATTATGCAGTGCCCCAAGCGTTCACATGCTCACTATGATGCAAACGTGTGTCATATAAAGCAATATTGCATTTTTGACAGTTTATCTCCCCTCCAGGGCCACGCTGATACCTGAAACCTTAAAGTGAAAGAGAAAAAGTGACAGAGGGGAAATGGGAGGGGCATGGGTAGATAGAGAGAGAGTATGATTAAACTCAATAGATGAGAAAAGTTAACTAACAATGTCACTGAATTAGTCTGTCTCCAAACATAAAGTGTAACTTTCTTTTTTTAAAATGGCGTCCTTCTATGTGCAGTTCAACAGAAAACCATAAATAACACATACATGCCTTTGTATGGGAAACACTGAGTCAGCAGTAGCACCAGAGGGCTGTAGGGCTCAAGTCCTTTGTGTATAGTAATTAAACTGTAATTGAATTTTCTGCACCCATTGTGTACCAACAGATTTTAACTATATTAGCTTAAACCTCAAGTGGCTGTTGAGTTAATCAAGTCCAACATGGATCTTTTATAATCTCAACAAAACCACTGAAAACCTAGTTTCAATTTTGTTTAAGACAACACGACTTATAATTATATACAATATTAGCATGATTTTTGATCTATATTGATGAAATAAGGATTTATTTCAACCAAAACCAGAGTTGGTGATTGTTGGAACAGTGGAAAGACAATGATGGCTTTGTTGAGTTTTATTTTGTTTCTGTTCACTTTCAATGAAGTTACGATATTATTATTATGAGAAGATAAAATTACCGTTTTTGTCTGTTAAGACTGGTGGCAAGTGATAGCGATATTACGGCTGTTTCTGTTTAAACAAAAGGTCTATCTCCGTAGGGATTCTTTCCATAATGTTGTCAGACACTTAGAATAACAATCTGAGCCATCTCTGCTATATGTGCTGTTTTTTTATTTTTTAACTGCACAATCATTGATAGTGCTGACAGTTTATCGCTGCAGAGCAGGTGTCACTGAAAGTGATGCTGTCTAACATGTAAGCTACACAGTGCAATTTGCAATTTCCAGAGAAATTTTGCTCTGGAAAACATTTAAATAAATACCATATGTCCATGTCTGTAATGGTAGTGCCTGTGAAGTGGAGGGGTCATTACTATAAGTTTTCATGGACAGTGGGTGTACTAGTAACCACTTAAACAAATTCATTTCAAATGTTCAAACTTTTCTCTCAGCCACTGTTAGGTATATTTGATTCTGTAGATGTATCAATGAAGATTTGCACAGACTGAAGGAGATCCACTGCCCCAAGCTGTTTTCTCTCCAGTATGGAGAACAGTAAGCAACCCTGCCTTCTGTTAAGCATGTTCATTGAGAAAAACTAACTCTGTTGAAAAGGCAAGGCCATTTAATGCTTTGTAAGTTAGTATTTGTTTCTCTAGGAGAACAAATATTCCAGCATTCACAGTAAAAAACAAGCCAGTTGTGAATTTTGAGGATTGGGCCATATAAATCCATGTAAGGGGTTTCCAGGTTGAAAATGTTGATTAAAACATTACAGGTGCCATTATGACTGAAAAGCATTTTCACTGTTTTAAAAAGAACCTTTAATTTCAATCATGTTGGAGAGGTAACGTAGACCACACGCAGACCTGGCAAAGAAAAATACTAAAATGTGAAGAACTCCCTGTAGCCTTGGCTAACGCCAATGCAATATGATGCTTTCATACATTTTGAATGCCAGGCACATTTCTCTGTAAAAGTCTCAGTAGCACAAAAGACGCAAATGTGACGTGTGGTCAAAATGGTGACGGCAGCAGTATTCAAAAACTGTCCTTCAAGATGATTCATTTCTGGCTTTTATTCTATTAATTCATCACCGTTTTGCAATTAATGAGTAACTACTGTTTTTTAATATGATAAAGAAATGTATTTTCTTTCCATGTGAAAACATCAATTTATGGTTCTAGAGAGTAAATGTCTTCTTCGCCAAGTAATACAGTTTCTAATGTGTGGTGGTGCCCCAACATCGACATTGCAATATAAGTGTAGCTATCATTACTTTTACTAACTTGTGACATCCATGAACACCATCATAAGCTCTAATGGGTCTGTTATATAATGTGGATGATCAGTCTATTAACTGTCAACATATAAAAGCAGGACTTTTGTTCCTGGGAATAGCATCATTTGGTTTGATGGTGTTTGTACCGATTGATTTTCACTGTAATCAAAATAATATTGATCTCAAAGAAGCATCTGGCATCAGCCAGTGTGAAAGGACAACACTGAGTTGCTGCTGCCTTTCAAGAAAAATTGAGTCACGTGAATGTAACCCTTTTCGAAGAGCTCAACAGACATGGTGACATAAGTTTGTGTGTATGTGGCCAACAGATGGCATTCACAGATGCCGCAGGTGCTCTATCTTTGTTGGTATGTGTTCGCTGGCCATCTCTGTTCACCCCTGGGCTGTTGCAGGTGGGTTCACGGTTGGCATCTGACTATGTCAATATTTGCCTTTGCCCACAGCAGTCAGGATGGCTTCAACACCCATCCACTGCTTCAGGGTGCTGGTTCCATCCAATGTGACTCCATCCTAAAAGCAAATTTGACACAATGTGACAGCAAATCATGTTATTATTATTTATGCCTGAAAGATCATTTAGATCCCTACAAAGGGCTTGCAGAGATGTAAATGTGAAACAGCTTTATTTTTCACAGATAATTCAGGAAGAAGTGCAGATGGGGGTTTAATCTCGTCCTTAAAGAAGCAGCAGCCATGATTGACAGGTGATCTTGGCAGCCCTAGTAGGCTAGGTATTTATGCATGCATGGGATGAATCCCCTTGTCTGTGTGGGTTTGTGTGTATGAAGGTGGATGCATGTCAGTGTGTGTGTAACAAAGAGAGTTGAGTGAATCACTGCTAGCTGACCCGATGATCTCAGATCCTGGGGCTGTTCCAGGGAGTTCTCCTCACAGAAGCTGGCTTCAGTGGGAACACACTCTGTGATCTGATCAATACTACAGATACTTCACTGGATTCTTACGAGCCCATCTATAACTCTGCTATTCTCACATATGATTCAATCCCCTTATGACTACTGATAGTTGTCTGATTAACATGAAATCTATAGTTCGCCCTCCAACTATTCTTGTTGTTGTATAAATGCACATTCATATACATATATGTGTCTCTGCTAACAAAGCTATGTTAATGTAAGAGATCAATCTTAGAGAATTGGTAATGTCCACAGCGTTGTGTGTAAAGTGGTGATTGAGTTATCATTGAGTTAGTTAGGCCATGATTTTGAAGTAAAAGTCCTGTTCTCTTTTTTCCTAAAGACATCATTGGGGGCTCTCAGAGCCACTTTAAGGCTTGGATGGGCATAAAACTCCCCTCGCTAAATTGTTGGTTGTGTTAAGATATATTGGATTGACATACTTAAAAATTGTACACAAAAGATTGTTGAGGTTACCGTGGTACAGAAAGGAAAAATACTTCTGAAAGCACTCTCATTTTGCAACTGTACATATTGGTGCTTTACTCTCTGAAAGAGGAGAGTGTTCGATCCTAAACCTGACTAGTTTGTCCTGAATATTTTTAATGGTAATGATAACTAAATAAGCACAATTGTATTAACTAGCAAAGCTTCTATTGATAGTATGGAGCTGATAAGCCACAGTTTTTGAAAACTTTGATTTAAGATGTATTATTCACCCACTATTCATTCCCAAATTAGATGATATATAGGTATTTTTTATTTTTTCTATTAGTTTTGAAACTGACAAGCAAACATTCACACCTACTTCATGCCATGATTAGTCAACTGTGTGGAAGTCAGAAAGGAGCCAGAGTTAAAACTTCTATTCTATTTGTATGTCTGTCTTTTTTTTAAATATATAAATGCACAGCTACTTTTATCATGAAATGGACAACATGGATTATGAACTAAGATCATTCGCTCACTTCTCTGTGCACAGTTGTGTAGGGCTCTACAGTCTTTTTAAAGATGTCTCTGCTGCATGAAAAGATTAGCAGTGAAACTATTTTATAACAGATTTTCTCATTAGGTCTCGTTAACTTGTAGTGAAAATGATTTTTGATGATGATCCCTTGGAGCCAACTTAAGTCCTCATGTGGGAACCACTGCTCAGTGAAAGAAATCTTTGTTGTAGTAATATCATTCATTCAGTGACAAAGCTGTAAAGACATGGGGCTTAATACTGTGGATAGACATTACTGGGTCACATATTCATACAATATATAAGTTTGGCCCTTTTATAGGTTTTCCAGCAAACATTAAAACAAAATAAAGTAGAGGATATCATTTGTACCAGTGAGTGAAGACATTAAACCTTTCAGCTCATAGACAAAGTGTACTGTTAGCCTCGCCTCAGTCTCACACTGAGCCAAGTTGCCACTTCAACACTGTGATTCATCATGATGTGCTGTTTAACTTGAAGAAACATCTTTGCCTGAAGCTGAGGTAATCAGTAAAGCAGGTGGGACAGTGACATTGTCAGGTCTCAAATCTTACCATAGAACTCCCAAGTTAAATTCAGTCAAAGTATTTGAGTATTAAAGGAGACATATTATGCTCATTTTCAGGTTCATACCTTTATTTTGTGTGTCTACAGAAATAGGTTTACATGTTAACCACATTATGTTTCTCATACTGCCCATAGCTGCAGCACCTCTTTTCACCCACTGTCTGAAACGCTCTGTTTGAGACTCCAGTCTACTCTGATTGGTCAGCTACCATCGGAGCAGGCATCGCCCTCCATCAACCCTGCTGGTGTTTTTACTGGCAGTGAATCACTGTAACTGGGTTTAGAGCGGGAGTCTGAGCCGTAAATCAAGAAATCAACAATATTGACAAGTATTTTCCTCAGGTAAATACTGTGTGATAATTGCATTACGTACTTTCAGCAAACATAATGCCACTTTACATTTTTAACAATAAAGCAAAATAATAATCAGAATGGTGGCGCCCCAGTAGTTTCCCTGGTAGAGCACTTCTCCTATGTAGGGTTGAGTCCTTACTGCTGTGGGCCGGATTCAATTCCACCTTGGGCTCATTACCCCTCCTGTCCCTCTTCCGCTCTTCCAATTAAGGCATAAAGCTTCCAATAAAGGCAAAAAGCCCAAGAAAATAATCTTTTAAAAAGAATACTAAATAAATAAATAAAAATAAACCATTATTAATAATACAATTGGCTGAATGATTTATTTTCCCTATGCCAGCTTTGCACAGCCAGGCACAGGGTCCAAACAACCAAGCAGACTCTGGTTTAATTGTACAAGTCTACTTTAGTCCTTTATCAGTTTTAGGATATACAGTAACATGGACAGACTGATACAGCACACAACTATGTTGCATTTCAAAGTATTTCTTGTGTGGGTACACTGTGTTTTTCCCCTCTCATCTCTCACAACTCTCTCTCCTACACTTTCTCCCCATGAGTGTGGGCTTGTGAGAGAATGATGAGCAGAAGCACATTATCATGATTGTTAATCTGTGTTTGGAAGGATATCAACTCCTTTCAAGCCCAAAGACTAAAGCCAAGTTAGTTGTTGGTGTTTACATGACAGTACAGTTCCAAGAGTTTAATTGATTCATTTATTTTTTGGGATTTGGCAAGTCAAATGAGACTCAAGACGTCTACAGCTGTGATATATTTTTTAAAAACTACATATAGGCTTAGCACTACAACAAGACAATACAAAGGGTTTGTAAGATGGTGTGGGAATTTGTTTAGACTGCAGAACTAAAAGACATTTAAAGCTAGCTAAGAGTCTACAGCCATGCTATTGGCTCTGTGAGCTCTACTTAGCACCAGTAGTCCTTTGAGCTAAATGCTGATGCCAACGTGACAGTGACACAATCGCAACAAGATGTTTAGCAGGTTTAATGTTAACCATGTTCAGCATCTTAATTCATAGGTTTTTGCGCATAAACCAAAGTACTCCATCATCAGATCAAATTCAAATATTGATCTGATGACGGCGCTACATGAAAAATTAAGGGATCACCAAAGATATTACAGTTCATTCTTAAGGGGGCATAAATGTCTATACCAGATACCTTGGCAATCCCTCAATCTTTTGTCGAGACAATTTATTTAAAACTACAAATATTATGAACCTTGTCTCCCCTAGTTGAAAAGTAAGGGTTATCTCTCTTTGCTGCGCCAATCATTCTGGTAGAGTTGAGATATTTCACTGGATAAGCTGGGAAAACTTTTCTCAATATAACAGGTAAAGATCTTTTACATGAATTGGTGTTTTTTTCAACAAATAAATGCATGAGTTTGCCTGTTCCTCCATTGATAAAAAGTTGTTGTTATTTTTTTGCTGTTAAAGTTAAGATAAACTGAATGCAGAATTTTTTACTTATAATCTTGACAGTGTGTTACACCAGGGGCCTGCGACCTTTAAACTATGAGTGCTAGAGTACTTGCAAAATGGTGTCCAGAGCTACCTCTTTTTTCCCTCTTGATTTTAGAAGAGACATACTTGATGACATTACATACTCACCCTTCAAAAACACTTTCCTCTCTTCTCAATAAAAGGTAAACAGCAGCCATGGGAAGGTCATCACAAACTTAATCAGTTTATATATATATATACTTTTAAATATGTTCACATGAACGTAATTCTCACTGCATACTGTCTCCCTTCTTTCCCCTAATATTTAAAATAAACATAGATATTTCTCTATGGTCAAGAAGAAACACAATGATCAGCAAAATGAAAATAAATAAGCCTGTGTGGACATATATTGTATTTACAATGATAATAATAATAATAATAATGTGTTAATAATATATTAACAATGTAATAAATATTCAATACAGATCTGAAATGTGCTGCAGTGAGTGCTGCATGTCACACAAGCTACTATAACTGCATCTTGCACTACAAGATAGATATCTTGGACATCTGAAACAGTTTAATTCAGATGTTCATGTGTTGGCTGGTAAACACTTTATAAACCATTTTATAAAGGAAAGTTTGGTTTACTCGTCAAACAGTTGGTTCAAACAAAGGTCCTGCCTCTATTGGCACAATCAGTTTTTAGGTGTGGCCACTCAACTAGCTGGTTGGCTTTAAACAAACCAGCTAGTTGAGTTTGAAGGGTCACCAAATGCACAGCTTGCGTTATATTGATGCCAGATTGTTAAACTCTGGAAACGTGGTAATTTGCATTAGAATTTTAATTATCCTTTGTAATCACTTTATCATGCATAATATTTTAAATACAGAAGCAGCCACCCACCTCAACTGCGTAGAAAGATGGCCACAAAATGTCCAAATGTGTGTTTGAGTTGTGACCATCTGAAGCAGAGGTCAAAGTGCTTGCTTGGGGATCACCAAGTCATTTCCAATATCACGACAAGTTGAATTATTAAGGAGGCTACTGCAAGAGATGAATACTGCCACTCCTTATATTCCCTTACCATTCGAAGAGTGCACAGATGGTCCTTTTCATCAGTTGAGGTGGCCACAGAAGGAGCTTATATGTGTCTATATGTGGGTGTGAGATAAACTAATGCATGTCTCAGCCACAAGGATGTAATTGGCCTATTTGTGCTCCCTGCCCTTTACTCATAGTGAAATTTCCTCTTCCAGTGGCCCCCTGCTGCTGTGCTGTCCCACTTACAAATTCCTGCTGGACTCCTGTCAGCAATCCAACTAAATAATCAGTTATCAAATCTCTGATGGTAAGAACGTACATCTGTGCTGTGGCGGCACACCGGTGAGAGGAATCTCTTCATCTGTCACTGTTAGTCATCACCGGATCAAGAGAGCCGCGTCTTTGATTAGAAAAAATCAATGTGTACACTGCGGAGGCTTTTCTCTGTGGGCTCATAGTGTATTGAAAAGAAGTATATCTGACAAAGACATCTACAGCAGCAAAATATATCCCCGCCTGGACCTCTTTTGTTGCACTCTATCACATAACACAGCCAGAAAGAACTGTTGGAAAGTCAAAAGCAGGCATCTGCCTTAACCAATCTCAAGTAAACATAACTCTTAAGTCAAGGTTTTTTAAGTGTCTCTGGTTATTCTCCTTTTCTTTGTGTCATCAAAACATGACATGTTGGCATCACTAGGGAAAAGAAAAAAGATGTATGGCATCAGTAAACACACCTCAAGCAAATGCAACTGTCTCAATAGATGGCCAGCCTTGGCATTGAGCTCTGCTGACGTATAAAAGCTAAAGGAGACTGGCAGCCAAGCACGGAGAGGGTGCAGAGAAAGAGAACTCTCTGTGTGAAAGACATTACATGGAAAAAAAATTGACAGCAGGTGAGGGTCAGGGGTGTTTAAAAGAGAAAGAGAGGAGGATGGTAAGATAAAGGGAGGCGGGGTTGGGGATGATATGCTCCTGGGAAACAGGGCAGGGAGGACATGAAGATTATCCAGAGGGTTCCTATGACTCACTGACACCTCTACAAGACTGGACTTTGACAGGCATCTACACACACAAACACTGTAACACAGCTCACATGCAAATAACTGATCTGCAAAAACACACACAGCAGGGCTCATGTATATTGTATATATACTGGTAGGAAAATCTAACAAATACATTCTCTCTCACACACACAAACACACACAGACAAAAAAGTTCAGTTTTTCATGGGAAAAGAAGTGAAGGAAAGACAGAAAACTGGAACAGGGAGAAAAGAAAATAAGTGGGAGGGAAAAAGAGAATGCAAAGAGAGAGTGTTCGTGAGAGAGAGAGGGGGGGAGAGGGAGGGAGGGAGATCGAGAGAGAGAGAGAGAGAGAGAGAGAGAGAGAGAGAGAGAGAGAGGGGGAGAGAGATCGAGAGAGAGGGAGATGAGATGAGGAGGCGGAGAGATGAGAGGCGAGGGAGGGAGTAATGTAGACAGGGAGGGTGGAGAAGAGAGGGATAAGCCACACTTGGATGAAGGATTCTAGTGGAGCGTGGAGGGACTCTCAAGTGTTGGATCAAGTCAACTACAGGACTGTGGTCCTTCATACTGACACTCATACCGGACAGAAGGGCAACTGAAAGAGAAGTAAATGGGACGAGGAGGAACACCAGGCCCAGGGCTGACATGGACCGACATGACCTCTCCATCTGGCTGTTTAACCTAATCTGATGCTCCTGAAGACTTGCTGTTTCAGGACAGATGACTGACCACTGGGACTGAAATCCGGCAGAAGTTGGAGGGAGTTCACTCATAAAGTTGGATACCACTAAGGGCACTATGGATATATACAAATGTTTAAGCTTACTTTTCTTCACTCTTACTCCACAAGGTATACCATTTCCCTTCCTGTCAGTTAGTTGCTTTATCTCACGTTTTTTTTTATCAACATAAGGGGTGTGTGTGTGTGTGTGTGTGTGTGTGTGTGTGTGTGTGTGTGTGGGGGGGGTATGTATTTTTCCATTTTTGCTCATAAAAGTGTAGTCTGCAGGGGACAGAGAGAGAGAGAAGATGAGATGTGTTAACTTTCACTGACATTTTAGTGATTATTTCAATTAATTTTGGGGTGAAAATATTGTGCTTCTAAAATCAATCACAACTAACGAAGTTGATGTCCAGGCCTGGTTAACTCATTCAGTGTCTGTAAGAAGTTTAACCATTACTTTATTTTCTGTATTTTGTCATGTTTGTCGTGGATATATTATTTTGAGGGGTGGGTATTGAGGGCAGATTCTTTCCTGGTCCATTTTTTTTAAAGGCAGAGGGTCTTGCTTTTTTTAATTAAAAGATTCAGCCCCCCTCCACACCCCAATCATTTTTGTACAATCCCTAATAATGCCCCAGTCGTATTATTCGTTAGAAAGGCAAGGCTTTTTTTCCCTGAGGGATAGTCTGGCAAGATAAGTAACATAATCACAGACAAAAACACAACCTTCTGTACACACAGAATGTTATTGTTTGTTAAAGTTCTCATTGGTTAAGGAGGTAGAAACTCCCTCCGTTGCTTAGTGACCTCGTAACAAGCTTTATGTGCCTGGTTCAGGAGCAGGACTCACTTGTATAAAAAGTGGTATTTGCTGCTCTTGCGTTATTGGCCTATGAGAATAGATTGATCAAATGAGGACAGAACTGGGTCCAGTAGCTTTGACACATCTAGATAACGAAGCAGTACCAGATTTTATGGGTTCACATAATTCATCTTGTTTCATTTTAACTGTCTGCACAGAGCATATTGGTAGACCAACAGTGAAAAACATCCAGGAGAATGTCTAGATTTAAAGGAGGAGGAACTGGATATTCTCACAAAAAATGGAGAAAAGAAAGTTGAGTAATTATCTGGCAGTCAACTGGAATAAAAAGTTTCACTATGAAAATTGAATTTTCTCCATCCTAAGTGACTGGTAACATTACAGTCTGTACCGGTGCTATTCTTAGTGTCCTGTAAGGCACACCGTACAGAAGTAAACTCATCCAACAGATACCCATTTTCTCCTGCACAAATTACTGCTATGACCCACACATTGTCAAAGTCAGGACACCCTACGAGCTCCCCCATCTAAACCCATTAGTTGCAACGCTGCTTTGGAATCCACTGGAGCATTCCTCTTTATCTAATATCCGCTGCATTCAACAGATATCGCTTTGAGGTGATGTGATCAAACAATGGTACCTGTGTCCATTTCACTCATCTGAAAACGCAGAGACAGTTCAAGGTTGTTGGGCGTCTGGACATGTCAAACAGATTCAGGTGTAAACAGGAAGAGAAGACATGGGGGGAAAAAAAGAAACTATATCCATTTAATAAGATATTGATCCTGAGCCTTTAAAAATTGAGGATGCCAGTTTTCAGGCAACTGAAGGACAGCCCATCAGCTTTGATTGAGTGGGTAGGAGGACCCGAAAGGAAGGCCAGCAGCATGACAACTACACCTGTGTCCTTGTTTAAAGAATGCAAGTTAGAACAGCAGAGCATCTTTCCTGTGCAATCACAATACAACAGTTATAATGAGGTAATAAAAAACAACCCCCAGCTCTCGCACAATTAATTTAATTTTGTACAATTACCAATAAACAATATATACAATATAATACTCCAGACACAAGAAAGACATTGAAATATGCACTAGTGCCAGGCATAATGAAATATGAAGTGAGGGTACAAAATCACAGCATGTGATGTATTGCTGTGCCAGTTTTTATTCACCTGCACAGATGCACAATGTCCAGAATAGAAAAATGCCTGATTGAATATGAAAGAAGGATTGGAACACAAAAGGACATTGTCTTGCACGAGCCTGTGGACGTTCCCCGTCTCTTTAATTGTTCCCAGACCTCGTTAGGTCATCCTCAGTGCTATGTGAGCTGATTGTAAAGGGGTGTGTGTGTGTGTGTGTGTGTGTGTGTGTGTGTGTGTGTGTGTGTGTGTGTGTGTGTGTGTGTGTTTGGTGTGTGTGTGTGTGATTGAGTTGCTCCATTAGAGCGGCTGCGGCAGAGAGACACAGAGGTAGAGAGGGGGCGAGAGAGGGGACAAGGGGGTGAGGGAGGGATGAGACGTCTCGACAGATCGCTCCATCAGCACGTCTGTTTGGAGACACAACGGATGTACTCAGATTCCTTCCTCTTTTCCATTCTCTCATCTCCTGCCCCCCCCCCCCCCCCCCCCACCCCCCACCAACCTCTCCCCTCTCTCTCTCCGTTTGCTTCATCTCTCAGATACAGTCTCATGTAACCAAACGCCACCTGTATAATAGAGGTCACTCTCCTTTTAGATTACACTCTGTATCTACAGCAGTGGATTCTTTATGGTGGCATGGAATTAGCAAAATCCATTATAGATGAATGCATTGTAGACTGTAGAAAATATATTTGATATTAATATCATGCATTTGAAATCATAGTCTTCATTTCCTACATAAATGTGCAAAATGAGAAACAATTCAAACTGTATAAAGTATAAAGATGTCACTGGCATAGTCTGCACAAAATAAGCCCAAAGAAGTTGCAATATTAACAGATGTATGCACATCTATATGTTGTTTTAAGGAAAGATAAATTAATGTATTATTGTATTGTTTTAAACTACTAAAAAGACATTAAATGATGCATGTGGGTTATAAAAGGCCACATAATTAGTCTAACCTTTCCTCATGTGTCTAATCTTTTCTTTTCTCCTCTCAGTTTGTTCCCAAGTTGGACCTCGTGCCCATGCTGAAGAGAGGCTGCTCCAGGATCTGTTTGTACATTACAACAAGCTCTCTCGGCCTGTAGAAAACACTACAGACACAGTGCTAGTTCACTTTGGGCTGTCTATTGCCCAGCTTATTGATGTGGTGAGTAAAATCTAACCGTTTTTTTGTCTGCCACAGCATGCATATCTGCTCTGTAAATCACTTGTCCTGTGTTCTCACTTGAGGAAAAAACAAAAAAAACAAAAGGGAGAAATTATTATTTTATATATATTATATACATTTTCAATTGTTCTCTTTCTGTCTTATGTATTGTATTCATTATGATCATATCAACCAGCTCAAAGCTACACTAGGAAAGAGAGATACATTTAAATATACAGATCACTTATCAGCGGAAATGAAACCACAACAGAAGAGATTTAATTATTTTGCCCACATTAAATTCAGTTGTCAAGTATGCTAACACTGACAGTAAATATTCAAAACTGTCTCCTAAACAGCAACCCAGATGCAGCTGGTCTCAACAAAATAACATCTTTATTCTCTTTTGTCCCTGTGGCATCTCCTCTGGAGTTTTAAACAAATGTGCATTTTACATAAATTATGTTGCAGGGTTTCTGTTGACTAAGATAAAAAATATTTTACAACACCTTTAACTGCCATTTGGAGCCATGCAAAGTTGCCTGGTGTAGCTTCAAGACTGAATAAGGGCAGCCTGCAGGGACAATTCACCAGGATTTTGACACACAATTAGGTGACAGTGTTTGCTCCACATGCCTGGTATTGAGAGTCAGCTATGGGTGAAGTTGTCTTCTCCTTCAGAGTGTTTTCGTTGACTGCTGTGTCTTAGAAGTTGCTGGGAAAGAGTTGGAGAAAGCAGCATGCCAGCAGTGCTAGTGAAGCAGCAGATACTGTACAGTGAGGGTGTTTTTGCATGAAGCACTGCCTAATTTTGTTTCCTGATGTATTACACAAAAAAATCTGTCTTCATAAATATAGGGTATGTACTGTATGTTGATTTGTTCTATAACTGATTTATGAGTGCTTTGAAAATTGAATGACTAGAAAATTAGAAGAAGATCAAAGAAATAGTTAACTAACATGCAATTCATTTGAAAGAAGATGAATGTCAGTAATTGTCTCCTCTGTTTACATGACATAAGGATGAGAAGAACCAGATGATGACCACAAATGTCTGGGTCAAGCAAGTATGTGATAATGAGAGACAAAACACAAGCTGCCAAAGATACAAACTTAAATAAAGCTACTGAATATGAATATTATTAATAATCCTATGATCCTATATAATCCTCCTACAGGAATGGAACGATTACAAACTCCGCTGGAACCCAGAGGAATACGAAAATGTCACCTCCATCCGTATTCCCTCAGAGATCATCTGGAGGCCTGACATTGTCCTCTACAACAAGTGAGGATCTATATCAGTAGCTTGTATGTTTTGTGAATAAACTGTAAGAGATCCTGGGATTTTAAATGTTGCCATTTTCAAGGCAAAAATAATCTCATATAGTAAGTAATGTTCAGATATTTCTGATTCAAGTCCAACAGATGGTATGACTGGAGGGAAAACATGGAGATTCTGCTGTTGTGCCAAACATCGTGTCCTGTGCCAATGTCATAAAGTAATTTAGATAAAATAAATGTGAACAAGGTCAACCTTAATGGATGTGGATACAAACAAAGCTTGGTACATTGTACAATGCAATACATTAGGCTGGGAATTAGAAGATGAAATGTAATTGGCTGTCTTTCAATCGGGCCTCAGATAGTATGCATCTGCCAGAGTTTGTGTGCCTCAGGTGGAACTGTATTTATTTGACTAAATAAGGGAAATCAGCTATATATAAAACTGTATTAGAAAAGGGCTAAATACAACTGTCAACTTCACATGTCAGTATACAAACATGATTATACTTTCACATGAAGAAATATATGAGGCTGTTATTTATTGGTGAGAAGTCCTTTACAGATGCTGACTCAAACAACAAAATGACATCAAATGAATAAAATTGCGTTCAAAGAGAAAAACAAAGATCAGAGAGGTTTTTTGATCCTAAAGTGTTTTGTGATTTACATGCTCAGCTTTCTTCGCCTTTGGAAAAAAGAGCAGCAGAGTTCTGAATGAGCTGTAGATGTGTGATTTCTGAACGTATACTAGAAATATAGACTAGATTTTTGGACATGAATTCTCTAATTATATTAATTGTTGTGTTGGTAAAAGGTTGACTTTGTTATTGTCTTGATGAAAATGTATGTCTAAATCTACACCAAAATATCAGATTTAATTGTCAGGTCAGTGGTCTTTACTGGGTCAAAACACAGGCTTACATTCTCTGCCAAGGAAAAATGTTCAGGCAGATGTTCAGAACAGAATGAAGGCAACATAGCCAATGTTGCACAGAGTGACTGACAGCTAATCTCTATATGTACTGAAGCTAATTGCAACAAGGTGGGCAGATGACTGGGTCAGACATGAGAGGATTACAACAAAGATTAATCAGATTATAGAGGCAGGAGATGAAAGAGAGGAGGAAGGGGCAGCTGCCATCATGACATTTTTCAGTGACAGCAAGAGCACTAACTTCAAATGTCCCTTTCATTTGATTGTATTTTCCTGTAGGAAATGTTGGCACATCCAATCTTTCATTTGCCTGGTGATACATATAAATGTAAGTGTAATCAGTATACATATATTAACAAATAACTCCCTCCACTGAAGACGACCTTGAGATGACGTTGAAAACTCCAAGAAAAAATTTGATTCATGGTCAACTTGAATTAAATTTTTGTCATCTCAAAAGTATTACTTGAGGAATTTAGTCAGAATTAAATTCTTGAAGTGCAACTTTTGATGAAGGCAAAAATGTAAACTTTATATATTTTTTAAATGTTACCACTTTTATTCTCTCTTATATCTTCTTTATGTGCAGTGCTGATGGCGACTTTGCGGTAACTCACCTCACGAAGGCACATCTCTTCTATGATGGTCGGATAAAGTGGATGCCACCAGCTATTTACAAGTCTTCATGCAGCATAGATGTCACCTTTTTCCCTTTTGACCAGCAAAGCTGCAAGATGAAGTTTGGCTCATGGACCTATGATCGCGCCAAGATCGATCTGATCAGCATGGCCAGCGATGTGGACCAGATGGACTACTGGGAGAGTGGAGAGTGGATCATTGTCAATGCAGTGGGCAAGTACAATACCAAAAAGTACGAGTGCTGCACAGAGATCTACGCAGACATCACTTACTATTTCATCATCCGGAGACTTCCGTTGTTCTACACCATTAACCTTATCATCCCCTGTCTTCTTATCTCCTGTTTGACTGTGCTGGTGTTTTACCTGCCATCACAATGTGGAGAGAAGATCACCTTGTGTATCTCAGTGTTATTGTCCCTGACAGTGTTCCTCCTGCTTATCACAGAGATTATACCGTCCACATCACTGGTGATTCCACTGATTGGTGAATACCTGCTGTTCACCATGGTCTTTGTCACACTCTCCATCATAATTACTGTCTTTGTGCTAAATGTACATCACCGATCACCACAAACCCATGGAATGCCTCACTGGGTGCGGAGAGTATTCTTGGACTTGGTGCCCCGAGTCCTCTTCATGAAGCGTCCACCAGGCACAGCCAAGCAGAACTGCAAGAAGCTTATTGAGATGATGCACCGTCCTACCACCATATCTGCAACAGGCAACTCGCAGGCTTTTTGGACAGGGTTAGAAACAGGGTTAAGACAGATGGGCCAGGTAGAGAATACACTCCCAAAGTCTCCGTCTGACAGTCCAAGCATCCTTGTCTGCTCACCCTCTCCACCCTCGTCCTCTCTTAAGGACTGCAATGAGGAAAATCACTCACTGAAGGCCAACATTTTCTGCCGGCCGACATCTGGTCAGTATTCAGTTCTCTCAGAGAAACAACCCCTACGTGGACACAATTCTGCTGCCTCATCTTCTTCCCAATTGTCCTTACCGCCAACTTTGCCACTCGGCCCACTTCGCAGCCTATCCAGGGAAGAACCCAATACACTGGCCCCAAATGGCCGCTCCGTCAGTGTAGAGCAAATGTTTGACCAACAGAGGGAGCTTCCTCAGACAGCTGGGCATCGGTGTCGTTCCCGTAGCTTCCAGTACTGCTGTCTGCATGATGAAGGGCCTGGGGTCATTGGGATTGCAGGGTGGGTAAAGAAACAAGCCCTTACAGATCAACTAGCAGAAACCCTCACAGCAGAGTCCAATAAAGATGCGAGTACCCAACAGGACCGCGTGGCTCCGACTATTTCCCCAGCTATGCAACGGGCCATAGAGGGAGTTCAGTACATTGCTGATCATCTCAGGGCAGAGGATGATGATTTTTCAGTAAGTTTCCATAAATTATCTTTTTCTAAGTAACTAATAAAGTCGTGGCAATGACACAGTTTCTAAATGTTTATGTCGTGATGATGCAGTGCTCATATTTAAAAAAAGTCACAGAGCTCCTTGCAACTTAAAGTTTTCCTGTAAACCAATGTATAGACTCGAGACGCTTCTGGGCATCAATCTTTGGGCAGTGGGTGTGTAGTCCCTAGCCAGGGGGTAACAGGGTGTAGCAGGGTGTGAGGGCGGGGTGTGTAAAAATGCAGTAACCAGGTTACATTGCTATCTCCATCTCTCTCCTCTGCACTTTGTCTATGTCATGGATGCATAAAGAGCTGCAGGTCTGTATGTTTGTTTGACTGAGGGTGGGTTACGGTGACATTGGCTGCATTCACACACAAAATCCATCAATGTGGCTCTTTCCCGCAGGGTTCTGCGGAGGTGTGGCTGTGTTTATGTGTGCATCAGAAAGTAACTGCCATGAAATAATCAGAAAATAACGTTTATTTCTCTGATTCACTGCTCTTTTCTTGCTAAAGCCACACCCCCTTTTCATGCACTCTCTAGCTTGCTCGACCACCGCTGTTCTCTCTCTCTCTCTCTTGCTCGATGGGAGGTGGGGCCAACTGTGAATGGTTTGTTGACAAACAGCAAGCAACAAATCCTGCAAAATATGGCTTTTCATTCTTAAATGAGTTTGGCAGAGTCCATTTCACATTTTTGGATACAAGTAGCATCCCATTAGCACAAGCAATAGTCACCTATTATTTGAAATTTGAGCTACTGTTAGTATGTGGGGAAAAAATTTAATATTTGATTTTGATCTGTTGAAGTTCAAAATTCTCAGTGTATAATGTCATTCTTGTAATCCAAGGATGTTCCTTCAGCCCACTGTATGTCTGCCAAATTGTTGTCAAACTTACTTACATAACATAATTAAAAGTTTTCCAAAGCAAATGACAATCAGACAACTGACAGTTTACTGATACCTTTACTTTACCTCATGTTACCTGTTCATGTGTCATACTGCTGGTCTTCAGTTTTGACAGTTAAACTTTTTTACAAGACTCTTCCTTATTGCTTTGAAATATACCAGTGAAAATGTGTTTTAATTAGGAAACTGCTAAGCAGCAAAAAGCTTTTCAGTATACAGTACTGATTCAGTGTTAATTACTGAGTTGCTGGGAAACAATGAAGGGTGCTTTGTGGAATGGAAGAAGTTCAAAAATGTGTCCCATTATTCTAATATCAGTGGTGGAAGCCATTGTATTTATCGAAACCAATCATTGTCAATACAACAATGCACTTTCTATCTCTAGCCAGAAAAGGCCTGTCTTTGAAACAATGGGGCCTCAGTAATTTGACCTTGAATTTTTCATAAGAGAGACAAGCAAGGATTGACTGACATTTAGGAGATAGCTGCCTCATAATGAAAAAATCAGCCATTCGAGAGAAATCAATCAAGGGTGAAAACTGACAGCTGGTAAAAAGGTGGTGTGGTGTGAAATTCAAAATGTCCCTCTGTGCTCTTTCTCTTCTCTTCTAGGTAAAGGAAGACTGGAAATATGTGGCCATGGTCATTGACAGGATATTCCTCTGGATGTTTGTACTGGTGTGTATACTGGGATCCGTGGGACTCTTTCTTCCTCCTTGGCTGGCTGGAATGATCTAGAAACTCACCACTGAAGGGAAGGGAGTGACAGGACGACATGCTGTCTTATACTGTAAAAAAAAAAAAGGGGGGTTTATCATTTATCTTTTTATTTTCTATTTTTCAAAGGAACTACAAGTCACGTTCCTTGCTCCTGCCCCGGGTTATCAAAAGGTTACCCACGTAAAAACAAGATTAAATATCTATCATTGATTCCAGTGGGAATATAAATTCTTTATGAGGGCAAAGGGCCAACCAAAATATCCTTCCGCACCACTCCATTTTGATATTGACCTCTATAGCTCAAGCTGTCACCTTGCTAAAATACAGAGAAGAATGGACTTTGACCCATCTATAAATGCAGAAAACCACAGAAAGAGATAAGATATTGATAAGACTGTAAAAGATATGTATAAGACTGGAAAAGGTTTGGTTTAAATCTAAATTCTAACATTCCCTATTACAATGTCAATGTTATAGTGACAATAGCACAGTGCAGTGCCCTCACCAAATATTCATATAATATTCATGTTTCTGTGCAACCTGATTTGACAGAATTCAGTGCTTGGAAGGAGTTGTGTGTGTGTGTGTGTTCAGGTGTTTTGCAGTGGTCACTGCTTAGGTTAGCACACATACTGATCTGTGATTTTCTAATCCTAGCAGTTAAATAAACAAATGTATTCAATACATCTTACAGGCATCCTCTTACTACAGCAGAGTTAACTGGGAGGGATTTAAAGTCACTCTCTCCAGTGATTCATAGCCCTTCCTCCCCTCAAGCCCAGTCAACAAATTAGGCAAGGGAATATTTTATTTGTTCTATTGCTTCATAAAGAAGTGGGTTGATTGGCCCCATTTTCTATTTCTTTATTAAGTGTGATTTTCAAACTCCAAATCCTTCATTTTAGGCATTGATATTCAAAGTTAAAGATAAATATTAATAAATAACTGCCATATAAATCTTTCAGATATTTGTAATATTAACTTAAATAAAGAAAATCTAATAAAGCTTCTACACTGCATTTCACATTGTGTACAATAAAATTAGATCTGACAGGAAATGGCTTTTACAGTGCATTACAAAGAAGAGAGCTGCTGTTGATGCACAAAATGAGTTGAAGGTTTGTGGTAGTGGTGGATAGTGGAAGGAGTGAAAGGCTAATAATGAACTGACTTATGAATGTTCATCCTCTTCAACAGAACAAAAGAGAAACACATGCTAGCGAGCAAAGAAGCAGCAGTTTATGAGTGTAAGACATTAATCACCAAGGTAACAGTTTAACATTACCATAATTTAAATTCACAAAAAAAAACCAAAAAACTGTTAAAGCTATTAAGCAACGGTTAATTGTGTTGCAAGATATTGAAAACATTTGGCAGAGGACATTGAGCTGCATATAGTGGGAAATACTGTATGTGAGGTATGAAAGAATGTTTGTCCAGGAAGCTGACCTGGCATGCTCTCTTTTGTTAGCCATGCCAGCAGCGTGGCTCAAGAGATGGCACTGTTCGGGTCTGTAAGTTCACCACTTTGGTCCAGACTAAAAAAATCCATGCCATGAAATGCACATTCACAGTTCCCAGAGAATGAATCCTGATGACTTTGGTACTCCCCTGACTATTCCTCGAGGACCAAAATCAGGTTTTACATTTGTGGTTTTGAGGGATATATTGTGACACAAATTCTATGACAATCTATATAAGAATTTGGTACCGACATTCATGTTCCCCTTGGGATGAATTGTAATAGCTTTGGTGATCAACTTTTCATTTAGCACCATCATCTGGCCAAAATTTGACCAATACTTTGGTTTATGACCACATACCTGCCAGACGAATCATATTCTCATCAGTCTCCACTGTACTTTGTGTACTTTTCATACTAATTAGAAAATGTTAGCATGCTAACACACTAAACTAAGATCACGAACATACATATAGATGCACAACATACACCTGCTCACCATGACAAGTGTTTCCCATGGTTTGCATGCTGAGCATTTTATGTCAAAGCACCTCTGTGCAGACTCACAGAACCACCACTGTCACGTGGCAGCAGTGGTGTTCTCTAAGTTATTTTGAATTGGCGGCAGCAGGGTCCTGGCTACTCCAATTCAACCAGCCTGTAAAGCACAGGTTGCTGCTATCCACTCTGCACTTCATAGCCTATGATCTATACGCAGGTAAACCAAGTGGCAACCTCCTTGGCTGAAGAATGAAGCAAACGGGATAGTGCCAAAAACTGCAGATCCCTGACCCGCCACTTGAGGCTGGCTCTAAAAGCGAATCTTTCTCCATAAGCCCCCATATTGAAAAGCTCAAATTTACAGCAAAAATAAACAGCCTGTTTCAATAAAAGGTGCTGGTCTCTATAGCTAAATTCCCTGTTCATGACAACTGTATGTGGGGTGAATTTTTATTAACTCATCCATTTAAATTTTATTAATGCGTAAAGTTATGCATAATTAAAGGCGCATCTGCTTTGAGTGACAGGTGGGTGCCGTCACAGGTGGCTGGTTTCAGCAACCAGGCTTCATTCAGCCCGCCTCAGCTCCACCCACGCTCCACAGGGGATTTTGGGATTAGCCGAGAACACTTCACAATAGCTTTTCAGAAACCTGTGGCTGACGTCACGGAGACTACGTCCATATTTTATACAGTCTATGAGCTAAACAGAGCAAGTTACAGCTTAAAATAGAGAAAGTGTTAAGCAATATGTCACGATTAATGTAGCAGTTTTATCTCCCTAATATCACAAACGCTGTTTATTGTCTTGGACTGGATAATCAGACTTTGAAGCTGACTTGCTCTAAAACCGTTTCTCTTTATTGATCTGTTTTCTGCTGGTGAAGAGGTGTATCATTCATGGAACTAGGATACCAGTGTTGGTTTCCTCTCTGTGGTTACTGTGGTTGCCATGGTCACACAGTGAGCCGTGACCGGGAGTTAAAAAAGTTGAACCATTATAAACTGTACATACAGCCAGAGTGGCAACCGCCGTTCCTCTCCTTGCCTGTGCGCTAGCTGGCCTCAGCAGCATGTCTGTCACTGTGTTTACATTGAAAAGGGTGGCACCTTTGGTCTTGTTGCATTTCCATCACAAAATCAGGTAACATTCAACTAGTTGTTGTAAGGCCTTACAAACACATTCTACACTTCTTCTACACTGATTGGGTATTATAGCCAGAAGTGTTTTAATCAACAGTTTTTACTAAAGAGATTGAAAAATGGATAAAAACACTCAAGTACTCGTTTCACTTTATTTTTGTTTAAAAGGTGAAATCTGTCTGGATACTGAGGCAGTTTGTATAAGAACTGTTAGTTTGCAGCGACAAATATACCTATAGTATATTCACTGAAAGGCTTATTTTGGTATTTTTTACTCAAAAACTAAATTATTTAAACTTTAAACAATATATACAAGAGATGTAACTGGGAGCACTAAAGTTTGACAACAATGTAATTAAATAATTATGACATGGAAAAAGACATGAAACAACTCATGGAGCAGCTGACTGCTGTTCATGACAGCATACAACCCAGTTAACAGTGTCTATGTTGAACAATATCCATTCCCTGTTCATAATTGATTTGTGTTCAAATGTGCATCCCCTTACTGTTTGCACATTTTACCAACCAGAATACAAGGAAAAGGTATAGATCCTTTTTTCTGATTTGCACATAAAGTATTTATCAGTCAATGTTGGAAACTTCTAATTTTCATTTGTGCCAAATGCCAATGCTTGTGTCTTGAATTTCTAATTTCTCTCTGTCCTTTGGTTCTGGTGTGAGACCTAACTGAAAGCCCTTCCTGGATTTCTTTGTCTCACACAGTTATACATTTTCAACATTTTGGCATTCTTTTGTTTTCATCAATATTATGTGTAATAAAATGCAACCAAAACAAAAATGGTTGAACGAGGTATTGAATGATTTCATAAAGTCTTTTTATTTCTAAAATTTTCCTTTCAAAATAAGCGTTTTGGCCCTAAAGAATGGTTTCTCCTTGACTCTAGATTAAGCTTTTAGCGTATGAGATGTACAGATTATAGAATGAATAACAGTGACAGATCAATGAATACCTGGAGAATGACACAATTTAACTACAGTGAGTTATAACTTGCAGTTTAGGTGTGTGCATGTATCATAGTCACAAGGTGATATTTTACTTTTTTTTTCTCTTGGGATACCTCAATGCAATTTCTGCCCACATGCTCTGATTATATAGAGTTCAGTTCTGTGCAAAAAGGAATACGCCAAGAACACAGAATGTAGCACGACTGCTTTGCAACACCTGAACTAACATCCAGTTATTTGCGTAGCTTCTCTGATTTGTTTATGTCTCATACAAAAAGTATTAAATTACTATTTACAGCAAGTCATCAACTCTTTTCTACTTTATTCCTGTTTCCATATATCTGCATCCTGCTGCTCCATCTCAGTAAAACCTCCAATTTGATTCAATTTAAAAGCATGTAACGTTACACCTGAATGCCCAAAGTGATGACCTTAAATTTGACCTCAGCCAACAAACTATTGTATTTCTACTGGCTCAGCAGAAGACCAACCATTGATCATTATGTAAAAACACAGACAGGAGAAAATGGCAATTAAGCACAATATGGAAACACAGCACTTTAAACAAGGTGAAATACGTGCAGTGCTGTGTATTTATTCATTGATTCCAGCACATAATCAGAGGAAGGGAGTCTGGATGATAGTCTGAAATACAAAGTAGCACTTTGTACCAACTCCAAATGAGCTAAAACACAGCTTTATAAAAAAGAAGTCAAGCTTAAGTTTGTCTTTTGTCTGTATGCAAAGATTCATATTTGAACGGATATTAATTTCCATTTGTCCTTCCAGTTTCCTCTAGAAACACAATACCGCGGTATATTGTCAATTGAATTCTGAAATGAAATGAGGATGGTCTTTATGAAACTACAAACTAATTTCCATTAAATGATAAGACATGCCTTTCCAGGAGGGATTTCATATGCATAATTTCAGTATTAAATACTTACACAAAGGCAAATTACAAACGTGTACATCATAAGGTAGGGCTTCCCAAAGGTCCTCTGTTGGCTGCCTGAAGAAAGCAATGCAAAATGCCACGTAAGTACACAGTTATTAATTATAACTAAATGTCATGCTATTAAATTTACCTTGATGAAGAATTGACCTTCAATGCTAATTTCAATTAAGTGATTGTCTTTGCAGATACATATGCCAGGACGGTGGTAATTCATTTAGACAAGGAGAAGTGTGAATTTAATAACTTAGATGCTTGGCTCATGATGAACCTGAGGCTGCTATCTGCTTCCTGATAAACTGTTAGACTATCTGCAGATATGTGCATAGTTAATATTATAAACAATATACTGTATGTGGCCTATGGAAGATGAGAATGTATGATAAGAATATATAAGACTATATAGATCTTACACACACACACACACACACACACCCACACACACACACACACGCACGCACGCACGCACGCACGCACGCATAAATATTTTGATTCAATTTAAAATGAGAACCCTATAAAAGAGTTTTAAATATCTATGTGATGATGGCTACATGTATGATACAATGCTAAAAGTCTGAGGCTAAAGCTACCAGGTAGCGTACCAAGCAAAAGGTCAGCAGTCTCATTAGTGGATGTTCCATGCATGTTGATGCAGAATACATTGAAATAAAGGAGCAGCATTGTTTGCGTATTGCAGTGTAGAGCTTGTCAGTCCTATATTATTACAGGATTATAAACTCAAATGTAATTACAATTTCACAAAAACTAGTTAGCTATACACAGAAGACAGATATAAAAATTCAGGCTGGAGGGTCTGCTGGAGTTGGAGCCCAGCTCTGGGGTTTAAAGATCAACCAGGGCAGGTGCAGGGGCCTGTGGCACCTGGCACGGTGCTATAGGCACTTTTCCAATCTGTTAGTTGGCGAACATTACTGAGGGGAAAAAGAGGAACACTCTGAGCAAATTATGATGACCTGAACAATCTGATCTGTGTTTAGATAAAAATCACGTTAGTAGATGACACCATTCTGATTTATTCCCACATACTGTGTGACTCACCCTGTGTTTCAATTTTTTACACATTAGAAAAAAATTTGATTTGTCCTACATGCGTGAAAATTATGAATAGGCTCATAATAATAATAATAAATAATAAATCAGCGGATTGAGTTTGCTCAGTTGTTATGGAGATGTATCTCTTCATATGGGAAACTGTTGAATAATTCCCTTATAGGCTAGTAAGTGTAAGCATGATGTTCATTCAAATGATGGTCTCTTATAGAGTAAAATAGACAATAAAACAGACGACCTGACAAGTTGCTGTGACAAGTCCTTGGGTTCTCAGTTAGGTCCAATGAGGATAAAGGTGGAGCAATGCATATCACCCCGAGGTCCACCCTCTCGTCCAATTATGGTTACTTGGCTCCAAAAAAACAAGATGGCGACGTTCATGATACGAAACTCAAGGATTCAAAACGGTAGTCCATAATCCGATGGTTGACGTCCTGGTAGGTTTGCACTTTGTACAAATATCCATACAAAAATCAATAGGCTTCAAATTTCATGGCGTTCAATAGTTGTTAAGATATTTCAGTGTGGACCAAACTGGTGCACCGACTGACCGACCAACAATGTCGTCCCTAGCCATGCTGCTAGTGTGGCTAGAAATGGATGAAATTATATAGAGCTACTGAGCTCGCATGACAACAGATTAATCCCTGTGACAACTGAGCAAACTTCAACCATTCCATCCAATAAGCACTGTGTGATGTGGTTAAAAAGCTCTGGAAAGAGCTAGAAAGTGTCTCATCAGTTGTGATTGCTTTGTCAAACTATTTATTTTTGTCTGCAACGGAGCACAACATGAAAAAAGTGAAGGGATGGAACCACTGCACAGTATATGACCGTGCAGGTGAACTAATTGTTAATTTGTTGTAGTTGTTTTAAAACTGATGAAAAAATGGTAAATAGTACAAATACAATTTATGCATACAATTTATATCAGATCGCCAGGTAGCATGACATTAGAAAGCTCAACCTTCTCTCCACAGATTCATTGGCCAACCCCTGTAGCCTGGCAGCCCTCAGCTTAACGTGAATTCCTAAGTAAAACATCTGTCAAGGTGGCCTTCCAATCAATTTCCCCATCACATCTCCTTAATCACTTAATCCAGGCTCTGATAAGTGCAGATTAGCAGTGAAAACTCCCTTAATAGGCCAGTCTGAATCCATACGTGAGACAGACGTCTACAGGAGTGTGCGGCGCATACAGACAGCCAAGAATGACAACACACCTAGACCTGAACACATACACACACACAGTAAATGTGCTGCTGGCTGGGCAGTGATACCCTCAGAGACCCGGGGCTCATAAATGGGGTAAAGCGTGAAGCACAGACCCTCAAGGGATCCCATTAAATCAACACACACACTGCATTTTTCCATTTCTTTCCCAAATGATCAGCAAATTTAGTGCGATCCCTCCAGTCATCAGCAATCTAAAAGTGCTGCCACTCAACAGAGCGCGAGCAGGGCTTCCCTCAGGGTACTGAGTCAAGGGTTCATGATTTCTGCACGTGCGGCTGCCCTTTGCTCCGCCAGAGTCCATCCAGAGACTTCTTGGATAGCTTATTAAGTGAACTGTATCTCCCTGCTGCCCTTATTGCTTTATCATGGGGTATTTACTATCTCCTTCCCCTTAGGGACAACATGGTCGCTGTGATTTGCTGATGGTCACCAGTTTTCTAGTGGTTCTCCATGGACTCAGGGTCTTACTAAACTCCTGAATATTTCAACTGCCCTGATTCCTTTTGAAAGCATTCATTAAAATGTTGAGTACTTTTTTTTTTATTATGCTGTATCACATTCGACATTAAAGACCCACAGCTACCCAACATCACGACTTCAACCTTTACTTGAGTCTGAAAGGTAGATGCAATCACTGCCCAACCCACCCCCCGCCTACACACAATGTGTGTCCGATCCAGGAGCAGACAAGCTGCAGACAACCAAATTCATTATTTAATAGAGAGGTTACGGTCATAGCTTCAAAGATGCCGTGTACCAGCTGATAACAGGCGTGGGCAAAAGGAGGGGCTTCACTTCAAAACTCTGTAAAGGTCTCCCAACTCCCGAGGATGTAGTTTTAAAAACAGTCAGAAATCCAAGTCAAGGTGCAGTGAACTAACCATGGGAGCAGCCACTGGCCAGAATTACTGAAGCCTCTCCCAGAAAAATATAACAAAGACCACATTAAAGATTCTGTGGTAGAGAAACATTTCTGTACACTGGAGTTCAGTTGTCTTGTTAAAAAAAAAAGGAAAACGCACAGTAGATTTTCGAAACAGCGTTTTTAGTGCTGATAAAGACAAATACACTGAGACAAAATGTTAATTACAAATAAAATGTTGTTTGTAACATTATTGTGAATTGTACAGTTTGAAACTAAACAACAAAATAAACTGCTCAGTCCTTGAAAGTAAAATGGCAAACAGAAATGATCTTCAGTAAATGATCCATTCTGTCTAAAGTGGGCACCACTGCCGGCTCAAATCCATGATGCCAGTGAGAAACAAGGTTAAAAAATGTCTTTAAAAAAAACAGTGTAGCAAATAACTGACAACAGGGAAGGGACAAAAGTTCATTTCAGGCAAGCGGTGCTTCCTTTTATCCTCCAAGTCTTTGAGGGAACTTGAGGGAACTGAGCTTAGAACTCAGTCATTTTCTTGTGTGTGTCAGCCTTTCTGTTCTCTTTCTGGATGGACAGCTCCTGGGCTTTCTGCTGGGCCAGCAGCCGGCGGGCCGATGACAGCTTCTCTTCCAGCTGCTTCACTCTGGAAGCGTCCCTTTGCACACAAAAATAACAAATACATTAGGAAGTGGGGGAGAGACGGGGGAGAGACAGGGGAGATAAGTTGGTTTTCAGCTGCACTTTTCCAGAATAAGTTGGCAGCGAAAACAAGTGTCGAACCTCAAATCTTCACACCTTATTTGCATTTTACACAACTCCCACAAGCCTTTTTATTTGTGAAATCAAATGAATTACCATTTTACTTGACAGGAGCTTCATAGCAACTAGTGTGCTCATATTTTCCAATAAAGTATTATTGTGTAAGCAGGGCATTTATGTATGTATGTGTAGGATTGCTAATGTCTCCACTGAGGAGTTAACAGGATGCTGAGATTCCACTGCTTTTTATTTTACAATTAACTGATCATTAAGGAAATCATGGGTCATTTAAGGTCAATTCCCAGTCTTCGCAGGAGTCAGATTAAAGATATAGAATAACAAATGAATGACACACACAGAGCTCAGTACTGACCTTCCTGTTTGTCGGCTGAGTGACTCACTCAGTTTCTGGATCTCCCTCTCAGTCTGGGACACCCTCTCAGCAGCCTGGAACAGCTTCACGTTCAGACTCCTCTTGGTGCTTTTTCCTCCCCTGTAAGCCTCCAAGCCAGTCGCTGCTGATGATGCAGCAGTGCCCCCCTCAGCAGGATCAGTGCTCTTGCCTCCAAGCTTGTTGTTGAGAAAGTCAAAGACGGTTTTGCGCCCTCCAGTGGCGACCTTAGGCTTTCTGCGTCTCTTTGGCCGGCCTTTTTGTGTGCCATCTTTAGCAGTCTTGTTCTGGGTTCGTCTCTGCGTGAGCTCAGCACACTGATCTAGAGACTTACCTTTGGGTAGGACCACGGCCATGACTGGCTCTACTCGACCCTCCTGCATCTTTCCTAAGCCTGAGAAAACAACAGTGACTGAGTGAGGAGGAGGAAGAGAGTGCATTTAATTTTTTACATTTACTGTATATAGACGGGAAAAGAAAGATTACTGGTAACATTTAAAATGCCTTCTATCATTAGAACACATTGTATTATGCAAATGAGGTGTTCTTGAATCTGTTGAATTCTTGTTGAAGGATGGGAGGAAGGGACTTTGAGACACCAATGCAACTGAGGAACTATGTCGTTTGTTAAGCTTTAGCATGAATGTGACAAAGAGAACATAATCTAATGTGTCATATATATGATAACTTGCCTTCATCAAATGCTGATGAAACATTTGTATGGAGTGTAGTGCAATTAGCAATTAATTTTAAGCAAGTTGCAAATGACTACTTTGACCAGGACAGGACATTATGACTTCAAAACCTAAAATGTGATTCATGTTGTGCACTTGAACTTACCTTTCCCATATTCATAGCCCATTTTGAGCATAAGCTTGGACCCGATGCCTCTGGTGTGTGCCTCCCAGCCACCAAAATTTATACTGTTTAACTCTACCGTGGATTCTACAGCAGAGTCCATAACTGTTGGGTAACGAGTGAAAATCAAATTAGAAACAGTTATAAAGGAGAAATGGCATCAAACAACTTTGTGTTCAATTCAAATTTTCAACTTGCAACACATAGCCATGCTCACCTTTTGCATAGGCCACATCATCTCCATCTAGAGTGTCCTCTAGGTCAGAGTCAGAGGAGAGTGGGTCGTCCTCTCTCAAAGGCGGGATAACACCGTCAGCCTCGACCACGACATCTTTCAGCAGCACTGAGTCAAACTTAATAGTGTAGAAACCACTGTCGATTTCTATATTGAGAGAAAACGTTTGAGTGAGCAAAACATTCAAACTGGGAGCATCTACTCTACCTTTGTCTTGGTTGTTTTTGCTACATTGTGCGACTCTATTCAGACTGCTTGCTGAAGAGTTTCAGAAAATGTCTGTGTAACATTTTTTGACAAGGTGACATAACTTAAGTTTAACTTAACTTTAGTGTGAATTCATCTATCAGCGTTGTCAACAGAATACCTTTGATTTTGGCAGGGTACCAGATGCCGTCCTCGTGTCGAGCCAAGCAGGACGATCCTTCTTCAAGATTACTGAGATCAAACTCAAGGAACTGTCTGAGCTCCGACACATAAACCACTTCGCCGTGGGAAAACCTTCAATAAAAGGGAAAAAGGAAATACTGTATGTAGACAGAACTGAGATCCAAATTGATAATACATACAATAATCAAGAGGTTCAACTAATATGGCTCACTGAAGCTCATACTGTACTAGAAAACACATTCATAGTAATTTATCGTTGTCGGATCGAATGTCCTCAGAAACAGCATTTAGTCATGGAACAATAAACCTCTCCCCGGTCAGCCGGATTTTGAGTTCTTCAGGATTAGCAGATCGATAGGATGACAAATTATTAGATAAAACATGTCATTTTTGCCAACGAAATATATCATATTGCTGGACGATATCTGCTATTACAAAGAAGGCAGATATGGGCAAATTGAGTTAGAACAACCATTTGCAGGTGCAAGTGTAAAAAAAAACCCTGAAAGAAAACAGTGGCATCTTACCTGCAATTGTCTGGGAAGCGGCATTTGTCCTCTAGGTAGAATGGACAGGGTTTCATAGACTTCTGGGTGGGCAACACATAGAGCACTCGTACTTGTGCCTCTTCTCCGTCTGGTGGTTCTGC
Source organism: Dicentrarchus labrax (assembly GCF_905237075.1). Classification (NCBI taxonomy): domain Eukaryota; kingdom Metazoa; phylum Chordata; class Actinopteri; family Moronidae; genus Dicentrarchus; species Dicentrarchus labrax. The sequence continues at coordinate 23,512,227 of NW_026136715.1, forward strand.
CCCCACCACCATGGCATTGTGATACTCCAGGGTCCCCCATTTTGTCCGGTAGGGTGCTCTTACTTTGGTACCACTGAGGGCATCTTCTTCTTCCTCTGCCTCCTCCTCTTCATCATCCTCTACCCCACCTTCCCCCTCCTTGTCCCTCTCTCTAGTATCAGAACTACTACCTGAAGACTCCCCGAGTTCAGAGTAGAAAGCGGCAAACTCAGCACCCAAACTCTCATTTGCACTGTTTGTGTCAGCTTCTGCCTCTGAGGTGCTTGACTGCAGTCCATTGATGTCCTCGAGGCTGGCCAGAAGACGACTCTTTTTGACAGACACCAGGCTGGACTCGGTGAGCTCTATCAGCTGACTAAGGTCCTCTTTCAGTTTTAGCAGGTCTGACTGTTGGGAGGGGTCCAGGCCAGCTGACAGGGCTGTCTCCACCTGCTGCAACTGGGCACCATAGGTAGAGATGGCTGCCTCAAGGGTTTCTTCATCCATACTGACACTTGGCACGGGGCAGGACAGGGATGGACAGCATCAAGCCCCCAAAACACCTGAGGACAAATAAGATTTAAAGTGGAATCAAGTAAACAGATCTCAGCAGAATGAGTAGATGGACTGATAGAGCAGACATATGGCCATTCTTCTTTCTCTTCACACGAGAATACAACTGGTCCTCTCCTGTATGATTCAAATTGCCCCAGATTTTCACTGAGTTTAGGGACCATCCAGGTTTAACCTAGGTTACGTATGAATCGAAACCCAGCTAATATTAGAGCTAGTTTTAGCTAAAGGTTAGCCGTTTCTAAGCTAACTTTTACAACTCATTTTAAAAACGCTTTACCTTCGTAATTAGGGAAGCAGTCTGACTTCCACTGCACCGACGGTAAAAGGGATATGTGCCATGAAAAGATGTGCTATGTTAAGAAAACAAGTAATTCAAATAGCTAACGTTAAATGAACATATTGGGACAGTAGTACAGTCACAACATGAACCGGTTCAGTATCAAGCTAGCTGAAGTGGGTGGAAGGTTACGTTGTGCATTTCTTTCAAAATAAAACAAACTTTATTGCCATGGGAAACACGTTTACGTTGCCAAAGCTATATTAGAGTAAAGTAAACAAAAACAACAACCATGAAAAGTAGATTTGTAGTTAAACAACACAAATACAAATGTCTTGTGTATGTGTCTAGGTTAAATGTCTCCAGACACTGAATGGTTTTGATGTTAACTACTGTCAGTACAATGTTAGAAATACATCTTGCTAGTTATTAAACCAGTATCTGCTAAACTAGTAACCTATTATTTAATTCAGCTCCATGGTGCTTAATTGATACGACAAATACATGTACATGTTAGTAAGATGAAAGCATTGTTTTTTTTTGTAACGTTTTTATTGCGTTTTCTTTTTCACTGTAAAACGTTTTTTTATTTTGAAATCTCCACAACCCGGAAATCTTTTGGTTTACGTAAAACATGTGCGTCCTTGACGCAGAATCATGACGTCTCCTGTAGCCAGAGTTCAGTAACAACATCAGTGTGTGCTGTTATTAAGTTTTATTCGTACTTTTAAACCTCCTCTATGGGCTCATTGCTACGCGCAGCCGGTCCACTCAGTGCTACTCATGTGAAGGTAGGCTAACTGTTTGTGGACGCTAGTACCACAGCTCAGCTTCAGCTGCATGCTGGATGCTGTCAGCTAACTGATGCTAGAGGTTCTGCTGTTCCTGTGTAGACTTAATGTTGTTATATATCGGTTTCTTAACTTGAATGAAGTTAGGACCTTGTCACAGCGGGCAGTTGGTTCATTATAAGGACATAAGTACTAAAAACAGCATTTCACATACAGTAGCTAACTTGCTAACCCTAACACTGGTTGGTACAACAAACCTAAATCCAGAATGTCAGAGCAAGTCTCAGGCAGTGGCAATCATCATCATGACCACCCCTCATGTAGTTTAACAAATCATAATGGACCCCTAATCTCAAAGACATAATGTAAATTATTTTAGCTCTAAGAATAAATGACTTTCAGTTTCTCCCTACAATGCTTGTTCTTTGTCTTATTCTCCCATTTCTCTTTCCGCACCCCCACATTAAAGTGACCGCTGCTGTCATGTCTCCGACCATGGCTCAGATCAGTGATCCAAAGATTGCGTTTGCCTACCTGCGCCCGGCCTGTGTCCTGCTCACCAAAGAGCCCACTGTGACCAATGTAGAGACACTGAGCGCCCAGCTGAAAGAAGTCAACGATGCCACATTGCAGCAGCTCCAAGAGTACGTCCTCTTCCCTCTTCGCTTTGTCCTTAAAGTCCCTGGGTCCAAGAAGGACAAACTGGTGCAGGCTGTGGCTGAGACCATGAGCCAGGTCCTGGAGAACACTTGTGTCCAGAGCTGGGAGACCCTCCAAGGCCTCCTTCTCAGAGCTTTGCCTCTGCCTGTGCTCACCAACCGATCCTGGGAAACCTGCAGATACATCGGAGGAGCTGAAATCGGCTGTGCTGAGGTGCCTGGATGCACTGCTTCATGCTGCCTACGGTGATATAGTCTTCAAACTCTTTGAACCCATTATGCTGCCTGGACTGGGAGCTGCCATATCACTACTGCTGGCTTTAGGAGAGAAAACAAAATCAAGAGGTATACAGGCAGCAGCGTTGAAGTGCCTCCAGGCTTTGACTCTGCAGTGTGACTGCACTCAGGAGCACATAGTCCCATCCTCAGAGGAGAGATGTGCTATAGGCAGCACCATGGCTTCATTCTTACCTGGGATCACTACTGCTGTCGCACGGATCATTACAGGAGATTTGAGACAAGGCCATGCAGTCACAGTCAGGGCCATCAAGGTACCGTATTTCTGTGTTAATTTATATTTCCTGGTGTAATGATGCGGTACAGTACAGTACAGTACAGTACAGTAATACTTAAATATTTTAACTGCTGCATAATATATTATAACATATTAATTGTGTAATTGCTGATGTTTCTCAGCTTTTAATCTGTATTCAGTCCAGTATTTAACTGTGTGTCTATAAATGGATATTTTACTACAAATAAGTGTGTTACAATTATTAAAGCTACAATTTATTTTTAGAGCTGCAACATTTAGTCGATTATCAGAAAATGAATCTGCATCTAATCAATTATTAAGTTTTAATATTCAAAAGTAAGTCAGTTTTCATGCCAAAATGTCAAACAATTTATGATTCCAGCTTCTCAAGTATGAATATCTGCTGCTTCTCCTTACATTCCAGTAAACTGAATGTCTTTGTGATTTTGACTGTTGGACAAAACAAGACATTTGATGGCATCACCTTGAGTCTAGACAGTTGTGATGGACATTTTTCACTTTTCACTTCATGTTTTATAGACCAAATGATGAATCGAGGAGATAATCGGCAGTTGAACCGATAATGAAAATAATCACTAGTTGATTATTTTCATTATTAATTGTTTTACACTATAAAATGTCAGAAAATAGTGAAAAATATTTTCAAATTACTCCTTTTGTCCAAATCTAGAGTCCATATTATTATCATTAAATTAACAATGAAAAGCAGCAAATCTGCAAATTTGAAGATTTAGTTTAATGAAAACCGTAAAAAAAGTTTTTTCATTTTTTTTCATTTTCTGTTGATCATTGCGTTATATTATAAATATCCTGCATATTATATAATAATACAACTGTAGAAAAGTGAGTGTGCTGTGATAGTCTAAACGTGCTGTTTCAGAGGCTTTTCCACACTGATGCAACGATTAGGGTGAAATGCAGTGTCCATGTTACTGGTTGTAATTCTTGACATACAGTATGTTTACAGAAAGCCTCCTTCCATCAGTTGACTTAAACCTTTGTGTGTTTACTCATTAAGTTTAATTTGTTAGAACAAGATTAAATATGTAAACAGTGTCATTATCATGCCTAGTCAAATTTAGAGTCTACAAATTTGAATACAGTATATATTGTATCCAGACTTGTACATATATCTGTGCACGGTAAGATAACAGGTTGGTCGTGCAAGCTGATGGCCAACTAAGCACATATTAAAGAGCAGGTCTAACCATGTTTGGACCAAACTGATTGATTATTTCCTTGTAAATGTAATCTCATGACTTGTTTATGCCACAGAATTATCTTTTTTTTAACTTTTAATTATCACTCAGGTTTGGTCCAGGACTGTGGGGCTTGTCATGGAAGATGCCCAGCTTCAGGCCAGTGAGCCCGGGAAGACTCCCTCACCAGACCTGGGGAGAATTGGACAGTTGGTGGTCCGGCGGACACAAGACTGGGTGAAGAGCACAGCAGGGAAACTGTCTGTGCTCCTGAAGAAGATTATCTCCTGCACCTCAGCTCACCAGCACTGGAGGGTTAGACTAGAGATGGTGGAGCTGGATGACCACCTGCTGGCCAGGTGTAGCCAGTCACTGGGAGAGTGTGTGGGGCCGCTACTGGAAGCACTTGTGGGAGCAGTCAATGATGAGGAGCTGAGAGTCAGAAAGAGGTGCAATATGATTGACATTTTGGACAGGAAAAAGACTGAAACCCAGACAACTTGATAACAAGATGTTTAAACTTCTCTCCTCTCCTGTCCTCTCCTCTAGGTGCGAGGCCGCTCTCAGGGAGGTATCACAGAGGAATCAGAGCGGTAGCAGCAACAGTAAAAGCAGCAGCAGTGCTCAAACCTTTACTGACGTGCTTTCAGAGAATCTCCACTCTCTGGCCACCTCCCTGCCCAGACTGATGAGGACCTCTGATGACCAGAAGAAGCTGTTTGTCCTCAATGTGTTTCTGGGATATTTAAAAGTCCTGGGGCCGCTGGTCTCTGTGGTACTAAACTCGGCTGCACATCTTCAGAGAATTTCCAAAGCCTTGATGCAGGTAATGTTACCTGCCATTGTATCAAATTATACTTAATATTATAGGGATTATAGGGATTATAGGGCTTCATGATTGTCGTTAATCAAATTAAGTAATTTTTTAGAAATCATTTAGTGACTTTTTTAACCAATCCCGATGCAGAGTGCATAAAAATAATAAACCTTAGGTTGAATATTTTTATTGATTAGGCTAAATATTATTTATGAAGGCAGCAGGAGAGGTGTAAAAGAATTGAAAGCAGTCTGTAAATCGTGAGAACACACGCTGCTGCGTTATCAGTCCTTTAGATTTTAGAATTTCATACTAAACCTGTACCAAAAATAATTTGCATGCACAAAACACACTTTGAATATAATGTTGTATACATTTCACATTTATTCTTTATAAGCTAATTATCCAATCATAGAATATAACTTTTTACAACATACATTTTGAAATGTTGACAAGTAGTGCAAAATGGTCATGTCTTTGTTTTACACAAATAACTGAGACAAAAGACAAGTTGTCATACTTACTGTGGTAATATACAAGGCAAATTGAGGCAGACCTCTTATGGAGTCTAAAAACTAAATCATTCAAATTGTTAAAACAACAACTACTACCTCTGTATGCCTTTACAGGTGCTGGAGCTGGATGTGATGGATGTTCGCATTGTGGAGGAAAGGAGTTACGCTGCTATCATAGAGACAAACTCAGACTCTCATGATTCCCACACGGCTCACATACAGAGGAAGCATTTTCTCTACTTCACAGACGAGAAGATCCTATCTGTGCTCATGGAGATCTGTCGAACATTAGGTATGAGTGCTGTTTGATATGAACGTAAGGGATAGGCTATATCAGAATGATCTACTGTACGTTTCTTATTCTTCTGGATACATGACAGTACTTTATGTCTGTGTCAGATTTATTTAAAAGGAGTATATATAAGTTATAAAAAGAGAAATTGGACTAATGTCAAATTCTAAAAGCATATACTAATACATAATGTATTAAAGCTGATTACATTCTGTGTCTATACACAGTATTTACATTTGACATTTAGTTTGACAGCTCTGCTACCAAAAATATAACAAGTAACTTTTGCTATTCCTATCTTTAGGTTACTATGGCAATATTTACCTGCTGACAGATCACTTCCTTGATCTGTACCAACAGTCGTCAGCATACAGAAAGCAGGCTGCCATGGTGCTGAATGAGATTGTCAAGGGCGCCGCAGGCATAGCCGTGGCAACAGAGGCCCAGGGTTTGGAGTGTCACATTCGGGGATACTCTGCCACCCAGGAAGACCTTAAGGTGGCAGTGGTGTCTGTCATGGAGGAATACACCAGTCTGAAGAACTGGCACTTGATTACTGTCAGTGAGGAGACGGAGAGAGACAGACAGGACCAGCAGGTGAGGATAGTTTCAGCTGTGCATCTTATATATATACATAGTTCTGAGTCAGTTTGATACAGTTGGACACTGGTTTGGTCACCTGGCAAAACCATAACTTATGATTTTTCATCAAGTTGTAATAGTAGTAGTAATTACAGTTTAACATTTTTAAAATATGCTTATTCACTTTCATCTTTCTAGTTATGTGATACCACTCTCATGTTTGTACGCTCAGTATGAAGCTACAGCTAACTAGTGGTAAGCATAGCCTTGCATCAAGACTGATAGCAGGTGAAAAACAGTTAGCCTGGCTCTGTCCAAAAGTACCAAAATCCACCTACTACCACCACCTCTACAGCTCACTAGTTAACACTTTGTATCTGGTTTGTTTGATCAATGCAAAAATCAAAATGTGAATATGAAAATGTGTCATTGACACGTAGTTACAGGCTAGAACTATTTCTTGGCCATGCTATTGACTTCCTGGAGTCTGTGACTGAGAAGGCTCCACAAAGTCTAGGAAGATGTCTGCAGGTAAATGTTTTTTACTTTTGGACTGACCCAGGCTAGCTATTTACCCCATTTCCAGTCTTTATGCTAAGCTAAGCTAACTGCCTGCTGGCTTTAGCTTGATATTGAATGTACAGACATGAGAGTGGTGTAAATCAGCTCATCCAACTGTCTTCAAGAAAGCAAATAAGAGCGTTTCATAAATTGGGAAACTGCTCCTTAATGTCATTTGATAGTTTCACATTTGATTTGGCAATGGATTGTTTTATGGTCCATGAATATTACATCACCGTCAGCTACATTTTCTGATTAGCAGACTCTCTGGGAATGATCATCATGTGTAACAGATGGCCCCACTCTTCATGGATTGATATTCTGAATGAAGAAGTGATACAGTGCTATTTGATTTAAAAATTTTACATCTCATTTTGTATTCTGTGAACATTTTCTAATCAAGTCAAGTGTAATATTGGACTCCCACGCTGAACACATATTGCACAACTCTGTCGGCATTTAAATTTGATCCTGGTCAGATCACTTCACTCCAAACAAAGCACTCCTGTACTGAGAAAGATAACCATACTTTGCTCACAATATGGCCTTGGACTGATCACTGTGTGCTCTTATGCCTGAACAGACTGAGCAGAGGGGGAAACTCCTCCAGGGCTTCAAGTAACCGCTCTAAACTTTCAAGGCTGGATTATAAAGCTAACAGGCACCCAGAGCCCACTGGCAGCTCTGTCTTAATTTGCCAGCTAAAATTTGTCCCCACCAAATAAGAAGTTTGGCCTCTGTAGAGACTGTTGTTGTGTCCCCCCTTAAGTGAAATCAGTTACATTCATAAATGGAAAATGGAATAAATATGAACATGGTAAAATATTTTCCTCGCTACTTCCCTCACCTTACAATTGGTACTTTTAATGAATAAAACACCACTGAATTGTCAGAGGAAAATGGTTTGGTGCATGAGAATAACATTTGTCTTTTGTTCCTGTAGCTGCTCAGCCCATCCAGACTCCTCTCCATATCAAACAGTCATCTCAGCAACCCTATTGCAGACTCTCTCCAAGTGATTCCCTCTTCGTTTGCCTCCGCGTCTCCCTCATCGTCAACCTCCACAATCCACCAGCTCAACAGCAACATCTGGCAGCTGTGTATCCAACTCGAGGGCATCGCCTGCTTTGCCCACGCCCTGGGGGGTGATTTTCGTCCCTTGTTGATGACATCGCTGTATCCCGTACTGGAGAAAGCCGGGGAGGAGACATTGCTTGTCAGCCAGGCAGCGCTGGCCTCAATGTGGGACATCAGTAAGGCCTGTGGCTACCCCTCCCTGAAGGAGCTGATCAATGAGAACTCAGACTACCTGCTCAATGACATATCAGTTAACCTGCAGAGGCTCAGCCAGCATCCACAGGTAAAACTCCCACAGTTTGACATGTTATAATGCACAATAGCGTGAGGTGACATCTTCAGTTTGCTTGTTTTGTTCAACCAGAAGTGCAAAATACAAGAGTCCCAGTGTGACAGTAATTTTATTGTTTTGCATGTTGCCATTTTTTGTTGACCACATTTAAGTCTGCCCTGCCAAAAGCACCTGTCACTCTTCTTAGCGCAGTGTGATTAGCTGCTGTCAGACTGATTCGAAGCATATCTGTTGTCAGGAAAATAAAGACTTGCACATGTTTTTATGATGGGCTTGGGGAGGATATCAAATCATTCCAAGTCAAAGGTCATTGGTATTGAAGTCGAGTCGGATTTTGTCAAGTCAAGACTTAAGTCATCAGATTCATTACTCGTGTTTGACTCTAGTCCAAGTCATGGGGCCCAATCACCCTGGTGAATACTGTGAATGGGTTTTCATGGGTTTGGCGGACCCTGAACATGTATTTCATCATATCCCGTCTTGTTGGTCAGGCTCCGCGGGTGTTGACAGTGATGTTAACTCATTCCGACTGCAGCCTGCTGCCTCTGGTCGGGGACATCGTTCAGGATGTGCTGATGGCTCTGGATCTCAGCTACGACCACACAGCTGCTCTTTTCTGCTCCGTGTTGCATGCGCTGATGAAGGCACTGGGTGAGATTTCAACTCATTTATCACATATGGTGAGGGTGGAAAAGGAGAAGGGACAAAATGAGTATATTGCCTATGTGAGTCTACCATACCCATAGCATGCTGCACCATATCATCCTTCTTTCTACCACACTTTGCTAAAACATTTAGTTCAGTTATGTTCTAAACATTTATGGATAAATCATTGACTTTATTAAGAGTTTTAGTATCACATGATGGTTTGAATTTGCTTTGCTTCTTTTGTAAAAAGAAAAAGATGTCACAGTCCTGAAAGAGTGTTTGATTGACATGTGAAGTGCAAAAACATCAAGGATGGAGACAAAATAAAGACAAAGATATTGCGTATTACCACTTTTGTGTCACACACCTCACTGTGTCACTGACCTAACCTGTTCTTGTGGTTCTTTTTCCTTTAGCGAGGTGGTTTCCCTCCAGTTGTGGTAAGACCAGCAAGTCTGCTGGACCCAAGCAGACCACCGTTCACAAGGAAGTCTTTAACATCCGACAATTCCTGCTGGATTACCGCAAAGAGAAAGAGCTGGCAGAGGGCATTGGAATAGAGGAGGATGACACTGAAGACCTTGGTAATACAGTGTGGTGTCTGTAAGACAGGCAATTATAGTTTACTGTAGTTCAGGTTTCACATTGCTGTAAAGGTTATCAGCAGGGGGATTGGGTCATGGTGACACAAAATACAGTATGAATAACAATAAAGTATTAGACATAAGAGCCAACAACAACAGTGGGAGTTTGCTGAGTCGATCAGTTGTATATCATCCGACTATTATTGTCTCGCCAGAAGTCCCTCCTCCCACGGAGTGCGAGGATGTTGAAGATATCTGCGGTCCTGATGTGAAGGCAGAGCTTCCCTCCCACCTCAGCATCACTAAAGATGTTATGGAGCGCTGCATTCATCTTCTGTCCGACCCCAGTCTCATGCTCCGGCTCAAGGTACTGTCTGTGGCGTGAAGGGGAGTGTGGTTTTTTATCGTAATAATCATTGGGGTGACAGACCTCCCGTCACTTATGATAACATCATGAAGATACAATGGAGAATCATAGCTGAAGAGTCATCATCAGTCATCAGTCAGAGTAGTCTAATGTGAGTTAGACAAAAAATACTTTTTAATTAATTTAATTTAATTTAATTTTAATTATATTAGTCATGAAGGGTTAGCCACCCCAGGGTAGCTCTGAACTAGGTTGTAGTTCTAGAAAAGTGAGTATTTCTTAAACATTTTTACCCAGGAGTCTTGGTCCTCTAATATGGCCTGCCGAGGTCGTTTTACATCTTACAAAAACTGTACACATATATATTTTGTTGTTTCACTCTATATATACAAAACATATAAATCAATAGATGTACTGCATTTCTTTGTCCTAAGGTATTGGATGTGCTGGAGCTATGTGTGTGTGTACTGAGTGAGAAGGAAAATGAATTGCTGCCTATGGCCCATCGCTGCTGGCCCGCCCTCCTACAGAGACTCACAGCTGATGACCCTTTAGCAGTCCTCAGAGCCTTCAGGGTACGTAAAGTAATAAATATGAAATATGAAGTCAACAAGCCTTTTCTTGATAATCTTTGAGGAGAAATGTGTTCATTTAGGTGAAAAATTTAATAACCCCTGCAGCTTGATATTGTGAAAAAGTACACAAAAAGTATTTAAAGTCATGTTTCATTACATCAAATTGCTGTATGTTATTATGTGCACCAACTGAACAGGGATGACTACATTTCTGACTAAAATGACATTTTGTAATATTGAAACATACCTACAGTATATTGAATCAATCAAAGGTTATTGTTTTGGGCACAAATATAGTGTCAGTTTATTATCAAATAGCTCCAGTGGTTACTTTTGGCTGGCTTTTTCATTTTTGTAATTCTGTGAAAGATTTTTAAAAAGACAAGACAGGAAAATCATTACAATGTTTGTGGATTGGCTTCCCCTGGCTTTTAAAACTGTTTCAGAAAATGACAGAGGATGAAAATGGCCGTGTTCCCTGATGAGTAAAGATCACACTTGTTTGTGATCCTTTCTCTACATGTGTCTATTGATTCTACATGTCACTGTAAATGAGTCTACTTGTCAAAATCTATCTTTAGTTGGACTATTTTTACACTTTTCTTTCATATTATTCCCTGATGAACTGACAAAATCAGACATAACAAGTTTGTAAATGGTCATTTAGTCACTTAGTTCTCCTCCTGGCAAACCGTGCTATGGCCATCAGCAATATGACAGCTTTTGCAAATACTATGGCTCACCCGGGGGATAATGCATTTGTCGTCATTTATCATATGTTTTTAAATGATGTAAGCACTAGAGGGACATTCTGTTACATTTTGTTAACTTGATGCGTACGTACATTACATGCTGAGTCTCTGTCCCAGGTGCTGTGTACGCTGGGTGAAACATGCGGTGACTTCCTGAGGAGGAGGGTTTCTAAAGAGATTCTGCCCAAGTTGCGCTCCTCGCTGGCACGGCAGGCTCCCATCAGTGCCAAGGCCGGGCCTGTCTACACACACACCCTGGCCTACAAATTGCAGCTGGCTGTACTGCAGGGGCTGGGCTCACTGTGCCAGAGGCTGGACCTGGGTAAGATTCAGATTCAGATTCAGATTCAGATTACTTTATTGTATATACAACTATAAATAACATAGCAACACGCAAAAACAGTAGAAAGTTAAATTGACTAAGTGGCAAGTGAAGGTAATGAAAGTGATGGTGATGATAACCATCACAACAATAAATAATACACAGCAATAATAAAAAGTACACAGCAGTAAAATGTATATTAAAAATAATTAAAAAGGATATTAAAAATGGGGGATATGCAAGTTCCAAAGGGCCTATTTAAACAGGAATACATACAACAACACACAACATAAAGTTGTAAACATCATCCTATATAATTGTATGATCCACAGTGTAACAATAATCACACCAGACAAGAAGTAGACAAAGAACACTTTGGAAGATGGGTTACTTCAGTACCAATGTAATATCAACCAGAGTACCTAGAGTAAAATTGTGCGCAAAGTCAAGCCATTAAGAGGACACACACCAGCGATTTAGATGCATTAACGTTCATACAGATCTCCAATTTTATACTTCTGCATTAAAGGAACAGTACATTTTGGAAAAACATATTTGCTTTCTTTTGGAGAGTGTGAAGAGAAGATTGATACTAATTTTGCAATTAAGTAAAGTCAGCATATAATGAGCCAAGCTTATCTTAAAGACTGGATCATGGGGAAACAATAAGCCCAACTCTGTCCAAAGTGGATAAAAGCCGGCCTCCAAAGCAGTCTTATTTACACTTACACTTCTTTACAAATGACAATAAAAAATTTGAATTTGAAATTTTAAGGGGAATTAGAAAAGGAAAAGGTTTCTTGTTTAGTTGTTTTTGGCACTGGTACTGGTAATGACAAGACTTTGGGACTTTGTGTTGTATATGTGGGTTATTCTTTTAATATGTAGCTTTAGTTTTGTTGACTTTATATTGAAATGGGTGGATTTCCACACACACACACACACACACACACACACACACACACACACACACACACACACACACACACACACACACAGAGTTTAACAGGATTAGGACATTCAGTTATCCTTCAGATTGCCTTCAGAGAACGCAGTGACTTTTTTTACCACCAGATGGCAGTGTTGTATAACAGTGAAAACCAGGCAGGAATAACATTTGTAACTAAATTCATCTGCTTTGTTTTATTGTGTAGACATGATCCCATGTTTCATCTTGAAAATCTGGTATTGAAAACTTAAATGCAGTGCATCTATTTATTGATGCTATTACACAAAGTTTGTTCTTGGTGGGTGTCGATGTCTTGTATTTGGGGCAAGACACAATAACTGCTGCAAGCAACCGTTCTGCCTCAAGCTCCATTTCAACACAATTAATCAAGAGTCTCTGTTAAATCCGCAATCATCAAATTAAGAAAAGGAGGATGTTTAATTGATTATCTCAGAAATGTAATGTTTTTCAGCGTTGTGTATTTCGTGCTTGGCATAGCTTCAGTATCATAACTGAAAATGTTAATCCCAAAATGGCCTGGGGACTCAGTGCCAGTGTGTTACCAATGATGTAATTATGAGCTGCTTGTCAAATTTTTCATCAATCATTATGTTCATTAAGCAGTGACGTCTCTGTCGCAGGCATTCTGGGTTCCGATTGCTCCAGTTTTTCAGCACTGCTGAATTTTCCACAAACACAGTACTTATAGCAGAACTAATATCTTGGTGCAGTGTGGGACTTCTTTTCACCTCTATTGTGGTGTCTTTTCTTATGTATGTGGGTTTTCAAACTATGGAATGAAAATAACAAGTGGTGGTTGCAATCAGCGGTAGAAATTACAGGCAAAATGTTCTTTTCATTCATTAAGTGGTAATCATAATCACTTCTACTTCCCAAGGACAGTGAGTATGCAAGAACCGGTTGGTGCGGTTATAGCAGCCATAAATCAGGACATAGAGCTTTACCACAGCTTTGATTCATATGGTTCATTATTTTTATTTTTGAAATAAAAAAAATGGCTTCAATTCTGACTTGATTTAAAAAACTGGGTAAAAAACCTGATTCTGTCATTTTCGGGGGGGTTTGCACAGACGTTAGAATTGCGTCCACCACTGCAAAGACCTTGCACTTGATTTCAAGTAGTGGTATCTCCAGTCTGATCACATGCACAGCAGTGTGCTGCTAAAGCTCATCACTGACAGATTAAACGTTAACGGCTGGTAGCAGGACTGTCTGCAGCAGACTTAGAGAGAACACTGCAGTTTGTAGTGACAGGACTGCAGCGCTTGGGGAATTCCAAATTGGGCATGAATGGGGAAGACATGATAGCAATAGAGATTCTTTGAGAAATTTGATTTAAAAAACAAACCTTACATATAGTATAATGTGCCTGTATGCAGAAACACATTCTGTATTGGTCCCCTAACTTTTAATATTGTTCTAGTAGAAAATACTTAGTAAACCCAGACTGAATGTACACTGTTAGTGATGCTGGTTTGTTATGTTCTGTTCGCTGATGTTCTGTAAACACAGTTTCAGTTTGACTATAATTGAAGGTGTGAGGTTTGGGTTCACAATGGGTGTGAACAAAGCTGCTTTAACAAGGAGGTGACCCAGCGGCGGATGAAGAAGAGGTGGTATTCAGTGTTACACACTGGTATTTGTGGCAGAGGACAGTCTCTGGAATAAATGTTCACCTGGGCAGGCGGAATTGGCAGCAGTAAGTTTTTGCACTCCACACAGTGCTCTTCACTCAGTGTCGGTACTGTCACTTTTTGAGCTTCTGTAAGTGAGGTGCAGAGAAAAGCCACCAGGTTCACCAGCAGAGAATCCGCCTGTACCCGTCTCCAATAATAGAGAAAGGTTTGTTCAGATAAATTGGTAATGGTACACATTTAAAACAAATACAGAATCTTAGTTTAGGTCAAATCACTGAAGTACACACACTTAGCCTCAAACATTGTGTCTCCATAGCAACATGCAAGGCTTGCAACAGGTGTTTAAATTTAAGACTCAAGTTCAAACCATTTTTTAAAAATGGTATCAAATGAACGTATAATGAGGAACGTGTCCTTGATAGTGATGAACCCACAGTTCCTCTCAGCTCTGGAGCTTCTTAAGCTTCATTTATACCTCCGCAAGACACCCTGGCATAAGCTTTTTGTTGGGTGCTTCTTTGTCTCTGGATTCTTCTTACGTAATGATGATATAAAAATGTCAAAGTGTTTGTGCGATGAGTCCACAATGAGAAGACCTGATGAAAGGCATATTTGTTACACAGCCCGGATTATGTTCAGGAAATACACTTCTAACAAACCCATGCACATTTGATGTTGAAGTTGTTAGTCTCTGTCAACTCGGTGAAAGATGCACATCTGGGGGTTAGTGTTAAGAAATTCCTTCCTTTCTTTGCTTTTTACCGTCAAATGCACTACCATTGTGTGGTAATGTCCCATTAGGACAAATTACCATAGTCAGTTAACTGAAAATGTGTAATAGACCACAGATAACATTCACTGCAAGATTTTGTGTCACAAAGTATTTTTACATTCTCATGAACAATTTTGAAAGTAAATTGTAATGAATTTAATGATTATTGGACCATTTCAGAAACCCCTAAATATTTTTGTCCATCTTTATATTCCTCTCTACAAGTCTTTGGTGTGCCAACAAGAATGTTAAGATCTCCTTCCTCTGTCTGTCTAGTGATGTCTGGTTTCTCCAACATCTTTATACGAGTTGCACAGTTCCTCTGCACCTTAAAGGGAATCTTCTGTAATTTTTAACCTGGACCTAGTTAAACCATGTTTTTGTTCTTTGTTCTCTTTTTCAAGTGAGTAATGGGGACAACGATTTTTGAAATTGGTCCAGTATTGATTAAGAATCCTGCAGCCAGCAGCCGCAAAATGCAGTTTCCTTCAGTGTAATTCCACTAAAAGTGCTTCTTTGGCCACTGACAGACTGAGAGTGTTATCATAAATGTCTGACAACATTATGGAAATGATCACTACAGTGACAGACCTTTTTGTTAAGGGGTAAGATTCTTTTTGTTTAACCAGAAACAGAAGTTAAATCGTTCCGTTCAAAGCTGATAAAAACAGTAATTTTATCTTGAAGAACGCAGGAGTTGCTGGTCTATAGCTGCCTCAGTCATTTAGTTTGTTTGTGTTATTTTGTGACTTTGGTATTTTTGAAGGGTCGGATACAAACTATAGTACATTATATGGTATGTGTAGACTTGGTTTTAGGTTAACCACCCATGTCTTCAACACTGAAAACGTACCCCTTTTGATAAAAAGAAAAAAAAGTTTTTCAATTGATTGAAAACAAATTGATCTAATGCATTATGACTGAGCATGAGTCAGCATTATGAGTTGAGTGTAACTGGGAGATAACACAAAAACTGAACAGCAGATATTTTAACTTGTCATAGCTGAATAAACACAGGTGTCTGGGTGTTCATTAAAACTAATGAGTTATTATGTTATTGATTATTTAATTCTATTTAGTTGAAGCACACTTTAATTACATGACTGTGCAGTAGATTATACTGCAGAAAGCATGAACTGAGTGAAGACAAAAATAGGCCAGTAAGTTTTATGTTTTTTTGCTGGATTTTTTAATCATAATGACTTGGTTCAAACATACTAACACTATCATAGATGTGTATCACAGCAATGTGTGCCAGATTGTGTAGCATTCAGCAGGCAAGGTGGTAAAGCAAATGTTTATTTTTTTTATTATGACTATGTACTATATACTGTTGGATGGTGGGTTGGCTGCTTGCGTTTTGTACCACTATGCCTTATTATGTGTTGGTTTCATATATACACTCAGTGGTCAATTTATTTGGTACAGCTTTTTAATACTGGGTTGGACCCCCTTTCCCCCCAGTATAGCCTAGAGATTTTCAAACCACCACGTCTGGCATCAACAGTCAATCCATGCTCATAGTCAATATAACAAGCAGATGTACAGGTGTATTTCACAAGGTGGCCACTGAGTGTATTATGGTTGTTTCTCGATAAGTTGTCTCCTGAAAGAGGAATGTGGCAGTGACATTCAGGCTCGGCCTGTTTCATGTATGGGCAGGGTTCCTTTCTCAGTTTAGTGCCTGTGCAGATCTGGTAGGAAAATGTAGCTGTTTGAAATTCAAGGACTTTAGTAACAAAGTAAACTGCACACAGAACAGTTACCAGCACTTTCTGTTCTGTGATGTACCTAGTGATGTACTAAAAGGAGAACAAGTTGCTCACTCAGCATTGTGTAGGAGACAGTTAATGTTTAACAATTTCCCATTTGGAGTGCAATTGCATTTGGAGGTTTTGCTAGATAGTCCTGTACGATACGATACGATATACTTCATTACTTTATTACTTAATTAGTCTTGGACCCAAATGCTGCACACATATAGCTACCTCCATATAGTACAGCACATGAGTTTGGGTCACGTGCAGAGCACCACCACCACTACAGCTTTAAAGAGTAGAAGAAGAAACCTTCACCTATTGCATGACCACTAGAGATTACAAAAAGGCGACTGCAGCAACATTACTTCCTTACTTCAAATGTTTAATTCACAACTCTCATAGGAGGGTAACCACGTAAAATATTTATCTTTTCTGTCAAATTAATTCTCGTCCATCCTTTTAAGAGCCGTGTGCTTGATTTTTCTCACTGGCACTTGTCCTCCTTCATATCAGAACGAGTTAGATTTGGAGTTGGAGATGGAGAGAATGTGAAAGAGCAGGAGAGAAACAGTCAGTGGCTGCAGCCTTACTCATGTGAATACCGATTTGGCTACAGCTTACCTCTGGGACGCCTGCAGCAAGCCAATTACCAAGTCTCAGTCGCAGAGAGAGAAAGACAGAAACACAGATTGACTGAAGCAAATAATACGTTTCAGCCCCAGTGCTAGCTTCAGCTCCAATTCCACCCTGTTATTCATTTAACACAAAATCTAACAGCACCTGGCCCTCTCCTCTTAAGTATTTCTCACTTCTTTGCTTCCCTCCAAGCACCTTGATTCCACAAAAGACTACAGGCTATGAGTGCAGACCCAGAAAGGGAGGAAGAAAAGGGATAAAAGCGGTTTCTAAATAATCCCATTTAACTCTGAAATGTGCACTGCTGCTTTTATTCTTGACACACATTGAGCAGGCCTGGTTCAAGCCGAGTGTGGGTTGAATTGGCAAATAGAGTAAGCAGAGAGGGAGAGAGACATGTTTTGAAATGACGCTTGAAAGGCAGCCCAGTTTGCAGCTTAGGGAATCGCTAAATGTCTGCCGGGAAAGATGGAGAGAGAGCGAGAGAGAGAGAGAAAGTGTGCGAGAGAGAGAGAGAGAGAGCGAGAGAGAGAGAGAGTGAAAGTGCGAGAGATAGGAAGAGGAGATGAAAGAGTAGAAAGAAGTCAAGCGAGCAGGGTGCTGGCAAGGTTATGAAAGGTATAGCTTGAAGGCAGGTGGGTCAATGTAGGTAAAAAAAAACTGCAGGAAGTGAAGAAAAAAGATGAAGGGAAGGATGGAGTAAAAAAGAGGTAGCCCTCTTCATACACCTCCACTCCTCAAAAAGGGAAAGAGTTGAAATGTGTGAATTCCAGAGCTGTGGAAACAGTCTGCTGTGAAATTTTTCCTCAGCCATCTCAGCAGTTTCTCTCAGCTCATTAGGAGTTAGAAAAGGTAAAGTCCAGACATGATCTATTTCTTTTTTCCCCTCCTCTTTCATCTTCTCTTCCACTCTTTTATCCCTCTTCTTCCTCCCTTTTCAAATCCACCATCTTACTAAGCTACGTTGTATGCCAGAGACTGGGTTTACATCTAGAGTTTTGCATCAAATTAATTTGATGAAACGGTACATGAAGTTGAAATTGATATTTGCCACTTGATTCCTGATATTATTTTATTTTCCTTCTGATTTTTGTTGGCTCAAAAAAAGCTGTGAGCATTGTGGGCTTGATCCAAATACATTATTTGCTTTAACAGTAACCACATGATTGAAATTATTCTTGTATGAAATGGTATTATGTAAAAAATCTTTCTGTTTCTGCCAAGGCATATGAATATGCATCTAATTTCCAATGTGGTATTCTCAGGTGAGGCAGACCTGGATGCTGTTTGTGAGGCCTGTCTGCCCTACCTCAGCTGTAGACAACCCATCAGACTGCAAGAAGCCAGCCTAAGGTGAGTCCTTATCCAAGCCCATTGCAGTGGTGTAAAGTAACTGAGTACTTGAGAACAACTTTGAGGTAATTATTTGAGTCCTTCCATTTTATGTTAATATTGTACTTTTTTCTCCACGACTATTTGAATGCTGTAGTCTATAGATACTTTGCTGAATAAGATTTTACATATGGAAACAATGACATATTCTGTTGTGTTGTGAAATTGCCCAAATTATATAAAGTAGTTAAATGTGGTTTAATCTCAATCAGTTTAAGTAAAATCAGTTTTTTAAAATACAGTAGTCATATAAGGTATTAGTTGTTCTAATCGTTCCATACTTGCCGTGGCAAGATCTCTTCTTAACTACAATTGTAAAAGCTGAGGGTCACAATCCACAGTTTGTGGTAATACAACCTGAAGGAAATTGACGGTGACGGTGAAGCTTATGGTCAAATTGCAGAACCGTGAACTGGCTGTGTTGTGCTCAGTCTGTTACTCTGGATTACAGGAAGGTGTTTTTCCATGTCATAGATATTATGCACCTTAGCAAAATACAGCCCAGAGCTAATCTTCTTCCCATGTGTCTTTCACTCCTCTCCACAGCGTTTTCCAACACTTAATCCAGGTGGATCCGGACACCTTCTGGTTTACTCTGAATGAGCTGCACTGCCCATCCTCCTACATCCCACCCCACCCCGACCTCCAGCCCGTACAGCTGAACGGAATGGGTCGGCCGAGAGACGAGTACTCGGACAATGTGCTCAAACTGCTGAGGGAGGAGTTTGGCTCGGTTGCTGAGTCAATCAATCAGCCAGTCGGTTAATGAGCTAGTGATTGATGTGATTGACTCGTCTCTCAGATGGACGGCATATTGAACCACTGTCTCCAGCAAGTCAATTAACTGAAGGAAAATCTGAGAATTGTGCCAAAAAGCAGCCATCAGATACGTTTGTGATAACCTTCATGGTGTACACCGCTCTGATAAGCAGCAAGGTACAAAGGGAAAATGTCAACGAAGCATCTCTACTGTTGTTCACGCTTCTGCTGCAAGTATATAAACCAGGAATCCTTCTGACAGGTCTTCTACATTAGGAGACATGCAGTGACAGTGTTTTTCATTTCATGCTTAGACATAGACATGTACTGTATGCAAATGTTATGTTTTCTATTCCTTTCTGTTATTTCTTGATTTTCTTAAGAAATACTTTATTCCTAACTGCCTTGTTGTTTTTTTATTATTCAACCTGTGTTCTAAACACGTGGGACTTTAATACAGATTCATTTGGCTGTTGTTGACCCCGACAGAGATTTTATTGTGACCCTGAAACATTCGTAATTGAAATAATCACCAAAATACACCAACTATTAAAAATTATTTCATTATGTGTCATGTTGCAGTTGGTGTATTCAGCACTTAAGAACAGGGCTGTCTGTCGAGCCTCAAATGTGTCTAAAGCACTGAGTATTGAAACTTTAAATGTCTAACCAGATTGGATTGGTAATCTCTTTTACTTAATCTTTAAAGGGGAACTCCACCGATTTTACACATCAACTTTACAGATTTTGGAGAGCACCGCTTCCTTTTATGGCTCCAGAGGGAGCTGTGTGAAGTCTGATAAATTGCCTTGAGTGATGTCACTTTAGTCAGCATTATCTGTGTATGCAAAGCCTAATATAACTTATTCCTCTGTGCCTAGAGCTCCTTTGGTAAAGCTATTAAAATAACGCTACACTGTTGAACTGGCAGACATATTCATTGCGATGAACAGAACATGGGCACTCTAGTTTATTTTGAGTCAATCCCAAATACAGTGTATGCTACCATAAATACATCGTAGCAAACCAAATGTTAGGACTGCTTTAACTGTATATTTATGACCTGTTTTTATTAATGTACATTTTCAGTAGGAACATGTGGGCACGGTGCCACAAACTGGTTTGGGAGTATGGGAGTCAGTTGAGTCTCAAAGTTTTACCAATACATTGTTGGTTATTAATGGAGTTTGCCTACAATAAAAAAATTGTAGAATAAAGCCAGACTCATTGCTTAAGAATAATGTGATAGGTGTAGCTATACAAAGGAAGGAGGAAATCTGTTAGCGAGGGGGTGCCCTCGCTAACCTTGCCCTGAGCTGTCTTGCCACCCACATCACACATTCTGTTGCTGGAAACTGCGTCAGCATGAAAAGTTCAGGGGGCACCAGGTTGTGTACCAATGGGGAAAGTGAACGCCCCATGACGGAGACACTAGCCAATCTATCATTGTACCTGTTATCACTCGCAGCCCTACAGAGTTCCAGGGTTGTTTAAATGAAGGAAACAGGAAGCCCCCTCCATTATCACATCACTCACTGATGGGAGAACCCGGAGCTTGCCTACCTCATCGCTCCATAATGAACGTATGAGTCTTCTAGTGTGGGGAAACAAGATCGCCACGTGTTTTGTATTAAGCTGGCCTGGCTAGCGAGCGCAGCACAGCGCCTCTTTATCTCATCCTGTGCTGTTGCTATTTATCCTGCTGCCAGTGCTGACAATAGCACCATTAGTCATCAGCAGCAATGGGAGGGGGGGCTTTGGCAGCACCTATTACACACAGGCAACTGCCTAATATCGTTTCTCCTTAATGCACATGGACAGACACACACACACACACACACACACACAGAGAGAGCAGGGGCCAAAAGTTAAACCACAGCTGACGTAGAGCTGAACCCCCACAATAACCCTTTATATATAAATGTATAATGACTGTACAGGAGGATCTAAATGAAATCTAAGCTTGTTTTTCCCTTTTCATAGATCTTAATCAACAAAGAAGCAACCACAGATTCATTGTTGTTTCATATACAATTTATTTCATTTGATAAAGCCATACACTTAGTGTGAGACCAAACATTCTAGAAGAAATGTACATTTTCCCTCTTTTTTTTAAATCGCAAACTCTTCTTTACAAAACATCAAATCAAAGTTACTCGTTTGGAAAAAAAACAATCCCAGTGATCACTCCTTCCACTAAAGCACCTTCCCAGTCTACAGGGACAGGAGCACTGTAGTTCCTCTGATGGATAATACAGCAGAGAAGTAAAGCCCCTCATGGCCTTGAGACACAGACTATATTTTGAGGCAGTACGGACAGCCAATTTCAGTGTTTCACTAACAACATTTTCCTCCTGCTCCTCGCCGCTCCAGGCTTTATCCAGTGTGTTACCCACATTCACTTTGTCCCATTTGATCCCGTCAGAGTGAAGTATTGTCTTGCGCTTCACATAAGCATCTAAGCAAAGAGATTATCGTCAGGTTACAAAATCTGCAGAAGTAAAATGACCTCTCAAACCTTTCAGACCAAGTCCCAAACTGCGTGAAATGAATCCCACATTCAAGCTCATTAAAACACAGCAACACTCATGTTAGCGGCCCTGCACATACAGTACAGTAGTTTAAGAAACACTGTTTAAGTACTAAGATACATTAGGGAAACCCCTTTTTGAGCAGCTATGAAGAGGATGTGTCATTCATCTGTCTGTACAGCACTTCTGGAGAGCAGTAAAGCAACGGAAAACTGCTTTGAAGAAAAAAGATCTCTTTTTGACAGGACTTTTAAAGTAGAAAAAAGAGATTGAGAACAGAATGGACTTTTTTTTTTCTTTCTTTTCAATGAACCAAACTAGTAAATGACAAACATGTCCTTAACTTTCACAACTAACACACTATCTTTGTATATGGTTGGTTGAAAAAGTTTTAAGAAAATTACTGAACATGCACTCACTTTATTTCTTATTATACAGTCATATATACAGAGTGGATTAGAGGCTTGTAGCGGAGTGGATTGAGGCTTTGTAAATGATTGATGAGCACTGGGCCAGAGCACTGGAATAAGGGAGCTAAGCTGGGACAGGTACAGCGCTGCTCTTCCCAGAAAGTATCTTGGACCAAGATCACATTTCTCCTATTGATTTATAGTCACAAAGCGGATTCAGAGGCACACCAAATCAGATTTTTAATTTAGTGGCACAGATTTTGATCTTTTCACAGCTTTCCAAACAGGTGGGGTCCACACGGAACAACTCGATTGATTTCTCTCAGCCTGAACAGCTGTGAATGGATCGAACCTGCGGCACAAAGGGGCGAACAAAAATCATATTTTCAGTTGCTGCTGCAAATTCATAAGCTCAAAAGCGCTGTGGGGGAAAATACAACCTGTGATGTGCTTTGTTTGAATTGGGCACAAATGTGGGAGAAATCCCACACTGCCACTGCATTTACTCCAACTTAAATGAATAGAGGCCATATCTGTCCTTGATGAGCACTGCTGTTCTGGGACCTTGATGAATTCCTGCTGAAGGAAGCCGCTTGCTTTCTCCCCGCGAGTACACAGAATAACTTGCTGAATTTCGGGTGTGTACAGATTTTGCACCATATTCATGTCCAATATTTGAATACACAAAAAGATGCACTGAAGCTAAGGAATCAGACTGGACAAGGTTCCATTCAGTGTACTTTTAGAATAAATGGAACATTTTCCTTCACAGGGCATAGACCCAGTTACAAAATGTATGACATTATAATTTGTTTCTGAGGGTGCATCAAATGACAGAGTAAGGCAGTGCAAGAAGTATGAGTGTGAAAGCAGGGTTGTGTCATTTACAGTATATAAAGTACAAGAGGAGCATGGGTTAATAGTAAGACAAGAGTCTGTTTTTGTCGGTGCAGAGAACAGAAACAGTGGAGCTGCTTAGATCTACACATCAGCCCCTCTTGCTGAATGTTGTGAGGCCAGGCCTTACAGACAGTGAGCAGCCCGAACCCATGCACAGCAAGAAAAAGCTACATTCCCAGCACAGTTTACAGCACTGTGCTCTGAATAAGCCATACTGTACATTTTTAGAGATTGTGGGTTTGTGCGCAGGCTTGCACTGTGTGGGAAGAATAGCTTTTTATGCTGTGACACGCATCATGTTATGCAATCCTTGTGTAATCTATCACTCAGGTGTAATAAGCCAGCATCTACAGCGTACAGCTTGGCTCGTTGGTGCAGTCATTGTGGCTGTGGTTACTGTCCACGTCCCTCTTCTTCAGCTCCCTGCCCGCCTTGTGCTGCTGACTGCTGCCGCTGTGGCTGTGGCCGTGGTGGGATGGCGACGAAGGCCGCTTCCCGTGCTCCTGGTGGTGCCCGTGATTCTGGTGATGGCCATGAGCGTGCTCTTTGGTGCCACCGTGAGATTCTGTGTCGTCCCCATCAGCGAATGCCACTCCTCCCTTGGTGTCGTCCAGGGACTCGAAGTTGTCGTTGTGGTTGCTGTTGATGACGTCGCTCTCCGGCACCACCTGCAGGTAGGCTCTGACGCGGTGGTGGCGGGCGCCGGCGTCATCGCTGAAGTCGATGACGCGGCACTCGTAGGTGCCTTCGTCAGATGGCTTGACCCGGGATAGGCGGAGTTTGTGGGAGATGTTGCTTCCTACGACCTTCACAACCTAGCAAAGTTAGACAAAATTAAAATAGGAAAGTGAGAAATTATGGTGAGATTGAGGAATAAATCATGCTTAATACAAGCCTGTGTAACCTTCGCTAAACAGTCGGCGCTGTGGCTACAAAACCCCTGAGTGTATTGAATTGAGCAAGTGTTTATTTTATCGGTTACTTTTCATTTGGAAGAGCAGAACTGAGCAGTTTCCTCTTTCAAAAGTTGATGTAGCTAAAACCTTGAAAAGTAAAGAAAGATGTAAAATGTTCTAATTGGCCCGACAAAAGGCAGGTAGAAAGCAGTGGAACGAAATCACCGATGACAAGTAGATTATGTTTTCCTGAAACACAGTTCCGAATATTCATTGGTTTTATTTTTTTCATGGTTATCATACCAGAATCTAACACCACTAACCCTGTACTTCACGAATAAGTGAGTGAGTGTACAGTGCAAATGTGCACTGAAGTACTGCAGGAACATCAGCTGCACTCATACTAACCATTGAATCATCAATTGAATTGCTGTTAAGCCAATGATTCCCCAGAGTCAACTATCACATCAACATTGGTTTAACATTTAAAACGCTGATGACAAGATTAATAAGCAAAACATCAGTGATAAAATCCTCAGAAGGTTTGTTTTTTGCTGACATTGTCTTGTTGTCACTGTACTTTTTCTTTGTTTTTTTCTTTTTTCTTTCTGTCTTTTATTCACAATGTCCTTCAGCCTCTTTTGTGTTTCTCCCCATCTGCCTGTCAGCATATCTTTGCAAGCCTGTCCCTCATAATCTTTGCCCTTCATTGTATATGAAGCTGAAGATGAGCCTTCAAAATGAATGCAGCATCACAGCAGATGCACAATCCTAAAAAAAAAAGGTGCAGACTTTTACTTCGTAACACACACAAACACTCATTGGCACTATCTCACAGATGCTCAGTCAGCCGAGCTGTCTGGCCATGAAGCTGGGTGAGTGGTGCTGTGAGCAAAAAGTTCACTCACTATCTCTGGCATCTACCAGCTACCACAGGCCCACTTGCAGTGACTATGGACATTGTTGGCCATATCAGGGCTCCTTTTGCTGCCTGTCTTCCATGTACAAGATGAAAAACATATTTTAGACATTAGCCATTACAGCAAACCTGGCCATTATTTAGTTTGCTCATAGGTTTTTACTTCATTGTGATTAAATTACATGATTTCATGTTTGTGTTGTGATGGGTTCTAACCTTTGCAAGGCAGCTGGCCTCACAAGATCACACGAAAATCCATCTTGTGGCAAATGTTGCACAAAAGCAAATATTGAATATATGTTGCATGAGCAAATTGTAAAAACCATATAGCACACTGTGCTAAATGTAACCATGATGCTAACAAGTAATTTGTCTATTGATACTGATCCCTTGTTTGTATGTTAAGTATGAAGCTACAGCCTGGAGACAATTAAGCGTAAAGGCTTAGGCCGTAAAGGAGGCAGAGTTTTTCAGCTTTCGACATAGACAAGCTAACTGTTTACCCCTGTTTACCACTTTTCCTTTTTGATATCCTACATGCATGCAAATTCAGTAAAAAAAACAAAAAACAAAGCTATCTCTTAGGTACTTGCCAGTTACACCCACTGAACAATTTTACAGTGATTATCTGTTTAAATACATATAAAAGGTTTATGTGTGCCCATCATAAATTAGGCTTTGCTGTAATAAGGAAAATAGGCTTATATGTAGACAGATATTTGAAGTGATAAAGAACATGAGAGCTGCAGCGTAGATGTGATGCTGAAATTACTTCTGTAGTGCAACCTGGATTCACTCCACAGCCAATCACTACCACTCACACACACTCAGACAAGGGGGCTGTTTAACAAATTCTATTTGTGGCCTTGAAAGTATGAAGAGACTACATCTTGGAGGTAAAAGCTGTGCAGGTTCACAGAGTGGCACTGCTGAGACGATGAGAGTCTGGGTACATCATGAGATGTGACGCACCAGGATATTAATACGACTTTGTTTATCATCCACCTTCCTCTCCGTGACGCCAGTAGAGGTGTGTGCGCCAGAGATAGTCCCTGCATGTGTGTGACTGTTTGTAAGAGCTTAATGTTGTTCTGTAGCAATATTCGTCAGTTTGTGTCTGCATATGTGTGAACACAGACCATGTTTCTCTTTGACTATATGGATGTGGGCCAGCATCCATTATATACAGAAAGCTCATAATGATTTTCCAGCTGTACAGCCTGCAGTGTTCTGCTCCACCCACACAAACACACACACATACATGCACTCAGTCACCCAAACCACAGCTGGTGCTTTATTACAGCGAATCAGCAGCAGCTAGCCTCTTGGGAGGAAGGAGAGAGGCTTCATGTTTTTGTGTGTTTCTGCACACACAAAGAACAATGTTTTGTTACACATCTTTATTGTTGCATATCTAATATTTGTAACTTTACATACTGTTTTATTTACTTCTTCTACATAGTTGCTTTTAAATGCAAAGATAAGCCAGCAGAATTTGTTGCTCATTTGTATAATTGTAAAGTCAGCAGATAGAGAGTTAGTAAGAGGAAAAGGTTGGTGTGAAGGTAATGTGCAGTAGTTCCTACATTCTGCTCACTTCTGCAGTTAATTAGAAGGACTTGGAGGTAGAACATTTTGAGTCACTATATGGTTGTGCTGTCTTCCTCAGTAAGTAGGGACTAAGTCTCTATGGATACCAGAAGTGATATAAAAAG
Source organism: Dicentrarchus labrax (assembly GCF_905237075.1). Taxonomy (NCBI): domain Eukaryota; kingdom Metazoa; phylum Chordata; class Actinopteri; family Moronidae; genus Dicentrarchus; species Dicentrarchus labrax. The sequence goes on from NW_026136715.1 coordinate 23,538,945, forward strand.
TTACGCTGACTTCCCAGCCTGTCCCCTTCACTGATGATTATTTGGATTTGGTGTTGCAGCCATAAAGATCCTGGGGCATTTATGAGAATATGAAGATGATGCAGTGCAGGACATGCCCCCTTGACGAGGATACTTAACCACCCACCAGCGCCAGCGCTGCCTGCTCTTTGGCTGACACTGTGATTCTACAAACCCATCAAGGATGAAGTGAACGTGTTGATGTGTCGTCTGGAGCGCTTAGTTCGCTGCGCTAAGAGCTGTACCGAGTGAAAATTACATCCTTGTGAGTAATACAGCATAAATACAACATCTGCGGATCATCCGGAACAAGACATTTAAATGTAATCATGAGGGTTTTGTGCCTCATTTCATCATATAACACCAAAGCAAACATAAGGCTTTTCTCAAAGAATGACAGCGGATAGTGGTTAACTCACACTTATCTTTGTAGCATCCTTCGGCATATCCTCCTCAGGAGCCACCTAGAAAAAAACAACAAACATGAGTGACAGGATTTAATATTAATACATTTTAATAATTATGAATAGTTATATTGTAGTTATATACATAAAATGGGAATATATGTACAGTACCTGGACAAACTGGCTTACATACTGTGTTCTTACATGAGTGTAAACTATACATTTTAAGTCCACATTAATCCCTGCAGGTAACATGACACTAGATAACAATGTCCTAGATTAATTGAATTAATAGCTTGTTTATAGCTGTATAATGTGACAAAGATCACTCGTAGTGCTTATAATAAAATACAGCTGCAGATCTATGTATCTCTTTGGCTTATTTTAGTTTACATATGTACATTTAGTGTATGGTTCAGTCTGACTCATCAACCTCTGTATACAGCCATCATCAAACAGTACACAGACAAAGCTACCAAGTGGCTGTTAAACACATTCAAACATCTAGCAGCTGATTTTTCTCTCTTTTCTGAAGATTTAAAATGAGACTTAATATTTGACTTATTTGTCTGATGATAAGAAACCTGACTCAAAATGAATTTTGTTTGTAAAGTTTATTGTGAAATCACAGGAGATACACATATGTTGTATCCCAAACAGACACCTTAATAATGATAATTTGAGTTTCAGAACGTCTTATTTTTGTAATTCTTTCGGTTACGATAACACTGTATTCACCAGAGGTTAAGAAACACAAGTGGTCAGACAATCAATTGTACTTTATTTTGAAAGATAAACTAAATTGAGCCCAACTAAATGTTGATAATATTTGCTCACTGCACAGAAAAATGGTGTGCTCCACAACCATGGTTAATACTTTAGGTCAAAGTTGACCCAGGAAATCCATCTTTACATTTACAACTGAAACGTTTCACTTCCACCTTTATTTTCTCCAGATGTCCAAATAAGGTTGGCTAAACTGAGGGTTAGCAGGATGATGGTCTGACTGCTCATTTTTCAAGTTAAATTTTGAGTATAATAGAATTTGTTGTAATGAAGGCCAAAACTATGAAAAAGTTGTTAAAAATTAGTAGTTAGTAATTGTCCTTTAAGCTTAAGCCTGAAATAGAAGCTCCTGCTTGTGTTCATTTAAAGCTGTTACATCAGAGTTCATTATTTAACAGAAAGCATTCAGAGTTCATGTTATAAACCTACTTCATTGGTTGTCCAAGGCTGTCTGTCTGTCCAGTCAAGATGGTTCCTGATGTACCACCACTGGATCTCCAGTGAATACGAGGGTGTCCCAGCCCCTCTGAAGGAGCAGGCCATCTCCACATCCTGACCTCTCTGAGCAGTCATATCATGAGGCACCTCTGTGAACATAGCTGGACAGACACAGAATGAGACACGGTTTATAAATGGTGTCTAGTCAGTGGCATTCAGTGCAGTTTGAAGACAAAGTGTAAAGATTATAGCCCTACAGTGCTAAAACATTTTTTGAAAGCTGATATAAATATTTTTGGTATCAGCTTGGTTAAAGCTGATCTCCATGGAGGAGATGGTGTTGCTTCAGAGGAATTCTCACTTGAAGATGTAAAAATTGTAGCAGCCCCTTAAAACAAAATAAGATAGGATTCATCGTCATCTAGTAATGAAAACCTGGTAATGGTAAAGGTTTACGATGGTGAAACTGATGAAAATGGGGGAGGTATGTGGGTTAAAGAGAGTGAGGGAGAGGATAAAGCGTGCTAAATTAAAAAGTAAAAAGTCAAATGAAAGTAACGAAAGTAAATAAAAGTAAAATGTCAAAAGCCAAAGACTGTAAAGGGAAAAGAACAACTGTTACAGGAATGCTGTTTTACCCATTTGTTTGCCGTTCACTTTACATTCCAGGTAGTTGAAAAGTTTTTCATTTTGATTATTCACTTTCTTGCTGAGAAGATTGATGCCACTCTTGCATTAGGAGCACGCACTAATACTGAGCAGTTGTATGCATCAGCATTCATAAAGAGCCCTTTTCATGCTAAGTTAATATATTAGGGCTAAACAGGTCTAGAGCAAAATGATCAGTCCACAAGGCTGGGGCTGTAATGCTGAATTACAGGAACAATTAGTACTATTACGTTTCATATTAGGGGTGGTTTGAAAGTGTTATTGATCAATGCAAGAGACATTGCCGTTTCTTTAATTCAGGTTCATTTGCTCAAGGAGGCCCCAGGGACCTTAAAAAAAATGTGCTTACCCTGGCAACTGGTCACTTTTATTTCACACTGCGTTTGGGTGAAAAATAAATCATATTTGTATTTCTTTCACTGCCTTTTAACATTTTTAAAACTGGTTTGCTGGCACATCCAACTGGTAAGGGTAGACCCAGAACATGCTGGAGAGATTACATATCCCCCAAGAAGAGCTGGAAAATGTTGTTGGGGAAAGGGATGTCTTGACTACCTTGCTTAGCGTGCTAGAGTTTAGAGTAGAGTTTTGGACAAACCATGAGACCAATAATGAAGTCACTTTGGCTAACATTGGTGACCCCACATAGCAAACAATAGAGCAGTGTGTAGCACTGCACGCACATTCTGTAATTTGCTACTGGTATCAAAGTGTGAAGTGTTAGATTCAGGTGCAGCAGGGGCTAAATTTAAACTCACACTTTAAACACTTTGGTCTCCACGAAGCAGCACAGTGCCATTAAAACAAAACCCAACAGACCAGCTGTCATCCTCTCAACGCACCAGGGGGAAGTGTGGATATTAGTTTAAAGGAAGGCATAAATCTCCTTTGCGCATGAATATTCAGTAGCATTTATAAAAAGGGAAAGTTAAATCTATTGTTTCATGTTAAACAATAGGTAAAAAAGAGCCACCAGCACATTACATTGTGCTGTATTTTGCTGCAGTGCTTATTGGTCTTTATGTTAGCTTTATAAAAAATACCTTTAGGTCCAGTGTTAGAATGAGATCTTTTTATCTACAGACGCTGCCGGCCGCCTTCTATGAACCGACATGTTTCTACAGTAGCTCAGAACAAAGCAAACACTGGCTCTAGATTCCTGATTTTGAGCGTTTCGTGGGCACCATAGTTTCTCCTTCTGACATAAAAAGGGGAGGGTGAACTTTTAAGATTTGTTGGGGCTGTTAAATTCCAACAAAACAAGAAAAAAAAGAAAGAAAAAAAAGAATCAAATTAAAGAAAAAAATGCAAATTGACAAATTACCAGAGAATAAAGAAACCCAAGAGTGTAAAACAGTGCCAAATACATCAGAATTAGCCATGCCAGGCAGAAATATGTTAATCACAGGCCTTAACCATCAAAAGGTAATTACATGGATTAATGTAGTATTAATTGTTACCATGGTACACAATTTGTCAGTTTTCCATTAGTTGTTACAACTTGTACTGTAAACTCATGTATCATGAAACACGACCCAGGTCACAAGCGATATTTACACACCAGTTGGTTTTCACTTTTATTGACAAGGATCATTTAAATGCTCCATTGAGTTGTGAGACTATCCCTTTAGGGAAGGTAGCTTGGAGGATTCAGCCCTTTAACTGGGACATATCTGGAGTGACAGCTGTGTTTCAGTCTGTCTCAGGCTCAAGCTGGATGTCAGTTATCATTTTGTGGACACTGTTATCCAAATTGTTTTACAGTATCATGAGTGGACTGATTTTTTTTGGATTCTCTAAATTTGTCAGCTTGTAAATAATCAGTGAGCACTGCAGGAACAGAAAATCCTCTAACCTGCAAAACTTGAATTCCATTTTTCTTTTTATATTTTCTGCAACGTAACAGCATTTTTTTTGCCAGACGTTTCTCATCATTCACATAGAACCACAGACTCAAGTGTGACTGTCAAATCAAAAGTGAGTCTGTTCTTTTGTGTCAGCTCAACAGGGCATTATTTAATATGAGAATGCATCTTTTTAGGAATGTGACTGCCATTGCTTTGTTAAAATTTAACGTAATGTACCATTGACTAAACAAATTGCAATATAATGGCACAGTTGACTTCCTGAGTCGTTTGCTGTAAATATGAATTTCTTAAGGATAAAATTTCATTCTTGACTTTAGAAACAATAGTAATCAAAACTAAAGGTCCATTTGCTGATTTTTGTGGAGCTTTTCACCAGATATTAGTCTTGCTCAGCATGTGGTATTCAAACTAGCATTTTCATCAGGATGACACCACTGTCCTACTTACCAAGGTCATCATGCATCAACTCTCCAGAGGAGCAGCAATCTTATCATATTATACATATCATTAAAAAGTTACATAGTATAACAGTGCAATTTCAATTGATTTTAAATAGTTTTAAACAATCATTGAGTGGCCAGGAGAAAATGTTCTGACATCAACTATTACAACAAAATGACACCTCCTCTCTTACTTGTAAACTCTCCACTGACACCTGGACTAAAGTTTCTTTAAAGATCCCCTCCAGACAGGTATTGAGACATATATACAAAACGTCTTCTTGGAACAATAATGTGTGTCTGATATGTTTTTTTCTGCAATAAGTATAATTTTCACATTAGAATCCATTAAAAAGGTTTCTACATCACACTTGTATAAATTGCATGGGTTGACCTCCAACTATTTGTGATGTCACAAATCATGCTTGTAGGCCCCGCCCCTTAAAATCTGATTTTCAATGAGAACAGAGACACTTTCCACTTTCAGCAGATGAATGTGAAAACATCCTTCTAGTGTCAAACTATTATTCTGCACAGTGAAACTGAAACATCCAAAACATCTTTTGAGTAGAGGGAGACTTTAAGGTTAGTACTGTAGGTAGTGATCCACCACACAGCTCTGTGCAACTCTTTGATATAGTGCACAAAGAGATATAGTACAGTAATGATGGATTTACGAAAAGCACCACTGGACATTTTAATAAATTATTAAAACAAATGAAAAGAAAATGTCATGTTGAACCGCTCTCATATAAGGTGGATGACATTTACCAGTATTTGTTTTATCATTAATAATATGAACTGCAATTTCAATTCTGTGACTGTCACAATATTTTCCACTCATCATGTGGGAATTCCCCTTGAAACGAGAAGATGAGATGTGCTCTTGGGAAATCCTGTGTCACAGATGAAGAGTTTTAAACCAAACTGAAATCAGCGCCTTGTGATTTCCTGGTTCCTTAAAGTAAAACCTGCTGTTTAATGTTACTGATGGTTATTTGCCATTTATCTACTTTTCCCACATAGAAGAGTGACACTGTGTGTGTTTTTCATAACTGAGCTATTCAAAAGCAAGTGCAAGTCCTTCTGTAAACTTTCAAATTTCTTAACTTTTGCCAAGTGCCCCTATACTCATAGATTTGTCTGGCTTCTCCAGTCAATAAGAGTGAGTCAAACTTGCACCAGCTAAGTGCCGATTTTCATCTGGCTTCATAGATTAACCTGGACTGAGGCTGCGCTATGGATCTGTCTTGTATTACAAGAGCAGTACAAGCCTCAAGTCATACATCCCTCTTGTACATTGATCAAATCTGCTTGTATTTTTCATTTGTGAAACCCGAAACGCACCAGGTATCGATTTGACATTACACAGCCGGAGCCAGCAACAATGCCCACAGCTCTTCTCTTGTTCATAATATTCAAAGCTGGGACAGGAAAAAAACTGCTGTGTAAGAGATAGAGACTCTCAAAGTTGCTCTCAGCTATGATAATCTATCTTTTCCCACTTAGCTGTGCAGGCAACAACGCAAAATCCATGCACATTTCTGACCTAATGCCTCACACATTTGGTCACCACGGGAAAATGTGATAGTCATCAGCAGTCCATTATAATGTAGGAGAGACAGTTCTCACACTGAACAATTTACAAAATCCACAAAGCAAATGCTAATCTCATCATCTGACATGCTGTCTGTACCTTTAAGTAAAACATATTTTTCTATATTGTAATCATTTCAGCACATGTGATACTTAAAATGCTTTTACTGTAAAACGAAATGTCACAAAAAAAGTCTCAGATTACCATTTGAAATGTAATTATTATCTTCTGCTGCTCTGCAAATCTATATTGCATTGATTCTGGTGTGACAATGACTCAAACATGTGTCTATCTAATGCTGTATCTCTTAGTAATAGTCATCTCTAATGTCCACACTCTCATTGTTGAGGCCATAAAAGGCTGCGATGAGTTGGGTCTGCTCACCCTGAAGCATTATCATTATCTCCAAGATAAACAGTGGAAGGCTCTCAGGCGATTGCTGCAAATCAGTGCTCGAAAGCTACAGTGCGGCAGCCAAGTCAGACTCCGTGTCAACCCATTTGCCCCGGGAGGAAGAGGAGATGGACGGCGAAATGAGAGTGAGAGTGTTCACGAGATCAAGAAACTCTGTATGTGTTTGTGCGATGAGCGAGAAAATATATCATCACCAGAGATTGAATTAATGAGCGGGTCTGTGTTTATGGGAGCGAGGCTCTGTGTGTTTGTGTGAGACTAATATATTGCAAGAATAAAAGGAGGAATTAATATGAGACAGTGTGTGCGATGGAGAGAGAGAGACACAATGTGTGAGGTAGCAGATAGCTGTGGGCGGGTGCTGCAGGGACGCCTCTTATCGTTTATTTCTTTGAGAAATGGAATGTGGTAATTACAGCTGTGATAAAAGAGGAGCAGGAGATGTTTCTTTGTGGTCGAATCTTATTCCAGCCTAAACTTCCACCTTACTCCATCTAATCGCTTATTTACACATACAACATAGAAAGACATCTACCTTTGGGTGACACTTATCTCCAATATGCCAATGTTTCAGAATAATAATTTCAAATAAAAAACACAGGAGTTATGGGGAGTTTTCCCCCCAAAAGTCATGTACTGTACATAATGCACACAACTTTATTTTAATAAGTGGGATGGGAGGAAAATAATTGTGGCAACAGACTGACAAATCAGTGCACTATAGACTGAACATTTTGTCTTGGCAAACAATGATGTAACTAATATCTTTAAAACTCCACTAATCAATATTATTTATAGCAACACTAAATCAAATTATTCTTTGTAATAAAGAAGAGGTCAGTCGTAATGATGAAACCACAGGGAATTGTAAACTTGCAGCCATTTAGAGTTTTTTTTAAAGCCTATTTTAGGTCATTATTTAGATTTTTTTTTTTTTTCTGCGTGCTTGTCAGTTAGATGTGTAAGTAGTATTAAATGTAAATAGAACATTTCAACATTTACTACTAAATTGTCCTGGTTTAAACCACAATTTAAATAAAAATGATAATATTGTACTTGTTTTCATCGCTCACATTTGCGGTTATCATATTCTGTCCCACTCAGTATCAACTGAAAACATAAATAAGGCTGCACATGTCTGAACTCCACACTGACTTTTTTTTTTCATTCGTGTCAATCAATCAATCAATTGTCCTTGTCAAGGCTGTTGCAGCCCTATGAGTCATAAGCAAGTGTCATTGGCTATGGCGTCCATGGTGTTGAAAGGTGCGCGTGGTAGGTATGCTAAGTGCTGAAATAATTGCCCCCCATCCATCCTGATGAAAACTCCTATGGTACGTGCATATATGTGAGAGTGTGTTAAAGTGCCAGACACTTAAGGGTCCTGGTTTGGGGGTTTGAAAATGTCCTCATCCTCCACAAAACCCCACTACACAGCTGTTCACTGCAACAAAGTTAAGAGAAGACATCTTAAAAACATCTTACCTATTTCATGCTGACACAAATCCAGTGTACAACATAACAGTAGTAAACAATATCACATGGACATAATCTGATAGAAAGCATCATAAAATACACCTCTTGTTCATATGTTGTTTGTTCTAATCATGATCACTGATTGGAGGCCATAGAAGACAAGTTGAAAATGAACATATGCTTATACTTCCACTTTATGCATTTGTTGCAAAATAGACGCTGCTAGCTGCATGGTCCGGCAGCCGGCGGCATCAGCCTCTGAATGTCAATGCTGTTCAGTGTGTGAGATGGCTGGTGGTGCATTGGGCTGCATACAGTACTCTCAAGAGCTTTTCAGCTCCCTGAAATGCCTTCATAACAGCTCAGGAAGTGGCTACAGCGTAGTGTGACTCACTAGCTATTATAATGGTAATTAGGCTGATGTACGTGCATCCTCTTTTACACCCTGAGAAAGAGACGGGTATATATTGTTGTTCAATCACACTTCTACTAAATAGAGTTGTAATTTTATTACAACAATTTAGTTAATATTCCCTAATGGATATCTTATATATGTGTGTGTGTTATATATATATATATATATAAATGTAAATATATTTGTAGTTACTGCTTCATTCAAATGATGGTAAAAATCTATTGAGTTTTTATCTATTCTACCTCTGCTAAATGGCTAAAAGGAAAAGTGGCATCAGCTTCTGAATCTCAATGCAGTTCATTGTATGACGCACAGTAGTTACATTATTTGTAGCTATACACTTGAAGCAAACTAAATGGAGCCAGAAAATTGTGTTTTATAAAGCTCAAGAAACAATGCAGGTGGGATCAATGCTGTATGATGATATTGTGGGAATTAATTTCCCTCATGCTCTTCTCCACTGGGAGGTCAGAGGTCAAATCTGCAGCCACATATTTCCACCATGGTTTCTCTAAACACTCCTGTATCATTTATCCTTTAGATTTATAATAAAGTTTCTGAAATCCTTGTTGGAAGTAAATATGAAGGTACACAGCTTGTATCATAAGTGTATGGTCTTATCTGAGATTAGCAGATGGGAACTTTGTGTGCTCTGGAGTTTTCAGCAATACAGGCTTTGATTGGGCATATGTTGTCATAATTTTTAGACTTTTCCCTTGGATACAAAACAGATCCTTGCTGTGTTTGCAGTTGATGCACCAGCAATTCAGGCAGCGTAGACACTGTAAATCACATTCGCAGCTATACAAATCAGTCATATTATAGTATGAATACTAATAGGCCTTTTTCACAGGAGCCATTTTGACATGAAATAGTAGGGTAATCACTAGGGCTGTCCCCTAATAGTCGACTAACCTGTCACATTGTTGCAGAAAAACAAAGCCAACGTTGGACTGCCAGGTCGCTGGACTCTGGCTCTGTAGTATCATTGGTATCACTATTTAATGTCAAAGTTGCTACTGTGAAAAAGGTCTATTATGAGTATATGTCGGCTTTACACACAGACTGGTGGGGTCAGTCATTCTGGAGAAAGAGGTTAAATGCTTAGTTGAGTGATAATTATCTGCCGGTTAATGACTACAGATAATCTGTTTTACAATACACAGTCATTTGTTACAATGTCAGTGTAACAAAAACATAATAATGGAGCTTTAAGGCAATTATAATATGTATATGCTTACAGAATATGTGTGGCATGGTACACAAATGCATCTGTGCTCATGTACCTTTGCATTTATCTCCATAATGTACATTACTGCATTCTATGTGTAAGAAGTGTGCCACACAATTTCTACATGTTTCTGTGCATCCACAAGGACATGCGTACATGCACATGTGGTTATGTGCGTGTATATGTGTATGTGTGGACCTTCACCACCCTTGGCTTTGCCAGCTCCTCCACTTGAGCTCAGTTTCCTGCTGTTTTGGCCCAAATCCCAGCTGCTGGGCTGCCTCCCCGCAGCGCAGGTCAAACACGGTTTTCCCTCTTAATCAAATGAAAAAGGTTAAAAGGAGAACACGGCTTCCTGAGCCAGAGGGTTCAGCCAGAACACCAAGGACGAGTCATTTTTCCCCCTGTAATTCAACACAACAAAGGTGCCACCCCTGCACAAGAAATTATTACCACATCAACACTCAACAATTTCTCTCTCACAAAAACACGATGGGTGCAGAGAGTTCAGAATAACAACGATGCCTTTGTAGTACAAAGCAGTTTGAGATGCTTTAAGTATCTTTTGTTTCCCCACACATGTTTGAGAGAGACATCTGAAGAGCCTCACTTAATCATTCAAGAGACAGCAAACAATATCTGAACAATGTACTGAACCATCCATATAGTAATAAGTAACATTAAAGCATTGACTAAGAAAGGTTTGAGTTAGTGAAATCATTTAAATATTTCCTGAATCTTTCTTAGCATAACATACACCTCTACCCTAATACAGTAGATCTAGAAGCAGCCTTTCTCTGTGCAGGATTCATAGAAATGTATCCGATCTCAACCTCCAGTCTTTCCTCTCCATCACGATCAGGAATAATACAGGCACATAAATCTGCCTTCTCATCCAGCAGGGGCCTTGTTTTGCTCTGTAGGACCACCATCAGTTGTCTGGCTCAGAGCTCCCGATTGGAACAATAATAAGAAATTCAGGACTAGAGCTGGGGCTATTTCTGTCCTCTGTGCTATGCATAAAAAAAACATGCAGCCTGTGAGGTGCTGTAAAATGTCTCCTTTTTTTCATTGGAAGCAGACTGAAACAGATCACCTTCAAGTCAGACATAAATGATCAACATTTCCAACCAGTGGAGATGAGTAATAATGTGGTAAAAAAAATCTCCATCAATAATTGATTGTGGTCGCTTTGATACCACAGTGCAGACTTACACCTACAGCAAAGAAAGATGGCCTATTAACTTATTATTTATTTATCTTTATCTCTTACAGTCAATATGTGTTGTGACTGAATTAATCTTCACTCTCTGTTTTTTGAATTTACTTTACTATATTTTCTGCTGCTGCGACAACTCAAATCCTCATGGGGTTTATTCAAACGTCATCGCATATAAGTGTTTTTATATACAGTGTACATATTGAAAAGGAAAACCCAGAAACATTTGCTAATGCCCATGTAGATACATTGCTCTCGACATGCAAACACTGCCACACTTTAATGGGCCTGTGTATATATATGAACTGCAGACATAAGGCCCTTTAGTCTCATTAAAAGGATGCTTGAAATAGATCAAATGTGTAGGTTATACAATAAATCTTTTAAAGTTATTTTTTTGGCCTTTTTCATGCCTTTATTTGATAGAGACAGCTGAAAATCGACAGGAAAGGGGGGTAGAGAGAGGCAGCAACTCCGTATATGGCTCCAGCTCTACCGACTGAGATAACCAGGCGCCCCGGTTATACACAAATCTTAAGGAAGTAAGAAAAACAATCTGAACATGAGGATACATGAGGACATGTGCCAAGTGAGAGCAAGAACAAGTAAATGAGGATGGACAGTGAGTCAGTGGAGGAGCTGATATTTAGAGAGCTGATATGTTGATGACAGCCAGACGGCAGGCTACAGCATCACCAGTCTGGAAGCGGGGAGACACTCTTGGGACAATAACACACAGCTCCCCGCTTCCTTTACCTGCAGCCACAGTGTCTACTGAGTGTACTAAATATCACCAGCAACTGAACAGAGCTTGAAGTTATGATTATTGATTTTATGCTCTTTTAGCTGGTTTTATGGACTTCAATGCATTGACAATAAAGACATACACAATATCAAAAGGATATTAAAGAGTTTTTATATTAAAAATTGACCAGATGTTTAAGTGATCGCTCATAGTAACAAAACCGTAAAGAATTATCACCCTATGCTGCAGTTTACCTCAACTCCACAGAGCTTTTTAGTCTATTTTACTGTAGATTTTTTTGTTTTATGGCCCCATTGGCGTCCAGATGCAGCAGGCAACAGTTTTGAGCAAAAAAGCTCCAATAAACCCACTGTACACTGTCTGTCTGCTGTTTGATTCTGGGCAAATACAGTTAGTAACAAGCTGGAGAATATAGTAGTGCTAGTATCCAGCTGTTTGAGGGCCAGATATTTCCCTCAGAAGTTGGTGGATATTGTAATTACATACGCCATGTGGCCAGAAACACAACTCCAAACGAATGCTAATGTTGCTCTGCTGGATGTGTAAACAGGCAGTTGTTTGCTAATCTGCTCATCTCAACAACTTGAGTTTTCAGCTTGTTCCGCTGCCCCCAAGTTGCTGAAAGAATTCAATCACGCAGCATTAAATCAAAGGAAAACAACTGTTCAGAAATTCTACTTTTAAGTCACATAAAAGCTTGACTAAGCTGTTCTATTCAACATCCAGTGAGAGCACTGATGAAGTAATTCAAAATATCTGTTTTAATTATTCAACTTCTCATTTGTTTAAAACGGGCATTAGCGAGACAGCAATTGCTCATAATGTGGTGCTACTGAAGCATCATTATGGTATCTTCTGTGGCAATAGAGTAAAGTTAGAAATAGCGTTGGGAATTTTACACATACCGTTACACATACCAGCAAAATACACTGAATTCTAGGAGATCTGTATGATCGTGTCATGAAATACATTTTCATCTGTATGGTAAGAAAAATGTTTATTATAATCAACCAGTTTGACTCGAATTCCCCAACCTGCAGAAAAATCTTATTCAGATAGAAAAAATATGTTTACCCTTCAAGATAAAGATTCATAGAAACATAAAGTCCTATAGAACAATAAATTAGGAATACATCATATTTAGTGTAATGCTGTGTACTTTGTATTGTTGCAGTTATTGATGATGATGACAGTATTGATGATAGTGATGAAATCTTTATAGTATAGATTTGCTTTTAGATAAAGTTTAATTATTTAAACAAACAATCTCAATGAGACTGCATGTTTAAATAAAGCATTAGATGAAATGAATAAAATCTAATGTAATGTAATTCACTGGCCATTCAGCTATCGTCCCATCCCAGTGGCTCATCTTACATCCACCGGATATCAGTTAAAGATGAACTGAACTTATAAAACGATTTACTGTATGCTACCGCTAAATAACCAGATATATTATTTTACTGTTGGCTAAAGCTTTAGCATGTGTATAATTGTGACTACAGGTTACTTCATGTTTTTACTACTTCAGGCCAAGGTGATGTCTTCAAATGTCTTTTTTGTGAAAGTGAATCAAAAATCTAAATATATACTGGTATTTTTCCTCGATAAATGATATGAACCACTGCAGTTGAAAAAATCTATCACACAATGCCCATATAGCCACAAGCTAAACTTTAATCTGAATATAAACTCCACCAAGCTGGAACTCCCAGCTGTTTAGGACACACAGGAATTTCTGACACATTTGACCCTTTCTCTGCAACACCACATCCATCTTCCTACTGTACTGTACTGTCTCTCTTTACTCATTTCCATTCAGACTTGCCAGGCAGCTCCTCAGAAATAATTAGCGACTAACGAGTCTCTCACACGGCCTCATAACAAGCTTCACGCTCCAGTAATGAGGCTCTACACAGTTCCCTGGTAAACAGCTGCCATCAGTTACACAGAGAACCTGCCGGAAGCCTTAAACCCGAACAAACCCAAAGACAAACCAGCCTGAGCAAGCAGAATCCGGCAGATTGTTTTGTGTCTTTGGAAGACGTTTCTGTTTTTTTTTGAAGATTTCACTAATGAGAAACCACAAATGAATTCAATGTAGAACCGCAGTCGGAATTTGCTGTGCCTATTGCCTATTCATAAGTCTACAATACTTCACAACTTTAATCAGCAGTCCAAACAACAGAATGAAATAAAGCATTTCCACAGCATAATAAATGTAAAATAGTTTAGGGGTAGGGGAATTGAGACATGTCATCTGAAAACATTATGAAAAACAAGAACTTTCTGTAAAGAAGTCAGCTTTTCTATCCAAAGCCAACGTCATAGCCTTTCTAACACTTGTGGAAAGGCACTTAATCCTACGTATCCTGGATTTAACATGGTTTTCCAAGTGGTGAAGATAATCTGACAAATTTGAGTGACAAAATTGAAAAGATCGAGGGAACCTTCAATGTAAATATAGACATCTATTCTCATTTTTCAAGGATGAACCTTTTTCTGTGCTGTGATGTTTCTGTTACCCGTCATCTACCAGCATTATTGTCTTGCTGTTTGTGCTTCACCATGGAAACCCCCCAAAATGTGCCCTCAAAAATCTAATCTGTCATAAATCACACCGAGTAAAACAGCATTTCCTCGAAAATCTTTTAAAAGTTACTGAAAAGGACATAGACGCAGTGGTGGTGTGTAATGATTTTTACAAGCCTCGCTGAAAATGCCCTGTGGGGTGTGTACGGTCCGTACGGCAGGAGCTGAGCTAACTAGCCATAAAACAGTGATGGATGATATGAAGGTTTAAACAGCCATGTGTAAATGCCACCGTGTTTATGAGCCGTTGCTTGGTGTTCATGAGGGTTTGTAAAAGGCACGCTGCTTGCATACTGAGTGTCTAACTTAATAAAAGATACCAAGGTTATCAAGAACAAGATCTTTTTACTCATTCATTCAAACTGAAAGCCTCCATTTGTCCAACTTTATGTGACCTCTACTCTTCTTTATTATCCATGAAGCCCATTCAGAAGCAACTTCAAATACGTGTGACAAAAAAATCTTAACTCAATGGTCCACTTACTAGCTTTATATGGAGCTTTAAGCTGTATCGAAAGACAGGAGTCAGTGCCTGGCTGAGAAAGATCAAGCTGCCACAGATATTGTTCCCACATATTGGTCAACAGAAAGACAAACTGATCAATATCACATTATAATGAAAGGTTTATTCTTATAACAAGATGTTTTTCACATTATAATAATATATTACAACATCATTATTATGACATACAAACTGATATCAATATGCCATTTAACTTGTTATGTCACGATATAACAAGATAAATAGTATATTGCCATAATAAGAAAAGTTTCACGTTATAACAAGATAAACATTGTTATAAGAAGAACCTGTATGTCTTAATAACATTAAAATATGTTATTTTAACATGAAAATATGTTATTTTAACATGAAATATCTTGCTATAACATGAACAACATGTTGTTATAACAATAAACATTCCATGTTATAATGAGATATTTTCTGTTTTTCCAGGGTGGCAGCAATATGCTTCCAGATTTTTGTCCAAATAATAAGAGTAATAAGTGCATTCAAGTGTTATATGTCAAGTGTAAATTCATAGTTTTTTTTTAAATGTTGTATTTATTTATACCATACTATATTTATCTGATGTTGGAATTTCTTTTTTTCATATTCTATTGTATTACCCAGTACAACTACAGAGGCCCTGCTCAGTGGCAGTGCTGGTGGCAGTGTTTGCCTTTCCCTACTGACCCAGATTTATCCTGTCAGTCAGGGGATTGCTAGGGATTGAACTCACAACCTTCTGGTCACAAGATCTGAAGATTGAATACTTAAAGGTATAGGATAAAGGTTTTTAGTAGCAGGTATAACATTTACCATGTTCATCATCTTAGTTTAGCCTGCCAACATTTGCTAATTAGTTACTTAGCCACTCAAAGTACAGGTGAGGCTGATGGGTATGCGATTAGTTTTGCAGGTATTTGGTCACCAGTGTTGACAATAAGTCCGAGCCTGGCACAACTGACTAAAAACACACAAAATAGCACATTAAAATCATGGAAGAAAATCTTAAAAATATTACAAATGCAACTTAGTATCCTAAGAATACAGATATTTTGAATAATCCATCAATAAAATGCAACTCGAAACTCGAAATGGAGGAAATGCTTAAATCTCACAAACAGCAGTACCACTAATGAAAATCTACAGTTAATAATACAAACAGAGGACATGGATATATTATACTGGAGATTCATTTCACAAGTTTGATTCAAATTCTTCTAATTTGTGTGTGAAGTGTGGCTTTCATGACTCCCTTATGCACTCATGGCTCTGTTTATATGGAGTGAGATCCAAGAATGCACACTGTATTTATTTATTTCAAGTAATTGCTGCTGTGACAAGGAAATTTCAACATTGTGGGATTAATTAAGTAATACAATACAATACAATACAATACAATATTACATAAACTTTCCCCTGAGTGTATATTTCTTAGAGCCCTGAAAAAGCAAGCTATCTTTAATCCATCAGTGACACATGGAATAACATCTATGAAGCCCTTAAAGAACCCACTGAGTGGCAGGAGTCATGCAAAGACTACTACTACACGTGGTGTGTGTATAAATGTATTTTTTAGATCTATGTTGTAGAGGGGTTACTGTGTGTGCATAAGTGTGATAATAAGATGAACATAAGTGAAAACCTTTGGACATGTAAATGTACATTTATGTTTTATGTATGTGAATGTGTGTTTTATGTTAGCCTGATACCAACTTATAATATATTCCATCCTTTAGTTAGTGAGAGACTGTGAGTAAACCCCAATGGTGGAAGGCATGAAAGTAAACAAGAAACAATTATACAAAGGAGAAAAAGAACCCAAGCTACAAGGACTATATTGGAATTCACACTACTGCTCTGTGCTAATTTGTGACTCACAATGCACCACAGATGAACGCAAGAGTAGCTTCAACATAGCTAACAAAAACCTATTTAAAAGAGAATTTACCCAGCCAACTTCAGATGAAGTCCAGGACTCCAGACCCTCCGGAAGTTCAGATGCACCCTGATAAGATTCATAGTCTGGGCACCATTGATATTTACAACAAATCTCCTGCTAATCTCCTGTAGGATCCATCCTCTGGGAGCCATAAATGTCTGTACACAACTTAATGGCAATCCATCTAATAAATAGTATAGGATAGTGGTGGACAGACTGACCAACCAACATCCATAGCATGGCCAAAAATTGTCCAGATATGATACAGAGGTCATCAAAGAATCAATAAACAAATCTAATAACATAGGCAGCCTAATGATGAAACTGATATATGTTGCATGGCTCATATCAAACACATGTGTATTACTGTACATAGCTGCATATATAGCCTGCCTGCAGAGGGGTGTTAAGCCTCCAATGTCTCTGTTATGTGTGCTGCAGCATTCCTCCTCACACCCTCTGCTTCTCCCCAATGACTCAATTTCCACCATTACAGTGTACTAGCACACAGCAATTAAAACACCTCACCAAACACTCAGTCAATGAATTTCTGAGGTGTGTAGCTCATCCCGAGAGACGGAGCGATCAATAAAGCCATCTCCAAGGTGAATCTATAGCAGCTCCCAATAGACACACAAAACTGCTGCGCAAAGTGTAGAGATAGAGCCATGTTTTCAACAATACAGCAACAACAAAACAGCAGCACCCAGGCAAGCTGCTAACTGATTGACTTTTTATTTATAAAATAAAGCACAGCCTTGTCCTGTCTTTTCTTATGGTATTATTGCAGTATTCTTAATGTCTGCAGCAGTGCAGCCATGGGAGGAGGACTAGTTTCAGAGAGGAGAGCAGAAAAAGAGAGGATGAAGTCAGAGGGAAGAAGAGGCCTGCAGAAATCACAACAGGGAGCATCTTTCTTCCTCTGCCTCTTTAAAAGCTGCCTCCACCAGCCTATTCTCCTGGGTCAGGCATCGGCGGCAGAGAGGAGACGTGGTGAGAGCGAGAGAGACGGGAGATATCAGCACTCAGTATCTAATCTCCCTACCCTCTCTAATGCACCCTGGAGTATCCTCTCCAGCACCGACACAGGCAGATAGATAGGACTCGACAGCTGCACAGGCTAAATCCCCGGCACCCAAGCTTTACAGCTAAAGGTAAGCTTTCCCTGCCGGGCCTGACTCAGAACATAAGGGGGGCAAGTTTGTGGGCGGAGGAAAGATGGTTTAAAGAGACCTGAATCTGCTGGGCTTTCTTAACATCTTGTTTATCAATCACTACTTTCCCAGGAGCTTCAAGTCAACCTTAGCATAAAAAATATATACAAATTTTACTTTATATCTTATTTCTTCAAAACAAATGCAAACACTCTGCCAATTGAGTGAGACAAGGCCTCCTGGTGCAGTTTGCGCTTATTTTTAAAAAGAAAGAGTCAGCATCTTTGAATAAATCTGATCCACAAGTAAACAGATAATTCTATCTGCCGGGAGGTTTCTAAAAAATAAATCCCATTATTGGAATTGTTTCACTTGTTAAAAACAACATTTTCCCATCCCTGCTGGATTCGTACTGCAGCATGCCTTTGTAGCAAAGGGCAGGGGTTAGAGCCAGAAAATAAATAAGGAAAGTCAAGTAACCTTGAAAACCACAACAGCTTGCCAAAGTGCACAGTGGGATCAGCCTTTATTGCCCTCTCCTGTCCTTCCAGAGGAGACTCAGAACACCTACACTGACAGGAGTGTCAGAGGGACACTAGCAGAAGAGACATTTTATAATAGACAATGCAAGTAACTGAAGAAAGAAATATGGGAGCTTACTTCACGAACACATACATTTTGTCATTCTACCATTAAAAAAAACAAAGTTACATTAAGTAGGATTCCGGTGAATATGATGGCTCAGTCTGGAATAATGTGATGAGACAGTGTTTATGTAATATCCACAGGCAAGCACAGAATTAAATAAATGTGGAGAGTACCCAATAACAAATAAATGATGGATAAATACTTGGGTTTGAATAAATCAGTTCTTTCAAAGGAATTGCTGCAGACATCAAAACAACTAAACTAACTGAAATACCAACTTTTTCCTCTTTCTTTCTCTTTCATAAGGAATTATAAGAAAACAACAGGCCTGTAAATTGAGTACATAAGACTAGAGCTCTGCATTAATATCAACCAAGGTCGATCAACTGCGCCGGTTTAATTTCTTATCTCGCCATGGGCCCCAGTGGGAGGGTGTGGCGATGCTAATCCAGCAGAGTACTACAATCTTGGTGCCAATGAGTGCGTCTCGCACAGTCCGCCCCCCACCACCACCGACCCGGCCGGTCGACTCAGAGCAGGTGTCTCTTTATTTGGTGAATTCACACCCATATCAACTTTATTTGAAGAGTCTAAACAGGGCTGTTTGCTGTGGAAACCATCAGCTTTCTGGTATCTGCAATCTGTCTGTATAGGAAAAGTATCAGTGCCGGTCTGGGTACATCTCAGTACAGTGCACTATTTTCTCTTTGTCCCAGGAACGAGCTACAGGACAGTGAATGTTTAGAACTGCAAATAAAAAAGCTTTTGAAAAACGGAGTTACAGCTTTAATCACCGTATTCAGGGCTGGTTGCAAAGGGGACATTTATGGATTCTGAAATGTGATGAATTGAACGTCATGTCACAGATGGACTTTACATCTTCCTTTGACACAGAGAGTGATTGATGTGATTCTCTCTTCAGTTTGACTGAAAACACAGCATTGGTAGTTATGGAGCTGTCTGCACAGAGCCAAAAGAGTCTCCCATTATCTCCCCACTGTTAAAAGCCAGAGCTGAGAAAGCCTTTGTGTCCAATGCTGGAGGCGTACAGGCAGCAACAGGGGAAGAAGAGGAGGGGTGGTGGCTTGTTGGTAGACAGGACAGCTGGAACAGAGCCTCCCTGTCTGGCAGGGAGTGGTGAAATTCCCCTCCACACAAATCACACCTCTTTCTTCCTCCTCCTCCTCCTCCTCCTCCTCTTTTCCTGCTTTTCTCTTGCTCTTCCTCCTCATCCTCCGTGCAGGTTACTGTTGTGCGAGCAAGACTCTCATGGGGCGAGCTGACAGCACAGATAAACAAGTGAACTGACTTTTTGGATGCACGCACACCTTTCTGCACAGAGATACACTCTTACACCACCTTTCCAACACTCACTAAATTTAAGTACATGTTCCTGCATGCACATGACACAAAATGGGCTTTTTGAGAGGAAGCGTATATGCAGAGGTTAGATCTGCACACACACCTGCAGATGTATAGGCAGCCACAGAAGGTTTACCAACAGGGCTCCCATACACTCCTTTCCTTCTCTGCCTCTATCAAGGCTGACATTGATGAATGACAGAGATTACAGGACAGACTGCTGCTTAGCTTCATCACAGAATGAACGTAATCAAACACAGAGACACGAAGAGCATCGAGGGAACTTTACACTCTACAAGATGGAGGCGGGAGAGGTAACAGAACAGACAGTGCGAGAGTCTGTGCACGAGGAGGCGAGGGTTTACTTTCAGGCTTATTAGTGCAAGGATTTTATCAACCTTCAACACACAACTTTATCTCTGCTGAACTCCCGAGGTGTCCCAACCCGTTAAAAACTGCCAGGAGGGAGATGTGTTTTGGGAACAGTGTGCAGGATGCAATCACTTTGTCAACACATGAAGAACACATGCCATCGCTGCAGACACCAAGGTCTTTTTGGCAATAAATGCAGCTTTGCAACAGTGATTATTTGGACAGTTTGGGCTATAATTAATCAAACTTGAGTGTTTTTACGTCGCCTTGGATAATGTGCAGACTGATTTATCCCCCCACTCAGTGTGAAGTCGAGCTGCATTCATGCAAAACACTTTATTACTTCCAATTACTGATGGCAGGGCTATAATATTTTATAATATGTTAGTTATATAGGCTTTGGTGCATTCCTACGACTGGCTGACTTTATAGAAATACCTTAATATTTTAGACAGTGTGTGCAATTAAATGAAAAGCTGAACAGTAGAAGAGAAGGTTTTCCATTTTCCATTGGGGTTAACATTATTGCTGCGCGTGGAATATTGTTTAACAAATGCAAGTTGCCACAAATCCCACTGTAAGAACTGGATGGTCACAATGATGATGACAGTATATTATTCTGTATTTAGCTATTTATTACTTTTGGTGTATTATTTTTGCCTGTAAACATGAAACCCACACATAAATGGCTGGTTATATTTTCTGACACTCCAAACCAGAAACAGAAAAACATCAATGCATCATCTTAATTTCTACTTTCTGGCTCCCAGTGTTATAACACAGCGACTACACACTCTCTCTCCCAGGTGTAGTCTTTGAGGTGGAAGTGTCTCTACAGTCGGTCAACTTCCATATACAATACAATTAAGATTCTGAGATGCTCTCCTTTATCTATAATGCTAGAAACAAAAAACAAAACAAAATGTGTATCTTTATAAAAACAAATTGTAAAAAACCCACCGATAAACTCCAGACTTTCTGCGGTAATGTTTAAAGGAGGTGTCAGTCATTCTGCAGAGAGTTCTCATTGAAGGTATTTGACAACCTGGGAGCACATACGCCACCTGTTGTGTATCGTGGTTTGCTCTTAGCCACTGTGTTCGTTTCCAATTTACCAGCATCGGTATTTAAGAAGCTGGGAATGAGACTCACCAATTAACTTAATAATAATAAATACTAAGTGAATGACTGACCACACCTTTAATAACTCAGGTTAACCATAAAGGAAAATCACCAAAAGACACACACAAGTTTTAAATGTGTATTAGTGTGTCATTTATTCAAATAACGAGGGATTTGAATAACTGATTAATTTCCAAATGAGCCTAATCTACATCCAGGACAGACAGCAAATGGTCCGGGATTTGGACAAATGATCAAACAGTTTTAATTAGGATGTAAAACTGTGAGTTCATTTAAACACAGACGCTGGAGCTGAAAAGACTACGTTAGAGGGATCACTGAGATCACTGACCTGCAGTATATAAAAATATTCCTACTGCTATAAAATCAGAAAAATGAACTGTATATATGGTTTTCTTGTTCCGATATGGTGGAGTAATATAAAACAGGGATGTAGTCTGAAGCTGTCAACTGCAAGATAAAAGGATGGAGATAATGCAGTTCAGATTTATCTTAGTTTTGCTAAAACAAATTCTGATAGTGCAGAGATTAATTTACTTGCTATGCAGCTTTACTTGTTTCAAGTATTTTAAAGTCATTTCAAGTCATTTTCCACAAATAAGAAAATCCTTGAAATTTGCTGATTTATTTCCTCAGTGTAGATAGAAATTATTTTTAGATATAGTTTTGGGTGATATCAACCCTTCTTATCCAGTGGAAGAAAGTTATTGGAGATAATGATGCTGGGGCTGTGAAGCGTCTGGAGAGAGTTTGTGAATCTTTTACTTAGGCTCATTACTGTTGTCCAAACAGAAGTTAAGACTAATTTGGACTCATCCAGGCTCACACAGTCCTGTACCGTGAGCTCATTATACACTGGCTTCAAAACAGCCCTTTGCTAAATGCCATCCCCATTCCGTCCCGTCTTTGCTCTCCTTCTCCACGTTCTAGCATCCAATAAACATGAAATGCCATACGTATTTTGGAGCGAGGCAGTTGCTCTTAAAAAATGGCATCTGAAAAAGCAAAGCAAATTATAGCTGCAAGCAGCCACACAGCGACCGCGCGTCAGACTCGCATTGTAGTCATCAAGGGAAAAACAGTGAAGCAGTTGTTCAGACTTCAATGTGAAAGACTGCTATATGAAACGCTTTATGATTTCAAAAGATGAAAGTTTTCAAATTAAGATGATTGTTATAAATCCATCATCAGGAAAGTTGTTCCCACAATTAAGTCATTCAGCAAAAAAGTTGGGCTCAACTTTTCCCACAACACAATGCAGGTCGAACATGTGCAAGCATCTCTGATTTCCATTGTGATAACTTTCTAACTTCATCTTTATTAATATGGATTATATCATTTTTTAGAATAGTTAGGGACATAAAACCAATATAAAATATATTAAGAAACAGCAGATCAAGTCAAAGACAGAAGCACTGCTGTTATCCTTTATAAAGAAATTTTTATTATATTATTATAAAGTCAAATTTATACAGTATGTGCAACTCTAAAGTCTCTGTGTTTCATTCAGCCTTTCAGTGGTTGAAAGTGGGTGGTCAGGAGAGTTGAGAATCAATTAGCCTATGTGTTTTTTCAGCACAGTTTGCATTTTTTGCATTTTTTCTCCCAGGCATTCATAGATTCATGAGTTTAAAGGCTTGTCAGACGCCTAAACACTGCACAATCACATTGATTTTATTCTTGGTCACTTGAATGCCAGGTAATATGCTGTTCAAATCACAAAGTATTCTACCAGAAATGTACTTAAACAAAATAAAACAATCTGGCAGTGCTTCACTTCCATTCAAACGGCTGCGTTTTTTTGACCCAGTGCCTTACTACACTTAGTAAGACTCACACTCACACATCATTTGGGTCTGGATTGTTGGTGTTTTTGTTCATCAGAGACCAGTTTTAGTAAAACAGAAAGAAAGCTAATAGAAATTTGTGTCTGGTTGCCTTTTAAAAAAAAGAAAATCAAGGTGACATACAGTAGCAGGTGGACAGAGGACAGAGACTTTGTGTGCCGTGACTGTGAACGCAACACTGGAGCTTGTTAGCAGTCTGGCAGGGCTGCAATTTATTGTTGCTCAGTCAGTAAAAGCTACAAAGCAAAAGTGAATTTATTCATAATCCTGATAGTAAAGCAGAACACAGATTCATAGCCCTTGATTCAATATAAATACCAAATAATACATTATGCGTAACAGAATCTTTTTTTTAAACCGCATTTGTGTGATAAAGTAGTTGTACAAATTGGGAAGAGACGAGCATCATTTTCAAATAAATGTGCGGCCTCGGTTCAGTATAGCTCATTTAAGGGAAAAAAAATTTAACAAAAAAAGCACCTCAGGACACCAGACAGCCGCACAAGGAGCTGACGGGGAAAAAGGAGGCACCTGGCCTACTTTTCTAAAACTTTCCTAGAATTTTTTTTTAAGTAAATCACATTTGATTAATCAGAGGTGGAAAAAGAACCCCTCTTCGCCTATGATAGGCGAGAGTCTGCCCTGCCTGCATCGGTACTGGATCTTTTCATCTTCTCTCTGGCTGCCACATCAGTGACACCTCCGCCACATTAACACATGTAGGAAGAGAGAAAGAAAGAGAAAAGGAAGGGTGAAAAGAGGAGAGTGAGAGAAGAATGAGATGCAGCCAGAAAAGATTGAGGAAAAGAGGAAAAACAAAGAGAGCATGACTTTGACAAAGCAGATTAAAAAAAGAATAACAGGCGCCAAAAAGTGTCACATCTAATAGGGACACGACACATCAAGCCTCCTCCGAGACGCCGAGCTGTCACACAGGAACAACTCTCTCTAAAAACAGAACGAGCGGCGCCTTTGCGGTGCTAATCAGAGCCGACGTTGGGAATACAACTCCTCGGCTGTAATCTATTTGCAGGAGTGACTCTAAGCTTCATTTGTAGGAGATTTCATTTGGAGCACGACTGTGTTTGTCTTTCTCAAACTACAATTTGGTAGAGCTAATGAGCTTGACATATTGTACAGCTCAGGACAAAGGCGAGACATCAGAGCTTATCAGCGGCTCACTGTTACAAGCACAATAACATTCAATCTAGAGACAATGACATTTTCAAATGAGGTGTTTACATCAGTGCTAAATATCTACTGAGACATGCACCAAAGCATTTCTGGCCGTTTGGACTTTACTGGAAACTAGCACCTGCAGAGTAATAAGAGAACAATAATGTTTCCATTAGCTGTTAATTTCCAATATCATGCCTTTCATTTTGTCTGCTCCATCAGAGGTGATTACTCTGTTTAAGACATTTTCTGATTTGGGCTGCATTAGGAAATGATTTCACTCTTACTCTTTCCAAGCAACAAATACTATTTGAACTTGCCAGCTCATTCTTGACCTTGGAAACAGTTCAAGGTCCAATTACTCGTTTTGGAGCGTTTGACCATATCACAAAGTCTGCACCAATGAACTGTGAAGCTCAACTTTTCAGCCAACACAGATGAGAAGTCGTAGAGGTGTTCAGAACATCTATTACTCGCTGATGAAGAAGCTGTGTGATATGGTCAAAAGCTCCAGAACAAGTGAGATTGTTTCGTCAACAACAGATAAAATGATACAGTTGTATAGTGATGCGCAGGAAGTACATAAGTTGTCTTTTTAATGTACATGTAAAGGATAATTCTGGGTGCTATATTGGTTGGTAATCTAGTCAACAGATAATCAGACAGGTTTACTGTAAGCAAGCCAACAGTTATATCTAAATATACAGAATATCTTTAGTTGGAGGTGAAATTGAAAGTGAGCACCCCTGAAATGTTCGTGTAGTAAACTGTCTCTGCAAAGGAAAACTGTGCACATACAGTAGGTCAAAGTTGAACCAGGGAGTTGGTCTGTAAAGTGTGAAGGATGTTTTTTCTTCAAAGTTAGTTTGGCTAACCAGGGGCATTGTATTGTATGTTCTTTTTAGGGTGCCAACATGGTCAGTGTTATTATTACCTATTTAACAGCAGACATTTTGACTTGTCATAGTAGGAAAAGCACGAATGTTACTTCTAACAATATTGATGGTTCCGTTCTATTCTAGTGTCCCAGTAAGCCTTGACAATATGACAGTGAGCATGAACAATATCAGGACCATGAAAATTAAGCAGCTAAATGGAATTCAGCCATCATTCCTTTTATTATTTACAGCTGTGCTTTTCCTACTTTGACAGATAGTAAATTAGACCTGTGTAACCAATCTATAGCCTGTTGAGAATGATGTACTGTATATAGAAATGTGCACTGGCTCCACAGAAGCTACAGAGGGTGTCAAAGGATGTTGGTGTTGCAGCAACAGGAGGACAAATGAGATTTTCTGGTCTGTGATGATGATGCCATTTTTGTTCAAACCAGTTCTCTCATGCATGATGTTTTGCTCCTACACCATTTTGAGCTCCTGGGGACATTTAACTGAAAATGTAATGGAAAGAGGGCAAAATGGCCACTGCAGTAGAGCTGCGGTGAAAACAAGCAAAGCCAGGAATCCTGGGAGAGGAGACGAGGAAACATCTGAGTCTAAATGCACTTCTGGGTAAAGCATCCCTCCAGTCAAAAGGTGATTTGATATGCATCATATTCTCATCACTAATCCCTTGTCTGGAGTTACAGCTTCAGCACAGAGCGCCTTCATGGTTAAAGCATCCCTCTAGTAGCAATTCAGCTGGATATGCAGCATGCTCTCCTCACTGATACCGTGTCATGTTTAGGGCAATGTAGCTCCAATATTGAGCTGCATTCTCTCTGGCCAGACCTCTGTGAGCATCACAGCCAGATGCATACTGAAATCCACCCGGGGGACAGTTAAGCACAGCTCTGAGCGGCCTCATCCACAGTCGCAGAATGTCCTCAGAATGTCTTAGCTATGAAATGTCTGGGACTCCCTTCAGCATTAAGGTGCTTTACCGCTCCTTCTCTGTGGCGCCAACTGTCAGTGACCTGCACAGACCTGGGATGGAAAATATGCGCTTTGTCTTTGATTTTAACAAAGAAAATGATTCTTTAAAATAATACATTTGGAAACATTTTGGAAAATACACTTATTACATTTTCTTGCTGCAGGGCCTTAGATGAGAAGACTGATAACTTTCTCAGGAGGAGGTGCTGTAGTTAGCTTAGCTTAGCATTAAGACCGGAAGAAACAGCTAGCCTGGCTCTCACCATCCCGAGATAAAAATCTCAATAAAACGAATAAGAAAATCTGATTTTGGAGCTTTATAGCTGCTGGTAGGCTCATTTGTGAACTTTGGAGAGAGCCAGGTTAACTGTTTCCCCTTTCTGCCAGTCTTTATGCTAAGCTAGGCTAACAACATCCTGAATATAGTTGCGTACTTAATGCACAGAGACAAAATCTAACTCTGCAAGAATGCAAATAAGTATAATTTGCGAAATGTCATAATATAATACTTTAACTCTTGTTTAAACGCAATGCGCTAAGTTTGAAAATGATTTAAAAATAAAAACACTCACACACTGTTTTTTTCTTTGAAAGTTGCTTGTCAAGCAAAAATTCCAAAGACTCAGTGGTTACCAGGGTTTACTACCTTTCTCTATTTATATTATTTATATGTTTTTAAACCATTGTAAATCTAACATTTTGGGTTTTGGATAGTCGGTCAGATAAAATTTGCAATCTGACAACGTCACCCTAGAAATTATCTGCATTTATTTTTATTTTTACTGTTGAAAAAACAGGCTGCCAGCTCTACCAGCTGGCAGCCTGTTTTTTTTACCTTGTTTTTTTTACATTTTATGGACTGACCATATTCATAGATTAATCCATGGAATTAAAACTTTTAGGTAGCAGCCTAAAAAATTAGCAACACATTCAACAAATTCTGAAGAACACACTTAAATACAACAGATTCTGAGTCTATCTGGACTACAGAATGCCATTTTCAGTGCAGCAAACCATTACAAAGCACACTGAGAAAACACCATTTACTTTCATGCTGTTCTAACACATCATGCTGAGTGCCACGGTCTTAGCGTGCGTATGTAATATGATTGTTTCTTGTTTCATTCACTGCCCACAGGTATCGAGCAGTCCAACTCAACAGACCTTTGTAAATACCATGCAGGGGCCCAAAGATGGCCGAGAGCCTATTAGTTGGACATGAAAGACAGAATATGTGAATCAATGGCAGCTGGCTAAAGGAAGGAAAGAGCATGATTGGATTCAAGCAAAGTGTGGCTGTCAGCATGTGTGTGTGAACACCAAACAATACCTTGGACAACTACAAGTGTATGCCAGTTAATTTGGCTCCAGTTTGGGTAATTGCGGAACCAACCAGTAGATGTAGAGTCATTCACAGGCTACAATCGAACACAAACAAACACACCACATCTGTGTCCGCATACACACACACCCAGTGTGTAGGATAGAGGCTCTCCACAGCGGTGTAATTAGGCCTGGTCACTGCAGAGTCGTAATGGATAACCCTGTCTGAAAATGGCCAGGGGCAGCACACATAATTAAGCGCGCTCTGTCTATGTGTTCGCGCTTCACAAGGGAGGGCTACAAAAATGGCATTTCTTGCTGCTTGCTTGGTTTTGTTTGTACTCACTGGATAGTTTGTGCAGCAGCACTTCATGAACATGGAGTTTGCAGTACATTCATATGTAAATACTAGGGGTTTAGGAACATTTTAAAAAGTGCCGTATGCGGGTATGTTGTTTTGGCAATATCATATTGCCAGATTCTTGCCCCTACCCAGCCCTAGTAGATACTGGTTGGTCTGGGGTTTGAAACCAGAAGCGTCTGTGTCAGACACATAGCACTAAAATATTCAACTTTTAGCCTTCACATATATTCAAGGAACTAAAAACGCTTTCTTCTTATATAGTGCAAGCACACAAGCAAGCTGTGTTTGAGGAAATGGCTACCTAAGAGGGAGTTTAGAGCATCAGCATAGGTGCATAAAATGTAAAGGAATGGACATTTTTATACATGTGTATGCTCATTCGATTGTTGTCTATTGTGCTTCAGTTAGAGCTAGTGCTGAGTTCCTAATAACCAGTCACATTTTAGAGTTCCAAGTTGAAAAAGTAAGCTCAGAGTCTAAAGCATTTACCAGATCTGGAATACAGTTCTAATTGTTAAAGTAATGGATTTTTTTTCCTTACATGTGATGTGTCTATTATGTAAATGTTCATTATGGCTTAATTCAGACATGACAGGAACTCTACGTAGAGAGACACAATGCATGTGCGATATTTGGAACCTGGTGCACAATAGGGAGTGCTGTTAGAGAACAACCATGAGTGAAAAAGTAATATCAGGGAGGAGGATTGTTTTCTGTCCTCTCACAGGCAGCAGCAGTGATGGATTTAAAAACTTATTTAGCAGTTTTCCCTTGCTTCTCACTTGTAAATCCCTTTATACATTTTCTCATCAATTTTGTCATTTATTAAATAGTGAATTCCACTCTCCAAGTGTGCACAAGCATAGAATAACAAGACATTGTGTCTTTCATTTAATTCCTCCTTGCTCATATGTATGTAAAGCAATATGGATACTCGTTATTTCATGCATGCAGTTGGCATGGATTATGGATTATTACTGCACCATGAGGGGAAAAAAATATTTTTACAGCCATGATAGTTTCAAGATTGTTCCGAGGTTTATTAAACTAATTTTATTTTCTTTGTGCAAAAGAGATGATAGCTGACTGACTGTGCTGTTAATAAGGCAGAACAAGAGATGTATTTAATCTCTCTGTGTGTGTACTTATCCTTGTGCTGCTGTGGCCTTTTACAAAAATGTGTGAGCATTCAATTCAGACTTGTGCAGTGCTGGAAGTGTTTTGGAAATGTAGTCTAATAACTGTGACCAGACATGAGACGAACATGTAAAATTCCCATTCATTCATATAAGGTATAGTTCATTGTAGCTCAGTGAGAATCTCGGGTGTGTTCTAAACCTAAGTTATCTATAATTTGGTTACTAAAAGGTAAACTTATTGTATAAATATAATAAGGGGATTGGATTGTAGCTTCAAGTAGCTTCATGAAGCTTTCCACTGTTGCATAAACTCTGAATATGCCACAAATTAAAGCAAATCATGAATACACACACACACACACACACACACACACACACACACACACACACACACACACACACACACACACACACACACACACACACACACACACACACTTGCCTTCCTCGCCCCTACAGAGTGTTAATGTCGGAATACTTAACCAGAATTACCTACACTCCTCATTTAATACTGTAAGTATTGTAAGATATGTAAAGTACAGGCTGAACTCTGATATTTTTGGTGTGTTCCAACACCAACACTTAAATGAACTACAAAATGTTTATATTGCCATAAATATTTACACCCAGGAAACTTTTCAAAGTTTTGCCTGACTTTTCTCTTCTTTAAACATTTTGACATTTCCTGGGCTCATTGGGGGGTCCTGACAGAGTTAAAGAGGTTTCGTTAAAAAACCCCAAAAGTTGCACTTTACTTATTAAAGGTGTAACTGACTTGTGACTGTTTGAAACAGTGCTTCAGAAAATCATCAAAATGTAAATGTTTGCTTCGATTTTCAGCCACATGAAAGGCAGTGTAAGAAGCAAACACATTAAAGCAATCTTCAAAGTCAGTTTCCCCCATATGCTTGAAGTCATGGGATGCCGCCTGCTGATTATGTGATGGGTTGATTTCAAAGGACTGACACAGGGCCATAACATCACTGCACATAGAATAGCAGGATATGCTTTCCTCAGAGCATACGGTCCACAAAAGACAGTTGCCATGGTGAGGAATCTGTAGGTTAGGAGAGAGAGGGTGCGTGTAGAAAACAATTTAAGTAATACGTCACCAATAACTTGAAAATAGAAGGTATTAATTACATTTACAAAAGGTGGCCACAGCCAGAACAACTGACTTTAAAATGTCACTTACAAAAGCAACATTGGTAAACTAACAAGAGATCTAAAGATTCAAAACAGTCGGTGGCATACCTGAACATGAACTTCCTTTTTGGGAGTATTGGATTTAAAGGGTTTTAACATCAGCGTTATGAAGTAATTTGATTAGTCAGTTACATTAATAACCAGACTAGTCAGTTACTATCAGTTTCGCCTGTTAAGCTTTCCATTCTCACACAGCACATGAGCAATGGCAGCAGATTCACTACTAGAAATCCTTCGTCATTTTTTTTACACAATGGGTTCTTGTTGTCCGACAGAGATAGATAAAAGTAGTTTTCTCATTTCAAGCGTCCGTTTTGCTGGAGGAAATGACAACTGTCTATGGCAGATTTTATAAGCTGTAACCCTCCGAGTTGGTTGGATACACTGTCTCTGGATGACTTATTGTTTCCAGCTTTGACAAATTACAAAGTAGGTGAGCTCAAAAATTCCATTCATCCATCCATCATCTGTAATGCTGATCTTTTTCAGGGTTGCAAAACACATGATGACGCAGCTTTTAATGTGTGTTTCCATACTTTAGCATGTCCTGCCATATCAATCAAATGTGATTAATTAATAATATTTAACAATAATTCTTTTTTAAGTTATTTTTTTGGGGCCTGTTATTGGATAGTGACAGCCGAAAACAGACAGGAAAGGGGGACAGAGAGTGGGGGGATGACATGCAGCAAAGGGCCGCAGGTCGGATTCTAACCCTGTGCGCTGCAGCAACTCCATACACGGGTTGCCACCGACTGAGCTAACCAAGCGCCCACGTATTTGTTTTTTGTAACCAAACATAGGGGACCTGTCCACTACTGTAGAAGTTAGTTTGGTTGCTCAAATGTCAGTTTCCTTCTTATAGAATAACTGTGTGTATGTAAGCGTGAACATGTGCGTTGCAACAACATGAGAACGTCATTATGTCTTTTGGCCTCAGTGTAGCTCATAATATTGATATTACATGGTTGTCTATGAAATGAGTATGTCACTCTGCACAAAATAGACTTTTTTTTCAATGTCTCAGAAGTAGGTGAATTATAAATTCACTGCAATGGACTGACGAGGCAGATTTGTAATTGCTTTGCTGCATTAAATGTGATTAAAAAGCACACAGGCAGCGTTTTGCAGTGTCTGCTTGATTCTTTTAAAATGCAACAAATATACAATACTGGCTTTTCATTTTTTGTTTGATGATTAATTTACATTTTTCAGATTCCCTCTGGGGAGCTGAGGCATCATGTGATATCACACTGCCATACAGTACAGGGACTGCTGAAACATCGCTCTTGCTTTTGATATTACCCATAAATAGCAACATACAAATGAAAAAATTTGTTTTTCCCAATATGAGTCAAATAAATGCAGATAGTGTCAGAACTGTAATGGCATATTGAGCAGAAAAGAGAATAATCAATGCCAAACCAACATTTGACTTATAGGTCCAGTTAGTCTACTCTGGTCCAGTCTAGTTGAAGACTGACATGAAACGGGGGAGAGGGAAAGAGATTGGGGGAAGACTTGCAGCAAAGGGCCGCTGCTGCGGTAAGGACTCAACCTACAGGGGGCGCATACTCCACCAGGGGCCCCATATTTATAATCCTTACGGTTAACCTGTTTACGTTACTGGCATTGTGTACATCTGGCACCTTATTCAAATGTTTAGCTTTTAAATATTTTGTTTATTGTTGCACTCTTTCCTACATTGTACTGCAAGTGCTGCACAACAATTTCCCTCTGGATGAATAAAGTCCCATCTTATCTTGCATAGTATGAAAAAAAAGTTGAACACAAATCAGCGAGACTCTCCAGGGAGCAATGATACTTCACTAAATTATGTGGCGGCCTGCTGGAGGCTGAGGAGCTCTTTCAGGCTGCAAATGACTGATCCTGGACCACGGATACATCACGTTCCCCTATTCGCCTGTCTTCCTCTTCCTCCTTCTCTTTCCTCCCTCAGTGAGACTGCCAACAGATGAATCCTGCCAAGTGCCTCCCCAGGAGTAGTGTGTGTGTGTGTGTGTGTGTGTGTGTGTGTGCTCTCTTTAAATCTGAGTCTGTGTGTGTGCCTGTGTGTGTGTTGTGTGTGTGTGTCTTTCCACTTTGATGGCAACGTTGGCAGTAATGTGTCTAATGGAAGATAAGCAACACTCTCTCAGACAAGCCTTCACAGCCAAGCACTTCCCCCAACATCATCATGCTGAGTGCAATAGAGGGAGTACTCCATCCCCCTGCATCTCTTTGAGTACACACACACACACACACACACACACACAACTCGCAGTGTATACCAATATAAAGACAAAAACACACACAAACACACACACACACACACACACACATACGCACAAAGAGTGACAGTTTGGATCATCTGTCTCAAAGCTGCCTTTATCGTCTCTCGCACAAAGTCCGCAGAGCCTCAAACACAAACACCCGAGGGTTGGATGATGAGTCCTGGAGATGAGTTTCAGTCATAGAGGGACACCTCAGAGAAAGTGTAGCTTTGGATCGCCATGCTCAAAGCTGCCCGCAATCATTTCTCCTCTAAAGTACGTCCCCCCACACACACACACACACACTTGCACACACACCAGTGAAGTGCTTTGCCAGGGAGCGAAGGACGAGCGCAGCAGAAGGCACTTATAAAGAAAGAAAGAGGGAGAGTCCTTGACTGCCGGCTGACCCCGCAGCTTGTTTGTGCCGATTTTGTAGAGAGCGTTCTGATCGAGGGGGAAGGGAGAGGAGCAGATTCAGAGTTTATTACACACAACACACCGAGCGGTGACAGGCGAGGGGAAGGAACGAGGAGGCAAGAATGATGGAGGACAGCGAAGGTCCGAGTCCACATTGTCAAGCAATGACTACAACACCTGAACTGCTGCCATGTTTTGTTTTTTAGACTGATAAATCTGCAGGTTATATCAGACACAGCCAGCCAGTGCTGTCCACTTATATGACTTCCTCACTGACCGCAGCTAAAACTGTCAGCTGGAGTGTTAATACTCAGGGAATATTGTATTAATTCTTTACACTGTTACATTATTTCTCTGTAAATTCATTATTTATTCATAGACCTATAGTGCAGAGCTGTTATACTATTGAATAGGATACCTCATCTAAATATTTCCACCTTAATAAAGAATTAACTCATGCAGAGACACTGAATCCTTCTATTTCTGCATGTACATGTAGTGCATGAGCATGAGCAGTTCCAAAAAGCTGTTTCAATCCACAAATGTCAGTATAAGCCTTTAAAAAAACATTTTTATGTTTTTTTGCAACAGTATTTGGCAAGTTAATGCAAAACAGCTAACCTTAAAATGCTTTCAGATCTCAGTGCTGTCCAAACGTTTCCAACAGCAGACATGAAAACTAAACTGTTAGACGCAAGATCCTGCATTAAAAGTGCATACTGCCTCAGTGGTATAAGACTATGGACCCTGAATTTAAGGTTTACAAAAAAAAACTGAATTCACGAAATTGGCAGGTACTTTGTGTAGAATTGGAAATTGTTCAATTTTGGCGCTCCCAGTGGGGCATAAAAAAAAGACACCATCTCACTCAAACAATGTCTCTACAAATGTTTCGACAAATAAAAACATATGTCATCACAATCAAACATGTTGTGTGTAACAATGAAAAAAAGGTCTAATTTATGAATATCTGGTTCAATGTGAATTCCCCAGTAAATTAAATGAACGGAAGGGGCTCATTTTCAGGTGTTTGCATGTACAAGTTGCGCAAAGCTATGTCATCAGAAAAAAACAATCTCATCAGTATAAAAGCAGATTAGTGATGCCGGAGCCAAGGCTGTTTATCATATTGTTTTTTTGTTTAACTTTATTTTAATTGAATTAAGTCAGCATATGGCAGAATAACTCACAAACATTGAGGAGAAACAAGCAGAAATTAATTTAAGGCCATTAAAAGGAAACAAAAACAACAATAACAGAACAAAACTCACGCTATTACTCTTAAATACACAGCTCTGGAACCGCCCGTACAAGTGGCGCCCATCTCTCCATAAACATTTCTGTTTTTAATTGGGGCTTGGCTAGGATCTTCTCCATCATATAAACCAGCACTAATCTTTCCTCTCCACTGTGCTGTATTTGGAGGCTGCAGCTTTGACCAGGAGACTGTGATCATCCATTTAGCTATCAAAAGTAAAATCCTTAAAAGGGGACCGAATATGTTCATTTCTAGCTCTATATTTTTTATTTTGGGACTCCACTAGAGAACCTCTGCATGATTCACAGTTCAAATATATCCTTAATTATTCGGTTATTACCAGTCCTTTATGTAGCCCCTCGGTTCACCCTCGGCCTGAAACAAGCCGTTTTATCTCCTGTCTCTTTAAGGCCCCCGTCCCTAAAAAGCCAATGTGGTGGAAGCTGGTCTGCTGGATGCCATACGACAGCTTTGGTAACTTAGCTTGGACAATATTGACATGGGGCTCTGAATTTGATGAACTGTTTATCAGACCAAGAATGAAACACGAGTATTTACTGATAACTGCATAAAAGCACACAACTTTTATAACTTCATTCATTGATTTAGGTGAAACTGGATCATATTTTATAGAGAAAATATTTTAACTTTAACTCTTTCTGCTATGGTATACAGTCTTTCATCAATCTGGCTGTTATTTTAATAATTTTTTCTTCTCATAACTGCTTTATACCCTCCCATAATATTGAGGGTGATATCTCGCCATTGTCATTTAGCTGTAAGTATTACTTCAATTATCCTGGAGTAACGTCAGAATTAGAGAGGAATTGGGCCTTGATCTGACAGTAGCCTTTCTACAGTATTAAAACCCTCTCCTATTAAAATCAAACCTTTCCCATTGTTAGAAATTACATTTGCTAAATCTTTAAAGAAGAAATCCTTACCTTCATTTGGGGAATAAACATTCAAAAAAGAAATAATCATAACATAGCCCGACTTATCTTTAATAACCTTCTCAGAAATAACTGGTACTGATTTATGAATTAATATGGCTATTTATCTTTTCTTGTGATATAAATACCTGATTCACCCCATCTCTATTTAACTTTTCATAGTCTTCTTCAATTAGATGAGTGTTCTGTATTAAAGCAGTTGAGCACTGCTGTTTTATTAGTTGGTTAAATGTTTTCTTTCACTTAACGGGATGGTGTTAACGAAAGTTATTCATCCTCTCCTGGGCTGTGGTATTGGACATACCAACATGTTTTCATTACTCCCTCTATGCTGAAACCAAAAACTCTGAGGATCCTCAGTTTAACTATGCAGTTTATTTGGATGAAACCACTTGGATGATAGTCTAAGGGCTCTATCTTGCCGATCTGAAACGCAAGTATCAAACGCAAAACGCAAGTAGTTTTGTGGGCGGATCTCGGGCGCTGTTCCTATTATTCCGGCGGGATAAATGACTCTTGCGTCCGGCGCAAATCTAAAATGGGTTGGTCTGAAGTAGCTACATTAGTCATAGGTGTGGTTTGGACGTAACGTGCAAGAAACCAATCAGAGCGTCATCTCACATTCCCTTTAAAAGCAGGCGCGCTTGTTCCATGGCGGATTGCTATTATAACGGCGGATTGGCCAGGCGCACACCAGGAGCGGTTCACAGCCGAGGAGACCGACGTTCTCGTCAGGGCCGTGAAATACCGAGAAGTGACATTATTGACATGAAATAAATGTAACACAGCCATACAATAAATTATAACAATTTAACGCAGCTTCGCAGGAAGAAGACCCTGGCCTCGGGAGCAGTGCGCACGGGCCGAGCAGTGCGCAAGGGCCAGCTGAGGAGGGAGCAGCGCAAACACCAAGGAGCAGAGGATCCAGACCCACTACACGTCGGAGGACCACCCGTTCCTGCAGCAAACCGGGTCTGACATGCTGGAGCGGGAGCTGTTCGGGATGCGGCAAAGTATTAATGCCCGTCCTGACCGGGTGGCGATGTTGCTGCTGCCTCTCAGGCGCATCCCCTCAAGTCTGCGCCCTTAAAATAGCATCTGAATAAGCGCCACTGACTTTAGACTAGGTTTTTCCTGGTCTGTGGCGGAATTGTTTTCTGAAACAGCAAAATAGCACCAGGGAACGTTTGCGCCGGAACACGTCTCCTCTTTTCGCTGAACCGCCCCCCGGAGCGCAAGTTCATTCTCTAATTTAAGGACGTGTGTCTGTGGAGGGAAAATTCCAATGTGCGTCGAGTGCAAAATAGGAATTATACAAGCGCCAGTGTACAAAGTCAATTGCGCTGAGTGCAAGATAGAGCCCTAAATGTGTGTCTGGCATCATTCCTCCCCATCACAGTATCAGGGCTTTCTGAAGTTTCACTGGCTTGTCCTCTTGTATGTGAATCCCCATCTCCTGTTAGCGTTGTTGAATGTTTCAGACGCCAAAAATAGTTTCAGCTGGGCAGGGTATTGAGACTGTGCCTTGATATGCTTTTGTTTGAGCTTTTTAATTACATCCCACACCAATTTTCTTTTCTTTTGTACCTCACTTGTGTAGTCTTGGCTGAAGTAAATTTTCAGTCCTTCGTACACAATTCTGTCTTCTCTTTGACTTCATAGTCAAGGAAGTGCTGTGTTATCTTAGTTTATTGCTTGCTCATTGTGGATGTTGAAGTCATGTTGAGAAATGAGCAGATAAGGTCAGTCACCTCCTACCATGTCGTTTTCTCCAGAGCCTTCTGGGATCCGTATGTAGTTGCGTCTTGATCGGGATTGCAAGCCTTTACACTTGGGGTAGTAGTTTGGCCTCTTTGTGTAGTAGAAAGGTAAGTGATGTTTCCAAGCTGGTCGTTCTGTCCTCCATATTTGTCGTTTAATCCAAGGAGGCTGCCTCCTGTTCGCCACAAATGTGTCTTTCAATCTGTCGTAGGAGTTTGTGGTTTCTCTTTTTCCCAAACTTCCCCTTTTTTTTGGTCTCTTCTTTTTTCATTCTTTTGGACTTTAAAGTCTAGACCTTCTACTTTATATCCTGCCTGTTCTCTCTATTATAAAGCACATTTTGAAGCTATTACCACCGGCATGGCACCATCTGAAGTCTCCATCCAGTGCTTTTAAAGAGACTGTCTGCTGGAAGAGAGGGTTGTGGTAGAAGTTGAGGGTGTTCAAAACAGAAATGTGGGCAAAATTGTACTGTATAAAAATTGAAAACCAGAACAAAAAGAAAAAACCCAAAATGAGCAACATGTTTGTGTTTACTCCATATTTGTTCTCTTATGATTTAATCAATCTTTCTGTCAAATAGATTGGCCATTTGAATCCAGGTCAATATTTTTTCATTATCCCAAAAATTCTATTTGATTCTCACTGTCATGTCAATCCTTTAAATTGAACAACCAACTACAAAGTAGATTTAACCTGAATCCCTGAGAGAGCAGCAAAATTGTCTATTAATATGAAAATGTAATAAATTTAACATTAAGCATGGATTGTTATTTTGAGTACACTTTGCTCATGAAAGGATATGCAGACAAAGCCAGCAGACATGTACGAGATTGATTTTTACGTCCTCAGATAACCGAGCTGTGCAACGATAAGGTGCAACTACAGAAACTTTTTTCTCCTCTGTGTAGTATATCCTAGACTGCCCTCCAGCGCTTGTCTTCACAGTGAGGAGTATATACTGAGGTCAGGACCTAAATACATGGGCTCTACCTACCGCTGAGCGCCAACAAGCTTTAAAACTGTCAGCCTGTCCCTTTTTCCTCTGCTCCCTCACCAGTCCTTCCTGTTTGTCTGACACTTTGCTTCTTCCTCCGCTTTATGTCTCTTTTGTGTTTGCTGACAGTGGCAGACAGACAGACAGAGAGAAAGAGAATAAAAGTATCTTAAGTCAGAAACAAATTTAGGCTACATCACATATTGGCAAGAATACAATTATATATAGGCTTTAAGTCTCTAAATTGTCAGAAAATAGGGAAAATGCTCATTACCCCACAACCCAAGATAATATCTTCAACTTACAATGGCATTTTTTCTTTATAAATAATGACTAAATGCTTATCAAAATTGCTGAAACTGCATGTCAGTATTATGTCTATAGGTGTTGTTACTTGTGTAAGGGGGGTTTTGAGTTAAAAAAAAAATTAAAAATTTACATTAGCACAACCATTTCTTCAGTTGTCCTGGAAGTTATAGCTCATATTAGCTATGGTAAGCGAGGTGGGTAGGCTAACTC
This sequence comes from Dicentrarchus labrax, assembly GCF_905237075.1. Lineage (NCBI taxonomy): Eukaryota > Metazoa > Chordata > Actinopteri > Moronidae > Dicentrarchus > Dicentrarchus labrax. Next base: position 23,577,514 of record NW_026136715.1, read on the forward strand.
AGTGTTTCTCAAACTTTTTCTCTGAAAATATTAGGCTGCACAAGTACCACCATTGGCAGGTCAACCCTGTTCAGCTAAGGACAGGTTACACAAGAGGCTGGTTTATTCCAACTGTTGTTAAATCCTGAACACAACTGGTTCAAGAACCAGAGCTAATTTTGATGGAAAAGGGGTACTCCTGGGCCACACTTCAAGTCCCTGTTCAGAGCCATGATTGCAGTCTTTCTGAACCATTCATTTTCAGAATCGGAATCAGAATCAGAAATACTTTATTGATCCCCAGGGAAACATTTGTTTTTACCTCCGCTTACAATCTTAACACCACATTTTAGCTCATAACTAATCATGGATGAATGAGTGCGTTATGTTCATGAACGCTGACCACGCAGGTTGATATTGAAATAAAATATTATAGAAAAAGCAAAACTTAAATTACATATCAGCAATTTCATGGATTAAGTATTATATGTTTTTACGTTTCATTTTATAAAAATATTTTATTTGATTTTATTTGATTTAGCTGAATATTGTTACAAAGATCTTGTTCAATGAAGTAGACGTTTGTGTAATTATTTTAGAGCCAATGCTATGCAATGTTTATTCAGTGCTAGTTGGATCTGTGCCCATGTTAGCTGATCTACATAACAGCAATAAAAAATCAGCGCCGTGGATTGAGAATTGTTTGTGACGGTTGTTCTTCTTTACTCACTGCTGTGACGATGTAAGGAACCCCACTGTCATGTCAACACACCGCCATCAGAACTGAACTGTGAGTGAGTGGGAGGCGAGGAGCAGACGGGGACATTTGGTGTCTGATTTTGCAGAAGACACAAGTAAACCCCACAAGCTGCTGCTGAATGTTTGCCAGTTATACTGCATTGGCTACTGTTGAATCTTTAATAGTCTAACAGTAGTGTGATGTCATTTCCTCAGTGCTCCAGTTCACTTGCTCCTATTTTCTCCCCCCACTATATTTATCATACAATACACACATTCTCAGGAAAGGGCATTTAAGGTGGTAAAGACGGGGGGCTGTAAAGGAGGCTTAACCACTGCAGGCTGTGATTGCATCTGCGCCAGATATGGATTTAGACTCCATCATTCATCCATTCGGTATATTCCTCTCAAATTCTGTCATAGTGTAGAGGAGCAGCCATGCCTGAAGCCTTTCAAGGTGGTGCAGAAGTCATAAAGGATTCTGTCTTCACTGAATGGCAAATGATTCACCTGTTGAATTGGGAAAAATGGCTCAAATCCAATCTGATAATGGGTGTCAGAGTGCGGCTGGTTTCTCTGGTGATGGAGGTCAAAACAGGCTGAAGTCTGACCATGAGTGAAGGCACACAGGTACAGATGTCTTTTTTTAGTCCAGGCAGCAGAGCCAAAAATACATTTTTTCCACCTTACATTATAGTGGAAAATGTTTTCAGTTATATTGACGCTGAAGGAACTGTAAAGCATGTTATTCTGGGTGTGATGGAAGTTGATAAATGACTAAAACAGGAACTGGTGTTGTTGAAATGGACGAGAAAAACCATCAAACAAAAAACTGTTATCCAAATGCCTGTTAGCACTGCTCCTGTTGTCTCATTACAATCTGTTTTCCTTTGTAAAGTTTTAGCATCTTGTTGGCCCAACGGCTCATTTACCCTTCACTGATTAATTAAGGCAATTGATTGGCTGGAATAATCGCTTCGCTGGATAACCATGCCCTAATTAGGAGTTAATTGAAAAGTATCAATGACTAAAGCAGCGCCTGGGCAGATGTAGACCGGAACATTATGGAAATTGAGGAAATCTAAACAGTTTTTCTTTCATTTCTCTTACTTCCTTTTCTTTCATTCTCATTGTGCTCTATTCCAGCTGGTGGAGTGCCAGAGAAGGAAAAGGAGGATAAATTATACCCCCATGGGGCTCAGAGACCACCAATAGAAGTCCAACTTGTAGTATATTCTCAGAAAAGCAAATGAAGGCAGCTCGATCTCAGCCCTCTTGACTGATATTACTCACTGCGGTGTAGCCTATGCTGTGAATTCACCTCATAACTATGGATTCTAGTCTCTAACAAGTGGTCAAATTTATTCTGCAAATATAAACGTGAGTGAGTTCAGGAGGGTTTATCCTCCTCTACATCCCTGAACTCTCATCTTCTAACACTAGCCTTCACTCTATACTTCAGTATTATTATATACACAGTATTATTCACTGAGTTCTTCATATTTCACTAATTATTACATTTCAGGGCCACTTAATATTTCAGTTAGGAATTACAGTACATGAAACTGTTAATGCACTCGCCTCTGCAAGTATTTTAAATATCTTGTTGCCCTGCTCTTCTTCTTTCATTCTACCCTCAAGAAAAAACAAGTTTCTGCACACTAATTTCCATAAAAATCCCCCATGCCCACTGTTGGAAAATATCTCACAAGCACATTATTCAGTTTGACAACAGATTCTGATGTGTTATGTTATGGATGCACAAATCTGCTGTGAGAGATTATTTTTATTGCTCCGCATGGCAACAAAAGGAGCAACAAAAAATGTTTTAAACTTCAATACTGAGAAATCCTTTAATATGACATCAGTATGTTACACAGCACAGGTCATCTAACCGAACCTGGTCGACCTTTGATGCTTCATAACAAGGGATAGCAAAGAGACAAAAAGATTTAGGATGACATAAAAAGTATAATCATATAACAATGTATGAATGACGGTGTGATATAATGGATGATGAGAATCCTAGGACCATGATGGACTGATAAATCTACAGAGACCACCAGAAGCGCCCCAGTGGGACGCCCTCACATGGCTGGGCTGTCAGAATGTCTAACCAGTTTTTTTTCAAGTCACAAGGAATCAAACCACAAACCATTCAACACTTTAAGACCTTTAAAACCTAGAGACAGGACCCCCCAAGAGACAAAGATCGGAGTCGTGTATGACAGCACATGTGACAGCTGCGAGGGGGACTACGTGGATGAAACGGCAAAAATGAACAGAGTAGGAATGAACACTGGAAACAGACGACATCAGCTGTCTGTGAACCCCAGAATAAACTGGTCACAGCATCGACTGGGAAGGAGACCACGAGTCATTGGATTGCCGGAAAGAGCTCAAGCAGGACATCAAACATAGACAGAGACAGGTTACAGGATACAGTCCCTCCAATATATGACCAGATGCGACCAAAGTTCCATACTGAGCCATCTTCGTGACAGCTGAGCAACTCCATCCACCACTGAAGACAGTGAAATGTGATTGAAAGGTCGGGGAGAAAAAACAAGCAAGGGGAGCTTGAGTTAAAGGAATAATTGGACATTTTGGCGAAACACTTTTGCTTTCTTGGCAGGAGTTGGATGAAAAGGACAATATCACTCATATGTGTCCATAAAAATGCAGCTAAAGCCAGGAGACACTTAGTTTAGCCAGAAGAGTGTGGGAATGTGAAAAATGATTAGGTCACACACTCTAACTGACACCCGCGTGTTCTGCCAATCCACTCTAAGGGAAACAAATCTGTTATCTCAATCTGTTAACTGCTCTCCCAGTTAAACTTTCGTTCATAAAAAAATCAGGCTACACTTGTTATTTCACTGTGTCAGGTACATATTTAAACAACATTTAGGTAAATATAAGGCTTGGATTTGGATCAGGGCCAAATAAAACTCAATCTCTAGAAATATTCCCCTTACAACAGCAACAACAGTTGTTTTTCCACTTCTGTTTTTGCATGAATTGAACAAAAGAGATATAAGGTGATAATTAGTGAGCTTTAGAGGTCTTCAGTCTTTATGCTAAGCTAAGCTAACAGCCTGCAGCTTCATATAGAGTGGTATTGATAGTTTTAACCATCTCTGCAAGAAAATGAATGAGTGTATTTCCCAAAATGTTGAACTATTCCTTTAAGTTTTCTTTACCTTTTTTTTTTTTCTAACAGATCTAACATTTCTGCTTTCTGTGGATGATACGCCCGCTCAATGCTGCATACAAAATGAAAATAACTCCTAGTTTTGGTGCTGACATGATCATACCTGACAAGATAACTTCATTTGTACAAACCAGTGTCTCAAATAATGGGACTAGGACTGCTGTAACCCTGCTTTGAGTTTTAATGTGATTCAGGTGTATCTTTAGATGCAAATTTCACATAGTGCAGCTCAGTGCGTGGGATGCAAACGGAGTCGTGGGCATTTGAGGGAGCCGTTAAGCTGCTGGGAATCAATCATAATGGAGCACATTTAAGAAGTAAGAAAAGTTAGTAATGGATCCACTGCAAGGCAATCACCCCCTCTTATTCTCCGTCTCCTCCTCACTTTATTTTTCCGCCCACACAAACATGGGGCTGCCGGCGCAGCATGACACCTGTGGAAATTGGCAGGGCTGAGCCAAAGTTACTGAAATGAACCAGAGAGCCGTGACACACTGTGTGTGTCAGTCTGTATGATGTAACAACGTGTAAACACTGGAGGCCATTTAGGGAAGCTCCTGGTGAGAGAGAAGGGGGCCAACCTCAGAGCAGCTTAGTCAGTGTAGATTTCATGGGGATACTAAAAGAGGATATTAACTTCCATCTATCAGCTGACATCACCTCTGCTCTGTCCGGATGATTCAACCCCTGATCAGGAGGAGAGGAGCAGTGGCGAGGAGCTGCAGCTCTCAGAGAAAGCAAAATCCTGTCAGTCATGAGCGCAGTCTCACCATTCATCACACTGCTCCACCATCAATTACATCAAAGCCCCCTTACTCTCATTAGAAAGGGATACCACGTGAGTATTCAGCCTTCAAAGGGTACAACTGCAAATGGCCTGAACAGACTAACTGAAATAAGACTACAAACCTTGTTGGTCTAATAAGATGGATAGACATGCACTGACTGAATGACAGGTTGATTTATTCTGTGCACAGACCTAAACTCTTTTTCATTTAATACATGGCTGCAAGAAAAACACAAGCTCCAGGGGTGTTCAGACACATATCAAAGAAAACACACATTTGCATTAGTTGGCATATCATCAGCATCAGCCTCGCAGGCTGCGTGCTGCTTTGTTTAATTCCTCCTCTGCATGTGAGCAGATGGCATCACCTATGCCGTCCTCTCCACAGCCCCTGTTGGTGCCCTCTCTAAATAAAACAAAGAGAATGAATCTACACCTACCGTTCCCAGAGATGTGGTTCTCTATCTCGCCGTGTCCAGCTTGCCTTGTGCAGACACTAAGTTGCATGTAGAGTCCCATGTAATGTAAACTCCCCAGCAGCACCCTGAACGCTCCCATTTCTCTTCTGTTTTATCTGCTCTCCTTTCCTCTCTTGATTTATTCACATCGGGTGGAGTGCACGTCGGAAAAGATTGTTTTTTTTCTCTTTCTTTCTTTTCTTTCTTTGTTTTTTTTTTGTTTCTTAAAATCCAGGTGACTTGCTGTGGCGATGAAGGGAGTGAGATACCTGGGAGAAATAAAGAACCGAAGACGCGGCTGCAGCCTCCGACTATGGCAGCAGACTGACTGAGGCTCTGCTTCCGTTCAGTCGGATCTACATGCGGCGGAGGGACACTTCTCCCAAATGGGAAGTGCCGCGGCTCGCATTGGGGAATATCAGTGAGGTGTGATATGAAAAGCACATTCAGCAAACTTTATGACGTTTAATTTCTCGCTTTTTGAACTAACATGATATTGTTATGATGATGTTGTGTTTCTGTTAATTAAATAATAAAGGCAGAAACTGACAATCATACACAGAGTGCTGCATCATTGGCTAAACAAAGCATTTGATAACCGGGTGAGCAAACAGTCTGCCTCCCATATCAGTGACCACAGGTAGTACTTATTGTTTATTTGTTAATTAATTAATTATGACATTTCTTCAAGTAAAAATAAATAAAACTAAAAATGTTTAAAGAAATTACTTTTGTTCCTGGCTGGTAGGACTCTAAAGGGCTGGATACAGCCTGTACCTTCCTTTGTTTTACTTAAAGAAAAACTTCTTTCTGATTTAGTTTTTTTTTCTAGCAGTGGGATCTTAAATAAACACACTTACTGCCAACAGTCTTAGTTCTTTCACATTAGAGATTTTTGTTTTTCTTCCTGTCTTGTGCTCTTTTTACTGGTTCAAAGTGGGCCAGTAACCAGGCTTTGGAGCTAATTTGACATAGCGGCATGACAATGTCCTGAACTACGTTTCCCTATAAGCTTACATTGCGAAAGAAGTGGTTGTAAAATTGTGGATAAATTTTTCTGAGCAACAGAAAACGTTAGCGGAGGGCTAAACTGTAAGTTAGCTGGCTCGGCTGGTGGAAGTCCTCTATGTATACATTCATCCGGCGAGGAATAGCATTTTTGTTCATTCTAAGGTAACACAGTAAATGTGTTTTACTTTTACTTTGATTGTTACTTATTAAGTCAGACATTGCCATTCACAAGACCAGTGTGGAAGATTTAGTGGCATGTAGTAGAAAAACAATTCATTTAGGTAAAAACCTCCACAACAGTTCAGGTTCACATACCTATGAATATTATATTCCATTACTGCCAAGAGGTCCTACATGTTACACTATGGACCTTTAATGATATGGAGAAATATGAATATGAAGTTTTCCCTTCAGCTACATCAGCGTATAGCTTTGCCTGTGTCAGGGAGGCAGTACAGTACTGTAGGCTTGGTGTGTTGCTGTCCATGGTGCTGAATGCAGCCTCAGTGTTGGTCACATATTGATCAGTAGAAGGTAACATTTCCAGTGACAAGCGGCACTCTGAGATGGGCTATTGCACTTTATGTAAGTGCTTGTATAGTCTTCATTGATCTTAAGCACCTTTTCCACAACAGGGAAGCATAGCCAGCAGGTATTTTGTCCACCTTGTTAGGCAAAATGATATACCGTGTGTCCCATTTATTTCAAGGAAACAAGCCAGAGAAAGCATGCTTAATACCTCTGCTAACAGGATCTCTGAATTAAATGTTTCTATAAATAGACGTATACACAAATAACTTCTCTATGATATTCTACATATAGAACATTCAATCTGAGATTGGTTTGTTTTGATCATTTCTGTCTAATATTAATTTATTGTTTTCATTAGAATATAAAACATGTTAGGATTAATATTATTTTCATTACAAACCAAAAGAAAAATGTGTGATTTATAATATTTGTGTTTTTGTGTGGGTATGATTAACACATAACTATATTTTAATCAACCTGTTCTTAAAAACAGTTCTGATTGTAATCTTTGTTCAGGGCGGGGACTCAAAGTCAAATTGGCTTACCACTGCTGGTACTTCAACAACTTTAACATTCTAGTAGTACAAAGTGCAATATTCTGAATATATTTTCATTTCTAAGATCATACTTAACAAAAAATGCGAACAGCAGTCTTTATATATTTTTATATAATCATTTTATATAATCATTGTGTTTGCAATCAAACAACAAATGAAAGCCCAAAAACCTGCTGTCTTATCATCAACCATGGCATGTAGTGTCTGCAGGTATCTTTGACCTTTGCAATTACTTTGTGACAAACAAAATACATTTTAAAAATGGAATTATGTTTTTAATTATTTATGAAGGTATCATTTAAATTGGTATGGAACAACTAGAAAAAATCCATGAAATAATCTTGCGAGCTGGACTAATTACATTTTTGACATCGTGTCAGAAATGGCCCTCAGGCAGCAGGTTTACGGTGTGTTTTTCTTGAAAGTTTCCTGTCCATTAACACCAATTTTGTTCGTTTTTTTCTCTTTTTTTCATAATCATCTATATCATCTATAGCTCATTCATCAGGAGCTCTTCAGATATTTACAATATATGGCACAAAGCTGCCTGATTCTCTCAAATCTTTTAACAGAATCATGCTCCACCTCACTGGACCTTTGCTTTGTAGAGCAAATCCAGTTCCAGCGGTGAACTTTGTGGATTCTTTTTTTAAACAGAGCCAGGGAACTAGCTGTAACTCATATCTGAATGTCAAAACACTGATTGGATTACCTGACTCCAATTACCCTCTTTAATAAAAGTCATTATCACAGATGTTCATGTGCTTTTTTCAGTCCAAGACACGGCCTTACACAAAAAGATGAGATTGAAATGAAGATTGCCCAAACTCTTCCTACAACTTTACGTAACGGTCAACAACACTAATAGAAACAACACAAAGGGATTGGAGAACGGAAAAAGGGATAATGTAGTTAAGATTTTGTTTCTATTGAGGGCTGTGATGCTGGTCAGTTTACCTCTGAGGTGTCATTAGGCCCCATTTACTGAGGCATGTGCCTTTGTAATATTTTGCCATGCCCCAATAAAACAATCATGGGAAATGGATGTGTTTTGGCAGTGTCCAATATCATGTAGGAAGTGAGAGGCCAATTTGGTGGAGATAACTTATACAGCAGCTGCGCTCAGGCCCTGTGCTGACCGCTGCTGCAGCCTCACAGTTGGACTACGGCAGCAATTAACAGCTTTGTTTTCAGCCCATGAGTGATGGCAGCTTTATGTGAACTCATACAATTGTAAAGGAATAAAGGAAAATTCTTAATTTCCGCTCTCAACGTTGCTCCTATCTGCATGTACACAGGCACCAACCAACCAACCATGACATTTAGATTTCATCGTTCCAGGAGATCCTGCTGTTCCAAAAAAACAATCTGCCTCTTCCTCTAGAATCAACTTCCTACTGCAATTAAATAAGTTCAAATTCAAATCCCATCAATTGCTGTCATTCGACCAACCCAAGCATGTCTGTTCGGGTTTCATACTTTCTCTTGCTATACTTTAAGCAGCTATTAATATGGGAAAAGGCGGTTGGAAGCCAGTCTTACCCTGTCAGCATCATTACACTGAGTGAGTGTCTGCTGTCTGTATGTTCATGGCCAAATATGTCAGCTCCAAGTCTGCTGGTCGGGTTGAGCACAGACACCTGTCACATACAGTGATCTCACTTGGCAGTGGACACAGGTGGGAGACCGTGCCGCTTTCAGTTTTCCTAACAGGGGATTCCCACCAGCTTGATTGCGGAGATTATTCTCACTTTTTTTTTTTTTTTTTTTTTAATATAAGATTTTCTTGCTTTGTTTACCTCACTTTCACCGAGGGTGTAAGTGTTGAGAGACACTAGTTCTTGTAACAGCAAAATGTCCGCCCCAAATACTTCAGTTGCAGTGGAATAGCAGCAATTAGCCGACAACTTTGGTGAAGTTTGACAAATTGCAGGCTGTCTGCTCACTTTATAGGGAATGGAGATCCTGGGAGTAATAAATGGAGGAAGGTAGCATATTAGCTGTCACACCAATTGTATATTCCTCTGCTTGTCAGAACTGCTCCACAAAAGAGGTGCGGCATGGTTAGCAGTTAGTGCGACAGCTGTTGATGTTAAAAGTACATCTCTTGAATAAACGTTGTTAAATTATTGCTTGTTTATCAAAGGAGCCAGCTTGCAGTAAGCCAAATAGCTGGTTTTTATAAGCTAGCATGGCAGACTTTTATGGCTGGTCAGTGCTAGCACGTTACTGGCGTGCTACTATGTTTTTTATTAAGCAACAGTAGCAATATGCTATGAAGCTCCCAGCAGCACCTCTTATGGGAGGATGCACAAATTAATTTTGCTATTCTGCTGCCTGGTGTGAACGGGCCACGGAGATAGGCTAGGAGGGCGTTTTATGAAGCTCCAATATGCCGTCGTTTTGTATCTCGTTTCTTCTGTTTTATGAAAGATGTTAGGATAAAGGTTGGATGATGGCGCTATACGAAAAGATTACAATTCATCAGAGAGTGACATGAAAACCTTTATCACATTTCAGAGTAATCCATCAAATTTGGTCAGTCTGGACCGAAGTGAATGACAGACTGACAGATCGAAAATGCCGTTCATAGCCAACGCTGCTCACATGGCTAAAATCAAGAAATGTATCTCAGCTCCACAGTCACTGACACCCAAATAAAGATGTCACTGCTGATTTTCAGGTCCTGGAGGCCCGTACACAGCAAAGCTTTAAGTTGCAATGCCGCTGTTTTACACACTTTATCAATCCCTGTGGTTATCCTCAGTAACAGAATATCTTCTCCTCTCAGTCCCTACTAAAAGTGAGGAGCCCAAAAGCACAGCGGTGCAGTGTTTGCACTCAGTCATTCGGAAAATACAATTATTCTCCTCTCCCTCGGCTGTGAAATTGCTGTACAACCGCTGTTAAACACGCCGCAGTCATAATCACTGATAAGAGATGCATGGGGCCGGGCCTCCTCTGCCAATACAATATGCAAACGACGCCCCGCCGTTCTACCCATCTTGTTACTGAGCAACATTAGAGTTCGTGAAGATACTTTGGAAAGGCAACAGATGTGACAGCTGTCAGTGATCGGCCCCCCGTTCCCTCCCTGCTGCTTCCTGTCAGGGTTATGGTCAAGGATCCAGAGAGGGCTTGGTACACTAAATGAGTGATTAATAATACGGGAATATAATATAGACAAGACACTAATAAAAATAGATGCTACGTCTGGTTCATGTGCAAGCTGCCTATTCACAAAAGGTGTCCACATTAGCTTTTAGATGTAAATACTAGAAAATAAATTTACTTTAGAAAGACGTATCAGGGTCAACCAAAGTCTTCTGAAAACCACAATGATGACCTCAAGCTGTTGTTTTTAATGGTCATGACATTTTGGCCCTTATAGATGGCTTCAAAGTGACAAATAGTAGACATCAAACTCAGAGACAAAGAAGGGAACATTTCTATATCCTCTGGCTCCATATATCAACACTTATTTAGACTTTCATAGAAACATTATTTCCAATTTGTTTCACTTTCTGTACAACTTCATGTTAGAATGTTGACAGGTCAGTTAATAAGGTGCAGAACTGACCAACAATAGCCACCTAGCTAACGAATGTGTGCAACTCAACATAGCTGGCGAAAGTACAAAGTATGGCAGCAACATGGTTGATTAATGAAATTCAATTAGCAATAAATCAAAAAATCTATTGACCAATTATGTCATGTGACGGGGGTCCATGATACTGCAGTGCTGATGGGTCATGGTATAAAAAGGTCTTTATCAGCCACTGAAGTTTTCTCACTTGTTATGGAACTGTAGATTTAAAGTACTTTTTCTGAGCACTTGCAGGATTTATCGTCTGTGTTGCCTTTGGAGATGAGCTCGCCAGTTCATTCAGCTAAATGAACTAAAATGATCCACAGTATAATTAAAAATGGACCTAGTGTCTGTGTCGGCACCTATACATTGGTTAGTTATAATCTTGGTAATCCTGAGGGTTGGTTGGTGGAGTCACCTGTCTTTCAAAGTGGCCATGTCCTTGATTGCGCATAACTTTAAGCCTTGATAATTTAAACAGGTAACTAAAATAAAAATGTATTTGCCAGCTCTGGAAATTGTTAGCCCTAACCCCTAACCCACTAACTGGAAGTACATTACGACTATAAAATAGCAGATAAACTAATACATTCTTGAAATAAATTGTCATATAACCAGATATATTTACCTGATATTTAACTGGTTATACTACAAATATAAAACCTCAGCCAGGACGAAAAAGGAAAAAAATTTTTTACTGTAGCTTCACCAAGACAAATGTTAGTGTTTTATATCATATTGTTATGGATCATATTGTCTAGTATTAGCAAACAGCCCTTTCTCTTCCTTTGTGGGTTACACAGTCAAGCATCAGACGGAGTGCTGCACCAGTGGCTGCTTATTTATCACAGCAGGGGGTTAGCCTTATCTTTATGTTGAAGCCAGCTGTACTCTGATAAAAACAAATAATATAATGTATATTTAGACAATTTATTTCATTTTCCTCTGTCTCACACACTCAGAATTTTTTTTTTTTGCCCCAAACATAAAGACAACAGAAATACAAGTATGGTGCACAAGACAGGGAGAATAATACAGTAGGTTTGTGTATACAGCTCTCGCATAATACACCTCCACACTGATGTGTATGAACAGCATCACAAAGAAAAACAGCAGTGGGCTGAGAGCTCCGGGAGGCTGCGGAGATCCAGCAGTGGGTGGGTTAAGACGAGTAAAGAAGAAGCAGGTCTGCCTTTCTGTGAGGATTCTCTCTCTGCAAAGGAAGCTGCAGATATAGGTTTGCTGTCTCCATCTGTGCCTCTGTGCAACAGTAACCAAGCGTAGGCAGAGACGCTTATCAACAAGCCGTGCCAATCACACACACTAAACCGTGACATTAATCAAACAAACCAAACATGCAATCAGGGTTTTATTACCAAATGTTTTATTAGAAAATATTTTACACGTAAATCCAAAACAAACAAAGCAGGTAAAGTGGGAGAGCCGAGGGAGAGATATTAAGTTTGCAGATGTCTGCAAAGCCTGTCCATAATTATTCCGCAGTGCTCAACACCGCAGCCCAGAAAATAAACAGCAGATCTGAGAACATTTTAGGTTCACTGTGTGTTTCAGACAAGCTACAATCTTCTGCCCTCCAAACTCAACCCCTAATGTTCATACAGTAAGCAGGCTTACATGCACAGCAACCCCTGAATTTAAACCAATCCTCTGGCACATAAAGATGATTTTTAGATGTATTAGATTTAATTAATGAAAGGGTTGATTGAATACTTTTTTTCCCCACATTGGATGTCAACGATGCGGGCAAGGTAAAGGTCAAAGCGGCAAGGTGAAGCAGGTTATTTGAAGAATTTCTTTGAACAATGACAGTAAGTAAATAACAAAGCTTTTAGCAAACTAGTACTGTAATTGCAGTGTTGCTGTGCATGTAAACATACTCAGTGACTTTAGTTACAGTATGTTTCAGAAAAACAAACCACTGCCTTTTAGTTACTGGCTCAAGTTCACGGACACCATGAGCCCCAAATCAGAACAGTGACTTCAATGTTCTCATGTGTAAGAACATATTGTGTGTGTGTGTGTGTGTGTGTGTCTGTGTGTGTATGAGAAAGATAGAATGTGAGATTAGAAGTTGTCTACAAGGTCCATGATCCTCTTGCGCTCAGCCTCTTTGAACTCGTCACTCTTCCCGTCTCCGATGCTCTCAGCGTACTCTGCGAAAGTCAAAGAAAAGTCAGAGGATTAGTTGGACTTGACAGCACAGGCATGGCGGCTGTTTGACCTTTGAGGTTACATAGAAGGATCCCTGAAGGCTGAAACTTACAAAATCAACCCAAAGCACCAACGGAGGATAAATGTGAGTACGAAAATAATACATGGTTTAGGAATTTGCATGAAAGATTCAGTCAGAGTGCAACAGCGGAATGTTGAGAGTGAAAGGTGAGTGCCTTTGTGTTCTTAAACCACTCCTAAGAGCATAGAACGATTATGTAAAAGAATCTGACGAGCAACTGAACATAAAGACTGACCAAAATGCCCCAAGTCCAAATACATTCAGTGTATAATGGTATAACACACAGAAAAACAGTGATCCTCACAGCTGAAAGCAGCAAATATTGAAAAATTGAAAAATTAAATAGTTCAAAGTACATTCAATTAAAAAGTCAATCAGCTTTGTCACATTATATTTTGCCTGTAGCCCTAAAAAGCAACTGTATTTAACGCTTAGCTATTATCTGTATCTGTTTATGTCACAAAAATATATTTCTGGATAAAACTGGAAGTTGTTTCTTTTAGTCGTGTATATAATGGAAAGATAAATGTGAAGTTGGTCTGAAGAGCCTATGATGAAAAATGAGAAAGCTATTGACAAAGAGCGGGCTGTAATAGCTCATTTGAAAAAGATAGATTGTGCTTGAAATGGGAGGAGGTCCAGATGAAAATAAAGTTCATTTGATAAAAGCTATTGACAAAAATCTGAAAAGCTCCCTTGGGCCATTTGTATGCTCTGTAACTTGTAAGGATGAGTGAGTACACCATTATCTGTATCTGTTCAGCCAACTAAATCTTATCTGCATTCGTATCTGTACATGAAATGGGCGGGGCTTAAACCGGATGAAGGTGGTGCTTAAACTCAAAGTTGGCAGGACTAACAGGACTCATTTAAGCCTGCAATTGATATGGGTTGATTTCAAGTGGCTATATTTACAAGTATGGATACTGACATATTTTACTCATTTGATACTTTGCATCCGCACAGTACTAGTTACACTAGTCAGGCTTTATTCCACACTACAAAACTAATCAGGTGAAAAAGGATGAAAAGATATTGAGGATGAGTGTCGCTATTTTAATACTGAAGAACAAGTCTGAATATAATGATCATGATACAAGAGGAGGAGAGCTTTTTTAAAATATGATTTCTAAATGGATGGAAATGGATTACAGATGGATGTCTATCCACGATGGACATTTTAGATCCTGTAACTGTAATGTGAGCAAGGTTGTAGCAAGATATGTATGATGTCCATGTCTTAGATTTAGTTAGGACTCCGAGAAGAAGCTGACGGACAGGTATCTGTTTGGATTATCTGTGCATATCTGAATTATGTATTTGGTCACAGTAATATCAACAAACATATTTACAATTAAATTACCACAAACTAATTGCCACATGATGGTCCGGGGCAGTTGCCCTCTTTACCAGTTTACTGATCTAGTCTGGTTCCTCAGTGGGAAATTTGAGCTATGATCTCTCTTTCCCGCCCATTTAAAATACTGAATAACAGTATTATGAATAACAGCAAAATGAATAACTTATGAATAACTTCTCTTATGAATAACAGCAAAATTAAGCTATTCTTTGCATTTCTTAGGAGAAAGCTGACAGACATTAAAGAACTATTACTCAATAGACTTTCACTTTAGTCTAGACTGTCCATCCTTTTATAACAAAGAGTCATATTACAAGAATTTTCCTTTGAAAAGATGCTTATGTATCATGAGAGATTCAATGACAGTGACAACTGAAATCCTTCTGGTTTGCGAACAGTAACCAGTCCAGGTGTACTGTGCAGTGCTTATACTTCATCCTGTGCTTCTGTGCTTTGGACTGTTTTCTTCATTTCTTGCGTCTGCCTCCTACACAAGGCCTTCTAGACCGTCCAACGGTCGATTTCGAATCTAATGTGCAGAAAGAGAAAGTTGCAGCTGCCGCAGCCCCAGTGGAGCATTCGCTCCGTCTCTCAGCCAGCCTCTGAGGCAGGGATTACACATTAAACCCAGGGATGTCGAGACAGAAAGATGAAAAAGACTACTTTTCTCTGGGAGAAGAGAATGAAGGGGGCTTTCCTGACAAGAGCCCGCAGGGTTTAGAAGGACGAAACATGGCTGTCAAACACACTGAGGAGATTTTGTTTTTGAGGGGGGAGGGATGATTTTATGTTATTAGATAGTAAATAAAGGAGAGTGACAGACATAATGGAACTCAGGGGGGACCTCAGAGATATTGTAGAAAAACACTACTCGTCTTTGTGAGTGCTGGAAGAACACACAAACATACTTTAACTTAGATAATAATAGATAATATCAGTTTGGGTCTTACATTATACGAACCAATGTAATTGCTCAACTGCTGAACAGCTCGCAGTTTAACCTGATTATCTAAATCGCTTTATTTGGTCTTTTGATGGCCAGAGCTGCCACAAAGATCTACGTTATACTGAACCAGAATGATCCTTTAAAGGTACTCAGCTGAAAACAAGATTACATTCCTAAATCAACATTTAGATGAAACCAAAATCTTGTAGAGTTTAATGTTGGGAATTCAAAGCAATGATACCCTAATGTTTCATGACAGCAGTGGTGGAAGACGATTCCTTAAGTAAAAGTACCAAGACAGCAATGCACCAAAGTACCAAAAGTAAAAGTGCTGGTTTCATGGAAAATTGTACCCTGACTTGACTGATACATTGTTATTTAGGAAATCAAGGTGTAAGAAGCATTTTTCTGATGTAGCTGGTCGAGGTATTGTTAGTTTGACCCTCTTTATATACAGTTCTGTTCAGTTTGAAATCTCAACAGATAAATCAGAGGGTTTTGAGATGATTAATGGAGACCAAAAAACTAAGTTATGAAACACAATTTGCTTTTTTTGCGAGAAATTATATAAATCACTGTTTGGTGAAACTGCTATCAACTTATCTGAAACGTCAAAAGGGCCACAACCAGACATGGTTTTCTTTGTAAAGGGGTGCAGACCAAGAAAGTTGGGGAACCTAATCTTTAAAAAAACTTTTAAAGTACAAATGCCTCTAAAGTGCACTTAAACACAGCACTTGAGTAAATGTATTTAGTTACTTTCCACCAGTGAGAGACAAAGGACTAAAGAAATAAATCAGGCAGGTATGTCTTAAAGTCAAGAACAACAACAGATAGCAGCAGAGTCAGAAGGACAGTACATGAACAGTATTGAGATACAAGTTTTCTGACAACAGTAGAGTACAGAGGTCACTCCATCATTGGGTATTCTGAGAGTTGGGCAAAGGAAGACTACAAAGTTGGGAGTACAGTTATAAACGCTGTTGGGCCGCTCTCTGGAGGCATGGGGCTGATGGTTTGCATGTGTGCAGCTTCCACAGTAGCCTTGAATGGCAGCACCACAGATCTGAATTTGATCCACAAATGTGTGAGATGTTACTGAACTAAACAATGGCAGAATTATAAGGTTGACTGAGAAAAGCAGGTACGGGGACACGGACAGAGCAACTCAACAAAAACATGAAAACCTACAGCCTCTTTCATCACCAGGCTGTCATTGTGCCCGTGTGTGTGTGTCTCCATGTCTATAAATGGCGGTGCAGTCAGCCACACAGACAGAAAGGTCAGAGATTTGGTGACTCTTCAACTCTCTGCAGAACCTTTTCTTTGGCATGCTGGTACTCTCTCCTTCTGTCACCACAGCAACGCGGCAGAGGACAATACAGTGCCGAGCATTGCCATTACTCAGGTCAGTGACTGGGACTGATCTGCCATGAGTACAAGGAGAATCATTTCCAGGAGCAGTCTCTGCAGCAGCAGCCAAGGATAGGGACACGCTGTAGGACTTACAGTGAGATTACAGCTGCAGCTGGGACACCACGACTCATTTGGAACACTCTTAGACCAGTCTCAAACTGGTCTGATCCAGTGGCACAGATGATCCTGTAGTGTGTTAATCGAACCACCATGCTTTCAAATGTAGCAGAGGTCGTCACTGACACAATCTAGAAAACAAATCAAACCTTTTTCAAAGTTATATTATGTATCTCAAGCTTCTCTTCAGTCTTGATTCAACAACAGGTGCAAGGTCTGAAATATGATATCTCTAAAATGTCAAAAGGACACCTTGAGAAAAATCACCAGCTAAATTGTACGGCTACATTCAGTGTGCCAACTGGAAAAAAATAACTGTTTCCAAGGTTATTCAAGGAAATCGGCAGCATTAAAGTATAGCATGTGTGGCAAACAAAAAAAAACCCTGCAGTTTCTTTAACTTTCTAACCGACATTCACACCAACTCCACACCCCGCTTGGCCAGCTGTGCGGAGGTGAGAAAGGAGCCAGGGTTTCTCTCTTTAGCTCTTTTTTTCATTCTCAGACACAACTATTGCTCTCGCTTTTCTTGTGATCAACCGAGTGCAACACAGAATGTTTTCCAGAAGGGACCATTTAGGCGGCAAACAGGATATCATTTTAGTGGACGAGAGCAGGACTTTAAAATAAGGCAAGGCCTGCAGACAACACAGGCACTGGAAACGGTAGACATTGCCGTCCAAAGTTAAATATTTTTACTTTTTGCCATCTTGTGCAATGGAATTCACAACTGTCATACACAGAATAATATTAGTTAATATTTTGTATTAAATTCTTTTTAAAATATACAGCACCATACCAACATATTGTCAAGTTTGTTTTCTCATCCTGTCATTACATGAGAATATTAATTTGTTTTTCCAGTGCTGTCCAGAAGGTGTTGTCAGTTTGCTGTCTACCACCTGCCTGAATCCATGTGAATGCAGCATTATCCCCGTATTTAAATGATATCACGTCTCCCCCCTTTCTATGTCTGCTGACTCTTCACTTTGGTCGTTTGGAACAGCTATAAACACATTTGCCTTCCATTGAGGTCAGACAAACATTGCGTACAAACTAGTTCAGTTCCGGCTGAAGGCAAAGGAGAAAACTAGCTTGTCACAGATCCCTCTAACTGTTCTTGAGGTGTTGCCCAGAGCACTGGACTGCAACAAGTCCACCAGAAAGTACATTTTATATCACCTGAATTCCTATTCTTGTCATATATAGTAGCTTCTCAGAGCTCTATTAGCATAATCTAAAAGGCTAGGTACAGTGTTGTCATTTACAATCAGATTCCTTTATGATTATGCCAAGTCTAACTACCTGTGACATAACCTACCTAAACTTTCTGGAGTAGAAAACCTCACAGCAGGTTTCCAAAACATTAGTGAAGTCAATATTCATCCTTCCAGCGTGCTATGCTTTCCTTCCTGCAGAGCTGCTTCTCATTCAGTGAGCTAAAGCCATTAAGGTCAAGATGGCAGAGCCGGCGACGCACTCTGCATGTGCTTAACCTTTTTCTGCAATTTCACATTGGACGGGTGGGGCACATGGAATGGGAGAGGGCTCCCCAGTGCGGCCTAATGGAAAAGGGTGAGGGCACACACTACGAGCCACACGCACACACAACGGCATTATACAGTGCAGATGCACGCACACACAAATGTGGCCTGTAAAAATCATACATACATAAACACAAAAACTATTTATGACAAATAAATAAATAAATAAGTCCATCATGCAGCCAAGATCATGCAAGGACAAGTGCACTCAACATGCATATTACTATGTACAAAGTGCTGCATTCAAATATATACACCCAAGGGCATGTGTGACTATAATATGCAAGCTAAACATGTACGCAACTGCGTAGACTTTCTCTCAAAGATATGTTAAAATGTGAAAAATATGGACATGAAAGCAAGCAAGGACATGTATGTACCAATAAATATGTAAAGGCAAACACATTATGTGCACACAAACAAAGCGAGGTTCACGTGTATGCAAATATACAGATGAGGGTAACACATTCCCACACACACACACACATCCCCCCCACACACACCCCCCATACACACACACAGACAGAGTGTGGACTGGAGAATTGCCACGCTTGGCACCACCATGACGGATGGCTCCATCTACAGTGCTACATGCCACTGAGAGCCAGAGGGTGTGTGAACGGAGGTTCGTCCTCAAGCTTTACCCGACAATGATACAAGAAGGATGGATGTCACACCGGGAAGAGAATAACACACCTGCCAGGTCTTTGAAAACCAAACAGAAAACAAATGCGACGGGACAGGAAATCTTTGGGATGAGGGTAAAAAAACAATGAATGACAGACAGACAGTCCCTGCTCGTCTCAAAATGACAATATGATTAAATTACAATGCATATTTGCACGCCAGGATGCATTTCTGCATATTGTTTTACCATCTGCACACAGGTAATGTTAATAAAAAGCAATAAACACATAGATTTCTACCTGGATATTGCAGATGCTGGATTTTACTCTGCTTTTACTGCTGCTGTAACTTTCAAATTAAATGAAGTTTTCTATCTGCATTTTCTATGTAATGACCTTCAGTACTGTCAGTTATTACCTACGTATATCCTCCGCTGTTCCTCTGCTCCATTAAGTTTCCTAACCGCCATAAGTATGGTGCTGTGTGACCAGTACTGTTCAATTTAATATATACATGCTCAGGAGGGAAGCACTGGACAGAAATGTGGAAAAATTACTAAATTTTAGCCAAATTTAAACTGAGATTTGCATTTTGACACCACAGTTTCAACAGTTACTCAGGTCCTTTGCTCAAGAGAATAAGGAAGAATGACATTATTCATTGTATTTCATTATATTCCAACAAAAGCACGTTGGCAGGCGAACTGCACGAGCTTGCTATGAAACAAAAACCACAGCCAAAGACCGGTGATTATACCAATACTTCCCCCTGGAATGTTGCTTCCTTGCCAGGGCGAGATGCACTCGGAAACAGGATTTAAAAAAACGTGTCATTAAACTGTTCTCTGAAAGTTACATGGATTGTTAAAGATGTAGGGGCAGCTATTGTAGTTATTATGGCTGTCAAAATACAAGTATATTCACTTTATTTTATACTATTTCACTCAGATGTGAGGGATTTGTGTTTTTAGGCCAAGGCCAGGTCAACCTGTAGATCTGATTCATAGTTTCACTCAAATACTACGGCTTGGGTTTGTTAATGGGGTCAAACCAAGTAGGAGAAATCTGTACATTCATTTATTCACTTAGATGGAAAAAATTCAGTAAAATATTGGTGCTATCATGTTTTGACAGTAACTGCATGTTGGGTCATTTCCGAAAATGACATTAGGTTAAACCAGCACTGAAGAAAAGACCTTTATTTGAGACTATTAACAGAGACATGACTTTATTTCTAATTCACCCAATTATACAAGTATATTTTTCATCATGTTTTAGTAAGTTGTTAAGTTAATTTCTTCACCATTCCCCCATATGTTTCACATTAAGCCTCCTGTAGTGAGTGTGGGGGAGCATAATCCCTTGTTGTGAAACATCTGCAAGAAGTGTTGCAATAACAACTGATTACTGCAGAGAAAGCAGGCCAAAGTAGAATTGATTGGAATTCATTTATCAGTGAGTGAGAAGAGTGTTTCCGTTAAAGAGACACTCAGAGCAACATTTGTGCCTGTGTTGTTATATTGAATTAATACTGTGAAAGAAATTTGCAAATGATGTAAATTGGGATGAATTTGGAAACAGAGCCATTATTATGCATTTTTATTTATTTTCTTTTTTTGTCGTCACTGCCTTTATTTGTTTGTGACTGAAGCTGGCCATAATCAAGTGCTGGCTTTTATTTGAGAAATGGCGGTATTAAAGACAATGAAGTTACTTACCTCTCATGATGTGGCGCACTACTTTGACAGATCCTCCTCTTAGGTTGAGAATTTGGTGGACCCTCTGCTGCAGCTAAATGCAGAGGAAAAGAGGATCAGGAACATACTCAAGTTCTCAAACTCGAATTAGAATTCCCTTTTGCTAAGAAATCAGTATACTTATCATTGGTGTCAAAATTATGTCTTGTATCAATGTTCATATGTTCTATGGTCCATTGACAGCTTTACACACTGTTTTCACAAATTTCTCCAAAAATTGCGATCATATCTCAAGAATATACTGCAGCAGGTACAAAGTGTTGTGGTGTCCAATCTGAAAAAGTCCAGTGAAACCCAGACTCATAAAAACCATCTGACCCTTGTCTGTTTTTATAGCTTCTCTGATCAGATGTCCTAACAATAATTAGTCAAAGTTTATTGTGTGTGTGTGTGTGTGTGTGTGTGTGTGTGTGTGTGTGTGTGTGTGTGTGTCTGTTTGTGTGCGTGTGTGCCTGTGTACCTGTGATATCCCCGAGTTGCTGATCTCCACCATAATGTAACAGATCAACTGAAGGACGAATAGTCCGGCGTCCAGGCGGCGAAGGTAGAACTCATCCTCCATGCTGTCATCTAAGATCTCCCCCCGACGAACCATCTCCTGCACAGACAAACACACACTCACACGTTAAAAACAAAACATTCAGAAAAAGACATGTTTTTATTCATGATGAGGTGAATAAATCACAATTTACTGTTTATGGGGGGGTTTTCTATTGTCTACACACTTTAAACAGATTCAAACACAGAACAAAGTTTAATTTGGGTGTTGTTTTTCAGCTTTTTCCACAAATCTATTTTCTCCATTGACCAGACACACAAGTCAATTGATTTCACTGCTAGGCTGCAAAAAAAAGGGGCTCCGCTGCTGGCGCTCACACTCTCACACATACATACACACTCCTGCATAGTTATCCATCTTAACAACCCTGTCAGTATGCCAATAACACAGTGCTGCCAATACGCACCCAACCCACATTAATCATCATTAGAGATTAAGAAGCAGACCTGAGGGGGCGAGGGGAGTCTGGAGTGTAAGCCACTGGAGTGGTAGAGAAATCCAGACAGTGTGTGTTAAGTGTTTTGCTGTCATACAGTTTAACCCCTATGTATGGACAGTAGGAAGAAAGTTAAGGCCATATATAACGTAAATTACTGCAGTGAGGTAAACACGGGTCAAAAATAGGGAGTAAAAATGTAATGTTTCAAGTCTGCCTCTGCCGCCTTGTGATCATCAGTATTTATAACATTAAAATGTAACTTTTCTTCAACAGTCCATGTCTTAATTCTCTTAAAAAGTGTTTCATAGAATTATTTAAAGGATTTTATAGACTATTTCATACATAGACTAAAGCTAACGTTTTCCAATATAATTCGGTCAGTAAGTTTAATTCATAGAAAGAAACCGAGCATTTGATGATATATTTAACCTATATACTGTAAGTCTGCCTTATAAAATTTCAGTATCAACTATATTAGACTCATGCACTCACGTAGGTTTACTCTCTATCTGTTTCAGTGCAAGAAAAGATGGCCCAATACTAAAAAGAAACAAAATGTTTAACAGTATGTGACACACTAAATCAAGAAAAAGGGCAACTTTTCAAGGCGTTGCTAATGAAAACAAATAGCTTGCGGCGTCAAGCTAAAGGGTACCACACATGACATTTACATCCCAATGATTTAATCTCGGAGAAAATTCAAACTTTCAAAAGGCCTTGTCCTTAAAGATCAATTACACTGTAAAACCAAATTAAAGCCGAAGTTCAGCTCATTAACAGGCCTCAATCTAAGGGCAGCTCCCCAGGACTACAGTACAGGACAGTTCTCGGAAAAGAATAGAGCTGCAGGTTGCTGAGCTGGGATGCAAAACAACATATCCATTTAAGTGACACTGCATTGTGAAAGCAGGATGTCATCCTGCTTTAAATATTTCATCCTGATAGAAGAAAAGACGAGCAGACTTTAGAGGAAAGCTCTACTGTACAGTGTCAATGGTAGCTTGTTAAAGATGCAAAACAATGCAGATAATTAAAACAAAAACCTTTAATAAAGCCACTGAATGTAGGGCATTTGTTTCCTCTGTGTCCTCTGGGTAAAACACTGGCCCAGAATTCTGTTTTATTACAAAGCGGAGAGTTATTGCATTGTAAAATAGTCCCAAAGCTTGGCCTTGTTGCTGTCAACTAGCTCGCATTAAAGATGCAAAAAACTTGAAACAAAGCTATTTGAATGTAAACTGTGTTGCCTCTCTTTCCTGTAGGAAAAAAAGATTATCTCAGTTTCCAGGACAACTCTGCTCATTATTCTGAGCCAATACAGTAGCTTGCGGCAAAGTTACACAAAACTCACAATGCAACTTCAGCAAAAATACAACACACAGGATGTAGGCCTAAATGGCTGGCAGATAGGACACAAAGCCTACATGTGACACCTTAAGGGGAGTGAAAAAACAGCATGTACATACACAGATGTGCAACACATTCACCGTGTTTGCATTTTTTCTCACACAGGAAGCAAGTCTTTTTGCTGCCATCCACATCACTGTTCATGGCCAACACAGCAAAGCGCAGCTGGAGGCATCTTCCTGGAAGGCCTTGGACAACTAAGTTACTATATATCCACGTTTACATTACAGACATCAGCTGCAGAAGGATGGTCCCATATGAAATTATGTGCAGTTTGGATGATGTATGTACTGGCAAAGTAGTGGAAATACAGTGTCAGCAATCAGAGATTAATTTTGACACAGGGTAAAAGAAGATAATGGAGGCCCATCATCAAAACCAAAAGGTATACTGGATTCAGGGAGCAGATATGTAGTGGGGTACAGTATGTGGAATGACTGTGGTGTAGCTCAAGTAGCTTGAAAAAAACAAGGAGAACCATCCAAATCAGTGGGATGCTGATCTTTAGTAAATGTATTGTCACAGTAACCAGTAATCTACCAGCAATAAGCTGAGTGCACTGTACATACAGTACCTCCCAGAGACAGTTGTAACACCATATCACCACTGAGAATGCTTGGCAACTAGTTTAAGTCTAAATAGTTTGTTAAACAGACAAATGGTTTAAGTACAGTACTCAGCAAAAAGAGGATGCACATTTTAAATAATCAGCCAATAGTAATGGATAAAAAGTTAAAATAATTAGATAACTAATTACTTCATTAATTGAAATAGCTATTTAAAAGCTAGTTATAATTCCCTCAAATTAATGGATAAAATACTAAAAGATTATAAGCTAAAAGTAAAGCATAAACAGTTGAAACAACTTCAAGTGGTACTAAACCTGAATGCAAACTTGAACACCCTGGAACACGATGGGTGGTGTCCATGAAGGGGGTTCATCTGACATTGATGTTGGGTATGACAGACAACAAAAGATTGGGAAGCACTGATCTAGAGGCTAAAAAAATCCTTGTTTAATCAGTCTACCACACTTCATCTACACATATGCTGCATGACTGAGGATTTAATTAGTGAAACCATAAGAAAGTAACAGCTTCCACCTGGATTCATATGGTTAACCATCAGTAACCCCCCAAAAAAAAATAAACTCCACTGCTGTTAGCTTCCACTACTTACTTCTAATATTATTCTGAATGCAAAATGTTTTTTATGTGTCAAGATCTGGATGTAAGTATTAAATTGGCATATTTTTTTTCCCCATGACCCTGCAGTCAGAGGCTCTGTTTAGTTTATTTACTACACAAAGAATCTGCCTAGGAGGAAGATGTGGTTGTCAAAATGACAGAGGAGGAACAGGAATCAGAATCTAAACAAAACATGAGAATGTAATATATCATTTTTTCAGGGTCTGTTTTGTGTGAGTGTGGCTTGTCAAGGCAAGGAAAGGCAAGAGGAGTCATGTGACAACAGCAATGCAGGATCAAAGAAACAAACTGTATAAGCTAAATGTCTAACAGAAAATGTCATGCAAAAGCATGAGTGAACAGATTTTCCTTGCTGTTACTATCTGAATGAGCTAGAAGGGCTGAAAGGCGGAAGACTGACCTCTACGATAATGACCACTCTGGTATGTTGACTGGCCAAGAATCAAGCAGCGTTAGACTGACTCAAAGTGCTCATCAGGCAGTTCATCAAAATAACTGGCAAGTACTGGGACCTTAAGAACTGACCCTGAATTGCCTCAATCAAATAAATGTACATTGTATCTTTGAATCAAAGCATCCCGCATTCAGCTTGATTGTGTTTGAAATCTGTATGAGCTCCCTGCAGAGGTGGAAGTGAAGATAAAGAAACGATTTATTCTGGACATACAGTGGGTATGGAAAGTATTCAGACCCCTTTAAAATGTTCACTCTTTGTTTCATTGCAGCCATTTGCTAAAATCAAAAAAGTTCATTTTATTTCTCATTAATGTACACTCAGCACCCCATCTTTACAGAAAAAAACAGAAATGTAGAATTTTTTGCAAATTTATTAAAAAAGAAAAACTGAAATATCACATGGTCATAAGTATTCAGACCCTTTGCTGTGACACTCATATTTAACTCACATGCTGTCCATTTCTTCTGATCCTCCTTAAGATGGTCCTGCTCCTTCATTGGAGTCTAGCTGTGTTTAATTAAACTGATTGGACTTGATTAGGAAAGGCACACACCTTTCTATATAAGACCTTACAGCTCACAGTGCATGTCAGAGCAAATGAGAATCATGAGGTCGAAGGAACTGCCCAAGGAGCTCAGAGACAGAATTGTGGCAAGGCACAGATCTGGGCAAGGTTACAAAAGAATTTCTGCAGCACTCAAGGTTCCTAAGAGCACAGTGGCCTCCATAATCCTTAAATGGAAGAAGTTTGGGACGACCAGAACTCTTCCTAGACCTGGCCGTCCAGCCAAACTGAGCAATCGTGGGAGAAGAGCCTTGGTGAGAGAGGTAAAGAAGAACCCAAAGATCACTGTGGCTGAGCTCCAGAGATGCAGTAGGGAGATGGGAGAAAGTTCCACAAAGTCAACTATCACTGCAGCCCTCCACCAGTCGGGGCTTGATGGCAGAGTGGCCCGACGGAAGCCTCTCCTCAGTGAAAGACATACATAAAACACATAAAACACATGAAGGACTCCCAGACTATGAGAAATAAGATTCTCTGGTCTGATGAGACCAAGATTGAACTTTTTGGCGTTAATTCTAAGCGGTATGTGTGGAGAAAACCAGGCACTGCTCATCACCTGCCCAATACAATCCCAACAGTGAAACATGGTGGTGGCAGCATCAGGCTATGGGGATGTTTTTCAGCTGCAGGGACAGGACGACTGGTTGCAATTGAAGGAAAGATGAATGCGGCCAAGTACAGAGATATCCTGGAAGAAAACCTCTTCCAGATTGCTCAGGACCTCAGACTGGGCCGTTCACCTTCCAACAAGACAATAACCCTAAGCACACAGCTAAAATAACAAAGGAATGGCTTCGGAACAACTCTGTGACCATTCTTGACTGGCCCAGCCAGAGCCCTGACCTAAACCCAATTGAGCATCTCTGGAGAGATCTGAAAATGGCTGTCCACCAACGTTCACCATCCAACCTGACAGAACTGGAGAGGATCTGCAAGGAAGAATGGCAGAGGATCCCCAAATCCAGGTGTGAAAAACTTGTTGCATCATTCCCAAGAAGACTCATGGCTGTAGTAGCTCAAAAGGGTGCTTCTACTCAATACTGAGCAAAGGGTCTGAATACTTCTTACCATGTGATATTTCAGTTTTTCTTTTTTAATAAATTTGCAAAAATTTCTACATTTCAGTATTTTTCTGTCAAGATGGGGTGCTGAGTGTACATTAATGAGAAATAAAATGAACTTTTTTGATTTTAGCAAATGGCTGCAATGAAACAAAGAGTGAAAAATTTAAAGGGGTCTGAATACTTTCCGTACCCACTGTATTTTTAGTCATGTCAGTGGTGTCCACCACTTTGGTTAAGACTAAATTATCTCAACAACTATTAGATGAACTGCAAGGGACTTTATGCATACTCTTGTGTTCCAGAGGAGGTAAATCTAAATCACTTTGGTGATCCCCTGACTTTTCCTTTGCAGCTTTTTTCACACACGTCTGCGTGGCAGAACGTCTTGATTTTTATTTTGGCGCCCATGTTAACAAATTAGAGCATTCACACTGCCACGTGAGACGCATGACAGCGTCTGCAGCAATGCTTCACTATAGAGTCGAGGTCTCGCCTATCTTTTCAGCGAGCTGCGTGCATCTCCTGGCATCTCTTATGCCATTGACATTTAACCAGCCTCTGTTACCCCTGTCTCTGGCCTCCTTGATCTTTCTCTGGCTGCCTACCGACTCCTGGTCAACAACTGTGACGCCTTCCCATCTGGTAGCTGGTGTTCATGGTCACAACTCTATCTGCTGAAGAAGACTGCAAGATGTGCTTGAAAGCTCCCAGAGGGTTATCTATTCATTCATTTTTTTCAAGCATTTTTTCCCCCAATGTCCAAGTAGGAACATTCACACTCAACATATCATCAATGTTCACCATAACAGAAACCAAAGTATCTCCTGGATAATTTTACGATATAATAGATTTACGTTGTAGCTTAACTGTTAATGTCAGTGCTACCATAACCATGAGCCTGAAGCTGTAATTGTGCTTTGGTAAAGATAAATGTAGAAGGGTATCACATGTAAGAATGGGCTGCAGAGGAGCACACTTGAGAGGAGGGAGGCGGTAACATGAAGCTAAAGGCCACTTGCTGCAATCAAACCTGAACTAGGTTGCCCCTACCTGAGTTGTGTATTTACACACACCTTTAATTTTTTTTTAAACCGAAGAAGCAGATATTTCTAAAAGCAATGCCTCAGCTTGATTCAACCAGAGGAGTTTCACCAAAGCCTTAAAAATGCTCCAACCGTAAATCAACTAACATTGTCTATGTCATTTATTATTCGTCAAGGGGAAGAAAGAAAGAAAAACATGTTCAAATAAGGTCTAAGAGAAGTCAATTGCTGTCCCCTCGAGGGACCCTTACTGTAATGGAATGGAGAAAAGATGTTCAACACACATGATGAATCAGACCATATCTTTGAATCTGTAAGGGGAGTGGAAGGTTTTGAACCATGACAAGTGCATTAAATATTCATTATTGTGAGCAGTGGAAGTGGACGTTTGGGATATTAAAACCTGAGCCGAGCATGGGCAGCTTGGCAGTATTCATTACAGTGGCAGAGTTTTGTCCACTCGTGAGTTTTGACATTGCGGGCAATATCTTTTGTGTGGCAGCTCGGCCCCTCTGGCAAACACCGTACAGAAGAAGCGGAAAAAGAATAACGTGCTGAAAGAAGAGATTGGACAAGTCAATTACTGCAACCTCAGGGGAGCCTGGCAGCCTGGCTACAGTACAGACAAAGTAATAAGCAGTGATTTTCAGTCTCAGTCCCTTTACTGTAACTCAGCTGCATCATGTGTGTGTTTGTGTGCTGGGGTGTGTGCGATATATGGAAGACTGTGTGCATAGTGCGAGTGTTGTGCATATTGGAAACCATGTAGGTGTGTTTGTGCCTGTGTATGACATGCATGTAAGGAATGTGTGTCTTTGTACAGGAACCTTTTGTCTTTGTGTGTTCCTTAATATATGTGTATTGGGTTTGGTATGAGATAGTGTGTGTTTGTGTGTGTGTGGCTGGTTGTTATTCCTGTGCTTTCTTTTCCACTGGGATGCTTAGATGCAGAATTAAAGTGATTTCTTTGTCAGCACTTTGCAAAAACCCACTGTGACTGTGTGTGTGTGTGTGTGTGTGTGTGTGTGTGTGTGTGTGTGTGTGTGTGTGTGTGCGCGTGCGTGCGTGCGTATAGGACGTAATGCTCTTTATAAGGCTTAAGCAAACACCAGAAAGAGAGAGGTTAGATATCCTCATTAAAAAACAGAGATACAGGGGTTGATAATGAGGTAAACTTTGAGGAAAAAACTGAAACTTTGTGAGAGCAAGAGACAACATGCTGATTTCAAGTTATGATAATCTCCCAGAAAAAGAACAGCCCTGTGCTTTGGGCGCACATCAATTAGAGTTCGTTCACAAAGTGGGGCAAAGCAAAACAGCAGTGTTACCGGGAGGGAGGAGGTACTTACTACCAAGAAGACCATGTCATTCAGTCTATGCTGAACTCTGTCCAAATGTTAAAATGCTGGGCAGTTTGTGTTTAATGCCAAGCAACTCATTTGCACTTTATCGGTTACTTATCATCTGAGATGTCATATTAATACCTTGTCAAAGCCCCATTTCTGGACGCTGTAATCCACTGTGTCGGAGACAGTCCAGGATGGTTCACTCAGAAAGGCTCAGGAAAGCAGCTTTGTGATGCTCTTTATTGGAGATGGGGCTCTTGTAAAAAGAAAAAATACTGTTTGAAAACACATTCAATACAGCATAAATCTCACTTATGTGTTGCTTGTTAAAGTTTGTCTTTGAGTGTGAAATGGGCACATTGTTGCCGTTTGGGGTAAAACACTCACTACAACTACTTACACGTTTTTTGGTCGTCCGGCCTCAGTAGGCAAGAAGGTGAAGACGACTTACCACCATTAAGGTTACCATGTTCAGTTCTTATTGAAAGTGTTGGATGTAATTTTATTGTCTGGAGGCTGTAGTTTGTGGTGGAATTGTGTCATATTGAGATTTACATTTACATTACACATTTAGTAAACAATATAACCTTCATGAAGGCAGGGTTTATAGTAGGGCTGTTGTTTAAGACTGCATTAGGTTAGGTTAGAGGTTAGGTGGACCTAATTGTCATGGTGGTAGGTTGTCATTTGTCATTTTTATTGCCAAGCTATAAACATGAGCCTGAGGCTAGGCGTCTCCAAGAGCTGTTACCAACAAGGAGAAAGGAGAGTACAGTTATGGAATGGCGGGCTGCAAGGGAATTCACAGAGCTTCTTTTGGTTGAGTATTATGAGTATTTCTGTCTGCGTCTATTTGTTGACCTAAATGAACAGAAACTGACGGTAAGCACAGTGCACCATAATGAGTAGAGCAACGGTGGACAATTACCAGAGATCACAGTGTATGTCCAAAACTCACCCAATCCTGTTGTCCCACTGCTTCCTGCACTCAAACACAGATAAAATGGCTGGCTCATTTTGCACGCATATATCTAGATGTGATACCTAGATCGGCAAAATACACAGATTACTCATTTTTAGGTTGCTGTCCTGTTGTGTCACCCTTCAGATTTCATCTTAGCTTTGTGTTGTTGTTATTTATAATTACTTTTTTTTCAAAATGGATTAAATAGGGGGTTTGAATGGATTCAGATTTTTATAAGCAGATTAAAAACAGAATTCAGATTCAGTAAGCAGATTCGATACTCGATTCAGATAAAATGCTATCAAATAGTAGTTGACGACTACTATTAATTCAGTTGTCGTGACTCAATTTTACACTACATGCCACATTCACCCATTCACACACATTCATACACTGATGGATGACCAGTCACAAACAGAAACTAACCTTCATACACGATCATCCATTGATGCACAGCATCAGGAGCAATTTGGGGTTCAGTATCTGGCTCAAGGACTCTTCGACACGAAGCAGGAGGAGCGGGGGATCAAACTGATCAAACTAAACCTTCTGATTAGTGGACAACTAACTCCTGAGCAACAGCCCCCAGTAACCTGGCAAAATCAACTGGACTTAAAAGGGTAAAAAGCTCTTAAGTTGAAACCAACCAATCCAAACGCAAATGTGCTTGTGTTTTGGAACCAGATTTCTCAGCACTGCTGTGTGCTGTCCTCCCTCATCCTCAACCATGAATGAATTGTGATGTTTGAAGGAATGAAGGATGAGGGAAATTGATTTTAAAGAAAAAAAAGAGAGGGGTTGGGGAGGGAGGGAGAGAGAGAGAGAGAGAGAGACACAGAGCCAGAGCATTTATTCTTGGAAGACATTTAAGAAAACAAAATATATCACATCCAGGTGCAAAACCAATTCCAACTTAACACACATTTCTTTGAAAATGTCTACTGTCAGCAATGCAAAACCAGCCCATTTCTGCTCTACACTCTTGCTACAGCCCAGTAAAGCAAACACACACACACACACACACACACTCACACACTTACACACACAAAACACAGCGAGCAACTGGGTGCTTAGGTGCTAGGAAAGTGCATTCAGGCATTTTACAGTATTGAGGTCGGGCTCAGCCATGTTTTGCTGAGCTTCATCAATCTCCAAGAGCTGTTACCAACAAGCTGAGAGCAGAGGGAAGGTTTGGAAGGAAAAGAGGTGGAGAAAGAGAAGTGAAAGTAGTTGCATTCGCGGGAGAGAAGAAATAGGAGAAAGAAGAGGGAAGAAAGAACAGGGAGAAGCGGTGAAGGAGTGATGGATGGAAGAAGGATTGAAGGATGGAGACAATGTGAGAGAATTGAGAAAGAAATGGAGGATGAAGGGAGAATGAAAAGACACCGAAAGACTCGCAAAAGAAACTGAGTGGATCGCAAGGAAGTAATTGAAGAGGGGAAGATGCAACGAAAAGCTAGAGAGGAAATGAAAATTAAGGAGACCACATAGGGGGAGAAAAACAAGACACTTGAGAGGAGGGAGGAGAAGTAATGGATGTTGGGGGTGAGTAAAAGACAGGAAAAGAGGGATGAAAGAAACAGAGGAGAGGGGGGAGGAAGTGAGAAATATAGCAGGATGGGGAAAGCAGCTTTAAGGGAGAGAAGGAGAGAATCAGAAGGCTAGAAAGAGAGGAGAGGAGAGAGATACCAAGGTTGGAGTAAAATAAGCAGCTTATTAAAGGGACTGGGCTGGAGATGCAGAGAAAGAGCAGCAGCAGCTTTTTTCTTTGCTATCCTCCTGAGAAATCTGTGGGTAATATGTTGCAGAGGAAAAACATTTTGCTTACCGCCCCTTAAAAACAGGCTTAACTAGGGGAAACCAAAAGGCACAGCAGAGAGAGATAAAACACCGCTGCTGACGGCAGCCGATTCAGCTGAGGCGCTGGACAGAACTGGGTAGCCGTCTTTATCACCTTATTTAACATAACGTGACATTTGGTGGAAGCTGGGATTCACACATTTACAGTATCATCTGGGTGTTTTTGGTATTAGGGTTGTACCAGTAGGAACAAAAACCACAGTCTTTTGCTGAATCCATTGGGAATCTATTGGGAAACCCAGTCGGTAATGTGCACCAGCATCATCAATTAATACCTGACACAATACAATAAAAAGTATTCATTATCCATCCACAAACACTAGTTTATAAATGAGGTCAATGCAAAACACCATCTGCCTTTAATTTCAGCTCAGTTCAGTAGTTAATAAGACATGGATTCTCTAGTGATGAATTCTGCTTTCATTTTCACGAGCAGGTTCACATGAGGATATTTCTGCATTCACTAATGCAACAATATGCATTAAATCCTATTTTAAATATGAAATTACCCTGCATACTAACTTAGGTTTTTCACCTATGAAGGCGCCCTTAAACAATTAAGAAATTGGTTTGTTGTTTGTTTGTTGGTTTTTTCCAGCCTATTTTTAGGATTTGC
Source organism: Dicentrarchus labrax (assembly GCF_905237075.1). Classification (NCBI taxonomy): domain Eukaryota; kingdom Metazoa; phylum Chordata; class Actinopteri; family Moronidae; genus Dicentrarchus; species Dicentrarchus labrax. The sequence continues at coordinate 23,609,926 of NW_026136715.1, forward strand.
CCAATTATTAAGATACGTTTTCTCCTAGAAGATGTTTGAGATTTGAGTGTAATGGCTGTGCAGGCATGCTAGCAGCTGTGAAAGACACAGAAGTGCTTTGATAGTGCTCATAGTGGCAATGTTAAAGTTATTTTCTTTACCACAACATTAACTGTAGTTTGTGTTTTTGTACTAAAGAGCAGCACTTTAACATGTATTTGCTCATTAACAGAAGTATTAGACAAATTAAATATTTGAGCAAATGATGGATCATCATTTTAGTGTCAATACATCCATTATTTTTTCTGTAATACTTCAATCTGTACCGAAGTTGTGAACTGACGAATCTCATCCTCCCTATAGTTATGCGGCATTGCTAAAAATCTAGACCAGTTACCATGAAACAAGTTCAGGGGTGCATCTCGCTATCGGTTACTCTGACGTTTATTTTCTTGATGAATCCTTTAATTGTTTAGTCCATAAAACATCTAGATAAACTGTGCCAAATCCATCATGATTTTCTAGATTCCAACCTGTCTTCAATTTGCTTGTATTGTATTGTATAACAGTTCAAACTCCCAAAGAAAGAAGTGAGTTCACCAGGTCTCTGTAGTCCGCTTCTCATCTCTGCTTGAGGCTACATTAGCAGCTTCTAGCCTAACATCTCTAGTTCTGCATCAATTCTGAGTCCAACAATGTCATAGGAGAGCGATGCTAAATTAAAGTGGAGAACTCTTAAGGTTTTTGTTGTATGCTCTGCTGTGAATTGTATCAGCATTAGTTTTATGACAGGGCAGAGTCACAGTCCATTCTATTGATACATATAATAACATGTTCCTATTTATGCAACTTTCACAACCAAAAACTTTCATGATACTCCGAGTCTGAGGAAGTTCGACATGGTGTTAGAGCCCTGTGCGTGGTAGTATTGGGTAAAAGGTAAAAGGTTTATTAAAACATAACTTTTTTAATAATATAATAGCTCTTATAATAAACAGAATAGTATTGCTGTGCCACAAATAGGTATTTTATCACTTTCTGCCTTGGGTCTGCCTGGCTCACTATATGGCTCTGAACTGGGGAAGGCTAACCGCGTGGCTTCAAAGATAGTGGTGCACGCATACAAGGTTTCTTATCACCAGGGTATCACAAAGTCATACTTTCGCCATCCCGGAGGAAGAGACGAGAGATTGACAGAAGAAGACAGGGAGAGAGAAAAGGAGAAAAGGCGAGGGAGGGAGAGAAAATGTCAAACTGTCTGGCCTTTTCTTGGCGATCCCACCACTATGTCTGTCTGAAAGATTAATCTTCAGTCATCTTTAGATAGGAATCTCACACACACTCCTCCCCCTCATCATGTCCTCTTTCACTCAAATTCCTTCACTTCCTTTCAATATCGCACCTTTTCCCTGTTTACCCATCCACTTCTCTTATTTTAACTGTACTTCTTATTCTGAGATCTGCCTTTTTTCCAGCCTTTTCTGAGGACAGGATGCTCTTTCTCTCTCTGTTGAAGCCATTATCCCCTGCCTGGCCACTTATCTTCTATCTGTATCCCTCCATCGGTCTGTCTAGCCCACGGCTCAACACACTGACATAGACACACACACACACACACACACACACACGCACACACGCACACACGCACACACGCACACACGCACACACGCACACACGCACACACGCAGACAGCTCAATAGGGCCCTCACACACAGCTATCAAGCTTTTCCATTCCTCTGTAAACTGTCATATTGTTATCAGCAGGATTGTGATGGTTTTTTGGTCTCTTCCCTCATGGCTTTGGATGTGACACTGTGTGGAACTGCGCATCTTATCTACCAAAAAAGAGACAACATTTTGATCACACACCCTAACCCTCTATAACAGGGACTGCATTGGATATCTGAACATCTACAATACAATTTAAATTATTTAATTTTTTTATCTAGTTGGCGATAAAGAAATCCATGAATGTGTGATGGGACTGCGCTGTGAGTCACAGAAGCATGGTTTTTCTGTCTGTAGACAATTGGAATGGAAGGTTATCGTCCCTGCTATTTGTACCTCAGCAGGTTGATTTGAGGTTTAAAAGAAAGATTAGACCCAAGACAAGCTCTTAAAACTTGTTTTCCTAAAATAAAAAACATCTGTAGTGGAGTATTTACTGAGACTACAGATGTTAATGAGCTCGGCCACAGTTCCTTCCTTTTGCATAAAGTTCCACTAAATAAGATCTGATGCTGAAATGTTTTAACACACAGTGTGCTGCAAGGTAATAGGGTGCCATAGAAAGTGTTTTCTGCTGCTCAACTTGGAATATTGGCTAAAGAGAAGACATTTTGGAACTGCAACTGCACATTCATCCTGCAAGAAAGCTGTATGTGAGGAAATATTAGTTAAATAGTCAGATGTTGTCAGTTCAACAAAAAGATCAGTGATTGAATACGTTTGAAATAGCAGTGGAAGACTGACGGTAAAACTTTTAAAACTCCTGTGACTAAATGTACTGTACACAAAAAATATAACAGCCTACTTATAACTACTGACTGCGAAAGAGCTGCAAAATCTGTTTCTTCTTCTGGCACGAGCACTGTCATCTGACACGCGCAGTGATGTAGTTGGTGTCAGGGTAGAACTACAGGCTATTTGGAGCTTGGAGCTTGAAGGTAACAAGATATCTATGTGTGAAAAAGAAACTGTCAAACTCTAGGAATTCATTTGCTTGGCATTATTGTGCACCCAGCAGGTAACCTAGCTTGCTCAGTGGGCATCAGAAGCTTGTGCACAATACATCTCGCACACGTAGACCGACAAGGCGTCCACTTAAAACACTTTAAAAGTCAGAAAATATAGGAAGGAAAGACCTATGGGAAACAGAAAGGTAAAGTCACGTGATTAATAAAAGAGTGTTGCATTGCTGTTCTTTTGTCTTGTGTTGCAGTGGTGATCTGAGAACTGTGTATTGCGTCTTAATGTAATGTTTTGACCTGGCTGTAGCCTTTCACCCTCCCTGTGTGTCAGACAGTGGTAACAGATTTTACACCTACCATTAAATTTCAGACACAATTTCCTCTGCCGCAGTGGTCAGTCAGCAGTGATACATCAGCTGCAGCGTACATTTCTATAAATGTCCATTCCCTTCTCACATATTTTGCTCCTCTAAATAGAAACGCCCTAAAATAGATATTGCTGGAGACCGAACAGGAAATTTTCAACGGGGTGCAAAACCCTGATGCAGTTTTTAGTGAAAGCACATATGCAATTAGGCTTTTTAGCACCAGTAAATATCCCCCGTCTCTGGAGCTGTAGCCCTCTCTGACACATGCACAGTCTGTCAGACTAAACAATACACTCTGTAATAATCACAGCTGAATGGAAAATTAACTTTTTTATTTTATTTATGTTCATAATCACTGGCTTTTTGTCAAAAAGATTGGTAAAGGTATAATGTTTAATGATGCGTGTCATTGCACGGCAACAACAACAACAAGCCTAAACAACACATTAATATGAAAGGTTTATTAAGAATAAAAGCTGTTGTAATATTAAGGCACTGACTTAATTCGCTCAAGTGGAACATAAACTTAATGGTGGATGACTTTTTGGAAGAAACTGATTGATACTGATGAGGAATGACAGTCATTACAGCCTGTCATTATTAATACTACCATTAATGATTCTACGGATCAGGCCTGGTCTATGGGGCCTGTGGTGGTCAGTTTCAGATCAGGTTCACAACTAATTGATGGCATTTCATTTGTTGTCAAAAGCAGAAAGATTCAATGTTTCATGAGAACAAAATCCATCCAACAAGCTGCCTGATAGAAAGTCAGTGTTAAAGACACAGCACAGACAGGATGACTGAGGGGACAGATTGAGAGGATGGGAGGATGGGAGGGAGGTAGGGATGGAAGGAAAAAGGAGAGATGCTTACATGTTTCTCTCCTTCGATTCTCTTGTCAGCCTGCTGAACAGCCTCCAGGTACTTAAAATGCAACTCCATCAGTCGATCAACCTGGAGAGAGAATGAAACAGAGGCAGACAGAGAGAAAGTGAGAGATGCAGCATACAAGAAAGCAACAAGAAAATAAGAGAAATATGAGGGAGGAAAGGGAGAGAGCACAAAGGAGAGACAGAACAAGATGAGACTCAGAGGAAAAATATGGAAAAATACCATTACTATTCATTTTCTTCACATTAATCATTCATTGATTCTTTTTAACTGTTTGCTGTCAACCTCTTAGATTGTTGCAGGGAGGGTTTATGAAGTAGAAAACAAAGGCAAGCAAATACATCATCATTAAGATTAAGATGCATTGTATAACCATATAGGCATTACACATCCCCTAAAATGAACAAATAACTGAGGAAGTGGATGATGGAAATGAGACTCTGAGACTGGGGTGGTTTGGGGGAGAAGACATCCACGTTTGATTTGCACGACATGCAGCGTCCACGTCAAAAGTCATTGTGGGAGTAGCAGGGGGAAAAACTCCAGAAAAGTGTCAGGTTTGATATTTTAATCGCATTCTCAAGTTCTGTAACGTGGCAGAACTTGCACAGGTACAGAGCAGCGCAGACACCTGACTGAGTGACCTGAATGTGAACCTGAATGTATTTAACCTGCCCCCACCCTGTGGTAAAAATACGATGAAGAGATAAACACTCAGATATTGTCAGTTTATGATAATCACTCATTTTATCCAGCCAAATGTCTTGAAAAATTTAGCTCATGTGCTTTATATGGATTATGTGGGCGTGGACTGATCAGATTTGATTGACAATGTTAACAAACAAACCAACAACCGTCAACACATTTAGATCCAAATGCTGCTGATTAGTGCATGTAAATATGCAACATCAAAAAGAGGAAAACAGCAACAAGAAGAAAATAAACGAACCTTCTCACAGTCATTCTCTGTGAACTTGTTGAGGAGTCTGCTTCTCTGTTGGGACTTGAGATTTCTCAGCATGGAGGCAATGATGGAGCAGACGTGTTCTAAGGAAAAGAAAGTGAGAAGTAAAGCTAGAGCTTCCTCGTCTGTATCACCAAGACAGTATCTTAAGTTAGTTTATTGAAATAAGATACACACCTGTCTTAACAGAATAACTCAGATTTTTAAGAACCGCTTTCCACTAACTCTTAGACAAACACGTGTAAGCTTCCTATGATAGCGATTCATCAAAAAGCTCATAGTTTTAACTGAGGAGTATAACAGCAGCTCAAAACATAAACATTAAACTCCACAAAACTGATCACTGCAAAGCTCATTCACATCCACATTCACAGCCCCCAGAAAGAACAAATCGATTACTGCTTGATAATTTGCAATTACAGCATGCACCCAGCTAAGCATGGTTACTCTTACATAGAGTGCAGAGAACAAGAAGAGGGAGAAAATGTTAATGAAATTTAGAAATCAATTTTCATTTTAGGGCATGCTGGAACATGCGTAACAGTTTTGGCTGTAGCTAAATTACATTTCTCATGGTGATAGAAATTTGTCTGTGGCAGCTCTGGGGCCATTTACCAAGAGGGAGGTCTAAAAAGATGTTAATTGGCTAAATTAGCAACAAAAACGAGTTAGTCCTGTTGAGTGCCCTTGTTAACCCAATTCACGTACGGTGTGTGATGTCATTCAAAGAGCATCTTACTCACAAGCTGCAGTAGGTGACAATCCAAGTATAATATTTCTCTGTGATATTGAATAAACAATACAGTGTACACACAGGGGGAGCAGAATATGACATTGTAAAATCTCTGGATATACAGAGTGGGGAAAAAATGTAATTGGGCTTTATCAACAAGAGGTCAATATTCTCTCTCAACAAGGCTTTGCAGTTGCTAAGCAACAAGAGCACAGGAATCAATCCCATTTCTGCTTTTTAAAAGGGGTTGTGTTTGCCGTCAGCTCCCTTTCTGCAATCCCATACGACCCGCAGCATGCTTATTCACCATACTTGAAGGCTGAGATAACTAAAGGTTATAACACCTGTCGACACTGAATCTTTCAGATTAGTACCAATGTGACTGGCAGCACAAAAAGGCAGCAAAATGCACTGAAACACAATAAGAAACAAACAGGAGTCAATGGAATTCCTGCTGATTTAAAACTCTTATGTTCTCTTCTGTTACCCTTGTTACTATTAAACTGAATCTATACATGTTTTACCTTAAAACTCCATTGTATACCAATTATTAATGATGTAATTAAAGCCCCTGAAAACTTGGTTTTAAATCTTATGTATGTACGTCTCTATAGCAATAAATATACATGACTAATATACAATTAGCAACAATCAGTTTGGAAAACAAGATCCTAAGTTGACCAAATCACACAAAAGACATCCCTTAATTATACCTTAAATGGGCCTTAATATATCAACTAACAACTCCTTGTTGTGTGTTTTGCAGAGAAAAATGAAGGGTCTATTAAGGGATTTCTGTTTGAAAGTGTCTGTTAGAGTGAAATCCCGTCTTTACGTTTCTTTGAAAATCATGAATATGGACTGACTAAGTGACTGGTATGACAGGTATTACATGTAGTTAAGATTGTGTGCTCAGGTTTATTCCAAGGTTCCCTTTATTGTAATGTAGAGCTTATTGCCTGTACACAATGACAAGGAGGCTAACTGCCATTTCCGAAAGGACGCTACTTTATCAACTTGATCCGAGCGGTAATTGATGTCGCCACCTCCACGCCCTGCCGGGGAGGCTATTGATCGCTGGCTGTGGAATGTTCTCTCCGAAGAGTTTAAAACTAAACAGCAACTGCTCCGCTGAGATTTGTGAAGGTGTGGAGGCAGGATTACATTGTGGGTACATGATGGAGGGCAAGTAAAAGAGCCTTTAGAAAGGTGTCCAATCAATACTCCATTTACATGTTTTGCTGTACAGTTGAATGTTGAGTACAAAAACATGGAACAAACAAGAAAACAAGGAAAATACCAACGCAATTTACATTAACGTTGAACCCTGGCATCAATGGACTCTGGACTGTTATTTGTCAGATAATAATTGCTCTAATGTAAAGTCCAGGAGCTCACTATATGTGTTGGCCTTATATGATCTGACAGTAGCGTCAAAGATTGACAATCACTGCTCTGGGTAACTGAAGGTGAACTTGAAGTGCTGTACAAGAAAAGCTGGATATGAATGAATGTTTATGAGTTCGAGGACTTGGACCAGCTGTGAACACCCGAGCAGAGAAAGTGAACAAAAACACCTCAGGGCCATGAAGCAAAATGTAATGTACCATTCACAAAGAGAGTATTTTATGGTTAATGCAATAGCTACATGGTGTTCACCACAGCACAGAACTATACTGACTACAAAACTAAAACTACAACATCAGGTGACGGTGGCATTTTGAGACCCCGTAGAGTTTCGTCTTTTAAAAGAAGAGCACAAAGCTCAGCGCTTACTGCGCAGGCCCACAGCATCACAAACTTAAGTCGACTTTAACATCCACTTGCATAAACTGAAACTGCTCCAAAAGAGCTGCGTAATGGCCAACAATGAAACACTGTTGTTGGAGTTGGCACCCTCAAAAGGAAATGCATTAAACGCACCCATCACCTGGAACTACTTTAGAGCAGTAAAGGAGCTCTCAGTCAACTTTTGCTAGAGGGATATTTCCATACAGATAACACAATGTCCAACGTTTACTCATCCACTAATCACTCACCGTTTGCCTCATCTTTGCCCCAGGTAGATCCATAGCACTAAGTTAACATGCAAATAACCCTAAGCAGCCTGGATTCATTTATTGATTGACAGCTGAAGGAAGTGTCATGTAGTGTCGTTCTGAATGACAGAGGAGAACAGATAGGTGGCATTTCCCAGAGAGACAGATTGGGCCTGGACTAACTGTGCCCTGGGGAGAGCAATCAGCCTCCCAGCACCACAGGCTAGTCTGTCAGGGGTTAGAGAGACTGCGTTCACTGTCTGAAGCAGCAGGAATGAATTCTGGTTCTGAACTCTCAGAGGGTACGAATGAACAGGAAAGTCAAGATAAACAATTAGCAGTACATTGTGTAGGTGCAGGCTAGTGTGGGTTCCAGATGTGCTCGGCCTGCCAGACCGTCTCGGGGTCCCACGTGCTGTAACACATGAACGCGTTAGGATTGGCTAGACATTTACAGTGTAGGTGCAACTCTCAGTAGAGATGAAAAGGAAATGAGATGGTTCACTCGGTTGCTACTTAAATAATGAGCTCTGAAAAGAATGTTGTGTTACGGTGCATTAATAAATGTAAAAATTCCTTACTTTTAAGTACTAGTTACGATAACGTTAAAAATGTATCAACACCTTGGCACCCCTTTCGCTAACATTAGCAAAGTTATCTGAAAACTGTTTTTGTCGCTGTAGTGTATGGTCCATGTATGTCTCACACACATATGCTTATAGATGTGATGTACACATAAGTCACCATATCTATATATCTAGAAGATGATAAAAACAATTTCAAAAAAGTCTGACTCAACATTCTGAATTAAACGCATTGTTTTTTCCAGAGCTGATGATGGAAGTAGGTAAAGTGAGCCATCTCTCTTTCTTCGCATCTCTGTTGAGAGTTGCACATGTGCAGTACTGATCGAGCAGGATGTAAGGATCTGGCATTAAAGCCAATCATAATGTATTAATGCACATTAATGCAGCATCTCGAGCCGATCCAGCAGGCCGAGCACAGCTGGTACCTACACTGGTGTTACACCGTAGGGAAGAGACAGAGTAAACAAGCGCTGTAGCCTACATATCATATGCAGACGTGAGGACCACCCCAGCATCAAACCCGACCCAAGTGCCATTTACAGGTAAGTTTACATGTTGTTCAATGTGAGCTGAGCAGTTATACAAAATGGCATTGGCAGTGGACTTGAATTGTTTTTTGGTCATTCGTTCGTTAGATAAGGAGTAAACTTTAGCAGGAAAGCTACTGTATTCTTTTCTCAAAAGAACACTGAACACATTATTTACAAAGCAGAAAAAGAAAAAATTCAATTTCAGTTGGACTTTTCTTCTGACTGATGCATTTCTTCTAAATGTTGAACATATCCTGTCCTCAACTGTATAGTTGTTCTGAACCAAAACCTTTCTTATACACCACATATACCACAGCATATTTCATTAGTATGTGTTTACAGAGATGGAACACGATCAATCCCCACCAGAGGAAAGACCAAACGTGAAGATATTAATTAGATGGGTCTTTACACAGGGATCTAACAGTAAATCTCTCCCTCTGAAATACACTAATAATAGGATTACACAGCATGACTCTGACAACACAGATTACAATCGAACTTGTATCATGTAAAATGTTACTGATCTCAATCTGTGCCAAAGGCGTTCCGTGCTGGGAGAAGGGACGATCAAAGCAGAACTCCATTTGATTCTCTCTGCTTTTGACTGAAATATGTGATGTAAGTTTCATCACTAAATCCAGATAACCAAGTTTCTCTATTACAGGCACTTATCTAGTGTCATATATTCTGCGACGTAGTCATGCTTTATGAATCTCCATTTGTTAATACCAGAGGATAGATACTGCTGATAATGTAATGGGCTGATAAAATTCCATGTTTTATCTTTGTAATGAAATGGCTGTAATTTAGGTTTAGTTTTAATAAAAGCATCCTATTTCCATCAAATGGGCTTTTCCATCACCCCGTCCCCCCATGCTTACATACTTCCAAGAGAACTACAGAGCCATAAAGTGTGACAATTTTTTCAAATGCAGGTCTCTTTCTGCTAGCATGCCTCACTCATTACCTATTTTAGTGCAGTCATTAGAAAATAAGGGTCACGCTAAGGGCATTCGCTACACTCGAAGGTGTTTGTGTGGCATTCAAAACATATCAACTACAAAGGCCTCTACTCCCTCCCTGGGCGCTCATTCCCTTCTCCACCAGACAAACACCCACATGCACGCGAGCACACAAAGAAACACTTTTTTCCGAGTTGAAGCCGGAGACGGAGCTATGACTATTGTGCATCGCCATGTAAATTAGTTGTTTACTTCTGCTGCCTCTCACGCTCGCTCGCATCATTAGCCACCTAAATATAACAACCGGCTGCCACCAATTTCCATCATACAATCTCATTTCACTGGTAATGACAGAGTACATACACCAATAAACTGAGACCCTAAAAACAAGGTGAACGGCAGCGTTGTGACAAGCATATTCATGAGCAGAGAGAAATGTAATTTGTTGTTTGGATTTTTTTTTTCCCCTAAATTTTTTCTTTTTTTTCCCGATCCACTTACAATGTCTCTATTAATTATGCCGTTCTGTATGCTAATGTGGCCTGGCAATCCTTGGTCATTTGGGCTGTGTCAATTTCAGTAAGGATTTCACGGGGATCAATCTTTGCACTGAGGTTTATGATAGAGAGTGCAAGGAAATTAATGTGTGAGAGAGAGCACTGAGAAAAGAAGGACAGAGAAGTCCCTACCTCCTAATTACTTTTGTTTGAGGCGGCTGATAGTTAATTAATCTACAGTGTTATTGTGTTATTCTGGAGAACCACTTGATTCACAGCATTTTCAATTAGAAGTCTTACTGAGAGGGAGGGTTCACTCAATACGCCTTATATTATGACAGGCATCTCATTACGAGACGAATCAATGGAGACATGATGGGAAATCCTATACAGGCTCCAACTCTCATCACAAAGAAAAACAACATGAATTAATTATGGAAAAGTCATTTCAAAACTAAATGCTCATGCACATTTACATTATTATTTGTTAAAACTGTTAACTTGTATTGTTAAATACAGACTAATCCGCCAGATGATGTATGATTGCGCTCTCTACAACACCGCCATTACTGGGGTGGTCTGTAGTAGACCATGAAAGCACACATGTCTAAATTGATCACAGTTAGCAAAGTCATTTGTTCCCCCTTTTTTAATGTTACATAACACTGGCTATATAATTGCAATTCTATCTTGTTTAGTACACACTGTCCTAATATAACCCACTGTATTGCTTTGCATAATGTGTGCTGCATGTTAGAATTACTGTAATACCTGACAATACTGCATAATTATTTTCTGTATGATATGACATACATTCTCTACAACTGCTCTGCATACTGTTTATTTTCATCATCAATTAATCTGAGAATTTTTTTTCTTGATTAATCTATTAAAACAATAAGTCAGAAGCTCAAAAATATTAAACTTACCATAATGTAACAAAGACCAACAAATACTCACATTTTTTTAGCTGGAACCATCAAATATTCAGTCTTTTTGCTTGAAAAATAATTTTTACAATTAATCGATTATGAAAAGGTTTGCCGATTAATTCTATTTCGCTCACACAATTAACTGACTCATTAATTGCAGCTCCAATGCTTTGAAACTATTTCAAAAACTCAAACACGGAGGTTTATTCTTGACCTCTGGAATACATTCATATACTCAACATTAACTCACTGAACCTTGAGACTGGAACTTATTCAGTTTTATTTTTAATCTTCTATATCCTCTTAAAGTGAATGTTGTTCAGTCTCAAAACACAAGTCTGAGATAGTTTTGACATTGGCTTTGGGGTAAAAGAAAAAACATTAACATACAACCTTTACCCGACCTCCACAGGCTTGTGGCTTGGAGACATATTATGCAGAGTGTCTTAGATGAACTCCATGAAGATGTATTAAGATCAACATGACTTCTTACAATACAACAGACACTTGTGAACTGTGTTTTTTCCAAACTTAAAGTGTCTTGGACATATTTGCTGGTAAGACTGGAAAAGCAGTTAAAATATGATGTAATATTTTCTACATACAGTGCAGCGTATTTAGTGGATATTAATGGTCGCCTGTTTAATTCCGCCTTCAACCTTAATTATAGTCTATATTTATGCATATTTAAACAATCTGAAATGATGCAGTATGTGGAAGGATCAGGGTTTTTTTTGTCGAGTTCACATAGTTGGCTTTAAAGTATCCTAAACTGTCTACACCAGTGGGTTCACTCTGATCACAGTTCTAAAGCTGGAGGTATCAACAAACAGAGCTTCGGAGTTAAAGGGTCATCTTCATACTGTGGATCTCTACATACATCTTTGGCTGAGAAACACACACACGTATACCACAATTATAACCACAAAAATCTCACAGGGAGAAAAAACCTTCAGGGTGGATTTCCACATCTCTTGTTAAAGCCTGTCTTTTAAGTGTGTGTCTGCCTTGCCAAGAGCTTCAACACACAGGGGGGAAAGGTTTAACTGTTAGGACGGGTTATCTTCCCTACTCTTCCTCCTGCTGCTCGAGGAGGTCAAAGGTTAATTCATCCAGTCCCTGGGTGAGACTGGACACAATGGAAGACAATTTGTTCTTCTCTGCAGGGCTGGGAAGCCCCACCGGATGAATCAAACTTAATTAATACAGGCAGAGAGAGAGGAGGGGTTCCACATTTTGGACATGGGTAATCAAACAAAGAGCGAGAGATGGACAGGGTTTCTACCTCTTTGTCTTCCAGTCTTTTCTCTATTTTATTCTCTCACCCTGTATCACATGGACATCCTATCTTCTTTCTGGCTCTTGTTTGCACTTGCTATCTCTCACTCAGAGACAAGAGAGGTTCGAGAGCGCAGGCAGGAAAATCAATCAAGATTGGATTGATAGTGTAAACTGACAGGCCGAAGAGGCAGCAAACCGTGATACATGAGCAGATTAGGATTGAGTGCGTCTGCAGGAAACGGGTGTGACTACACGCTGCACAAAACTAGACACAGGAGAAGAAAAAAAATTATCCCGACATGATTAATGCAATCACTTCAATTAGCACACACAGCAAATTACTTACTTGCTTGGAAAATAACAAAAATTATGAGGAAGATTTGAAAGATGGTAGAAAAGTAGCCCTAACATTGTCACTTATCAACACCTAAGGCATTATCGTATTCATATAATAACGTTTAAGGAACATGTTATGTGAAACCTAAATGAATGTGATTGGTGTTTTTCTGAATATTTGAAATAGTTCAAACTAATTGCATGGCTTAGAACAGACTTTTCTGGGAAGTTGTTCCAAATCTGTGGAACTATATTATATTTGAAACAACTCTTGTTGTTATAAACTAGTACGCTTCTGTGCCTTATTGTTGAAAAATCAGATTACAAGCATTCCTCATTTTCTTCAGATTCCCTTGTGCTTAGGTAGGCAATCTGAATCAGGTGCACCACTAGTAATAAAAACTACTATACAGAGAGATAGTGACTTAATGTAAATACTTTGCATGGCTATTGCACAAAAAATGCCCAGAAATTGTATCACAAAATGTTTCTTAATTTCATGACAGTCCTCTAAATAAATAGGTCTAAAATTTGATTTGATCTGTAACTGGAGTTGGACCCAAACGCAGAATCCTGCCTGCTGTATTTGGTTTTAGAGATTGAAAGAAAGAAAGAAAGAAAGAAAGAAAGTGCACAACACACAATAATATAAATTACAGTGTGCGTTTATATAAAACAACATGAAACAAAAGGGCAACTAAACTTGCGGAAGCTTGAATGAGCAAAACATAAATACTAACACATAGATAAACTGAATTATTGGGGTTCCTGCTACCTTCCAGTCACACTTGTCACCTGTCACTTATACATATTGCTAAGCTTCATGGCTAAGCATGTGTGTGTGTGAGCATGTGGAAGAGCTCAAAACTTTGAGGGGCATTTGTGCATTTTCCAACAACATCAAATGCTGCCAATTTAAAATGCTCCTAGCCTGTTTCACAGTTCTCAGCAAAAGAGGAACATGAAAAGAATTTTCCAGGACTCATTTCTCAGCCATTTCCAAAGCTTGAATTTGTCAGCAATCGTGTTTTAACTCTGGTAAAAAAAAAAAACTATTTTCCAAAGAAATTTTTTAATTGTGTGTGTGTCTCATCAGATTTGTCATTATCAGACAGGCAACTGGTAATCTTTTTACCCCAGTGATCTGTTTATTATAACATTTGATTTGCTGCTGATGGAACTGAATTGAAAAATATAGCAATATTATATTTCATAACAACTTTAACTACTTGTCAAAACAGAGTGACATGTTTGCAGCTGATTGCAGCCTTCATGAAGAAATCTCAACTGTTGCTTTGTTCCAATTAGTGACTGACCTTCATGCTCCTTCTCTGAAGCACCCGTTTTCTTCATCTTCTTGGGCGTTTTCATGAAAAGTGGAAAGATGGTTCGCAATCCCAGGATGTCCACAAACTTATGGCAGTTATCTGCTCCCTCTGGTCCAATCATCCCATGGTCCAGGACCTTCAGAGCACTGGTTCGAGACATTTTTTTTCTCTGCAGCAGAGAAAGGAAACAATGCTTAAGTCAGACAATGTTGTTCCAATACAATCATACAAAGAACATGCACATTACCACTAAAGTGGCCTGAGAAGGCAAGTCTACACTTAAAATAACTGCCATAAACCTTTTGTGTTGTGAGTGAACTGGTAATAACTATCTTATTATTATTTGAGCATTCATTATTTCATTTCTAGCAGTATTGTTCATGGGAATGACTAAATCAACTAAAACATGGACATAAATGGACCCCAGACTTTTTACCTTCAAAGTTAAAATAACAAGTGCAACAAACTTGCTTCAAACATGGCTGCAAAATGGGCAAAAACGCAAGAGGTCCTATCTTAAGCCAGAGTTGTTGGCTTGTCTGTTTTAGCCTACAGTAGAAACATGTCGGTTCAACATGGCAGCCTCAATGGAAGGCGACCTGAACATATAACTCATTCTAAGGTAACAAAAACACAGTAATTCTTATTTTCAGGTGTACACTAATTAAAACATAGTTATACATATTATATTCCATTTCTGCCAATATATCCTCCTAAATGTTACACATTGGACCTTGTTATGTTATTCCCATCATGAGCCAGACATGATGAAAATAATGTTTAACAAAATCATGGAAACTAAAAAACAAATGCCAGTTTAAATCAGAGGTTTTTAAAAAAAGAGTAATTGTTTCCATGTTAATTGAAACTCAAGGTCACAAACCAATTAGTCAAACAATAAACCTCAAAATGTGTCTTCCCGAACAAATCAGTAGTAATGTAGCTATTCATCTGTTTCCCATCATTAAAGCTTGGCATGATAATAGGGACCAACTGTTTCCTGCTCTCTCCACAACCCTCCACCTCCCCCCCACTCCATGCCTCCTCTCAGGAAATGTAGCTGTCTGTCACCGTGTCATTTCCTCCATTCCCTCCAATGACAGATGACAGTGTTTATCTCAGAGGAGGGACACATATTTCAGGCAGTTGAGTCTGGTTCTCCAGACAGACACATTATATATGATGGACGGCTGGAGAGGCCAGGGGGGAGCGATACACTGTGTACTTTCTAAAGGGAAACTGGGCAATTCAGTTGGTAGACAGCTGACTTAACTCAACATCCTGATGTCGTGAACTACGCTGCCGTCAACGCAACATGTCGATGTCTAGTGGGTACAGGCATGACAGCAGCAGTAGGTTTATGATTCGACTCAAATTCTAGATGAGACTGAATCACTCAAAGTCTGGCCAAAACATGCACAGACGTGATCAGAAATGTTTCGACCTCGCCTTAAAAAGGTAGGGGAGCTGTTAAAAAATATTGAATTCATTTGATATTTTGTTAAACTACTGGTGTTACATTCACCATGATCTAGTATCTGGTTTTTAGACACGTGTGTGTAAAAATGGTTGCAGTAAATCTCATCTCTGACAAACATTTAGTTGTGCCAGGAATTCATCAAGACACCAGGTGTGCAATCTGTATGTAGCACAAGGCTGAAGAGGCTTGGTAGGAATTGAAATTGAGTTTTGATGGAAAAACCAATAACTGTGTCTCAGTAAGTGGAGTTATTTTTTTTTTTTTTATCTCTCTGCGTTTGTTTTTATTTTAGTGTCTTGTGTCTTGGTTAAAAAACAAGAGCTGATCTCCTGAGACTATAATGAAACTAATAATGTTAAAACTGATAATGAAAGATATGGTGAAAAACCTCTCTAGTCTCTAGTATGGGCCAAGCTGCAAAAAGTCTGGATCCCTTAATTCCCATAATGCAACTCAATAACATCCTCCTTTGACACGAGGAGTCAGCAACCTTCACTATCTTAGAAGAGACATCTTTTTCCAAAATCACAATGTTTTTCTTGAGGCTTAAAACGTATTTGAGGCTTATAATGCTAATTTCCTGCTGTAGATCAAGCATACTGGTAACCAGCAGCATTGGTGGCAAAAACCAACACATTCATCCATGCACTATTCAATTCTCCAATTCTCTTTTATTTTTTGGGCTTTGGAATCCATAGCTAGCCTAGCTAGGGAGACTCAAGACTTGTAGCCACTGCTTTTGAGGTTCAGCAAAATATAGAGTACAGGTGGCAGGTCAGGACGTAACATATAAAGCACATTTTAGTTAAAAAATGTTAAAACATTTTCTTTATTCGGTGTGTAATGGCTACACATTCTTACAGTTGGAGAATATAAGAATTACTTTAGGGCTACAACAATGAAAATGTTAAAAAGAAATAATTCTCATATAATGTTTTCTCAAAGCCACAGGGAACCACTGGAGAGCTTGAGGCTCTGCAGTCATCAGTTGCCTACCCGTTTCAGACCATCTTTTTCTGACTGGTAAACGTTCATGTCTTCCAAATCCCACATCTCCAGTTTGTGATGCAAGCTTTCTGTTAAGAATCTGAAGTCTAAATGAAATCACTGTGACATCAGAGTTATTTTGTCAAACTTTAGAAATCTCCCTCCAGAGCCACAGAAGACCTTAATTGTTTCCACGTGCTGTGTAGTACTGATCATGTAGAGTAAACTGACTGTAATTTGAAAAAATTGGGAGGGGTTCCCTTTTAAAGAGATTTTTATTTCTTTCTTCTTTTACAATTATTTTTATTCAATTTTATTGTGTTTTTTAGTATAGTTTGTGTATTGGGTGTATTTTGTGTATTTTGCATTTATGTCATAAGCGATGATACTATGCTTTCTTCATCATTTTGACTGTATTTTGAATTCAGATGTGCTGGACAAGAGTCACAATTCTTTTTTTTCTCCAAGAAATATTCAAAAGAAATAAAATATAGTCAGCACAATGGGTCACCTGAATGATCTAGTATTTAGCTTGAATGAGTTAAAGTATATTATAATAGATAAAACAACTGCAGTAGGTAAAGCGTAGTTTTATAGCTACTCCCTAGCTGATGCATCTCCTAAAGAGTGTAACTACACATAAGGACCACAGCAGCAAATTATATGCTGCATGGGGACTGCAAAACAACTGTCACTGGTCAACTTGGATACTGTTAACAGTGAAGACAACATTGAACATCAATATCTAACTATGTTCATGTTATATTATGCTACTTTGTTAGCACAGTAATAGGTTCATTTTCAGGAATTAGTAGAAAAGGGAAACTTTTTCCCATCATCGCTCTGTATCAAGTGCATGAAAGAATGTAAAAGTGGTATCTTAGAGGCTAATACATGAAAATGGCCTGATAATGTAGGACACATCCACCTAGTGTCACGGCAGTGGTATCAACAGGTGAAATCCAACACTGAACTATAAATGAATTATGTTCAAGAGATCTGCAGCAGGGCCGCTGTTTAACACACAAGTATAAATCCTCTTGTGCTCGCCAATGTTCATGTTCTGTTCTCGGTGCACTGTGAGTATTAGGCAGAATGAAAGGTATCAGAAGTGTAATTATCTTTCATTCTTACAATTAATTTCTAAAAGTCATATCTTGCGCTGCTCTTTCTCCTCCGCCTTTTCTGTATTTTTTCTTGCTGTGTCCCTGGTGGTTCACTTAACAGAAAAGAGTTTTTGCATTCCACTAATGAGATATTGATCTGAACCTTAAATCTACATCTCCAGTGATGTGATTATCAGCGCAGGGGTGCAGAAGCTGTAAAGGTTCCATAAATGCGTGTAATGTGTCTTTATGACTCTTTAAGGTCAAATCCCTGCCTTCGCTGCACTCCACCAACTGTTGATTGATTGGACTTGAAGTCTCACCAGTCAATACAGCAGACAGACGTGCTGTTCTGTGCAGCACTACACCATGTAATGCTATGAGTGTTCAAATTTTCGCAGTTCAGAAAGCAGTGGAAGAAAAAGGCTCTGAACAGATTGTATATCAGGAGATGTTCTGTGATGGACTCAACTTTGAAGAATATCTTATATTGCACTGCAGAATTTTTTTCCCCCATTTGTTGTAAATTCCGCTTTACTGTAGCACTTCATGTTGTAGGACACCAATATTACATTGGGAACACACTTCATACATAATGCATTTGCTTTTCTGGTAATTGTGTGAGGGTTTGGCAAAAACAAACCTATTAAGTGACACTGATTATTAACTGCAACAAATATTTTCTTGCATCTGACTCTGACAAACTTTATAGAGTTAATGAGCAGTAACATCACTATTTTTAGCTTATTACAAAGCTTGATCAATACTTACGCACCAGCAAACAGCTGTCTGCATTGAGGAGACAGTCTAATTTAAAATCAACTGCCCTGCTTCAACTGAATTTGACTGATGCAACCACTGCAGTTACATAATCCACTACAAGGTGTACACAGTTTGGTTATTTAGTTTAACTTCGCTTGCAGCACAAAGGTTGCTCTTTGGCAGCTGACTTCTAAGTTTCTGTTGTCAAAGCTTCCCTCAAGCTCACAAATTTTTTAACTTTTCAAAACAAATGTATGACGGACATTCTCTCCCACAGTTTCCTGCTTCCTAAAGATTTTTAAGCTAAAGTTCATTCTCTCTTTTAGAACAAAAAAAAAAAAAAAAAGATAGCTTTACAAAACAGTCTGCAATTGTCTGACCCTTCAAGCATTGTTATTAGTGTTTACTTAACCAAAGCCTGCTATAATTTGTCCACCAAAAATAGTGGTTAAGCAAAAACTGTTAAGGCCCAAACGCACAATTGAAATGCCAAAAGCACAGAACCAGCAGCATTTCGGGGAAAAGATTGCTATTTATATATGTTTATTTATCTAATAATTAATTATTATCATCATTATATAGGTTTATTGCAAAAAAATATTGTCCTCTGGGGATGAAAAATCCTTATATTCTCACAGGAACATTGGAGGTTAGTCAGTTGTGTTACGGAGAGGCCAGTCTATACAATAAAGTCATACTAAATGGTGTGCAATATGTTTTTTGTATTCATTTGAACAGCCAGGATAAGTTATATGTAATAGTTATTAACAACAATCTACAAGAGAACATTTTACACTACAGCAGACAGAAAATTTTAACACCAACATACTTTATGTCAAAGCAGTCACAGCAGCCGACGACACAGAACTAATGCATTAAGACTGCGAGATGAAGAGGTAGAGACAGCGCCTGGATGTGACCCACGACTAGTTCATCATAGTTTAGGATGATGCAGCGCACTGAGGTTACTGACATTTCAATGAGGAGACAAACGTATATAATGTGGATCTATTGTTTTGTCACTATTAGAGACTCCAGTCTGCAGTGTAGTTCATACACTTCACTGATAAACCTCAGAATTTTAGAGTAACATTAAGCTTCATGACCACAAAAAAGGTTTTATATCATGTCGACACTTCTGACCATATTCGCAAGCTCCCTCTCTCTCTCTCACTCGTCCACCTGAGCTCTCTTTCGCTCTCTTTCTGTTGCGAGTCTGACAAAAATATAACTTTTTTTTAATCAATTGATGGTTTTTATAATGCCTGGTTTTAGGGGGTGCTGCAGCCTCCATGCAAGCTTTTTATTAGTTTTAGTTCTATCCAAGCAGGCACAGTTTCAGTCGCTGGGTTCTCATTTGACGCTCCAAAATAGAAACAAGGTCGGAGTAGGGACGTCAAGGCAGTGTAGCGCGCCTCAAAACGCTTCTGGTGTGCTTTCAGCCATTTAAAACAAAAAGTATACTTTCAAGTTTCAGTGTGTTTGGGCCTTTAAGGTTATAAACAAAGAAGGAGACATATTGTGTGCTTGTCAAAACCATGTTAGTGCATAAAATATATTTGAAACAATGCAAACAAGGAAGTTCTGTCATGTTCATAATTGAGTGCTTGTTGGTTATTTTAGAGTGGTGAAGGAAAAGGTATTTAATCTCAATCCATCAACTGATTTCCATTTTGCATTTGAACTACATTTTGTATGTGGTGGTATAAGTGACGAAAGCATTTCATTAAATAAAAACACAAACTGGGTTGACAGCATGAGCTTCAATAGTTAGCATAGCTGGACAGAAAAAGTGCACCACCTATATAAAACCTTAAATGTGCCCTGTGGAGATTTTGACCACTAGTAGCGCTATGGAGCAGTGTTCTTAAAAGTGGGTTCCCTTTCTGTTTGGAGCATGGACACATACAAAACCAGTTTCACCCTATTCCACTGATCAACAGTTGGTGGTGCCAACATACAAAGCAAAGCAAAAGGCAAGCAAGAAGACAGCAAGCTAGCAAACACAGATGTAAACAATGCACAATTGTTTTTTGGTTTACAAGAAAACTATGGGGAAGACTATGTACAAATTAGAAAGACTAATTGTTTTCACTTGCCCATTTAAATAGCCTAAGAGTGAGTCTTACCACCGGTAGTTTTTATAGTTTGCCTCACCTGAGCATGAGGTTCATTAGCTGAAGCCCTTCCCCTCTGAGGAAGCGGTCTCGATTGGCTGGCAGCATGAGGCAGGAACACAGAGCATCGAAAAGGTTCTCCATCATCTCCTGCTCCTCGGCTGTGGACGGGTTGTGACGTTTGAACACCTGAGTGGGGAGGCAGGAGGAGAGAACACTGAGGAAGGGAGCATTTAGAAAGGAAACCCAGACGAGCACGTCGCTTTTGTATTAAAGGGAAATTCATTGAAACACAGTTTCCGAAATCATTTAGAGGAGTTCGGGAATGTGGGCAATATGAGCTACTTTAAAGATGAGATGGAATAAGCCTAACATGACTCATACTATAATTAAGAGAATAGAAAGAGGCAGGGTGGCCGGATGCTAACAGCCACTACCACAATGCTGGTCAATGACACACTTTAATAGCTAATTCGGTGGGTTATAAGACATATTTTGGTAGTCCTACTCTGGTTGGTGCCGACAAAAAGGCAGAATATGCTCAGAGCGTTCTGAAAATTCAGGGATGAGTGTATCAGTTGGATGAAAATAGGGTTAAAACTGGCCTTGGGTTAGACAGAGTTTGGTGTGTACCCACCACAGAGTATACACAGATGCTCAAGTTTGAGAAATTACTGAGCTTTACCCCTGCAAGGCTCAAATGGATGATGGGTAAAGTACAAGGGTGGTGGTAGAGCAAACTAAGAACAGAGTAAAAGCAAAAATCTTACAGATAGTTGCTGCAGCAGCACGTCAATGCCATCCATCTCTCCCAATAGTTCTCTGGTATCTGTGGGAGAGAGAAATAAAGAGAGAGGAAGACTAAGAGATAAAAATGAAGTAACAGGACAAAAGGGAGATTAAATTGAGATGGTTGCAAAAAACAGACGTTTAGGTAATGGGAGGGAGGACAGAAAGCAGTGTGAGAAAAAGGTGAATAGGTGAAGAAAAGCAAAAAGAGTAAAAGGCAAAGAGAGGGAGGGGGTGCAACAAAAGCATTTGATTAGCATTAACACTGATGAACACATTGGCCATGAGGGACCTTAAGAGGAGGAAAATGAGGGCACTGAAAAATATATATCATATTCAAACAATACAGCTCTGCTTCACAGTGGCCCCAAATGGCCGTCTTAAATTTAAGGATCCCAACACACAGAAATCCTGTAAATGGACATCAGGAAGTGGCACAACACAAACCCTGTTTACCAACAATATGTTGTGCTTTGCATATGTTACTCTCTCTGGGCAGTAAAGTGTTCATAACTAACAGAAGAATTTCATTTGAAAAATATGTGAAATCTACAGGGTTTTAATTAGTAAGGATGAGATGCTCTTCTCATTCGTAGCAGCAAGTATTTTTACATAGAAACCCTTCAGAGTAGCTTTTTAAGTCAAATGTGACAGCAGGAAGCGATAATTACATTCAAATTAACACATCAAGGATTTACCCCAAATTGTCATTTTCCTAATAGTGGTGGTATGATTTGCCTTATTCTTACTTCAAGACACTGACAGTATTTTAATAGGCAACATTATTCATGTGAAAAATAACATTTTCGGTTACATTTTTTGGGGGATTTGAAGTGCAGGAAGGAGAGGATTAATGGAGTCAGCACTGGTGAAGAAGAGGAGAATGAGTGTAAAATGAAACACGACTTCCACTGAATATCAATATGGCTTGTACCATTAATGAGAAGCTGTCCAAGGACTTGATAGTCCTGTGGCTATCTGAGGCTTTACAGGGTTTTAGTGAGAGAGGGAAAGGGGAGAGAAGACAGCAAATAGACAGGTGAGAGAGAAAAGAAGTGAGACTGGAAGACGGAGAGGGGAGTGGGAGAAAGAGGAATTGAAAGATGGAGAAGAGACAAATGTAAACATAAAAGGTAACATGAAGTAAAAGAGTTAACGATGGAAAATAAGGGCATAAGTAATAAATGCCAGGAGTGGTAACACAGAGAGAGAGATGGAAAGACACAAAAATTAAGAGAGAGAAGGAAATGGCAAGGCTGAAAAAGGAACAAGAAAACCCAAAGATGGGTAGAAAAAAAGAGGATGAAAAGACAAAGAAATGAGGGAGAAAAGTGAATAGAAGGGATAAAGAAAAAGTAGGGAAGGAAAGAAAAGGGGGGACAGAGCATGTTTTTGTCTGTTTGAGAAAGCTGCGAGGTGAAAGAAATGGGGAAGATGAATTAACATCATTTGAAAGCATTCACTGAGATACTCTTACTGTCGTTGTTTTGCAGCAAGATAGCCAGGATTTCACTGCAGTACAGCTTGTTAGCATCAAACGGCATCTTCGCCTGAGAGGAAAAGGGAAAGAGACCAAATTCAAATTAGCCACTCATCTTGATCTCCAGAGTATTAGAACATCACCATGTATTCGACAACAAAATATGCAAAAGCAGAGATTCTGCCCAGTAAATTATATGGTTATGTATGGTATACATGACGGTTTATCTGAACATACATTTATTTGCATGCATACAAGCATAAAAGAAACTACTTTACTACAGCTGTAAACAGAAGAAACTGTTAGCATATGGACATTTTCCACACACTTTAGTTACATTTCATTATTTAAATAATCACCCAACTGTGAAGTCAGTAAATGGAGTTATAATACAATAATGTGAACCATAAAAGCCTATGCAACTGTCATAATGAGGCTTAAAATAAATTAAAAAAACTGACGGCCCACAAGATAAAATGAAACACGTCATGGTGAACTGAGCACTGGTGAAATTACCTCAGCACATCACATTGTTATTTACTTGTTTTAGAGCACCCTGATTTAATACTAATCATAATTAGTTGTGGAATAGAAGGTTTGCAAAAAAAGATCAAGAAAATACCTAGCGCTGCACCTAGCAATTTTCTTAATCGATTAATCTAGATTTATTTTATCTGGGGATTGTTATCATTTGCTATATATGCCCATCACAATTTCCTACAGTTCAATGTGATGTTTTGAAATGTCTAACAGTCCAAAACTTCAGTTTAAAACCGAATTTAAACAAAATATTAAATTAATTTATTGCCGATTGACTAATTGATGCAGCTCTAAAATGAAGATTAACCTATGCTCTGCCACATTCTTACCTTGATTCTCTTGAGCAGCCACTGCATGAGTCCCTGCTGAGCTGCCTCGGTGCACAGGCCCGGTCTGAACTCTGCCATATTTTCTATGATAGCTGAGAAAGGATATAATATAAAAAAATATTATTTCAACCTTCAAGCTCAGTGTCTGGCCCTGGTAAAGTATCCTTGAGCAAGTCACTAAAAACTTGCTGACACTATTGTCAGTATATAATTTGTGGACAGAGCTTCAGGGTCTGAAAAGTGAAGCCAATGTGTAAGTACTAGTGCTGTCAGTTGAACGCGTTATTAACAGTGTTAACGCAAACCCATTTTAACGGCGTCAATTTTTGTATCGCGAGATTAACGTTCTTTTTGGCCTAGCACACTTTGTAGTTTTTTTCACATGCTGTTGCAACCATAGATATACATAATAAAGGCTAGATGTCTTACGGCGGAGTCTCTAACGTCATCACCGGCAGCCATTTTGTCACAGGCAAGCTTTCTGGCGGGCTCTGTGGTACCTGATGTAAGGTGAGTGATCTGCACAAACACAAATACTCTTATCTCGCTGAAATCTTGAAGGATTTACAAATGGTTTGGTTTCTTACAAACTTTAACGTGGCTATAATTCTGGATGCTTGAACATGTTGAATTTCTCTTTTATTCATAAGTATGCAGTGTCATAACTATATCTCTGACATTTATAACAAACCAAACCGTTTGAAAATCGGTAGAAAATTGAGCAAGTTATGGTTATTTAAAAAGTAAATGCACCATTAAAACAATGTTAGGAGTGAGCAAGCTGACTGTGGCAAGATGGCCGCCAGGTGCGGACGTCGACTTCCATTGGCCAGCAGCACGGACGAGATATCTAGCCTTTATTATGTATATTTAGGGTTGCAACAACTAGAAATGTTAGAAAAACTACAACACCACAACGGATCTAGCTAGACTGGAAACAAAACAACAGGCACGCCACACACACTTGTTTAAGAGTACTAGACGTTACGTTTTGAGTGGATGGCGAGACGCCAAAATGGATGCCAATGATATTCTGAATGGAAAGTTTACTTTTAAAAAGTTTATGATCTCAATCACTAGTTTCAAGTCTTCTTCCATACAGCATATGGTCCCATTTAGAGTAAAATAAACAATAAAGCAGGGTATGCTTTAGGGCGTGGCTACCTTATGATTGACAAGTCATTCTCAGAGAGTCCGTCCAGCTCATGCTGATTCAATATGAACCAAGATTCTGGTAAGTCATTGCCTAATTCTTGCCTAAAATGTTTTCTGAAACATATTTTTGTGTACAAAAAACAAGAAAGTTTGTGATCAGGCAGGCTGCCATTATTTCATGCTTGAAAACTGAGACAAAATCCAAGCACCGTGCACCTTGCACTATGTCACTCACTAGTCCAGTTGTCCAAATATGGTCACTATTGGCTCCAAAAAACAAGACGCTGTTGGCCATAATGCCAAACTCGTGGGTTCAAAATGGTTGTCCACAAAACTATGGCCCACATCATGTTAGGTTTACACGTGGGCCATGGCTGACACCTAGAATTTCCCAACAAACACACCCATCAGAAATGGTTCATTATTGGTACCGATACTGATCTTATTAAGTGACAATTCAGTGTTTCTAGTATCTGGGAATGAGTGAGCACTGTTTTATATTGGATCCTTGCTCAGTATCAGCATACACCCTCAGTTGAGGTATTGGACAGAAAAAGCTGGATTTGTGCATCCATACAAATAAGTATCACACACTACTGGTTATGTGTCAGACTGAGACTATGTCTAAGGCTGTCACACAAGATATGCTCAACTGAAACGCCTCTCAAACACAGGTGGTTGGACGGAAGAGTAGAATCTGGGGAGATTTGTGTTGTGGAATTTTCAGCGTGACTGACGCACTGATTGATCCAGAGGGGAAAGTAAGATGACAGGTTGGTGGTGTGTCTGCTTCAGTAAATACTAGCACCTTACTATAGTCTTTAATCAAAAACACTTTGGAGAAGAAGAACTGTGTCATCTTTTTATAGAGGGTTCGTCTGGGCTCTGTATCAGCTACTTCTAATATTATCAAAGCTGCCTCTGCCACATGATATCTCTATAACAGCAGACTGTGGCAGAAGGGGACAGAAAGAGAGAGAGAAAGAAGATTGTTGGGTGAAAAAAAGAAAAACTAAGGGGATTGAGGGGAGGCAAATAAGCAGAGTGGGAAAGCAGATGGGAGGCAAAGAGGTTGGAAGACAAGTCAAAGACAAGGGATGGGAAAGCTGAGGGAACGAGGAAAATTTAACAAGAGCATAAAAACAGAGTTGGGAGTGAATAAAAAAAGAAATAAGACAAATAAAATACAAAAGAGCAACATCTGGGGAGTGGAGCTGCAGATGATAGAAAAATTTGAGAGAAAGAAGCAGAGGAGGAGATGGAGAGGAAGGGTTCTGAGAGAGAGAGAGAGAGAGAGAGAGAGAGGGGGAACGGCCTTTATCAGTGATTCAAACAGAGCAGACAGACAGCATCCTGGAGGACAGCAGGCTCAGAGCAGAGAGCAGCCAAGGAAGACAAAAGGCTTATTCAAGCTTGGAGCGCTCCCTTGATACACACACACACACACACACACAGACACACACAAACTTGAATAGAAGACGCACAAGCACTGCTCCCTTGATATAACCCACACTCGCACACGGAGCCAAATACACACACCTAAACAGCCCTCCTGACACTCGGCCTCAATCTGGCAACAAAGAAAAAAATCATCTCAGTGGGCTCATTCAACACAAAAAGAGCTGAGAGGCAGAAAAGTCTGATTCATGTGAGGCTAAATACAGAGACCATGACTTCTCAAACTATCTGCTGGCCCATGGCCCTCTCCTAAACCTCACGTCTACATTTAATGCTCTCGAGTCTTTTCCATAAGCACTCTATAACATGTATGGCTGACTTTGAGCCTGACTTCAAACCTGACTTCACGCCTCAGAAAAAGAAAAACTCTGGTGGTACGTTGGTACGTGTTTCCTCTTTGTCGAAACATTTAAATGAGAGGTTGACGCATTCCTTTTCGCTGTCACTGAAAAAGTGGAGGACACTTGGCAGCAGGGGGACGTACTGTTAAAGCTTAAAGAATACAAATACAGTTAGTCTGTGCCCTCTGTGTAACGTCAAACCCAAGTCCTGGAGGACAGCCTGTCACTGCACTGCTCAAAGCTCTAACCCTGGCTCATACACACCTTAAAGGCATACCTCCCTCTGGAAGAGCCTGTCATGTTTCAGTACCAAAGCAAGACGAGGGCGATCAATTATTCTTCCTCTGAATATTCAAATATTATTGAGCTGCTGTCTTTTTCCATCATGTGCAGTATAGAAGCGTAGAGCATACTGTGCAGCACCTAGAGTGTGCGGTGAAATCCGTCCCAGATATTTGTCCCACATGTTTTGAATATAAATGAACACACAAAGCTGTGCAGCCACTGAAAGCACCTTCCAGTCTAGATGTTGTAGTGCTCATAAGAACAGCTTGGTTTTCTGCTGAGATGCATGTATGGGCAGATTAGTTAATTGACCTTGCTTCGACTGCTACTCCTACCCCAGAAAGTAAGAAATGTGTCATGTTGCGTCTTGTGATCAACTTGTGCCTGCATTTTAGCTGATTTCTGACCAATTTTTCAATATCTCATACAGCTTTACAAAGTACCAGAGCTGGAAGGAAATGTGACACATTTTCCGCAGCAGTCTGACAAACAGCAACTACTATTTACATAGGAGGTGTTAATTAATCAGTTCTCTCTCAGAGTGCTGGGATCAACTGGTTATTTTAATCATGGTGACAGTTTATATAGATAGTATTAGTTCTCTCTAATATGTATTTATATAACACTATGATATTATAACAGCGGTTGAAAGTTTCATCATTAAATCACACACTTTTTACACACTTGTTTAAAGACTCATTTTCACACCATCTCATGCATCTGTACGAGGTTCAGTAAATTGGACATAAACAACATCTGTCCAGTTTTCCGTGACACGGGTCAATTATTGTGTGATAAACTAATTATTTAGAATTATATTATACATCATAATATATGTTATATATCACATAGTCTGGTGAAAAGTCTTTCATTTTCAATTAATGTTTATCAATCGGCATCCTGGCCAACAAAGCTAAATCAGCTAATTTAGTGCTTTAGTGAGTTTGTAAAGCATGCCAGTGATGTTAGCAACATGCATGATCAAACCCAAAAGTTAAACATCAGTGGAATTCTTCAACATGGAAACAAAAAGCTACTGCTGCAACATAAAGTACGTAAGTTGAGTTAGTTGTAAGGGATTTAACAATGATGGTGATTTTGCACCTAAGATCTTCCTTTTATAGTCTGGTATATGTGGTATATGTTCCCAAAAACATCACCAACGAAAAATTTAACTGCATAAACTCTAACTTCAAATTCAACCATGCAATGAAAGAGAAATAGAGGAACATCTAGAATGTAACATGATGCTGTATGTAGAAACACTGAGATACTTCTTGTGATGTCATTTGGGTTGCCAGCTTTACCGGCTTTGGTGGGAAGTTTTAACTGGTGAAGAATTCAGTCCAATGATGAATGTTTGAATATAGTATGTTTAAGTTTGAACAGTTTTCAGCTGCTTCATTCAGATTTATTTTCTGGATTTTGTGTTATTTATTCTGTGTTTTGAAAAACAAGACTTGTGTAGTGTTATACTGTGTTAAAATAAAGTAACTAAACTCTTTGCTGGTTGTTCCAACACATTCAGAATCATTACCGCTTTTTCCGTTTCCAGTATTTAACAGGAGGCTGTATGTATATTGAAAAAGTTAAATTAAAATCATAAACCTGCAATAACTAGTCGACGGATGGCTTGAACTAACAACTACTATGCAGCCGTACTAAACACAATTTTTGCTTATGTTGATGGCAGTTTGCTTCTGGGTAATCATAGACTGAAGCATCACTGTTAAGGCGTTTGTTGGGTTAATGTCTCCTTACCAAGTGTGTTATAGTTGCCATCAGCCTCTTCCTTCACCTGCTCATCCAGCCGCTCCATATTCTGCACCAGCAAGGCCACCACCTGACCCTCCAACTACAAACACAGACAGATGAAGGTCAAGTCAGAGTTATTGACACATTATTACCAAATCCAAGTCATCACGGATGAAACACTTCATTCATAACTCTAAGCTTCCGACATGAACTGCACCTTTCTGCACTTTCTCATCGTGACTACTGTGTGATATGAAGTATGACTGTAGGGGGCTGAACATGACTCTGAAAAAAAAATTCATCATGATCTTTTTGAACAGAGAACTTTTAAAACCTCACAACTTTCAAGTTTTTCTACTGCACTGTTAGTCTGTCAACTGAATCCTTATCAACATGATGTGATGTTTCAGGAGAAAACTGACTTCTCGAAGACGAAAAAAGTAGCAGCAGAGATGACAACGTGAATGTTCACTTTTAAGCTTCAATCTTTGCAAAAGAAACTTGGTTCCTGTCTGAGCTTCTCTGAACATGTCCAAGTGTTATCGCGGAGACTCATAACCAAATAGACCTCGCTGGGTGCCGCCTGGTTGGATAAAAGTACTATTACAGATGAAAGAAGATGGACACTCGGGGAAACAGATTTATGAGCCACCAGAGACCGTCGTGGATCATTTTGATTCATCTTATCAAGGATACCACCTGGCCTTCTGGCAGCAAGGACAGAGGAGCTGGAAGCATTACAGCAAAGAGGAGAGACAAATGGATTCAACCAACCCTTGCTTCTCTCAAACTGTTTCCCTTGGAAGTAGCTGTAAAGAAGAGTGTAGTTTATGGGTGCTCCATTGCAGGGTAAATGGACTGCATTTATACAATACCTTTATCCTGAGAGAGTTTAAAGCCACCTGAGCTACTGTCTCACATCACAAGCCCATTCACACACACATTGTACATTTTCTGTCAAGGTTCTTTGACCTTTGTCCAATTGTCTCTGTCAGATAATAAGCAGCCAGCTAGGCGACAGAAAGAAAAACCTCATGACGTGCCTCAAAATGCCTCAGAGAGATATGCCTGTAAGACATTAATTTAAGGGTTCGCACAACTTTTAAAGAGTAAAATCAAACACTTTCAAGGTACCTGAACCAAAACATTCCAGACCCTCAAAGCCTTTATCACCACATCTAAATTATTACTATATTACATATATTACATACATTAAATTATTACTTATTACAATGGATGCGTGTGTGGCACTGGTGAGGGCTTCCAAGTTGTTCTTTTTTACCATGAGAAAGGCTGCTGTGGTTTGGAGCTAAACGACTACACAGGATTACACCATGCCTGCTTTTTTCTGTTGGTCAGTCATGAGTGCTTCACTAAAAGGTTGACATTTTCTCACTCTGAAAATGCTGTGCCCGGCCTGGAAAGAAGCCAATAATTGGTTATTTGTTTAATGAGCCCCATAACACAGAAGTCATAATGTTTCAGTTTTATATATATATTTATCACTGTGTGCCTCTTCCACTGAACCACTGAATCGAAGAGTAAAATGTGTAGTCAGACTGAGACATCAGACAACACATCTCATCCATTGTAGTGAGAAACAACCACCAATATCCCTGATGAATGGCACTGGGATGTAGCCTGGCATAAAACACACGCAAGCCAACAGATTCTTTGACGAAGTGTCATAGTGACGGCCGTGAAGGAGCAGGGGCACGCAGTTCTTTCCTCCATTATAGGTGTATCAGCACATTATTGTAGTTTGACCTTTGTCTGTGTCGCTCTAAATGTCAGCACACATAATGGGGAATCAAAAATCTGCCCTGGTTCATGAACAGCAACGTCAAAAAAAAGAGGGGGAGAAGGAGAGACAGAAAGAGAAGATGTTAAACACAGAACTGATGCCAACCGATGCAGCTGGAGGGTGACAAAGAAAAGCTTTAGATAACGGAAAAGGGTGTGAGGGGAGACGCTATAATTATATGGCTGACATCACACTTTGAAATTATTTTTTTCCACTTCTTGTCAATTTGTGAATTTAATCTTACAACTCACACTGGCATATAGCTAAGAATAAAGCAAACAACTGAAATTTATAATAATTAAACCATAGTTGGACATTTGTGCCCCAATTAAATTACAGAATATGTAAAAAGTTAAAAGACAGTGTGGTTAAATAACGTCACCAATAAAAAACAATTTGCATGATGTTAGATTTTTCTTATTTTTATATAATCTTACTGTCAATCATATCCTATCAACATCAATCAATATATCAAATGTAGACAGAGACTGGACTGAAGCATCACCATGGCAACAGCTTGTAGTCCAAATAGACAATAACTCTATTTGCATGTCAGCGAGAGCCAATCAAAGCCTTGCTTTTGATCTGTTAATACCATTGATCAATCTCCTTGGCCTGTTTTGGATGCCAGTGCCCAGAAATATAAGTATCAACTCCACAAAATGCTGCGTCTTCAATATAATCAGATCCTGAACTCACCAGAGCATCTATGAGTACTTCAGCACCCTCCTCACTCTCGTGGAGTGTGTCGATATCTGTCAGCTCCTGCAGCAGGTCTACCACTGCTATGGCAACATGTGGTTCAGGTTAAGGAGAATAAGCATGTGTTGAAAGAGTACTCCATCGATTTAGCATTGCACT
Organism: Dicentrarchus labrax; assembly: GCF_905237075.1. NCBI lineage: Eukaryota > Metazoa > Chordata > Actinopteri > Moronidae > Dicentrarchus > Dicentrarchus labrax. Next base: position 23,641,298 of record NW_026136715.1, read on the forward strand.
CCTGTAACACTGTCAGACCCACAGAGGACAAAAAAAGGATCAAAATCGATGTGGTTTTCATCTTCCTTGTCAAAACTGATTTTATAGCTTATTTTATCCATAACACACTTTAAGATTATTATATTATACTTTTACTGTGCAATTATCTGGTTGTGTATAAATCCTATCTAGCTTATATTTCCTTTCAATTTTGGTCCTGTGCTGTTATATTTATTTTTACACTGTGCCTCTAAACCTGGTGTCCACTGTACCCACAATGCAACTCGCCCACTGACACTTCTGTCAGAGTTTCGGGTGTGTTATGCTAGTAGCAGCTAATGTAGCCAGGAGCCACTAGACTCAGGCTAAGATGAGCTCACTTCTTTCTAACTCCACATCTCCAGATTTCTTTCATTTTCAAACTTGTAGTCTTCCGACCTCACCAACACTGTTATCTTGAATTATATATAACTGTATATATTACATTTTTATTTATTGTAGTTTGATTTTGTTTTTGTTTTTTTGACAAAGACCAATGTGAAATACCAAGCTCTACATACAGGATGGATGGATCTTTTCTATCAGTCTGAAACAATCTGTAAGTGAAAGGATATCAGTGTTTTCATGACTGAGGAGGCCCAGCAGTGAGTGGACGGCATTAAGCTCCACCAGCAGGTGGTAGAGGTCTGGCATTGTGGCGATCACATGCATTTCCTGGATAATGTCGTTCAGATCCAGCTCCGACTCCATGAACCTGGTTTAAGGAGCAAGACATTTTTGTTAGCACTCTATGTTACTATTAATTTCAAAGTACAGTAGAAGGATTTGGTTATTAGTTATAGACTGCTGTCTATATGTACGCAAAGATACCCCGGCATACAAATCTTGTTCTCCAGATTTAAGAATGATCGTTACCACACATCGAATGATATCACAATATATGTCCAAATAATGGCAATATGATGCTTTCACCATATCGTGTAGCCCTAAATTCCTCACAGTATAATGTGTTTATGCATTTGACAAACACTGTATTATGCTCTGTTAAGTCCACATGAAATTTGTCTTAAGTCACATAGTGTGAAAGTGAGCAAAACATCATGAACAGTTAGTAATGGGCTTACTTCTCTGGGTTGTCCGGAAACTTAATCCTCAGTTCTTGATTTTTGTACGACCTTTTCTCAAAGGTCAGGATCATTTTCTTCACTGAACTCTCATCCACCGGTTCTGCCTGTTTGATTAATACATAAGGGAGGGAGGAAAAATGTAAAAAGAAAGAGGAAGAGAAAGAAACAGAAGTCTTTTATTGAGACAACTGCTGTAATAACAAAGAAGCACTAGGGTCGCCCTAATTATGTGAGTAGAGCAGAGATGTAGCACTGGGAAAATAAATATAAATATATATATATATATATATATATATATATATATATATATATATATATATATATATATATATATATATATATATATAAAAATAATGTTCAAATACCTCCATACCAGTGTAACTCTTCGTACTGAGAGGGGAGCCCCATTAACTGCATACCCTTCTTACTAACAGCTAACACAACGATTAATACGCCACAACTAATTCTCTAACAGGATAAAACATAAAACAATAGAACATCAGAGCAGAAATATCTCTTTGGATACTTAAATACTTTGAGTTTTTTATGTCAGTTTAGATTGTTAATACAACTGTTTTAAAATGTTTTGCTTTGAAAAATGTTAAAGTTGTTTGCATTTCTGCTCAACATAAGTTTTATCTACATGCAGTTTGTACAATAAAAACTGTTTACATGCTGATATATTGTATCATTTTGTGGCGCTAGTAATAGTAATTAATGTCTTCAGTATATACATGATGACATTAAAATGTTTTTTATATTCTATGTATTCCTGACAGTAGAATAATGAAAAAAAAAACAAAGAAACCAAAAAAACATGTGATATACTAGACAACTACCACCATCATACTGCCCAGCACTACAGAGAAGTACAGTCAGTTGGAATGTGCATTTCACTGGAAAGACGAAGTGTCTGACCTCCTGCTGGCTTAAAAGCCTTTTAAGTGTTGGACAGATAATGACAGGTTAGGAAATTACAATTGTCTGACATTATAGAACAATGCAGCACTTTGCTCAGAGTGGCTCTTGACATGGTGAATACTTGAAAAGGCTGCACCGTCAGATAAAAAGAACAGATGCACTACGTAACACTGGTATGCACAACAAGGTTTTCTTTTCTCAAGGAATTCATATCTAAATGTGAGCCAGGCTGAGTTAAGCTTCTGGTATCAACCACCTTTGTAGAGGCTTACGGCATACAGAGTACAACAAAGTGTTGCGGATTAACAAGAGTAACATTAGGGATCTACAAACATTGTTTTTTTCTGGGTGGAAGCAGATACCGATTATTAGTAATCAAGGAAACTGATAACCAATATTTGGAGCCACCAATATACATTTGTAGTAAGAATGAAAATCTGAATAGTAAAAATTATAATAACCAGTGGTGGAGTGTATATTCCCTGACCTAGTTAGTACTGTGCATCAATACATTTTTAGATATTTGTACTTGAGTATTTTCTATACTTCTACTCCACCACATTTCAGAGGCAAATATTGTAGTTTGTACTTCACTGCATATATTGGTTACTTACTAGTTACTCTGCAGATTCTCATCATTAATACAAAATATAAATCATCAAATAAATGATGGTTTATAAGTACAGATTAAGCTATGCAGCAGTATAAAGCAATTAAATTGATGAACACATTAATGCATAAATAATTATAATCATAATATATATCAATTCGAAATGGGCCAATCTGCACTTTTATTTTTAGTACTTTTGTACTTTTACTTTGAATACAGGACTTTCACTAGTAGACGTAGCAGTCTTGTACTGTGGGATTGTTTACCTTTATTTAAGTGAAAAATCTGAGAACTTAAAGCATATGTTAAAATACATGCTGAAAAAGAGAACTTTTTAACATTATCTTTAATATTAAATTATTACTTTACTATTACTCATGAAGGTGTAACCAGTCAAATAGTGCTGTGGGCGGGACATTGAAATAACGATACAGATAATCAGAAAAGCTTTGATTATCAAATCCAATAATCGACCAAGCTGGTAAAAAAGAAACATGACGGCACTGTTGCTGCACATCCTGTATTTTCACTGAGCTATAGACACTTACGGTGTGTTCAGACCTACACATATAGTCAACGGTTCAGACCAATGGTACAGCCACTGGAGCAGGAGTCACGTTACAGACATATATTTTCAGAGCTTGTTTTCCTTTGGTTTTGCTCACTTTTCTCTAAGTCCCCTCCTTTTTTGTTCTGTCTCTCTCTGTGCAGTAAAGACATTAGATCATAGAGCTCTGGGTGCCCATAGACAGTAACAATAAGTTTGTGTCCTATTTCTGATTCTCAGTCACTTAAGGATTGTCTCAACGCTGATAGGCTTTCGCATCACAAAAGTTTTTCGCTCGGTCTGAAACATTTTCAACTCATGTGGATGCAAATTCATGTCTATTTGCATTGACTTTGTGTGTCATTATGCCATGTGAAAAATTTGCTTTGCGTTTACGATTAGGGTTCTGAAAGACCGTGTGGAAAAGTAGCCCTGCCAACAATAAACGCCTGCAATAAAACCTGTTATAATAGCATAACTGTTTTCATTATGGGAGACAGCAGTAAGTATCTTGCTGAGACATCTGGGTGATAACTAATCAGTATGTGTGCACATGTTGACTTTTTTTATAGACTTTAGATAAAATTATTTTTGAATAAACAACTTTGCAGAAAAACAAATGTAGCAATTCTGTAATAAATATATAAATAATTTCCCCTACCTCAGGTTCCTCTTCATCCTGGTCCATCAGTTTCTCCAGGATCTTCTTCTTGTCTGCAGTCAGCTCCTCAGTTTCCCTCATGTCACCCCCAACTTCAATTCCTACTCCTGCTGCCGCTGCCGCTTCCCGGTATCTGGCCAACTCTCTGGCAGCCAGCCCTTTCTGCTTCCCTCCTCTGGAGTCCTCGTCTCCTCCCGCTGCTCCTCCATCCTCTTCCCTGGGACGCTTTGCTCCTCTATCAGGCTGCGAGATGAAAGGAAATGTTGAAATGATGTTAAAAGTTGGAGCTCACATAAAATAGAGTGAAACCTAAAAGTAGAAAGGTATTCTGCCTAACATTTCATGCAAAAGAACTGATTGGAGATAAGCAAATGCATCATTATATCCCACATAACAATGTGAAATATAATTATGAATCGCCATGTACCTGAGTAGACAAAATGTGGCAAACAATACCACAGAATCTCAGTAAGGGAACACTGAATCAGGACCCTCATGAATCATTTTGTTTTATTTGTAGTTTTGTTGTTGTTCTGCATGTTTGTTTCACACAAGTAATGTTACATCTTCCCCACAGCAGCAGTTGTTCCAATGTCACCAGCTGCTCTGAGGAAATTTCAACTTTTACAACAAGCTGCAACACGCAGTTTGAACTACTGTAAAGAGGTGAGATTTTACTGAAACAACGTGTCATTTAGGGGTTTACTTGAGTGCCGAATTTGCATATGAATCCTAATGATTGGTAAACTGCATTTCTTCATATGGTTTCAAGTGTGCACGTCTAGTACAAGAAACAAAACTGCTTAAATTACGAGAATTCACATTGACCCCTGGTATACAGTACATGACATGAGACGTAATCGACTTGGCTGTCTTTGACAAAACAATGTTAGCCGAGCCAATGCTCAAATACATAAGTGTTAGTCTAAATGCTTCTGTCTAGCTGTAGTTAGTGTAGGTTGGTGTCAGTAACGTTAGGTTCCCTCTTCTTTCACTGCAGCCACATAGCTAGCGACCTGCTCAGCTAGCACGCTAACTGCTAACGTTATTTAATGATAAACAAGGACTAGAGTTAGCTTGGTCTCCTGTCATGCAGCACTACACAATGGTAACTGAATGCAATTCATTGGTGGCTAACTATCAAACGTAGACAGACACAACAACGTAACTAACAAGACCAAAACAAGCTTTGCTGGCTAACGGACATCAGTGACTGCTAGCGATGCTACTGCATGCAGTCCAATGAATAAGATAAGGTTAGCTCGGTTAGACTTCACTAATATGAGCAGAATAAAATGTCTACCTGATAGCTCAGGAGCTCTCCGACATCCATTTGTCCGGGTTAAAAACGTACACGTAAAAATGTTCTGTTCAAGTTTAGGGAATAAGTGTAAGCGTACACTTGCATTTATTTATCCGCCGGCTAAACAAGCTTTCCACATACACATGCTTGCCGTAAAACGTTTTTGTTCACTGCGTAGTAAGACGCTGTCGTAAACGTCGACTGTAACCATTGACAGTATGACTGTTACCCGTGATACACTGCAACTCTTGAATGCTGCTACCAGTAACTTACGTTGTTTCTGTAAAGCTTAAAAGAAACAAACAAACCATTAAATTAAGAGATGATCACCATGACAACTGATATTCATGTGCAGTATAGAATAGTTTCTGCTCAGTGGAGGAACATGAGGTTTAATGTTGTTGTATGAAAGCCTGTGTTACATTTTTTTTTTTTTACATGTTCTGGGTTTTTTTTCTCTGTTTTGTTGTTTTTCATGAACAATTAAAAATGTTGTTAATTCAATATAAAAATAAATACACTGCCTGTGCAAAAAAAAAAGTCACACACTAATATTTCGTTGGACCGCCTTTAGCTTTGAGTACAGCACGCATTCGCTGGATCATCGTTTTGATAAGCTTCTACAATGTCACAACATTTATTTCCGTCCAGAGTTGCATTCATTTTCCACCAAGATCTTGTATTGATGATGGGAGAGTCGCACTGCTGCGCAAAGTCTTCTCCAGCACATCCCAAAGATTCTCAATGGGGCGGAGGTCTGGACTCTGTGGTGGCCAATCCATGTGTGAAAAGGATGTCTCATGTTTCCTGAACCACTCATTCACAATGTGAGACCGATGAATCCTGTCATTGTCATCTTGGAATACGCTCGTGCCACCAGGGAAGAAAAACTCCATAGATGGAAAGACCTGGTCTTTCAGTATATTCAGGTAGTCAGCTGACCTCATGCTTTGGGGACATAACGTTGCTGAACCTAGACCTGACCAACTGCAGCAACCCCAGAGCATAACACTGTACGGTAGCCTGCCTAGTGCCTGCCTGTACGGTAGGCACTCGGCATGATGGGTGCATCCCTTCATTCGCCTCTCTTCTTACCCTGATGCACCCATCACTCTGGAACAGGATAAATCTGGATTCATCAGACCACATGACCTTCTTCCATTGCTCCAAAGTCCAATGTTTTTGCTCCCGAGCAAATTGAAGCCTTTTTTTCCGATTAGCCTCACTGATCAGTGGTTTTCTTATGGCTACACGGCTGTTTAGTCCCAATCCCTTGAGTTCCCTTCGCACTGTGTGTGTGTGGAAATGCTCTTACTTTCACTATTAAACATAGCTGTGAGTTCTACTGTTGATTTCTTACGATATGATTTCACCAAACATTTAAGCAATCTCCGATCTCATCTCATCTTCATCCGCTTTTCCGGGATCGGGTCACGGGGGTAGCAAGTCTCCGATCACAATCATTTAAGAGTTTTTTCCGACCACATTTATTCCTCGAAGAGGATGGTTCACAACTATCCTTCCCGGTTTTAATAATGTGTTGGATAGTTCTTAATGCAATTTAAGTAGTTTCAGCAATCTCCCTATTTGTTTTCTTTGCTTGATTCAGGTCAATAATTTGACCCTTCTGAAACTGATTAACATCCTTTCCACGGTCACAGGATATGTCTTCCGACGAAATGAGAAGCCACTACTCAGCTAGGGTTAAATAACTTGTTGCCAGCTGAAACATATTGATCACTGCAGTAATTATCCAATGGAAGGCTTCTACCAATTTGTTTAGTTAAATCTAGGTGGTGACTTTTTTTTTGGAAGGGCAGTGTAAAAAGGGCACATCAGCTGCATGTGGTGGGGCACTAGCACTAAAGTCATGATGCATATATTGTAAAACAGTTCCAAACTCTGGTTAAGATTTAAACAGTTTTATTATGTGACTCAGAAGTATAACTACTATACATCTGTAATCAGAAACACACAATTGTTACCATGTAGGGTGCTTAGTTCTAGCATGTAGGGCAGTTTATATGGCACTGCATCACGTTTTCTCCATTGGAAGGGCACCCCAGAATGCACTTTACACATTGTCTTGCTCAGTGGGCCACTGTAAAAGGTACTTCTTTAATTAATAAAGTATATCTTCTTCCTCTGGGTTGATCAGCAAACGCAAAGAGCAGGACACTAGCAGGCAGGGCAGAGGGGTCCTCAGACTGTTAAAGGGATTCCTACTATATGTGATGCATGTTCATTTAGCCTAATTTATAAGCATATTGTCAGAAGAGACGTTTATACACATGTAAGCCTAAGGGTTTGTGCATTGGAAATGAATAAATGTACAATATAATATAATTATAGCTGTGTAATAATTTTGACTGTCAAGCATTTTCTCAGTTAATTGATTAGTTGTTTGATCCATAAAATGTCAGAAAAAGGTGAAAAATGTTGATTAGTGTTTTCCAGAGGGCTCTGTTTTGTCCATACAACCCCAAAACATTCAGTTTACTGTCAGAAACCAGAACATATTAACATTTGAGGTGCTAAAATCAGAGAATTTGGACATAAAAATAAATAAATAAATGAAACAGGTTGATCAATAATCAAAACAGTTACCAGCTATTGCTTAATTGATCTATTGTTTGAGGTTTAAAATGTCCCATTTTTGTTGACATTGTGTCAGAGAGGTGCTGATTGAATGCTTTGGTTATTTTTGAGGCCATTGTTTGTCGGGATGTTCAGCTAGTTCAGGTGTTTAATGTTATTGTGTCCACTCCCTGTGCTGGTCAATACTTACAGCTCTATAATTCCATGTTTCAGAAAATCCCCTGTCACACTGGCCCTATGGACATTTTATGCAGGCATGTTTATATCTATTTTCATTCATGTTTATGTATCTGCAGTTTAAATAAATTCTATTGTCATACAGCAGCTTGTTCTCAAAGTAACATGGCCTGACAAGAATATGTTTTTCCTGCAATAGAATCCTTTCAGCTTATTCTCCAATCCTGAAATAAACCCACTTAATGATGCAAGTGAAATTAGACATGACTCTTTCCTCATCAGACATGAAATCCTGGTCTTAAGGGCTCAATTTTGCTGCATTCATAAGAGGAGAGCTTTATGCCAGGCTGTTGTATTGGTCCAGACAGGCAGAAAATCACCTTTTCAATGAGCATCATTGGGAAATGTATGAGTGGTGCATGGTGTAGAAGCCTCCATTGCCACTCCAGTCTCTGGTCAGTGATCTGTGACAGTAGAGCAATAGAAACAACATTTAAAAGGAAGGCCACTGCCAAGCAGTCAAGCTTGACGTCCCAGCAAACACAAGGGAAAAAGCACTTGATCAAAGGAAAGAGAGAGAAACAGGGTGAAAGAGAATAAAAGGGAGCAAGAGGGCTGAAAAGAGAAATTTATATGGAAATCCCAAGGCTAGAGACAGGGAGGCAGCTTCAGAGCCTTGATTGGAGAGAACTCTTTTTTTTATGAGGTTGACAACTGAATTCGAGTTAAAAGTATAAACACCCTTCATTTTATGAAACTCATATATATATTTAATAAGGTAAATTAAATCAGATCAGACCAATTTTTCCAAAATGATGTGCCGATGCTACTCATTAGTCTTGATGGTGAGTTATCACAACATGATGTGTATTAATCACAGATCTTTTTGTACCACCAGGTTTATAATTAATTGTTTAGCAGATGGACGGCCAGCTACCGTATGCTGCATGAAGAAAATGACGATGAGCCACATGTCCATGTGATGTGGATGTCTGGATAGTGAAAGGCAACAACTGTAGTTAAACATCAAGTAATATTTTTTTTCCTGAAGCAATTGTTGGGTTAAATGCAATCCAAATAAAGCAGAAATGTCTTTGTTTAATTAAGAAAAGTTGTATATCAGTCGAAAACAGTCACAGGAGGAAAAGCACAGGTGTAGCTTACTGCCTCACTTAAATAGAGCTGAGCACTCTTTATTATTATCAGTAGCATCTATGCTTTTCCTACAAGTCAACATGTGTGCTGTGAAAAAGGCCTGTAAAGTTAGAATGATCAGTGATGTCAACCAAAACCCAAGTAAAACAGGCCAAGCGCAACAAGGTAAGTTTACAGTGTAACATTTTTCAAAGACAAAGGCATTTCAGAGTGCTTTACACAAGGCTTAAAGGTCCTGTGTGTCGTGGCTTCTAGCTGTGTAGTTGCAGATTGCAACGCTGTTGCCTCACCCTCCCCTTCCAAGCACCAAGGACGTGAACACCCCTGCCTACATCCAGGGTTTGGTTTGTCCCTTCTGGGCTATTGTAGAAATGGAAGGTGCCCCATGGTGTCTGTAGATGAAAACAGCTCATTCTAAGGTAACAACAACATAACGGTACTGAAAACATAGTTATGAATATTATATTCCATTTGTGCCAATAGATCCTCCTAAATGTTACACACTGGACCTTTAAAAGTGTATTAAAACATAAAATTTACAAAAACAACAAAATAATTAACAAAACACAGTACAATGAAATAGAATAACTAAAATATAATGCAATTTAAATAAAGACAATAACTAATGTTAATATACACATTCAGTGTAAATACAGATATAAATACCCCCAAATTTAAGGATTAAAACTTGAAGTTCAAATCCCAGCTTGGGCAGGGCCTTTCTGTGTGAAGTGGGAGTAGAGTCGGTCCTCAGGCACCACACGTTGGCTGCCCATTGCTCACTTATGATGGGTCAAAGAGAATGAATCTCCCTACGGGGATCAATAAAGGATATCTTAAATTAACTGTAATGTTATTCCATGTTTCTTCTTATTGCAGGTCACTTTCATTTCTTTAACACACTCTTAGGTAGTGGAATAAAAAAACTACTACTCATGATCAGTAATTTCAGTTTATAAGAGCAACCAAAACAGACACTAAATGCTATAGTTTTTTTGTGGATTTTGTTACCTTTAAGATAAGATAAGCTAGTCCTTTATTTATCCCCCTTAGGAGAAATTCAGGTTGAAACAGCAGCAATAGGGCAAAGTAGTGCAAAAACAGAGAACAAAGAATATCACAATAAAAATATTACTAATATTATTAATATTAGAATATATAAAACTATAAATTAAAGTATATACTATATTTATCTAGTTTAAATATCTCGTGCTAAGCCAAACTAAGCTAAGCTGCTACTGTCTTCTTTTCAAACTCGCTGCAGGAAAGTGATAGTCAATTTTTCAAAATATTGAACTATTCCTTTATTGATACCAAATTCAGAAATTGATCTACAAGAGATACTTTATGTGGCAGACTCACATCAAAGAATTGGTAACCGAATGACCACATACACACAGAAAAAAAGATTATATTACATTTTCATATAAACATGTCAAATACAGTAAGCCAGCAACCTAGAAATCAACGAACTCGGAATTGCCTCCCCTGCTGCAGCTGCCTAGAAGCCTCCATTATTACAAATCCTTTTTGTTCTACACAATGATTAACACATTCCACAATCCCTGAAGGAGCCGAAAGCTTTTCATACACAACTGTCTGCTTAATGACATCGCCTCATCATTTCCCTGCAGAATTATTCCGGGGCGTCGCTGTAGGATCATTTCCACAAAATCATACCCCATTTCCTCTGAAACAGAACAATACAATTTCACACAAGCTGTGAGGGCTGATTACATTAAATCACATGAGGTCAGTGTGACTGTATCATGCTGCGGAGGCCAACATAAGTGCGCTCAAAATTCAGAGTGGCAGTGCTATTATTAAAAGTGTGTGAGAGACAGAGAGATGATGAGGACCGATTGCCCTTATCATTTCTCCTTGCCAAGTCAAGTGGTGCAATCAAATGATTTTCACTCAGCTTAGATATGATTTTAGTTATGCATCACATCAGCGGAGCCCCTCAAAAAGCCACACCCCCCCACCAAGGCATAGATCAAGATAAAGTACTTATCTAGATTTCCACAACAGTTTGAGATGTAACAGGTTGTTTGGGTCATTAAGTATAATGGTATTCTATGGATGGACAAGCAAGAAGCCTTGATATCTACTCTGTATCATCCTCCTCATTGGACAAACAATTGAGTTGGAAAAAGTGAAAAAACATGATTTATTCTGACAGGGAAAGGACAATCAAAATCAGACATGGCACTTGACTTCTGTTGAGGAGCGTGGAAGCTCTCCTGGGCCAACATGGTGTGTACTGATTTTGATGGAGACCTTTCTTATGGGTCACTAAGATTCCCTTCTTTCCAGTGAGTTTTTTTACTGCCAGTATAGAAACTGGATGGAAAGATAATAATGGCGGTGGTCAAATAGTTTGGTGATCAAATAGTTCTTTATGCCTTGTTTAAATAGAACTAACCTATTGAATGCCCATCTGTCTGTCTGCGAGGGTTCATAACAATCCCCTATTGCAATTAAATCTATACATGAAGGAAGTAAGATAGGCAGTAGATTCTCACCAGAGGGAAACCACAAGCCACCAGCTGAGGTATGTTGACAACACATGGGTAAAGATCAGAGCCAGCTGTAATTGGAGCTTTCACTAAACACACAAAGCCAGTGGATGCTAACATTAGTTTCACCATGGAGGAGACAAGTTACAACAAATTATTTTTTCTTCACTGTGCAGTGTCCCTCACTCAGGGAGGAAAAACTCACTGAGATGCACATAAAAGCCATAAAACACAGTCACTTCTGTTAGGAGTCACATCATCCACTTCAATGCTATCATCAGAAAATTACTTGGATATTGGACGATTCTGTAAAATCTTGGATTAGGTTCAATTAGGACACTTTTTAGCGTTTGGAGCCGATATTTTAAAATGTAATTCCTTCTACAATATCTGTGCAACTACACTATGTTAAAGGTTAGGGGAAGATTGTGGCTATGGCAAATAAAACCATATGGTAAAATTTAGGTCACATGACACAGAATGATCCATTGTTGTCTTTTTTTTTAAAAGTTAACATTAACTGCAATTCTTTGATGGGAGGCAAACTTCAGTCACAAATACAAAAGTTGAATATGTTGCATGCCCAATCACCACCAAGACCAAGACCAGAACAGTCATAACAATTTATGGGTAATCTGAGCTTGCAGAAATTTTATCCTATACACCAGATCCAAGGGTTGGCACATGAATTGTGTGGAAAATCTTGAGGTTATCCCAATCAGGCTTTTGTTTACACAAAAATCACAAGAAAACTCCAGGGCATTCTTTACAATTAAAATGGGAGTTTTGACTCCCTGACGAAGGCTTGATGCCAAAACACGTCAGAATTTGTTTTTGGGTCTAACTTGACCATGCTGTGACAATAAAGGCATTTTAATTGTTTAAAAGAGAGTGCCTCTAGGGAGATTTTTGTGTCCATATGAATCCTTATCCAGAGAGCACCTCAAACAAACTCAAATTGAGTCTAGGAAACCCAAAGCTTTTTTTTCAAGACTTTTGTTAAATTTGAATACAAGTCAGCCAAAATGCTAAATTGGACAAACATTTTTCATTTCACTCAAAAAGAAGCCATAGTCCTCCCATGTGTTTTTAGGATTTGAGATGGAATTGTGCCAAACACAGTATCCTAGAATTTTTCAAACTGAATAACCCTCAGAGACGGTGCTTTGTTTACCCAATGGACCGTATACTACAACAGAAGAGGAGTAATATTATGAATGCCATCCATTACAACCAGGAGTGTACAGATGTGTACATTGAGGAAAACAAGCAGCTCTTTCAAAAACACACATCAGAGGACAAGGCTAAACACATTTACCAGCCAGAACACACAGTTTTGATGACCAAAATGTACATATTACAGAGGCTGTTTATGTCAAACTGAATCAACCCTCCCTGAACAGAGGAGGGGGGTTGACACACTATTTGTTTGCTGTTTACTGCTGCATTAACATCTCCCATTGTCTCTGGGATGGGACTGATATTCGTGCAGCAGGTCCTGTTACTGTTAAATGAGTTACTTCCTCATTTGACAGCGGAACAGCTCTACGGAGAGGTATGTAAGAGGTCCAAACCTTAGTCAACCTTATGCAGAGCTTGAAAATACAAGAATGAATGAAGTCTGCTGATATACATCTCTGAGTCTCTGCCGTGCCAAGTCATATGACAAGTTCAGTGATCAATTGATTAATACATACATTTAGTCTTTTATCAGGTGATTAATTGAATCAACATTTAAATAATGCAATGATTGAATTAATATTAGCATTTATAATTTTGTTTACTAAGCTTTCTGATCAATTTCAGTATTAGTTTGTTCATCCTCTGCTTTTCTATTATTTTATTATTTATCACTTTTATTTGGCTCTACTCATGCACTGTAGTAACAAAGGCTTAATTAACCACCTGTGGTCTGTGGATTGTCAGTTACACTCAACTGTCAGGTGTTGTTGTGTGAACCAGGTCTAAGTTTAGAGGCTATAGGCGTATAGGTATTTATGTCATGCTTTGACGGTGGTGGACAGTGGTTGTTATTTTGCAATATTTGGTTTGCTGTGAAACCTGAACCCATTCATTGACTGTTAAGTGTGGCAAAAGCAGATTAGAGCATACGCACTTAACTGATGTACATTACCACTACCGCAGCTTTGAAAGGTCCTAGTTTAACAGTGACCCTCCTGCTGTGGGAAAGCCAGAGAAGTTGGGTTTACTCAGGTTCATATAGGAGGAATATGAAATATGTTAACCGCAGCTCAATAACAAGAATTCATTTGCATTTGTTGCATAAGGAAAATTCACTTGTGTGCATAGTGCTAACACAATGCAACTAACAATAAACTATACCAAATGAATATATGGTTCCATGGTAACATGGTGCATCCTGATAGGAAAAAGAAGAAGAACAAGCTCTAGCCTATTTTCTATAAATGCTTTTAAGCAAACCAGCAAGTGTCTAATAAAACGGTGTTCCTTTCAATTGTCTGGTACATAAACCTGACACAGATGGAGGATGGAGGCAGCTGCCTGGCCTGCTATTACATAGTAGAGAGATAAAGAAAAAAAAAAAGAGAGAGAAAATGGCAAGAGGCAGGATGCACACTAGACTTATGAGATAAATGTATGTAGGAACAGTGTAGGAGGGGAGAGAAGGAGGGAGGAAGAATAAGAGATGGAGGAGGTGGAGAGTGGCAGGCAGAGATAGAGAGAGGAGGCGAAAGCAAATTAATTTTATCTCCATTATGAATATGATGGCTGTAGTGTGCTGTGGTGGTGGCCCATGCCTTTGGGTGATAGTGGACCAGGGGTAGCTAATAGGAGCAGCCTGCACACACACCAAAAAGGCACACACATCACACACACACACACACACACACACACACACACACACACACACACACACTGTTCTTGGTGGGGTGGAAAAGTCTCTGAAACAGAATTTAGAACAAGATGTGATACAAAAAACTCTCCAATGAAACTGATACTGATGAAAGTGTTTTAGGTGGATTAGCAGCTCCTTGAAGGCATTGAAATTAATTAAATTAATGAATCTGCTCGCCCCTGTGTATAATAAGTGGAAACCTAATTTGAAGCCACAGAGCCACTGAACTCAGGGAGCTTCTCTTTCAATTGCATCTTAAGATTTTTTATGCAGTCTTGAAGACGAAGAGGAATTCACAATTGAATACTGTGAACAGCAGACTGAGACAATGATATAATTCCTTCATGTAGAAAAAAACAAAAATGGAGGTTGGAGTCATTATGTTTTCCCCTCTGATCTGAATCAAGATCAGATTTAAGGATCTGTCGAGGGTATTGTATGCTGTGCACCTGTAAAGCAGAGTGCACTGCAATTTACAATACTGTGGCAAGCAGACACAGAGCAAGTAAAGAGAAGCAGCTCTCAGCAGTGTCAACAAGAATTGATTGACAATGTATGTTCAATTATTCAACATGTTAAATATTTAACTTATACAATACAATATTCATTCAAAAGTAATTTGTTGAGTACCTTTGAATAGTTAAATCTGTTCAAAATCGGTCCATAATCCACAAGGAAAATCTCTATTTTCATTCCAGCACAAAAATTCACTATATTGGACTATTTCTCTAAAAACATGTTGATGTTTGGCAGCTATAAGGTTTAGCATGTTCTCCATCTTAGTTTAGCATGTTAGCATGCTAACATTTACAAATGACCAACAACCACAAAGTACAGCTCAGGATCATTTCATTAGATTTGGAGGTATGTAGGCTAGTTATAAAATAAAGTTTAAAATACGTAAAAGCAGCTAACCTTTTTTTTATTATAATAATGTATCAAATGGCAATGTGAACGCGGTTTCAGCTCACTGTTTATCTGCTCGGCCCGCAAAAAAGCTCTACAAACCGACTGCTCAGCACCAAACTGCAGACAGAGACAGTTGTCAACTGCTAGTGTGCCATGTGTTAGATGGGATCCAGCTGGCCATGACCCTGCACAGGATCAGAAAGTAGAGATAATGGATCAAAAATAGAAACTCCTATACTCTCACAATTTAACTTATTCTTTGTCACACACACACACACACACACACACACACACACACACACACACACACACACACACACACACACACACACACTTCATCAGAATCCCTGCAGTCCTTATGCAGCTGCTCTTAAAGGTAACTTGTGGAGTTTACTTGTAAACAAACAAGTTATATTTACATTCTGTCTTACTCACTACAAAACGGGTCAAGTGCATTTCCTTTCTCAAAAAACATTTGCAAATCCATCTTTACTAGCTTGAAGTCTGCCTTTTGCTGGCACATTGCAGCTTGGCTGTTACCGCCACCTGTTGATCAGTGGAATAGTGTTTCACCTTTGGAAGGAATGTGTGTTGCATGTGCACGTGCACCAGACAGACAAAAGGGGCCCGCTTATAAAAAAAACATCTCCAAAGTACTACTAGAGGTCAAAAACTCCACTGGGAACCTTTAATAGCTAAGCTCGTCACAAGTGATGCTTGAAAATCTAATGTGTCTTTATCTCACATTTTTAATGAATTATTCACAAGACTGAAGAAATCCCTTTGGATTAATCCCTTCATCGCTCCTTCTTAGCGCTCACACACAGGATCAAGTTCCTGAAGCTTTGCTTGTCTTTAATGACATTTGCAAACACACAAACACTTGAAAATCCACATACATATACAATTGTAAGGGTGCACACAAAAAGTTGTGCACACCACTTCTTCCCATTCATATTCCGTTTATCTTGCCCTTACTCACATTGTATTGTAGTTCCAAATACATAATCAAATTCCCACAATACAGAGACCTGATAGGAGGATTAGCAGTTCAGAAAATTTTGCAATACACATTAGTGCCCTACAACATTAGATCTACGCTGCAGGTACAAAGATTAATCTCTGCAGAACCAGACTTTGAGGGGGTGTGAAGAGAAACTTTTCTGTCCGACTGAGTCCAAGGACAATTTACACCAGTCCTTCTGTAAATGTGTTTAAATTGGTTGGGAATTCCCCACTGCCAGTACAGGTTAGATACAAGATGAGACAGGTTCAGAAGTATCAGAGCTCAGTCAAGTACCACAGTCAGCAACTTAGAGTGAGAAACAACACAACACACCACCTAAAAATGCTAAAAGAGATCCACAGAGGCTTGATAGTTGATGCCTGCAGGACTACAAGAGCATCAATATGCTCAGTTGTAAATTGTTGCGTGAATTGGTTTCATCAATTAGGAGGACATAAATCCTTGGTGGTTTACCCAGTTGGGTACGGGAACAGTTAGACGATTTGAAAAATAGGCTTATTCTCTTTCTTGTCGAGAGTTAGATGAGAAGATTGATACCACCCTCATGTCTGTACACTAGATGTAAAGCTGGAGACAAGAGGCGGATAGCTTGCATTAAGACTGGAAGCGGGAAACAGCTAGGCTGGCTCTGCTTACCAACACTTTTCTCAAATTGTTCACTTGCATTATCCAAAATGTTTCCAATTCAAACCCAGAGAATTCAGTCAGTCAGTCATTTTATTCAGGTAACAGTGCATTTCACCAGTCACCAATCAATGGCGTCATATCCCCTTTGCCTATGCGTCAGCGCTGTGGCTGTCTGCCAGAAGCTGTCATAAACTGACTTGATTTTTAATGATATGCCTTTTAGATCCTGGTTGTGTTTAAATATATATTTTAATTTGATGAAGGATTTTAGTCATGGGACATCTGGATCTTACGTTATCAGAGAAACAGAAGCTTAGCTGTCAGGCCCTCCGGGACGTCCTTTGTCTGACGAACAGCGTGGGAGAAATACAGTTTTTTTGGGGGGGGAGAGGAGGAGACCTCTGCAGATCATTTGGCTCCTGATAGAAACCTCCTAAACTATGAACACTGAAGGAATCCTAACCAGGAGAAGCTGACTGCAGTGACGGCAATGGTGGTGAATACAACAACTCCAATCAAACACATTAAGCGTAAACCCAACCCTTACCTCAACCTATCTAAACCTCAAAAAAAGTGGTTAACCTTGTCCATGGGGGCACAGACCAACAAAATTCTGTGTTCTTTGCCCTTTACTCTCTATGTATTATGTGTTAATAGAAGCGTGGGTTGGGAGAATGTAAACAGATGTGAGAGGTCAGCATGAGCACTGAGCTAACAGCTGGGAAGTGAGTTTGCACTAGAAAAACACAATGTTTGGTTATTTCTAATCCACCTTGAAGGCATAATCATAACAGGGACTACAATTTGCACCAGGCACCCTGAAGTGCCTTACTCCAGGACACTTCAGTGGCTGAGCCGAATAGCCATTCGGTCCCCCTCGCCCTCTGCTAAAGGGTTGAACTATTAATAAACAAGTGGCATGTAGGCATGTAAAGATATTCAGGATTTGGTTATCAGTGTTACTGCTATCGGAACACCACTGCACCAGCATGTGTAAATGTATTTCTCTGAGCAAGGTGAGTGTGTGCAGGATGTTACCTCCCCTTCCCAGACACCCTGAGGTGGGCTAAACAGTTAATGAAAAGCAACGGCAGTCCACATAAAGCCAACTAAAGACAGAAAACAAATCAAACTGCCAACAGCCAGCTCAGATTGTAAAATGCATCAAAAATTGAATACTCGTGGGTGAACGACAAGCAAGATGAGATGTTTACTGTCACTTTTGAAGGACGTAAAGGACACAATCTTCATTTAGGTGGGGGGAAGAGAAATCCAATTTCACTGTGTATACCGCAGTCACATTTTAATGTCAGGCGTAAATGTACTCCAGCTGAATCATATCCAGAAGCAAACTGGGTGTGAGATGAATGTTAAAAGGGCTTTAAGTAAAAATGTTACTGCCTCCTAGCACAGAATGACCATAATATATCTGCAGGGCTTTGATAAAGGCCTTTCTGTAATTAGAGGGCTTATTTGTCTTTTTTGTGAGAATCTGACTTTATGGTTTTGTGACAGGCCACCGTAGCTCAAGGCAACAGGAGACGGGGTCAGAAACTTGCGCTATAGTTCAAGTCATCACTTCTTGCAGTTTTCTACTTTAGTGGCTGACAATACGGATCATTTAAGGTCAAAGATTACTTAATGCCCCTTAACTCCAGGTGTAAGGACATTCGGTGTCTGTCTGTGTTTCATTCTGTCAGTCCGTCTCCCTGTGTCCGTGTAATCCTGCCTACAGTCCTCTGCAGTGGCGAGCCACAGGCAGTTGGCCTCTCTCTGTATGAGTCTGATCCCCACCGCCTGTGAAGTCAAATGTTGACAGAGAATCACGAACCACATCGGAATACTAAAGAGGCCAGAGAGTGCCTTTATATGGAAGAGCAAGAGCAGGAGAGAGAGACCTTCCTGTGTGTGTTTGTGAGCATCCGTGTCCTCATATTCCTGCACTGTAAAAATTACAAGCTCGGCAAGGGCTTATATTTTGCAGCAAGAATTATCACCCTTACTTCAGGGTATTTTTGTGCAGCTTTACTGCCGCTCATTTGCTTGAATTCCACTAGTTCTACTTCAAATGACCTCTCTCGGGGAATAATCATAAAGTCTCCAAACAAGAAACTCTGAGACAGTTTCTCTTCTTTGAAGCAAATGTCCTGAAACAATTTACATTATGCCTGCAGTCTGCAGTAGAGCAAGTTGATGGAAACTATCTTAAAATGAGGCCGATAAGCTTTGATAGCACATAAAATCTCTTTGCCAACCTTGTCATTTTTTGCAGTGCGGGCCCATTATTCTTTTGCAGCCGGTGTGAAGAGTGTGTGAAGGAAAGAGAATAGGAGAGTATAGGGGATAGCCGTAGAAATGAAAGGCCAGTGATGACCATAGCGCCTGGCCTGCATGGCTCTGTGGTTTCTGAAGGGTGCCTTGGCCCCTCATGCAAATGAGCTCGCATCTTATCAGCTCTCCACGACACCCGAATCCAAATAACGAATACTTGGCCATAGTGGTCGGGCGCGCTTGATTTGGTCTGTCAGGCACATTGAAACCTCTAGAATAAAAATCACTAAGCCGTATATTGACAATGTGAGTCAGGCCTAATGAAGTGTGTGCAACCTCGACTGAAGAGATGTAATCTCTGTGCATGCAGATTCAGCATATACCAACAGAAGTGTCACAGAGCTTCATTTTCTAGTCTGGTGTAAATTTAATGGACCACTAAGTGAAAGCTGTAATATGATTATGTGAATAACTAACATTGGACCAACTGTATACATGTCTGTGTTGTTCCATCTGTAAATCTGATAATGATGAAGAGCTAATTATTCATGCATGCACATCTGCTCTGCTATAATTGCCATGTTATTACATATAGCTTTTTTTTTCCTCAAATATAGAGAAAAAAAGAGAATTTGTGTGTTTTAAATATTAAAAAATGGTTATAATTAGATTTTAAAAATACAGCTGTCAGCACAACATTTGCAGTTTGGTTTGCGTTATTTAGTTACTAAGAGAGACTGGTATTCAGTATAATCAGAAGCTCATTTGCATTGTGGGTTGCATCATGAAGCGTAGTGGTTAGTGGTGCCTGTAGAAGTGGGTATACTCTTATTTTTTTTATATTTCTATTAAAACAAATGATAAATGTCCTGTGTTATAAACTGTGACATGTAAGAATACTCTTAAATGAATGGGTGCATATTGTCACTTCTGCTGCTTGACTTCAAGGAGTAAGGATCATTATAAAATAGAATATTTATACATATATATATACATATATATAGGATACTAAAACACAGTACCCACCCCTGCCACAGCCTGTTCACCCTGCTGCCATCTGGGAAGAGATACAGAAGCTTCTGCTGCCATACCACAAGACTTCTTCCCTCTGGCTGTGAGACTGGTAAATTCTTTCTCAACAATTCATCATATAAATGAGCATTTTACTTATTTATTTTTTTATTTTTATGAATCAATCATAATCAAACAACAAAATCGTGAAAATTAGACACCTTCGCCATCCCATGGGGGAGAGAAATGGCTTGGAGAACAAATCAGAGGGAATTTAGAAGTGGGTTTACTCAATGCTGACTGAAAAATTTGTAGGTACACCCATGTATATCCTGCACTGCACCACTGAATATGCGGCAAATAAGGAAGATGGAAAGATATGATCTGCTCTGACAACCCCTACCGAAGAGCTGAAACCGTTTCATAGAACTGAGGGGAACTGCATTTCTCATCACTGAGGCAAAGAATCAGCTGTGGCTCTTCTTGTTCTTCTTAGCTGCTGTTTTTTCTGTTTCAAACACTCAGAAGAATCCCTTATAATTTAGTTTGAATGTTAGCATCTACACAACTTTTTTTCTTGCCAAAGGGACTCAGGTTTAATAACAGTTATCTGTCTGATGCAGGATGATATAGCTGAAATCAGAAAACAACAGCAGAAAAAAACCCCGCCTCAATAAGGACATTTTTATCTGTAGTGTGGACATATAGAGCAGTAGCCTATAGAGCTTTCACTCATAGTTGCTCTGACAAAGACACTCCTGTTTTATTCTTGCAGTTTAATCTTCAGCACCATCTTTTGCATTATCTTACATTACATGCCCTTTCTGTTGTGCTTAACATATTCTACTGTCTCCCCGCTGCAGTCGTCCCTTATCTTCATGGCAATCATTTAACCTTAACCTTATCTTGGGATCACATTGATTTTCCTGCCGGTGTTATTGCTATTAAAACACCTACGTGAGGAGACTAAGTCAATGTCAGTGTCAGTTTGCCTGTGAGAGGATGTTGTGTGTTTTCCCTTCCCCGCGTCTCTTTTCCCGTGACATTATCCAAATTCAGGAGTTTGTTTACTAACAGAAAAAGCGTGGGTTTGAAAATGACTGAGTCACTGCTCTGCCCTGCTGATGAAGTGAGCAGATTGGAAATGGGAAGGTTAATGAGATTTTCACAAAGTGTCCGTCTAGCGGTTTGAACTCAGATTAAATTGACACACTCTGATTAAAATTAATTGACCTGTGAAATGAGTGTGTCCCTCAACAGTTAAGGATTGATGGATATCGCAAAGGGGTCGAGAGGGAAGAAGACAGTGATGGAAAAAAACAGGAACATTAACTTAGTTTGGATGGAAGTAAAGGCGAGATATGGTAAGAGACAGCTCATACTCCTTACTAATAACTAAACAGGAGAGTACTCCTGGCGTACAGTGCTGTGCATGATGTACCATGATTCTTGTCATTTGATTTATTCTTTTAGAATTGAGCTTTCATTTTAACCTTTTCCAGACAAGACTTGGACTAGGTAACAAGACTGATGCTAGTGGCTCTGCGAGGCTGCGATTAGGCACAGTGTTAAGTGTTAACATCAACAGGCTTAATGACAAGGCTACCATGCTGATGTTAAAGGACCAGTGTGGAGAATTAAGTGGCGTCTTGCAGTGTTCTTTGCAGATTGCAACTCACTCTCTTCACCTTCTGTTTCATGAAAACATACCTACGAATATTACTGTCAAAGTTTTAATTATAGCCCAGGTGTTAAATCACTTAAATCACTGAACTCCCCCTGCCTCTATTGAGGACAGGCGTCTATCTGGGACAGGGGTTTAATTCCTTGAGCACAAAAATCTTGCTCAGCAGAGATAGGAAATACTGTCTAATTGTGCTTCTTCTTCTGAGTTTTGTTTGGCAAGTTTGACAACTAACAGTTTGAATTTCAGGTTGCACTGTTTTCTCTGTGCTGCCGCCATATTCACAAATTGGATTCATTTTAAAGAAACCCTTTGATTCTTTTGAACAGTGGAAAAATAAATAATTTCGATGAAACTGGTGCATTCAGGCTCATTGATGCCACAGTAAAATTGGCCCGTGTACCTCCTCTATGATGATTGTTAAATGTCAGTTTAAAGTAGTGACTCAAGAAAGAAGCCTTTGTTCTTTGATTCTGGGGGATGAACACAAACTTGCAGTAAATATTCTATGAAATGAATACTTGAACTTCCTTGAAAACTCCATCTCGTGCAATCTCAAGTTCTCTAGCAATCCTACCTTTCTGTGTGTCCTATCAAATCAAACTGATTTTCTCACCACAACTAATGGGAATAAAATATACACCAAACAACAATAGTGGCCCAGAAATGGAACATACAACATTTAGGGAGAGGAGAGAAGCAGTTAATTTCTGTCCCGTTCTGTATTTCAGAATCCTGCTGGCATCATCACACACGTTTTCTCCTGTAAGAAATCACAACTATAATTGCAAACACAATCACATCATCAGTTGTATCACGTCCAACCACAGTGTGTTGTGTGCAGTACTTTGTGTTTGTGCCATTAAGGTGAAGATACACTGACACTCTTAGATTCAGACTACAAAGTAGTACACATAAAACAAGGACAACACATTTATTATTATAGAAATAAACATATAGATATAAATAAAAGAAAACTGTACGCCACTAAACGAAAACAGTAGCCAGTACATAAAAATGCAGATTCATTTCCCCTGTATAGTCTCTAATTATCATAATAGACTTTTGAAGAAACAGCTGACACATATAGAAACACTCCTTTAGTTATTGACAATTGTTGCCAAATCATAATAAAGTATTTTATGATTAGATTATGTTAGATCATCTTTCACATTAAACCTAAAGAGTTTGAATACTCATCCAAGGTTCACATAATTGTTTTTCCCTCTCCTGTAACGTATCCTAACTGGAAACAAAAAAAATAAGTGTCATCAAATTTATCCTTTTTTGTGATTTCTTACCATTTTAGGGTTAAAAAACATCTTACGATTTAGACTTTTTCAGACTTGTTTGTATTTAAAATTGTATAGCATGTCCACTGTAGTGGACCACAGGCCCATTTTAGTGTGAAAAACTTAACGGTGACAGTGGTTTTGTACCAATGACCATCGGTCCACCACGACAGGGTGATGCAGGTCTTTAATCACCCTGAAGGGGTTTATTTTCCCACAATGACAAACTTGCTGTAATTTAACACAAAATATTGATTTAAAAAATATTTTATCCATCCATAGCAACAGCCTGTTCTTCAGAAATCACCATAGAATGCATAGATTGACTAATCAGAATCTGGTATTAACCCTCTATGGCATGCATCATGATGCCAGTTAGGAAAAAATTTCTTTATGTCTTAAAATAGACTAAACAACTACTTATCAAAACAAAGATCATAATCATTTGCAAAACAAGAAACTGGTGTCAAATTCTAGTGTTTGATCATCCTTACTTCATTTCAATGCATGTTTCCAATCAGTCCCCTGTGTCTTTCCTGACATGCGTTGCCATCATTTGTGGTGTTGCTGCTCAGTGCTTATGGAACTCCATGAAGCCGTTTTTCAGGAGTGAAGCAAAGCTAGGTGACACATTTTGTGCACTGCACTTCCACTATACCCTGACATCCAGGGTATTTGCACGTGCCCTTTTTCTCCACCCAAATAGGTCAATGGTCAGTGTTGTCCTGACGCACAGGTGATGATGGCATCTTCATCACTAATTCATTCTTATTCAACTTCACTATGCTCAACTTGAAGTGCGATTTCTACCCTCTACCTCCTTAAAGGGGTAAAGAATGAAGCTGAATTAATTCTGTAAATGGAGGAAAATGTGTGGAAATTATAAGCAAAGAAGACGAAGTTATAAGGCTAAATAAGGCAAAGTTCACTGTGGCCTACAGAGTATAGTAATATTCTGAACTTTACTGCAACAAACTAAATTAAATTGTAAAGATTAGATGCTTTTGAACATTATATATATATGCTTTTGAACATTATATATACCTAAACACACACTACCAAAATCTCATGCTGCCATGGTGATTCCATAATGGTTCACTGTTGCCTCAAGGCAAAATATGCAATAGTCCATAATGGTACGTTGTTGCCTCAGGGAAACAGTTGCATTTCTAGTTTCTATTATTTAATTAGCAAATAATGATCATGGCTCTGCTCCCCTCCTGCTCCCTTTGCTCCTCCTCCTTCCCTGTGTGTCTGATGAGGGTGCGGCCTCCATTCTCCTCACCTGCTGTCTGCTGTCTCACCTACTCTCAATCATTCATCATGCCTCAGTCTTCAAGAACCTTCCTCCCAGTCATCCCCAGATTGTTTCAGCCAACTTGGTGGTACTTTCATGGCTCCTTCCAGTGTGTAGCTTGCTACTTCAAGTTAACTCGTGATTTTCCTGTGCCTGTTCTCCAGTCTGACCACTTTCTCTCCTGAGCTCCAGGGATCCTCTCGTGCACTTCTGTTTCCAGATTCAGCTCCCCAGTGCCTCCGTGTCTCCAGTGTCTCTGCCAATTCCCCAGCCTCTCGTGCAGTTCAGCTCCCAGAGTTGGCTCTCCAGTGCCTCTGTGTCTCCGGTCTCTCTTGCCCCTTCACCTGCCTGTTCCTGCCGTGGCCGCCCCTCATCCCCCCCAGTGTGTGTGCGTGTGGAATAAAGACCCTTAAACCTTCCATACTGTCTGGGTGTCTGCTCCTGGGTCCGGTCCTAACACCAGCCGTGACATAAATTGCATTAAACTATCAGAAATTAAGGGTTAGTCACCTATTAGTGTGAATATATATTTTTTCCAGATGGAAAAGAAGGAAATTACGTTTTCAGAACCTTTTTGTGGCGCAAAATGGCAAAGCTGTTTCCTTTTGAAAAAGTCTTCAAAAAAGGGTTTCAATATGGCTTCCTGAAAGTCATGTGACAAATTAAAAACATTGTTATTGGTTCCCAATGGTCTTCCCTCTTTTTTAAAGTATAGTATCATTCAAAAAGATGCATTGTGGAGATTTGACAGGCCAAAAATGGGTGCATTGTCTGAGGGCAACACAGTACCATGGAGGGTTAAACCATAATACAAAGCCATCTCATACGTTCTCCTACCATACTCATAAGCACAAACTTTGTATTGCTGAGGCAGTTTGCATATATTTCATTACACCACTTGGGAAATCCAGTATTGGATACCAGTGTGTCTGCATTGTGGGTGTTACATTCCATGGAATTACCCATTTACTGAAAAAAATAGAATTTGCAGTATTTCTTTTGCCATAAACATCAACAGTGTCTAATCACTGAAACTGAATAAACATATGTGCTACTCCTGGTCCACAGAGGACAATGTCTTTCCTGCTTGTCCCTCTCTGTGTCTGTCATCTCATCTGAGTCTTCTTCTTCTTCTTCTTCTTCTTCTTCTTCTTCTTCTTCTTCTTCTTCTTCTTCTTCTTCTTCCACAGGTTCAAACTCATCCTCATCTCTGTCATCATCTGACAAGTCCAAATCTGAATAATCTTGTCCGCCTCAGTTCTGTCTCCTCCAATAATGTGGAGTCTTTAAGTCCATAAAGATGGTCCTGGTGTCCACTACAGTTCATAAAAGGGCTATTATTTCAAAACAAAAATAATTCAGAACTAAATATATCATTCCCGACATGTTAATAGACAAGAACATATATGATTATCATAGTAAAAAAGCAGCGGATAAACTCTTTCCATAACATTTGCTTGCTCCTATGTCGTCCATTTTGAAAAAAAAAGAAGTTCCCAGCATCTCAGCCTATCAAATGATATACCAGGATAAAGCCCAGCATGTCCCTTTTTAAGGTACCACTGGGATTGATAGAGTAGCTCAAAAGAGTATTAATGTGAACCAAATGTCCACTACAGAGGACACAAGTCAGTGGGCTGGGTCCCAGGATTATACTTGATACTAAATCCTTGGCTGGTAGAGCAGTCCACATATACATTAGTCTCTCAACGTTCAGTCTGTGTGGATAAAGCTGTCCAGTCTCTTATTATTATTGTAACAGCCCTGTGATTTCATCCCTGAGGTAAAACCCATTTTCACATCCCAAATGGCCCCTTTGTACAAAGACTTGACTGCAGTTCATAGACTACAGCATTGGGCTAATTCACTTTCAATTCAAGGTGATGGAAACTCTAATTGAACAACCATTAAGACAGTAATAAGAAAGCCACTTTAAGGAATTCACAGAACAGAACAGAAACAGAGTTGGGTATTTATTCTATGAAGGGGAAACTGTTTATCATAATGCTTATCATAAGACCTTAACGGATTAATTATTTGCCAAAAAATATTGTCCTGGCAAGATAGCAAGGCTGAAGATGCTACAGCCCTTGCCGGGAGCAGGGATATAAAAATCAATGGTCCTCACACTTGGTAAGGCCATGCCTCACAAACATAACAAGGATGCTGATGGTAGTAGCGACAGTCCAATGAGTGGGCATTATAGCTGCAAGGCGATAACTGGGGTGTGTTGGATGGATGGCAATACAGAGAGAATGTCATGCTTGGAAAGACTACTGTGTGTTTCCCAAAAGGATGTAGTGCATGACTGGCAAAGGGTCAGAGAGGTAGATATAGTGGAGATGTGTGAAATGGCTCCATACAAACCCTTTCTTTTTGACTAATTATCTGTTCTACAATGTCTGCTTTTATGTCTTATGTGTATTCTGCTTTCCTTAATGGAGGTCACCACTTTCAAGGTAATCATCATTGAGCTGCTGTATATGGCAGGTGTACAAAGTACACATCCAAATAATTTTATATGCACAAAAAACATTGTTTTACTCCTCTGTTTGTGACTTCATGATGGTTCTTAATTATTCTACACAATTATTAACACCCTATAGCCTTGATTTGATTGTTATAACAAATCAAATTTTGGCGGCACAGGGGCAGGGGAACAAGCTAAACACAACACTGACATATTTAACACCTTATAAAGTTTTTATGGCGACTGACAAATGTTATAAAACGGTTCTCTGCTGGCCACCTGCTGATTGTGAATTCAATATTCACCCTTTTTTTCTCCACCAACTCTTAAGGGAAATAGCTGGCACTCTAACAGCTAAAAGTTCTACCAGCTAGTTGGTATCGCAGGTAGTGTGTGGGTTTATCAGGTGAAGGTGAATGATGTTGGCGATGAGAGAGTGAACCAAAACAGTAAAGTTGGTGTCTGTAAAACCAAAACAATAGGCCGAAAGACATACAGCTGTACAATTTAGGTGTATTATCCTTATCAAAGAACTTTCAGATGATTGAACACCATGTAAACTCTCTGCTGATCATATTTGTGAGCAACAGACTTATAGTAACAAGAGATCATTCTGTTTCATTTTACATTTTGGCTTTTGGAGCCATTAGTTTACCTGCTGTTTCTGAATAGGAAGAAATCCTTTCATGTGTCTATGTAAGATTCATGTCAGCTAATAATTAGCTAACCAGTAATGTGTCTCGTAAGAGGTTTTGAACACCAGTAAAAATGTAAAGTTAGCATTAGTTGTGTTTTAGCTTGTGATCCAATAGCCATAGCTTGTGACTGTTTTTACATCTGACACTTGTTGGGTTGAGGATTACATTTGGTACATGGTCTTCATTTATTTTTTTCTTAAATAGAAGTAAATTTGCCAGGCTGTTGAACACCAACACCTTTCTTTATTCTTGAAGAGAACATCCCTAATTCAAAATCCCTCTCATTTAGACTACGGTAAAGCAAAATTTTATCTCATTTCTCCAGATGTGTCTATTCTATGACCCAAACAAAACATGGCAACCATCAAGTAAGCAGTTATCACTTAAGGTTGCCATCTTTGTTTGGTTCAAGGAATTCACATTACACTGTAGCGAATGCTGTTTAGACTTGAACATGTGCCACATTCCATTATTGTCAGATAGAGAAAGAAAGTATCAGTACCTGAAAGAATTCAAATTGTCATGGCAACATTAACTTCAACACATCTTTAGCCACTTTTCCCCCTCCTGCTCAACTAAAGTCCTCTTCAAACACAGCTACACCACAGGGACAATAATCCAGGAACAGTTAGATTACACACTTATTCCATTATCCAGCATTGCGCCACCATTACAAACCATGTAACTTGTTAATATGCAGATCACCTTCCTCTTCTTACTCGCTGGTAACAATGCATAAAGGGAAATGTAGCATGAAAATACAATTACCATGCAAATAAGTCATGTAAATGACACCACTGTAGGAACCTGCCGTCTACTATCACTGCTGTCCAATCTCTGCTATACATTCGGGGGCAGGGATGATGTAATATATTAAAGTAACTGTTTTAACTCTGTCTGAACCTACATGTGCTCTACGCTTGCTTTTTTAATGCTTTTATTTAAGCATGAAGGTATTTTTTAGGAAAGGAGTGCTAAATTTGGAACCCCTGGTGGGTAGAATGAGACCCTGAAGACTTTATTTGTAAATATCATCTTCATTTAACTCCCTTTCCTAGTCTCTCCTTCCTTCCTCTCTAGTCTTCCATCACTCCATCATTCCTTCCTTTTCTTTCTACCTCATTTATCAATTCCTCTTACCCTCTTCATCTCTATCACCTCTTTCCCTTACATCCTCCCTCTTTCCTTTCCCCCCTTACTTCCTACCTCTCTCCCTTCTCCACTTCTTCAATCCCCTTCCCTCACTTGTTATGCCTCTCTCTCCGTCCCTCTCTCCGTCTCTCCCAGGCCTGACTGATGGTGTGTTAAGGTGAGGCAGACGGACAGTGGGTGAGGGATTGCCCCTGCCAGCCCCTGACATTGGGCCCCATTCAGGGCGGGGAAATGATCGATGTTAAATCTAATTTTAAACACCCCCAGTTTAACTCCAGCAGACAGACGGAGAGTGGAGGCCAGCGTCTGGCAACACAGCTGGGGCAACCTGATAAGACCTGCGGTTCAAGTCTTCCTGCAGGTGTGTTTGTGTGCATGCGTGTGTTTGTCTGTGCTGCTGTCTTATTGAAACAGCTTACTTGACACAGGAGCCATCTGCCCTGTACTTAAAGGGGAGTTGGAGGGCGCTACTTTATAGACAGAGTTGAGGATTTCTTTGTGCTTGGTGCTAAATCCACCAATATTACCAAATCAAACAGCACAGAAACCAATAATTGCTGTTACAGTCAGAGAAAACTTTTGTGCATGTTGGTGCAGCTCCTTCCAATATACAGTAAAGGCCATAGATTCTTTAATGGCCCTTGAAATGTGCTTTAAAATCCAATTTGTCTTGACTGTACTCATGCACAAGGCAGGATTTTCTGTTGTAGAATTTTCTAAATATGAAAGCATTTGAGCACACAGTAGCAGACACTTCCCCATGAGCATTGAAGAGGCCAACAAGAGGTAAAGTGCCAAATATGAGGGCCTGGTGGATGAGTGTCACAGGCAGGGGTGGCTTGCATGCTGTTTGCCTGTTGAGCGAGTTGTCAAGGGGTTTCAAGTCTCTCTGCAGGGCTGACGGGATCTCTGGCATTGCAGGGTTGTTCAGGAAAAGGTCTACCAGGCTGAACAGGACCCCTTTACATTGAGAGGCGTGATCTGAAGTGTGGAGAAGGCTTTGAAACAGCGTTTGAAAATAACAACATATTCTTTTTTGTCAGGTATATATTATTGAGGATTACAGGATGTAGGACATGAGAATGCAGTGTACACTTTCATTGAAGAAAGAAAAGCTAATCCAAAAGATACGTATTATCAACATAACAAAACTAAACTGAATATACTCTTAGAAGAACACATTCTTAAATGGTTAAATAAAAATGTGTGGAAAATAAAATAGTAAAAAAATATATAATAATAATAATATTTTGGTAGCTTGTCAAAAACTGTGACTTTTTAATTAAACCTCCCCTATTTAGCTTTTTAAGCAGTAAACAAACAAACACTTATTATATAATGTATAACTTATATAGCGTATAACACACTATAATATAAGCAGTTATAATGACTCTTCTAAATGTTTATTTATCAATAATTATAACATAACATAATTAAATGGGTGGGGATAACTCAAAGTTGTAATTGAAGGCTGAAGTTGATATGGGTTATAAGTGGAAGTTGCTCAATTAAGTGTTATATACTGCTTATAAATGCTAAAAAGTATAAACAATAAAATGTGACCAACATTTCTCAGGAGAGGTAGGCTTGTGCTTGTGAAATTCATGGCTTATCATAACTCATGACTAATAGTATTTTTAAAATCCCTACTACAGCCGTACTTGTCAGAGTGGAAAAGCCTGGACAGAGCATCACGTCCACCGTGGCCCTCTAAAACTCACCACCAAAAGACCGGATGATGCTGATCATAATGACAAAAAACATGTTAAATCCTGACAGTGTCTATTACTACTAGTTACTATAACATCTTATTTTCTGGCAAGTGGAGTTAGATGTAGTAAAGCACACAGCAGAGTCAGGCACAGGCTAACAGTGCCCAGAGATGCATTAAAGGAATGTATCTCATCTTCTTGCCCAGTGAGCTATCCGCCAAAATGGCCGTTAGGTTGGGTTTTTAATTACAGATCACAGCTCAAATTGCCTGTGTTGTTCCTATCATCGTGTTAGTGAGTCTTTCATAAACTAACAAAAATGAACAAAGCCTGTAATTCCTGACACTAGATGCCAGGAGCTGGTCCACAGACAGCAGGAGACTGATGGTGTGGACTGTGGAAGTAGACCCCTCAGATCTGCTGACCAATGACTTCATTCCACACTCCCAGTTAAAAAAAAAGAGTGATCAGGTAATTTCTGTTGTTGGCCCTAAACTGTGGAATAGTTTGCCACTCACTATTAAATGCATGTGGATGGGAGACATCCACTGCAGTCCCCAGTCCCCAACAGGGCTATGGAGGACACATGTACGGTTTAGTTTGCATCCCACTTAGAAAGTGGAAGCTAGCGAGCTAGGCTAACTAGATTTTACTCGAAAAGCTAAAGGTAATTAGCCTTCCTGGTTAATGTTAGCACTGATTTTCACAGAACGTTATCTTTTGCATGTTATTTCAATGGTTACTGAGCTTTAGTCACAGTGTTTGTCCTGCATGATATAAAGGCGGGTGTCTATCTAGCATTAGCCATCTCTCTTTCATGGGATAGTAAATCAACTCAAATCTCACAGCAATGACATGGAGTAACATACAGTGTCATGGAGTAATGTAGCTTCTGCTAAAATCACAGGTGGGACAAAGCAAAAGCTAACAACGTTGCGAACCCCAGCTGGTTAACTGCCTGTGTGGCCTTTAGATGTGAAGTGATATTAGAAAGTATTTGCCGAGTGAATGTACATTTCCTTAAGGATGATTTTAAGTCTCTATGCTGGACTTAAAACTTGTGCATGCAAGTTTTTTAGTAAGACACAGTCTTGCTGACTACCACTCACCACACACTGGACCATGTAATTGTTCCATTCGGAAAAAGATTTAAACTTAAACACAGAAGTCAGAGCAACAAGCTTTTCCTTCAGCATCAGTGACGTGAGTTCTGGTGTTTGTCGGTGTTTCTCCTTTAAGCTTTTGTAACTCAGCCTGATGATGATTTATGGCTGGCTGGGCGAGCTGATTAAATCACTGAACAGAACGCCAGGTAGTATTACCACGGCCATCACCACTCTATGACCGTCGCATGGCAACCATTACGTTGCTATCTGCCTGTCTGTCGTTTGAACTGCCTGACTGTCTCTCGCACTTCCTCTCTTGTTTTTTCTTGCTCTTTCTCCCTCTCACTCTCTTTTTCTTTGTCTGCACGCTTAGAGGGTCCAGGGAGACAACGAGAGACCTCCAATGAATCTAATTAATTTCCATGGATACAGCACTTCAGAGCTGGGTTTTTAAATTGTATACTGTTATTTTGCACAGCGCAACAAAAGGAAGCAATGACATGTGAGGGCTCTGTAATAGGGTTTACATGGCTGAATTAGTCTTACATGCAGATCTGGTGCAAATATATCCATGCAGGCTTCAACTCCACCACTGCGATCACACTGTAATACAATTCCCTGCAAATGAATGTGTTAGCGCTTCGTTCATTGTGCTGCTGGTGTAGGTGCTGTATGTTTTAAATTCTTATTCAAAATGACAGTGTCATTCTGCCTTGATCTTTCTGCCTCTCCATCATGCATTCTTAACTAATTCTATTCAAAATTGCTAATAGAATTCAGACTTGCAACCAAAAACCTTGTGGCTGATCAGCCACATCTCAAAATATTTGGATTACAAGATTCAGTCTTAGAACTCTGAACACACTTTGCTGCAGCACATTTATGTTACACTCTAAACCTTCATCGATTAAATCCACTCAGCTCCCAAAAGGCAGCGTATAGGCAAACAGGGGAGGGTCTGCAGGTTAAATAAAACTGGTGTAGATGATATGCAATTGTGCAAACAGAGTGCAAGCCAATATCAAAGGTATTCCTGATATGTTGCACTCTTTGTGTTCAAAAGGGTCTATACCTGCTGTAAATGCTCTGTCATGTCAGACACCTAATATACCGGTTAAACAGCCTCCCAGCAGCCCCAGCAGTTGATGGCCTGTAAATTGTTGATCAGTGGCTTGGCACAGGCGGGGTAAATTGATTCCAGGAGAATCCTCCAGGAGCACGGCTGTCTCTACAAAGGCCAAATATACAGCCATGCATTAGAATGAGATGGGGGAGAGGAGGGTAGAGAGAGGCTGGGTGAAAGTGGAGAGAGAGAGAAAGAGAGAGTGAGAAGGAGGGAGAAAGAAGGGTGAAAATGTCAGTGGATTCTGTGTGTGTCAGAAAGGAGATATGCACAAGAGACACAGTGGAGGGTGCAAGGAACAGAAAGGACGGCGAAGAATGAAAGCAATTGTGTGTGTGTGTGAATGTGTGAGTCAGAAGCAGAGCATGTCTGAGAGACAGAAGCAGAAATAAACGTACAAAGAAACAAAGGAAAGGCAAGCATGTTGTACCTCAGAAATGAACACAATTTTTTTTGGTTTTTGGTTTTTGGTTTTTCTATGAGAGTGAGATGAGAAGACTGATTTGTGACAAGTGTTGTCTCCCTGAGTGTTGTTTTCAAGACTTCGTTTGCAAGTAAGGAGCTGAAGTCAGGACATCCTTAGCTTAGCTTAGCATAAAGACTGGAAATGGGGAAACACACAAACAACAATTTATGGTTTTAGACGGAGTCACATGGTTGGGAACAGCCAGGTGGAGTGACTGTGAACAGAAACCTAAAGCTTTGTCAAGAATACTCCCCTTATAGTCACAAATGTACACATTTCTACCTTTCTGTTCATGCACAGTCGAGATACAATGTATTAATTTGCCATTAGAGTTAAACATGGACATGGACATAACCATGATGTTTTTCCCTAGTCTTTATGCTAGGCTAGGCTAAACATTCCCAATTCAGCTCCATATGCAGCGCACAGACATGAGATCACTATGAATCTTCTTCTCTCACTTTTGGAAAAAGAAAAGAAAAAGCAAGTAAGCGCATTGCTCAAAAAGTTGAACTACTGTATTTGTATAACCCAGTTTTGAAATATTGGAGAGCAGTGGTGATACGCATCATTTCCCCAGTGACATCAAAATCTGATCAGCAGTGTTTGTGTGTGCCAGTGCCAGATGGATGGATGAATGAAAACACAAATAAAACCAATCTATTGTCCCAGAAAAGTGGAGAGACAGACAGAGAATGAAAGATAGTGACTTGCTATATTACAGCATTGCGTATAATGCCTTTATCTAGGCTTGGGACAGGGGAGTTGGGGGAGGGTATGGTCATGAGTCCTGGCTGTGTTTACAAGATGCATGAACCATTTTGCACAAGTGACATCTCGTCACCCTAATCTAGATTTCAAATCCACATTTCAAATCCATTGCTGGTTATGAATGTACACTTGTATTGATGAAGTCTTAAGGAAAAGAGAGGAGAGAGAAATCCACTGCTGCTGCATAAATAAGTCGTAAAGACAAGCCTTTTTTCTGATGTTTCCCAGTGTTTCACTGTGGCGATGGCATTGGCATTCAAAGCCAGTCAAGGGAGTTGTGGGAGTGATGGTCCTGCTGTTGACCTTCCACTGGCTGGCTTCAGAAGAATTTGAACCTCTGAGAAATTACTGAGTGGAATTTCATGTTGTGTGTTTTGGGCATGATTTATGCATTTTATTTGGAATTGTAAAGAAGTCAAGAAGTCATTGAATGTTTGGAGACCAAAATAAGAAATAAAGAAAGGAAACAACACAAGTGTTTTGTCACAGTCACTTCACACCCCCATTGTACCCTAGTGGGCGAACTCAAGATTTTCTTCCAACATAATGGCAAAAACATGATTCCAAAACTAAATAATACAGAACTGGGAGGATGATTTTTGTCACAAATTGAGGATATAACATACAGTGAAATTAATTGAGTGGCCTATTACCTTTTTTGTTATTGTGACACAGGCGTCACATCAGGTTTTCCATGACGACTTTATGGTTAAAAGCCTGATTTGACGTATACATCACAGCGATATTTTCGTAACTTGTTTTATATTATTTTGTTCAGGAAATATGGTTGGAACAGGTTAAATGCAATACAGGACACACTAATAAGGTATTAGAATTGTTAAATGGGTTTAAACTTACCTTAGTAACAAAAAACAAGCTTGTTGAATTTAGCTACCTTCATTTCTGTTTACCATTCACACCCACATTTTGGAGAGGACACTTCCTGTCACAGTCACATGACTGTCATATGACGACCACACCAGGATGTTTTGTATACGTCACTTAGGGACTTAATGAGTTAAGGTCAAGTATAAAACTGTATATGGAAGATTCAAGGATATTTAAAGTGTTTGTGTCACACGTGTCACCATGGGTTCTTATGGGTTAATTGTCACTGTGACATCCAGCAGGCAGGCACCCAACTCAAACTGTAGACATGCATTTTCTGACCCCAGAAAATTGTCAAACACAACTTGATTATGCTCCCACAATGGCACAGATATTAACTTAGCATTCTTGGATTTGATTATAATAGGTAACATAAAAATACTTGAAACACAATTTAACAACAATAGTTAATACTGTATGTCACTTTTTCGGATATTTAGTCTCGATAGATAGATAGATAGATAGATAGATAGATAGATAGATAGATAGATAGATAGATAGATAGATAGATAGATAGATAGATAGATAGATAGATAGATAGATAGAAATTATTCAGTGTCAATAAGACTTTCTTACGCCCCTCAGAAAAAGCAATCATGATGAAACACACCAATTAAAACCTCGGGAGTTGTGGGACTTCGCTCATTACCTTGCAAAGTTTTGGAACAAAACAGAGACCAAATTCATCAAACAAAAGTTTAGAATGTTATTTCTACCCCGCAAGTGTAATTTATCACGTTTAGGGAAGCTGTCACAAGTTAAGTGGATTGCCAGTAATTGTGGCTGGCCCACCTCTAAGCAGAACCGACTAAACCAGCTCATCAGGGACAGACTTGTGAAATGGAGGGTAGCGATCTCTTTATCCCTGGGCAGAGAATTGAAGGTGGCAATCTCTCTTTCTCTTAACTTGCCTGTCTTTTCTGTACGCTGTTTTTCTTTATTCTCTGGCTCCCTGCCTTAATGCCTCACAGCTCTCTGGCCTGGATGTAAAACAGATGCATTGCTATGAATTAGTTTGTTTTGAAAATGCTTAACAGAGTCATTACATGGCAGATGCATCTCTCTAAATGTATCTTTCCTACATGAACTCTGACAACCACCACAATAAGAGCTGCTGCTCGTAATGCTGCAGCATATTTAGTTATTTCCTCTTCATGCTGCTATGGATACATACTCTATACATTTTACATCAGAGGAAAGCCTAATTTCAGACTAATTTCAATGCAATAAGTACATAAGCAAATTATCCAAATGGCTTTGTTTAACTTTTCGGTGGTGCTGATATGAGAAGCGGAAATGTGATTGTGTGTCATTTCTCTGAAGTCTCAGAGCTCTTTGTTGTCTGTACGTTCATACAGACTCAGGTTGTTTGCATAACTTTGAGGAAAATTAAGAATCCAAAGCACGTTGATCCCCTCACACAGCAGGCCCTCAGACAGGCAACTGCAGCGCTGGATTTGCCCTGAACAAGCCTTTTGATGAGGAGCTTGGTGCCTATATTTAAAACAAACAGAGATACAGAGCTTCATTCAGGCCTCCTTCAGTGGCTATTACTGTAACTCAAATCTCAGCTCGCAGATGTAGTATAGAATACATTTATTTAGATATTAAGATTATTATTTTTTTATTTACTGTGTATTTTCAGTTTTATTTAAGCAGATTTCATTGATTTTCTTTTTAGACATATAGCAAAACAAGCTGTGAGCACAACGTTGATATATTACCCCTGACTCTGATTGGCTAGTACTCGTTGCCTTAATTGGTTTTGTAGTTTAGGTTTATGCATGAGGAGTAAGATTGGTTAGGGTAAGAATGTCATGGTAAGCCAATCAAAGGTAGAGTATGGTGGGTCATGACTTCGCCATCCTGGGGGGGGAAATCACAGGGTTTATTTGAGCTTCGAAACTCAAACAAAACGTTGGACAGTTGATGTTGGTTTCTTCTAACCATGACCATGTTTGTTCCCTAACCTTAACCACATGGCTATTACTGTAACAATGAAGGTCTGCTAACCTTAATGAAACATTTTAACCCGACTGAAACGCTTCTATGGCCAGTTACAAATGAACCAGTGTTTTAGACACATGAAAGTAAAAATATTTATATCCTGGCTGTTAGAAGGCTTTATAACAGCACTCCTGACTGATTTTTGGTCAAACATTCCTATGGCGGGATTTGTACACTGTTACATGACACACACAAGTGAATGATAGAGTGTATGACAGAGAAAGAGCTGTAGTTGTATGATTGAGGGTTCTCCGTTTCTGGGAACTGAAACTGCAAAGCCTGTCCCCCCCCCACACACACACACAGAGACACACAGACACACACATACACACACACATTCGTACACAAACCTCACCCCACAGACCAGACCAGGTCCTTTCATGCCAGGGGTCCACGACAATTTCTCAAAGCCAACTGATTTTTAAGAGAGATAGATGAACCCAAGTCTTATCAGACGAACAGATGTCCCACAGAGAACTATGGGTAATTACACTGGGCCCGCTACTCCCATCATTCCTATCAGTCCCTGTTTGTGTGGTGAAAGGGAGGCTGAGGGAGAGGGAAGCTGTCTTCTGTTATGACAGATAAATCAATCCAAATAATCACCTCAGTATGATTTGATCGTATTAGCTGAAAATTCTTCTCTTTTATAAGCTGCTCAAGCGATGTAGCCTAGATAAAAAAAGGCAAACATGTTGAAGTTTGGGGTGAAACTCTCCACAGTTGTTGATATAGGCCTATTATTAAACAGATTTCCATAATCAGGTTCTTGGTTTTGAAGCGCGGCTCTCTTCCAGCGATAATCACTGACTGTCATGTATGTTCTGTATCTGGTGTGTAGCTGTGATGCAGCAGCTACTACATCCTGTTCTTCTTCAGGTGCTGTAATGTTAAACAAGAACTCTGTCACTACCTCACCTTCCAACCAAGGTGAATGAACTAGCAAAAGTTTGAAATAAAGGAGAAATAAAGTCAACGATTCCTGAGCTGACATCATGGGGAAGTTATAGGACCACTGTGGTTGGCCTTTGGACAGGTCGGTTTGACACAGTGTTGACAAAGCTCTGCAGTGACACGTTGCCTCTGAGAATTCATATATAAATGGCTTGAACACATACATTTAATGCATCAATTTTGCAGCTAATAGAGGGTCTCTCAAATTTGGGGTTCATTAATATTCATACAGTGTCATGGGAGAATTAGAGGACTGATACATCAATATTTGTTTGACACTTTTTTAATGACAAATCAATTACTGCTTTTGAACATAGAATACAAAAGTGTGTTCAAATGCAAAAATAGTTCATTTCATTTAAAGGAGTACTCCACTGATCAACCATGTCGCTGGTATAACACTGTCAATTTCACAATCAACAGTTTAAAAATGCATCAAATGGATGCAGAACCAGAGATATCGTCTTTTTCATTCCACACATTCTTCCATGTCAAAACCTGATGACTACATCGACCTTACGTCTGCTTCCTGTTAGCCAGAGTGTATGCATTTGGTGGTGGTTGCACAAGATCTGACTCCTTATAGTTATGTCTTTGTGATGCTTATTCATATAATATTAGGTCTATATTACTGAGTACTGTTGATTCATTCGAGTCGAGATGTGTGTAACTGGCAGCATGAAATGAGCACTTTCTGTTAGGGTGCAAT
This sequence comes from Dicentrarchus labrax, assembly GCF_905237075.1. Lineage (NCBI taxonomy): Eukaryota > Metazoa > Chordata > Actinopteri > Moronidae > Dicentrarchus > Dicentrarchus labrax. The sequence continues at coordinate 23,679,947 of NW_026136715.1, forward strand.
CAGCAAATCACTTTTTAACAGGGAGAGAGCCTTTTAAAACATTGAAAATGGATATCTCGAGCAACATTATATGGTACGACAGTGTTTACAAACGCATGACTTCTGCAACCAAATGTTTCCATCCAGTTTCACCAATGAAAGCTGAGAGAAAGTCCTCAGTCTCTACTGAGCGAAGACTGGCTTGCAATCATATCATACCAACAAATGTTGCCACTTCCTCCAAGACACTGCTTGAGTAATATTTGTCATCATTTAAACAGTAGGTAAACACTATTTGCTGTCTGCTTTAGCAGGTTACTTAAGGCTGCCTTCTGCAGGAGGTAAAGAAAGATGTATGTATGTCAACTGCATTTAGAATACTGAGCCAGTAAAACAAATTGCTGGCTAGTGTTAGAACCAAAAACAGCTGTCAGGACATCAGTCCTCTGCCAGGTAGGAAGAGAAAGAGAAAAAGAAGGAATGTTTTGACTCTGTGCCGTCAATTTGAATTGCAGAGTTTGTTGGTGTTTTTTTCTTGGAGTTGGAATGGTAATACCTGACTGCAGCTCTCTACAGTGATTTAATTCCCAGATGTCATTACGCTGGCATCGAGTCTTGATTTGCTTTGTGGTGCTTTGTTCTTGTTCAGAGAACTGTTTGTTCATCAGCGTCTCTGCAGCCAGTTTTAACAGAAATCTCTGTTTTCTTAGAGTGTGTTTATGTGTTTCTTGTTGGGGGTTTATGTAAGTTGTTCCTAACGAAGTCTACTAGTTCCAGGCCTGAGCATAGAAAGAAAATCAGCATGGCTGGCTGCAGATTTCTTTCTTTATATCCGGCATCCAGTAAGACTTTATATTAGTTTGACTCTCAGCCACATTCACAGTCATATTCTAAAGCGTTTCTCTTATTGTTCCATAAAGACCAAAAGAAAGAGAGGTAAAGCTTGCAAAATGATTATAATTTAGGATTCACATAAAAATCCCATTGCACTTACACTATATAATAAAAATTACTTTCTACTTTAAAAAAGCTAGATATGCAATCACATATATAGCCCTCTCTAGATCACACTGATAAAGAGACAAGGGTTGGGTTTCAGTAGACCCAATATAGTTTGATTTACCTGCGGTCGTTTTAAAAGGGGAGCACAATATTCCCCCTAATGTGAATTGAAAAGCACTGGAGGAGAAAATCATTTCATCACTCTATCTGTGATGGTGTCAGCAGAGGGAGCGAGAATTGACTAATATGTGTGTGTGTGTGTGTGTGTGTGTGTGTGTGTGTGTGTGTGTGTGTGTGTGTGTGTGTGTGTGTGTGTGTGTGTGTGTGGGGCGTTTCAGTGGATCCACAGAGGATAAATGATTACCTCTGTTAAGATGGAGCTTTGAGCTGAGGAGACTGTGTGATGCTGTGATATTGAAGGCCCGGTGTGAATCCTATCGACCACAATGCATCACCACCCACACAGCCTCCATTCATATAGACCTTCTAGCTATACAGCGAGTGCACAGTGTCACAGCAACACCTTCTTAATATTGAGTTGTACCGCCTTATGCACAATTCATGTTTTCAGTGCTTCGAAATCTCATTTGTCTTCACATTTGTCTTCTCCTCTGTCAGAAGGGTGCATTAAAAGAAAATATCCATCCTTTTACAACCTAAGTAATGTTTTGTGTAATTCCTAAAAGCTACATCGCTGTTGTCCAACAAACAGGGACTGTATATTGTGTATATGCATAACAAAATTATCACTTAATCTGTTCATATGTCAGAAAGATTTTGCAGACCAACTTCTTTTTACTTCACAGAGTTGTATATGCACACTTTCTTTCTCCAGGTGTAATGAATTTGGAATTGCTCGTGTTCCAGTTTGGGGTTTGGGTATTTTGAAGTGGGGTTGTAAGAGGTACTTATCCATAGTCAGCGTATTACCTCCTGTAAATGGTAGTACAGCTATGTACTACTGTGGATGAGGGTTGCAGAAAAAGGCCACAATTTAAGCGTACTCTATTTTAAGAATATATTCAACGCTTTACCTTGCTGTCAGACCGCCTTTTTCTTTGGCACAAACCGTACAACTTCCATATTACTACGCATAAGCCCAACTGTGCTGCACTCCCTGTATTACGCCACAGAGCTGCTGTTTCGGTCACAGTTAGAGGGGCACAGCCCAGAAAAACACTAGCACGCACCATCTTTGAAATTTTAGAAACAGTAAGTCTGTTTCAGTCTGATCTTGCAACTTTGTGACCCAAACAGCTGACCTTCGGAGTAATACAGGCCGAGGTGCAGCTGGACTTCATTTCTTAATAGAAGGTGGTGATTGTGCTCTCTGTATGTGTGTCTTTGTCATTTTCTCCAGGAAGCCCATCAAAAAACTTTTTATGTGTGTTCATGGTGATGCTATTGTAGATGAGTATAAAATGTTCTCCAGGAGCAAGGACATGGGAGAGTCTCGATCTGGATCAGGGACAGTGTTTCTGTCATTGATGCGACCCCTATCGCCAAACAAGAAGAACAGCATTGCACAGTTCAGCAAAACCCCTTGTTCCTGTACATTCAGTAACAACGGGGGGTTATTTTATGGCCAATTCCAATGTTTTTAAGATTCTTTCTTCTTATATATTAGCACAGGCTAGGGCTAGGGAGCAATCATGGCTAAGGCAAATAAACCCTGGTTAAGATATGATGGGTGAGGGAAAGATGCAGGTATGATTAATATAACAGCAAACATTAAATGCAAGTCTGTGACTGGACACAAACTCCTGTCTTCTCTCTCCTGTCTACGCCCGCATCCATCACCATCAAGACCTCCACACTTTCTGCCTTTATTCATTCCTCCACAACATAAATTGAGAAGTGAGAAATTGTTGAGTATGGATGTAGTTTAAAGGGATATTGGGCTGCTTTGTTGTCATGCCAGACTTCAGTTGCAACCTTGTGATTTCTGCTGTGGTGCAGGCTCTAGTACTGTGTTTTGCAAAATGCTGTACTCACCACCATTATTATAGAGACAGAGGACAGAGGAGACCTATGACAGCCTTATCAATTCAAAAAATAAATTCTTGCACATCATTAATAAATAATAATTATGATTATAATAATAATTATTATAATTAAAAATAATAAAAACAATAATTATTGTTATTGTTATATACAGTTGCCTAGACTTAATCTTGAAATGTATGAAAGCAGTTGACTTTTTCAAAATAAAAAGCTTTTACTCTCAGCTTTTTTTGTCATTCATCTGCTGTTGCTAGAAGAAGAAGAAGAAGAAGATGATATACTTTATTAATCCCCTAGGGGAAATTGTTCTTTTCACTCTTTTTATACACACACATACACAGGCTGAAATACACACTTTCATGCACTTTTGGACATGCAAACAAGGAGAGAGATGGTGGAGTGATGGGGCTGCCACGTTACCAGCGCCCCCATGAGCCGGCTTGGGTTGCCTTGCTCATGGACACCTCGGCAGTGTACAGGAGGTGAAACTGGCGCCTCTCCAGCTAGTCCAGTCCACACTCCATATTTTTGTGGTCTGTGGGACATGAACCAGCAACCCTCCGGTTCCCAAGCCAAGTCCCTACACACTGAGCTACTGTTGCCCCAATAGCAGATGATGCAAATTATTGTTTAAGATAATGTAAAACCATCACTGATAATCACTTACAAATACATACTGCAAATTGTCCATCTTAATCCATCAATCTTTAAATATGAATCAAAAATTTTAATGTATAAAATATTTATTTTTGAAATAAATGTATGAGGGGTAAGATAAATCAACATCTGATTGCTAACAATAGTGCCATTTAAAAGCACACTCAGATCCAGGGACAGAAATATCTGTAAATCTTTGTTATAGAAGCAGGATGGAGGACCCCTTATAGTCCATATCTTTAGTCTGCACACTCATCTCCTCAGAAAAGGGCCTCAGGGGATGATCATTTCAAAAGGGCAGTGACCAAACAAGATGCTCTATGTATCTCTCTACTGATGTTACTATAGCAACCCAGTCTTCTGCAGAGTGTGTACAAGTGCTTCTTGTTGTTTCTGTAGTAGTGTGAGGTGTGCACGCATGATATGTGCCTTTTTGTCTACGTAGGTGTACATGGTTGCAGTATCCATGCGTTGTGTGTGTGTGTGTGTGTTTGTAAACATGACATTTGGGGTGTGTACATACTGCTGCTGTACTGAATCCTGCACCGTGAGGAAGAAAAAAGGAGAGGAGGGACAAAAGTAGTAAGAAGTGAAGAGTACAAGAAAGAAAGGCATATATCATTGAGATGTGCTTGCATCCTTCAATATTGTTCCTTTTTAGAGGACCATGTATTTATTTCTTCATTTACCATTCAAAAAGTCCAGAACTCACTGCACTCTGACAAATAAATAAAATACCGTAGTCAATGCAAAAAAGTATTTGAAGGCCCTGCACACCCACAAAGGTGTTTTCAATTACTCTGGCCATTTAGACCTTTGCTCAGGTTGAAGTTGGGTGTACCTATACTGAGTTACATCATGTCACCAACATAATGGGTGCAACAAAACTGATAGGAGACTGAGGGACACACCTGAAAACATCTGTGTGGGTAGACTTCAAACTGACACATCTACCTATAAGGTACAGCAGTACATTTCTGGACATTCTTCCCCTGATTCCTGTTCAAGATCCCTCCAGTTGGATGTTTGATCCTTACTGTGCAGAATGCTGTCTGTGCAGAGTTTGACACTAGAAGGATGTTTTCACATTCATCTGCTGAAAGTGGAAAGTTTCTCTGTGCTCATTGAAAATCAGATTTTAAGGGGCGGGGCCTACAAGCATGATTTGTGGCATCTGGGAGCCAATCTTGGTCCAGTATGCAACTTAAACAAGTGTGATTTAGAAACTTGAAGCCACCAGTGCACATACACTGAGGATGGACTTTACAGTGAAGTAGGAGACATCTTGTGTCCCCCCCAGGTAGAAGGAGTAGATGCCATTTTTAAGGATTTTGACATGAACATTTTCTTGAAAAATCACATCAGATACACATTATTGTGCCAAGCAGACTATTTGTATGTGTCGCAATATATGTTCAGTGGGGATCTTTAATTTGGAAGAATGCAAGATTTTAGTCTTCAAATTCTGAAAGACACTGAAAAGGCCTTCATTGCTTTTTGCCCATAAGAAGACACCATCAAAAAAGCTTGGCTCTAAGCTGAAGTAAAATTACTAACTTCAGACAAATCTCTAACAAGAGCAAGGTGCTAGATTATTATCATCAAAGTAACTGATGATGTCTTCCACCCTATTGTGCAATCAGAATGAAAAACAGCTACCGCAAACCAAAGAAAAATGCCTGCCTCTTCAAAATCAAACTGTGCACTGAAGAAAGGTGGTTAAGAATATTAACAGATGGGTTTCGACCAACCACTTTCTTTGATTGAAAAACACCCTTCTGTCTACTCTAGGTAATATTCAGAGAAAATCTATAACACAGTGAATACAAAACACTGCTTGTCTGCCAGTGGTACGACCTCCTCCAGCTACAAGATCCATTGATAGTTAAAATGCTCAAATTTGTGGTGGCTTGCAATGATTAAGTGCTTTGTTTGTTGATTTTGAACACTTGCAGGGTCAGTTTGGGTTTTTTGAAGTGTGGTGTATGAGATACTTGTCCATAGCCAGTGTATTACCCACAGTAGATGGCAGTCAGCATGCCCCCAGTTTGGAGAAGCAGACAGGAGGACCAGCACTGAAACTAACAACACACGGCTGTGGATGGGCCAGGCAGCAAAACAGAATTTAACCACTTAAAAAAAGCACGCCTGAAAGATCAGTTAAAGAGTATGTATATAAACTGCCATTTAGGTAATATACTGATTATGGATAAGTACCTCATACAACCCCACTTCAAAAAGTCTGAACTAACCCTTTAATATAAAGTCAATGCCTGAGTTTCCTTGTCGTAAAAAGATGTATCTAATTTCCAGCCTGCTGACTGATTATGTCAAATACATACGTACATACAGTGCAGCTCCACTAGCTGAAAAAAAAGTGACTGGTGGCGAGGAGAACGGAGACAGACAGAGGATGTTGGATGAAGAAGACAGAGAGGAGTGAGTTGACATTTGTGTATATATGAGAATTATCTCTGCTGTAATTGCTTTCTCACTTGCGCATGTAGAACATGTTTCTTCATGCTGGACTTGGTTTATAAAGTCATCCATCATTGTCCTCGTGTCATCACACAGTTTGTATCACATATTAAATTTTCAAAATGAGCATGTGGTGAAGATAGATGCACATTATGTTATGTCTACAATTTCCTCCTTTATGTGTCAGGTTGGATACCCAAGCATGTATGTGTGTGTGTGTGTGTGTGTGTGTGTGTGTGTGTGTGTGTGTGTGTGTGTGTGTGTGTTTGTGTGTGTGCGCCTGTACTATAAGCTGCATTCAAACGGATGTGCTCACTTTGTTCTGGCTGACTGTGGACAGTGCTGAAGGCCCAGATGGAAATGTAGCTGCAAAGTTAACAGGCCAATCATGTATTTTTGCTGCTTTGATATTGCCTTACAGATCATTGCATCATTTTTGATGAACAGCAAGTTAGAAAGTTCTTTAAAGTACTGAAAAATCAAATCAAATGTCATCAGAGCATTTGAGTTAATCATGAAGTTCCCCCTTCAGACGATTAAACTTTATTCTGCAGCACTGGCATCAGTGTCTTCAGATTTATTTAAAGGATACAGCATGTTAAAGCTGCGTACAATGTGTAACCAAAGGCTCTCTTTTATTTAGCTTGTATTTAGCTTAGCTCTTCTACAAAATTGTCACAAGGTGGATGAGCAATGGTTTACCAATCACACTGTGTGTACATAAGAAAAAACAGCAGATTTAGCTTCTTTTAAACATATATGTAACATTTCCACATTAAAATAATAGAAAAAAACACTAGACCTATATTCTGCTGAGTTGTGTACTTACATTATCCCAAATGTTGGGATCCAACAAATTCCAGCATTTGCAATACATCTAGTTGCTATAACTTCCAGAGGAAACACGGGAAAGAGTGAGGAAGGAAGTCAGTGAATGTGAGTACACGTAATGTGAATAAAACCATAATGGCATCATTTTAAACCTCTTTAAACTGTAACAAAGGCATTTACGTACAGCAAAACAAACTTTAAACAAATATTTATGCATGGTACAGTATGATACCCTCCTGTATGTTCCTCACAATTCATGAATATCTGTACCAAATTCATGGCAATTAATTCAGTATTTGTTGAGAGTCTGTTTCAAAGTGGCGGACCTACCAACATTACCATCACTAGAGCCATGCCGAAGTTTGCTAACAAAAATAAAACAGCATTTTAAATGGATGGCACTTTCTAGTCTTCCGACCACTCAAAGTGCTTTGAAAAGGCTGCCACACCTTGACCATGAACGTCCTGTCAGGGTCAAGCTTCCTTAGTGGCTCAAGGAAATCAACAGACAACTGCTACATTTGGCCTTGCTCATTGTGTTGTTGCTGTGTGTGTGTTTGTGTAGAGCCATGCCCTCTGCAGCCTGCTTACGTCTGCCTTGTACATGTATCTCCCACACAGAGCAGCAGAGTGGTGACTCAGCCATTACCGCGGAACAAGCTACCTGTACAGTCATCATCTTTAGAGCACTTAAAAGCTTATTGGCTCTCTCTAGACTCAGATAAAAACAGATGAGGTCAAGGGCTGATCAGAGGATTACATGAATATTTGGTCTCAAAAGATCTTTCAAAAACATACCGTCATGAATTTTGGTGGAATATCTTATGGTGCCTAATTAGGACCCGTTTGTGTTTCTCATAAGTGCAGGATTCACATAAAGACATGAATACAGTGCTATTGTGTGGTAGTTTGTGTTGTACTATCATGCATGTTGTGTCATAAGGTCCCTGTAGCAGTTTCTCAACTCCATAAATAGAAGCAGCTCTTGGCAGGTACAGTAAAGCAGGCAGGAGGCTGCTGAATGCAGACTGAGGCAGAGAGAATGATAGATCTGAAGAGAGTTCTGGTGTACCAAGGGCTTTCCAATGGCAAACTATGAATGTTAGGGAATAGAGAAAGAATAGTTAGACAGATGCTGAACCACTGATGATATATTTAGTCACTTTTATTTGGGGAAATATTGACCAAATTATTGTTTTCCCGAGTGTTTCTTGTGTTGATTCAGCTTGACAAAGACAAAATGAATGAAAGAACAAGTGCAAAAGAGACAGCTGTTGTTTGATTTATCTAATTATATATATATGTGTATATATATATATATATATATATATATATAACTATGAATGACATAAATGAATAGGAATATATAAGGTGTCTTTCCAAAAGCTCAAATAAAAACCTGGAATAAATTATGTAAAACCAGCCAACAGTCACCCAACAGCTTTGTTCCAATTTATCCCATTCACACACACACACACACACACACACACACACACACACACACACACACACACACACACACACACACACACACACACACACACACACACACAGGCATACAGTATATGGCATCTTCTGCCTCATCCATCCTAATACTTCTCATACCTCTATGTTTGTCAACAGTGGGTGAGCTGAGCTGGTAAATGATGACATTATGTATCAACAGCTCAACCCACATGATAAACGAGCTGATGCTAGAACACAAAGCTGCTGTCAAAAGAGAAACTTATACATTCAGAAACAGTCAATTTTCACCACTGAAGTGAAAAAGATATCTGCCTCTATTAACACGGCGCACTTTATACATGTAAATGTAAGGGGAAGTAAAGGAATACCAGCTGTGCAGTGTTCAGAGGGAAATTTTAGAGGTGGCACAATTGCAACAATGCCCATGAGTTAAAAATGTTCAAAAACTTAGCAAAAATGTCTCTTATCTCATCTCTGCTTCATACACATACGTGATGGGAGGAACTGGAGAGACTGGAGGGAAATTGTGAGCTCTAACATCAGTCAGTAGCTGAGCTGAACACAAGTAAGAAAATGTGAGTTAATGCACGTTTGAATCAACCGCTGTTACGAGAATATTAGGATTAAAGAGTGAAAGACACTAATAATAATAGTAATTAGATGATGACGACAATGAATGATGAATAATAACCAGCAATAATCATTCAATTCAATTCAATTCGATTCAATTTTATTTGTATAGCGCCAATTCATAACAGAAGTTATCTCAAGACACTTTTCAAACAGAGCAGATCTAGACCGAACTCTTTATAACATTAATTACAGAGACCCAACAGTACCACCATGAGCAAGCACTTGGCGACGGGGCAAGGAAAAACTGCCTGTTAAAAGGCAGAAACCTAGGACAGATCCTTCGGCTCTAGGTGGGTCTACATTTGCAACCACAGATATGTTGTTATGTCTCTCCCCTCATTCACTGCCAACATCCATCACACAAGGAGACTTCACTACAACAACAGCATGAACACAACCTTTCTTTCACTCTGCTCCCAGAAATAAAATGAAGGAATTTGCAGCACTCTTGACGATCAGTTGCACAAAGACAAACATCAAACACTGAATGAATTCAATTATTTCCAAAACAAAATTCCAATTACCGCCCCTGAATTTACATAACTTCAATATAACCTCCCTTTATCTTATTTTTACCTCTCTTCCTCCTTTGTTTGTAAGTGTATCGACTTTAATTCTCTTTGGTATGGTGACTTTTGGCAGAAAATTAAACTTCATATTTTCTCTCTCTTCCTCTTTGTCTCTCTCCGTTTGCCTCTCTTTTTCCACCCTCTTGCTGGTATCGAAATGCGTGCAGCGTGAAATTAAAGCCAATGCATTTCTGACTCTGAAATAAATTTGCCCCTCTGATGAGGTTGGAGTTGTTCCAAGGCTCTGTGATGAAAACACTTTTTACACTTATTTTCCTTCATGGTGGAATTATCCGCTGCTTATTATTGTTCGGCATACATGACTTTTTCCTCTGGGAATGTGGCTGCCGTGCCGAAAAAAGCTCGCTGTTTTCTCTGACTATTTATTAATTTTTTCTGTTCTTGTGAGCACTCAGTGTCTTGGAGGATCCTCGTTTTTCTTGGAAATTCTCACCAATCCTCCCCTGGAAGGGAATAGTATTTCATTTGATCATGTGATTTACTTACTGTGGCCTTTACGTGGGCATTAATGGGTCCTGGTATAATTCATAGTAGATAAATTAGAGAGACAAATAAAGCATATGAGAATAAAAGGTACCAGAGTGACTTTTATTACACCAAAACAGGAACCATTCTGCAGGAACTATCCTTAATCTTAATATATATAATATAGCAAAAAATGAGCGATTAGGTGAAAAAGGTGCTCTGTGCAGCCATTCACAGGAACTAGACTTCCAAGCCAAGATGACTTTTCTACAAAATCATAAAAATATACAATACTGCTCAACCACACAGGTGTTTTCTGTGTCCTCTGCTCAGATTGAAGATATAAATTGTGCCACCTAAACAGGTACAACAACAGAGTAAGGGAGATGTAAAAACAAGCATTCTTTACAAGCACACAGCTAAAGATAAACATCACGAACTGAATGAATGAATGTGTTAAACTATAAACCAAGAAGATGTAATGCATAGATGTACAGGGTGTCAGGCTGAAGCTAATTTGCAGCCACCATCTTTGGTTAAGGTTTTAAATTTAGGTTACAACAACTAAACAAACAATCGGATTAAACAGATTTATGATAAAATACAACAGAACACACATAGCAGACTGTGTGTATAGCAAACAGCTGTTCTGCTTGGGCTGCACAGCTCTTTTGTCACTATATTTTTCACTTTATAAATTATATTTATATACATATTTATTATGTGTGGGACAAGGCCATTTGTCCACTTAAATATCCGTTTTTGTAAAATGACAACTTCATAAAGTTGTCAATTTTTCACTTCTTTTTCAAGGTTAAAATACACATAGCTCAAACTTTATAATCTAATACCTCCAGGACATTTCGAGACACAATTGAAGCATTATTTCAGTGACCTCGCATTGCGAGAAGCCCACTCTGAGACACGACTACTTCGCCAACTTCTAACAGACAAAGTGGTTGGGAGTTATCTGTCAGACGGCTGGTGTGGCCTCGTTTAAGCAATTTCACTCAGCAACAGTATCATAACACTGATCAGCTTATTATTATGAATGACTCTTTAAAAATATTTATCTTAAAAACACCCGATTTTATCATCAAGACCAGTTCTTATGTGGTGCCCCTGTAGTTGTTTTAATTCAACTGGAACCGAAAAACCTTACACATTGAGTAAGGTGTAAGTAGGTGTGTTTACCCTTTTAACCTGTCAGAAAGCATATTTTCTGTTGTTGGACACAGTGTATTACATGCTGTATGGCTAAACAAATAGCATCAGTATGACTGCGTAATATAAACAGCATGGTTTGATGCTCAGTCCTACTGGTTAACATTATTAGAGCAGAGACGGTAGTCTGAAATAATTCTTTTAGCACTCGTCCTTATATGACACCAGCTCACACACAGGAGCAATGGATGCAATTTCAGCGCTATATGCAATAACTTACTGTTTGAAAGGTATAAAAGTTGGGACTAAAGTTCCGGTATTACATTTTAGGTATTGAATTTTCAGCATTGCTGCCTCGGAGGCAGCCATAGTAATCGATCAGTTTTGATAGTCTAATAGCACCTTCCAAAGCAGCAGCTCAATGATGATATATCCTGGTTCAAAGATGACCAAAGAGGAGCTGAAAGAAAATGAAAATTACTCTGTACCTCATAAAATATTGATTATTCAAACATACGATTCAGTTTTCTTGCATCTATGGGCTACTCAGCCTTTTGAAAGTGAAGTACTGTGCAAGAGTGTGAAGAATTACAGCCAGTACGTTTTTATTCATTACTTCCTGTTCCTTATAGCCCCCAGAGGTGTCGTTATTGTTCAATTGGCAAATAACTGTCTTTGAACTTTTTTCCTTCTCCACTCATTCAGAAAAATTGCCCATGGATCATCATCCTCAGAAGCTGAGAGCCAGGGCCATATTTAAAATTTGAGTTTATTTCCCCTTTAATCTTTGATGATTATGACTCACGCAGCTTCGCTCCAGCACTCCGGTGGTGATTATTCATTCACCGGCCCATTTCTCTCTTGGCTGAGGTTGCTCCCAGTCCGGTCATATTAATCAACCACCGCTCTAATTGACTGATTAAGTCATGTCTCCAGCAGCCAAAATGGCTGACTGAATCATTAAACTATCACACATATTCTGGTTGCAAAATGGCTGACTGCAATCCAATTTCCTTGACTTTTATGGGCACTATGAAGTTTTTTTACTTCAGATTTTATGTTGAGCACTTAAAAGACCAATGTGTAGAATTTAATGGCATCTAGTGGTGTAGTTGTAGATTACAACCCCCTTGCCACAACCTCTATATAAGAGGACCCGCTCCCTCTGTAGATAACACAAACTCATTCTACGAAAATAATTCTTACTTTCAGGTGAATATACACTAATGAAAATATACATATGAATATTATATTCATACTGGACCTTTAAAAGCAATGTGAGGACGTGCATTCATTGGTCAGCTGTATCTCTGTGAGAAAAGGAGCCATTAGATCTATAAGTCTCAAGAGGTTTGAGCAGACATCTGATGACCGACACATGCACCAGAACACAGTAGGGAATGACAAATTTGCTGCTGTGGAATTTTTTCATTGAAAACTGAAGAAAAAATGTCGTCAAAATTTGTGTTCACTATATTTTTGCAAGTATTGGTTCATGATTAAATACTTGCAAAACAAATGATATTCCCCACCAGCTGTACAGTTCTTTGTGCTTAGCGCTAATTAGTAAATGTTAGAATTCTAGCATGATAAACACGGTCAACATAACTGTCTTGCTGATGTTAGCATTTAGCTCAAAGCACCACTGTGCCTAAGTACAGCCTTACAAAGCTGCTAGACTCTTTGTCTTCTTTCTCTCTTCGATTAATGTATTAATGAATAAACTAATTTTGAATGACTGACACATGAACAGTTTTGTTATGTCAGGTAATATAGAATAATCCTCCCTAAATGATAAGTTACACAGTGCTTAATAATACACACTGTACTCTCTAACTCTAAACACTCAGTCACTAAATTAGAATTGTATTTTTCCTGCAGACATCCAGCAACAGTAAGTCTGTGATTCATTTCAGGGCTAGAACTATAACCATACCTGACAGGATTATATTGATAAATATATTGTCAACATTTTATTACATTTTAAAAGATTTCGTTGAACTCCCCATTTTCCGTTCACTGTATATAAAATATGAGCAGACTCAAAATGACCTATGTTTCTATGGTAAAATTATCAATATTTTTTCATGAGCCTTGGTCCCAAAATGAGGAAGAATTTGTCATATGGGTCCCAGGCTGAAAAATAAGGCCCGCATTAGAGAGAAAATGTGTTACTGGTGGGCTGCCAAGTGCCTGTGCAAGAACCTGCTGGGGCCAATTCATTTATATTAGGCTGCCCCATCGGCAGCAAGAGCAAGAGTTTGTCTACGGGAAAATACAGTGACTGGGGACATCCATCTGCACTGAGCTAATGAGGCAGTGCTGGTATTGGTGGGTATTGGTCATATTAGAACACTCACACACTTCCCTGCTCATGCACTCATGAACATACACACTTAGAGGACAGAGGAATTAGGCCAAATTTACGGTGGCCCTGAAGTGTAAAACACAACAGCATTACAGATATTAAATGTTTCTGTATTATTGTTGAAAATGTAGTGTCTTCTGAAACATGTTTTCTGAAATGTTGTTTTCTTAAATGTTGTGACCTAAAAAAAAAAGTAGTTAAATATTGTAAGTATTTTCTAAACCTTGGTTTTCTGAAATGCTGTGTTTTCTTAAAAACACTGTTTTCTGAAACATTTTGCCCAGTAATGTGTGTTGTTTTGTGAAATGCAGTGTTCTAAAATGGGTTATTTACTGAAATGTGTGTTTTCTGACACATTTTGTTTTGTGTAATTTTGCGTACACACACACACACTCACACATTCTTGCTTATGCACACATGAACATACACACAGGATGTAGAAAAGGGGCCAATAAGATATTCAGACACCTGAATATACTGCCAAACACACATGAATAGATTGATGCACAGGTACAATAAATGGAAGAACACAAAGGCACTCATACACACAAACACGCACAGCCACATTGTCCCTCAGCGGTAATGAAACCCACACTGATCAATAGTGAAAGACAGGCAAGTCAAGCAGCAATTCAGCCACTACAGCAAACAAATAGCCTGGCTGACCAATGCACCTCCAGCAATTGTGGGCTACATCACAGAGCAGCATTAGCCAGCGTTGCTAATGAGCTATTACAGCAGTGACCTTCGGGACAAACTCATTACCAGGTGACAATAGATGGCAGACAGAAGCTAGATTCATTATCATAATTATCAGTGCCGCCTTTATTGCAGCTCGCCGGGGTTGCTGGTCGAGGTGCATGCTTGTGTGTTTGCGTGTGTGTGTGTGTGTGTGTGTGTGAATGAAAGCACAAGACAAAGAGCGTTACAAGCAGTTATAGACCATCACAATACTGTGATAAATGATCTCCTTGCCTATGCAATAGCATTTTCACTAGGTTTCTCATCTTTTATCTGCTGTAATATGGAGGCCTGTACTTAAAAGCAACATTTTGATGAGTCCATTTTTTCCTTGTAGAGATTGAATGAATCTGTTTGGGGTATTTCTGTTTGTTTTTTTAACATCATGGGTTGAAGCTCTAGCTCTAAATCTGGTGAATAGGCCCATTACAAATCCTGTCTCAGCTTGCTCACACGAGTTTGAGGATGGACGGCCACTTCAGGGCCTTGCAGCTGTTCCATCTGTTCAGTGGAATCCATCAAATGCCTATCTATCAATCTGCTCCCTCACTGCTCCCTCTCTTGTCGACTGGCAGCGGGAAGTTTACAAACTTCTGCTTCTCAGGTTTCGAAACAGAGAGACGAGTGGATTAGCAGCGTTGAGAGCATCAACATTTTATTATAATGCTTATTTCCTCAGTAATGATGTGACTTGATGAATGACACTGTGCTGTTCTGCTCATTGTAAAGCTTTGGGTTTGTTATACCTGTACCCGCATCGGGATCAGTTTTAACTACTGTGGTGAATCAAGGAACTAAAAAGCACTGAATCCAAATGTTAAACCTTAAAGGTATTTCTCTTGTTATCAAATAACTGATGAGAATAAATTACGTGATGGATAGTTTTTGGACAGCTACATCTTCAGTCTGACGTTCAGAGGCGATGACACAAGAAAATGTCATTTTGTTGGCATTTCAAATGTTAAGGGAAATTAATGGAGATGTAGGGGGGAAAAGATCGGAAAAGGGGTGGGACAAATGCACTGAAGGGCAGGGAGAGGACAAAGACAAAAAGTGATTGATGCAAAAACAGAGGTGGAGCCAAACAATCCACACAGCGGCAGCCAGACCAGTTTTCACACTGGGGTGGCACAGAGGACTGATTTTTATTTATTTATTTTTTTTTTTTTTCCTGCATGATTCATTACTGTATGGTTTAATATTAATTTCAAGTCACTCACCTGAAAATGAATACAACATTAGCACTAAGCTTTTAGTACTTGTACACCATTAGGAATCATTATGGGATTTTCTTTTGATGAAATGACATAAGAGCAGCCTGTGTTTTTTTCTTAGGTTAGCACCCTATTGTCAAGAAAAGTTTGTCTGATTTCTCAGTCTTTTATTGCCAGATATATAGTATATAGAAGCTCAGGCGAACATAACAAACTAACAAGCACTGACTAGAAATAAAACCCCAATAAACTGGGCAACTCATAAACTAGAAAGCTACTATGCTAAACCTAACTTTCCATTTCTAACACAAAGGAAACAGCAGAAATTAAAGGGAAACAAAATGGCAGCTCCTGCAGAGCTCCCTGCCTACAGAGAGAAGTATAATATAAATATAAAATCATTAAGTTAAAATAACCAACTGATTAGCTAAGTTTAAAACAGCAGAATCACTACCTCACTGTCATCTGGGGCCTGTATCACAAAGAGAGATTAGTGTGTCATATATATATATATATATATATATATATATATATTCTATATATAGCTCTCTATATAGCAGGACTTTTATTTGTCTTTCTACACTGTAGTATTGCTACTTTTAGACCTTCCACCACTGAGCACAACATATGAGCAGGTTTGCCAGCTAATTTAACCATTGCAGCAATTCTTTGGTGACACAAGTGTGTGGTGGCCAGTCTTTATGTTCCAAATGTGAGTAAAAGAGAAGACAAATAGAAGAGGGAAGAGAATAAGTCAGCCATGATAAATAAAACCAGAAGAGGACAAGAGATGGGGGCTTGAAGAGAGAAGAAGGGAGAGAAGGTCATGGGGGAAAACAAAGAGGAAAGAGGAGGAAATAAGGGTTAAAGAGAAGGAGGAACAAATGAAGAGAGGGAAGGAAAGCAAAGGAAGGAGGGATATGCAGAAGAGGAAAAGGTGATCAAGATTAAGGAGGGAAGAGGTAATCAAGAGCAGCTGGATGGGAGGAATGAAACTCAGTGAAGTCAAAAAGGAGGCAGGGAGGAGGGGGAGAACAGAGGGAGGAAAGACAGATATGAACTGAAGACAAAAGAGGAAGGAAAGAGGGATGAAAAGAGGAGGTGACTGGCACAGAGGAGGTAGGAAGGAGAAATATAAAAAAAGGAACAAAGGGAGAGTGAGGGAGGAGAAGAAAGTATGAAGTGTGATCAACATTTGAAGAGCCAAAAGGGAGAGATGGATGAAGAACAGGATGGTTGAAAAGAGCGAGGGATGAAGAGAGGGAGGCCGTGACGGGGAGCCATTAATAATTTATGATAGCCTCAGCTTTTCAAAGCAGCCCAGTGGTCCCGCTCCCTGCTTTCCCCTGACGTTTAATTTGTCTGAAAATCAGCGAGCGTGGAGTCTGATTATCGTCTCCGTCTGCCAACGCCTCAGCCTCAATCTCCCTGACACAGAGGTGAGATCACAAGCTGTTTGGTACACACGTCAGCCTGGAATCCTTTAGGTGAAAACAATCCTTGTCTATAAGTTACATACATACAGACTCAAAGTATCTCAGCGTAAAGTATCTCTGAACCTCTCAGAGCAACCTGAAATTAAATGCCCAAACACAGACTTCAGATCTTCTATATTATTCCATTTATAAGCCCATTATATTGACGGGGAAAAGTGCAGGAGGTGCAGTTAAGTGGCCTTGTCCGAGCTCACTCAGTATACTTTTACAAGGTATCTGATGGGCCTGTTTCTGAACAGGGGAAGGAATGACTTGGCCTCTTACAGTAAAGTGGCTTCTCTTTCAGTGTGTCTCCAAAATGTCTTTTCAGCCTCTGTTGGTTTGTCCTCTGCGCTGGAGAATTGTGGAGTATGGAAAATGTTACAATAGAAATGAAAGTTCCCTCATATTAGAAAACATGCTCCATCACTATGAAACATTTTAAGCTGGTTTCAACTTAAAACAACAACTGGTCAACAATGTGAGTTAACTGAACTTAATTTGTTCAGTCATCTCATGAGTTGTTGAAAATGTGAAACCAAGAGATTTAAGTTAGCTGAACTTGAGATAACAATTCCAGTAATGGATGTCGATGACCCCCCCCCACTGATTTGAAATCCAATGATCCAATCACATACTTGGATTAATTTTCGTAATCGTGGAGGAAACTAGCTTGGATGATGGAAACATTTACACTCAGCGGCTGGACATATTCCCATTACTTTGATTTTAACAAACAAAACTGATTTTAATCGTCATAGGTCTGAGAGAGAAGGGGTACAATTACCAATTTATGAGTAATAGGTAAAAAAGAGTAACTAGCCCAAAATGTTGAACTTTAACACAGGAGACCGCTGTTTTCTTTTTCCTATCGACAGTACCGACAGTCGAGGTTGGTTTCTATTATTCATGACCACAATCATCCCTGAACCTTAACCACATGTTTATTATTGCAACCATGAAGGTGAAGCTGCTTAATATTGACGAAGTAATAATTTCAATCCAAACTATGTTGTTTCCATAATCATAACCAAGTCATTTTTAAATCTAAACCTAACTGAACCTTAACCACTGCATCATCACATCATAAAACACATTTATTGACTGTGATTTGTAGCAGTTTTGGAAGGCAATGGCAACTATTGGTGTCAGATTTGAAAATGTTTTTATCTATTTGAAGAGTCAGTCCTTCATATGACACAAAGGGTTACAAATACAACTGGAGAGGCTGCTCTCAGTGACTTCGGAAAGTTATACTGGTGCAGGATAGGGACTGAATCTGTTACTAAGCTTTATTGTTTTCAATATTATCAGAAGTAATAACATGACTTATCTCAACACGTGTTACAGACACACAAAGTTTACGCCACATAAAAATATAATATATATACAAAACAGGTCTCAATGACACATGCCGGGCCTTGTGCTAATACGTTGATCATGCAATCTTCTTAATATGATGAGTTTACTAAACTTTCATCAGTACATTTATTCAACTCATCATTTCAAGTCAGAAGAACTCATGTTAATAAGTCCTGACACTAGAAATTAATAAAACCTTTGTATTTACGCTTAATTCATTCAAGACATTGTGCTCATTTGACAAATCACAGGAGATCTGTATCTTGACATAAATAATGCATAAAGCCACTGATTCTTAGTATAAGAGAATGTGGTACTGTGCACAATTCTTGAGTAAATAAACTAAATTTATATGCTATTTTTTATTTATTATTTCACTTTATCCCCTCAGTATCCTAGTTTCTCTGACAGCAGATGCAGTTAAAAACAGGTCAGAAGGAATACATGTACACTTAATTTGCCACTGCATGGGAGGAAAAGCTTAACTCTTTTATAGGGGCTGAGACTAAACCTCTAGTTTCCACATTATGGTCACATGACACAGGCAGTGCCAAATGAAAAGTGATGAAAAGAACCACAGAAGAAATACTGAAGTATAAAAATGTGTTTTTATTTTCTTGGTCTCAGTAATTAAAGTGATTTTCAGAGAAGACGTCACACACAGACATACAGGTGGATACTCCAATGCTGCCACCTAGTGGTGTTGCTGCATTACAGCAATGCAACACAGTCCAGCTTGAGCTGTAAAGAGGAAATCCACCAATTTTACATGATAAAATCGATTTACAAATCACGTGGTGCCTGTGAAACAGTTGTATAATATTGTCTGTGACTTAGGAGAAGCTTTATAAAGACAGTTCCTCAAATGCTAAAATATTTGAGCAGAAAGTCTATGTTGCAAACTGGGGGCACAGAGTTTGAAAGACCAGTCATTTACTACAGGGTGCAACAAAAGATGCCATGGCGCTACATTATGGGAAATATAGGATCCAGGGTTTTTGAATCAATTCTTACCAGGTCAGAATAAGTCTGCCTTTATTGCTTCAGTTTTGAACATTCTTTTTAAAATCTTTCTCTCAAAGTTAATCAGGAATGAATCTGGAGTTCTTGTATATTGTGCAGCACACACACTTCTCTGGCTTGACTCCTGAAACTTTGACTTGTAAAGCAAGATCACAGATGTCAGACCACTGATCTTTGGCTGGAAGTCAAAAGCAACCGGGCACGTCGGAGGGTGTTGACAGGACAGGCAGATGCTTCTGACTAAGCATTCTATGAAACAATATGGGCCAATGGATGGTGAGAATCTTGACTGGCAAGAATAAGAAGATAAGACTGATCATTATGATAACATTTTGATCATAGATCACATGAGGTCGCACAAACAAAGTGGATTTCTGACAGTTTTCATTCTCAATTATTAGAATTTTAGAGAATTCAAGATTCTGTGTGCATAATGTATATACTCAAAATACAATATTGTGAGAATAAAAGAAGAAAATAATTTCTGTTTTGTATGTCTAAGTGCAAAAAAAAATGAATGCATGCTAACACCACTTAAAGGGTTAAAGTTGTTTCTGTTGATTTTGGGAGGACGGACTCTTCAGTGTCATTTGGTGATGACAGAGACTTTGTGGAAGCTCCTGGAAACAATGCTGGGGCTGTTGCTGTGCGAGAAAGTGGCCTTCAGCAGTTTAGTGCCAGGTGAAGTGGCCATGATGGACACCTTCTTCTCTATTTTGTCGCCTGGCTGCAGGAAATCCAGTCTGGGAAAGAGAGGAAAGAACTGAATTCTTTCAAATTTTAGCTCTCACAAAGACACACAGAATAACTCCAGAGCAGTCTGAAACAGTCTGGAGATCCATTGCCTGTAATAGCTTGTAATATTATTGGATGATGACTAAAAGGGGCAATTAGGAAGATATTTGATGTTCTACAGCACAAACTCATCATTATATATCTATGTGTGTGTGTGAGTATGTTGTGAGTGTTGATTAATACCACCAATTATTCGACAAATCATCGCCAGGTACAGAGATTTTTCTGGCTCCCAGAACTCACATTCTGCCCTTTCTCCACTGCCAAAAAAGCCAACGCCAAAGCAGTTTAATTGTTCCAGTATTTAGCATGGTGATGCATTACCTCTTAACTAGATGTTTCTGCTAAATCTCTATCTCTAATTACATAGCTTATTCCTCTCTGAGGTGAACTTTTGCTTCATTGTCTGTGCCAATAAAAACCCACCATGGCTCCAGGAGACTGAAATAAGAGTAAAATAGGACCAAACCGCAAAAAGACAAATTTAAACATTTTCAAACTTTTATGGACCAAGGTTGTTCAGTTAAAGCCATAAAAGAAGCAGAGGAAGAGTGGAGGATTAATTCTTAACAACAGGGAACCAACAACATAATGCAAATATGGAACATAGTTGACATATACTGAAAACTGTAGTGATACTACACTGCAAAACGAGTGCTTATCATTCTTTGACCATGAGGTGGTTCTTGTCTGATACAAACAGAAAGTGCTCTCTCAACTCTCCTTAGGTTTAGTTAGGAGTTGTTTTTTGGCTCATTTAAATAAAGCTTTAATGCCATTTAGCGCTGAACAGACAATACTGAGATACAGATTAGCAGACACAAAACACATAAATGAGCCTGAGTCTGCACATTGAGACTGGTCAACACAGATGAATCAGAACCCAGAAAAACTAGAATGTCTAGTTTTAAGAGGTTGAGCCAACACTTCCTTCTATACTGCAGCCTTTTTAAAGACGGAGGAACCAAGTTTTTTACCAAAATAAGACTACAGTATCAGGAACCTAACACACTCTCAGACCAAAACAAATCAATATTTACTTGTTGGGAAAAAATGACATTTTCTAACTTTGACAATGAACACAATTAGATTAGAAGACATTCTTGTCGAGTCTATTAGATTAGCTTTGTTTTAAATTTAACAGGAATATTTAAACGACCAGTTGGTAGGATTTAGTGCAGATTGCAACCAAATAATTAAAACTCAGCCTTCAAAGTTTGTTGGAAGGTTAATTTAATTTCTTTAATTTTCTTTAAATTACATTACACAGCTAAACTTAAGATATCCTTCCTTAAATTAAACTTAGAATGAGTGCTGATCATTTTGACCATGAGATAATTCTCGTCTGATACAGACAGAAAATGCATGTCTCTTTCAACTCTCCTTAGGTTTAGTAAGGAGTATGTATATGTATACACATATATACTGTAAAGGAGATTGAACCTGTTTACCCATTGATTGGTTAAGACTGAATATTAAAACAAATAAAAGCATGTCACAGCCTAGGGCAGCAAAACAAAAGATGAATCAGAACTGTGTTGCCATTTAAATTTAAATTTAATCTCTTTTATTATATTATAGGGTTTTATTTATTTATTTTAGGCTTTTTGTTTTTCTATCATTAAAGTTTGCTATTAGTTTGGGGGAAATTAGAGAAAAAGAAGAGGGATCATTGCATGAATATGTAACAAACCTGTGGTAACTTGACCACATTTGAATGTAACAACATTATGTTTCATGCTGCTGTAAAAACATACCTGACAGCATTCCCAGACCACATTCCTCACACACACACACACACACACACTATTTTTTCTCTCTGGCTCAAACATAGAGGAAGATGTACATGGAATGTGGCCGAGGGACTGATAATTTTTGTAGTGACATCCAGGCATCAAACAGAAATATCACTTGAGAATGATGATTTATTGTATGTTTTGAATTCCAACTGTAAACAGACTCACCTGACATTCTGTTTGTCTTGTAACAAGCCAAACCCCTCTACAGTCAGCATAGCTCCATTCAGAGCTGTGCTAAATGTGTTGATGAAGGACACGTGCACTGTGTGCTCCTCCTTCATCTGGATGCTGTCCCCTCCTTCAATCTGTGGAAAAATGTATGGAGGTATTGTGAGTAATTGTTTCAAATCAGCACAGATTACTTTTTCAGAGATTACTGTTGACGGAAGAGAAGGTAGAAGCGTTCATTCTCCAAGCTCATAGAAAACCTATTGTTTTGGATGACAGAAGACTACATAGGGCTGTTGGGTTTTAATGCAGCACTTGATGTTAATGACTATAGTATTCTAATTAAATTATCAGTTTTTTCACCTATAGCTGCTGTTTGGATGAAGAGTTACCTATTTGGCAGAACACACCAAGTATTTTTCAATGGAACCTTTTCTGACAGCAAAAAAATATATTGTGGTGTTCCACAAGAGAGTTGCTTGGATCCGCTTTTATTTAAGTGTACTATATAAATGATTTACCATAAAAATGCACATGTATTTATGTATGCAGATACCTCAAGTCTGTTAGCTTCACCAACATTAGTAGGCTGGGCAGTAGATATCAACATATGGTGTGACATAATGTGACAATCTTTGCTTATCAAGCATCTGAAGTCTGGACTTCTATGGTCTGCTCAAAATGGGCATATCAGCTCAGCAGCAAAAAAAAAAATCACCATGAAAGAGACCAGAAAGTGAACAAAGATGAAGAAGAAAAAGAAAAGAAGACAATGCTACATAATTTATTGATGAGTTGAAGAGTTAAGATGCTGGATGCGGCTATACCTCTATGGATATCGGTGGTGAGCTTATGCTGAACTCCTGTGCAGCAAGGAATCTTTCTTTGGTCCTCAAGTCCTCTATCACCACTGCCACGTTCACAATGTCATCAGCTCCCAGGTACGACTCATACTCAGAGGGAGAGATGGTGTGGTGGAGTGTCAAAACTGCACAGAATGTAAAGGATGTGGAAAAATTAATATTCAAATATAGATATTCAAATAGAAGTTGCAAATAATCCTTAGTGTTTGATAAATGAAACCTCTACAGAACAAACACTAATATACATTGTGACCAGGCCAATACAGTACATTGCAATAAAAAATTAAATACTACTAAATAAGGTATTGCACCAATAGTGCAAGAGAAACTGTACATATTAATAGTCACTGTGAATCATACTCCTCACCTTTACCCTGCTGTATGTGAACTTCTTTCTTTGTTCTCCAGAAGC
Organism: Dicentrarchus labrax; assembly: GCF_905237075.1. NCBI lineage: Eukaryota > Metazoa > Chordata > Actinopteri > Moronidae > Dicentrarchus > Dicentrarchus labrax. Next base: position 23,703,437 of record NW_026136715.1, read on the forward strand.
TCTCCTGGGGGCTGCAGTTGTACTCCTTCAGCTGAGCGTTGACGTGCTCCATCAGGATCCTGTCAGTGTTTGAACAGTTTGTGACCGTCACACACATGATGATGTTGTCACCCACTGATGGTATCTTCTCTGTGTGTAGGGACACCTCCAAACCGGGTAACATTTTTTCTGGAGATGAAAAGGAGAGGACTGTACACATTGTTGACAATAACTACTGGATAAAGTGATGAAGAAAACGTTGCATTTGTTACAGGCGAAAGATAAACTTCAGCTGTTGGTGTGAACTGTGTATGTTTACATGGCAGTTTAAGTCCTTGAACATGTTAGTTCTTGTATTTAATCAAACATGGCCAAAAGTTTGTAGACAACCATTCCAGTTTGAAATTTAATTGGAAAGCGTTGTTAATGTGAAGTGCAAACAGCTAAGAGCCACAGCTGTGAAGCTGTGAAGCAGCAGGCCACACCTGTTACACCTCCAAGAGTACCAGATATAGAAGAATAAATGAAGGACAGTATTGTAAAGCAAAAGCAAAAGCAAAAGAATCAAATCAAAATGTCAAAATGTACTTTTCACTTTTCAGTGAGGGAACAAATCTTGCATTGTATCTCAGTATTAAATATACCATATAAAAATACCATATTTAAAGCTAGAGAACATTAAGATGCTCAGTATTTTTGGTTGGTAAAACTAAACACAATAAACAAAAAGAGAAAGTAATTGCAACTAAATTATTACAATAAAGCTATATTTTTCCTGGTCCTAACAATCAGTACAATCATGCATCCGGACTTCCACACATTGGAAAGTTGTGGCTTGAAACAACTTGCTTTGGTTGGACTAATAAAATTCAACTTTAACTGAAAAGACCTGAATTCTAAAAATGATAAACTTCGCTAAAGCTCTGATAGAAGTCTACCTGTCAGTGCTGATGCAAAATAATAATGATTCAGAAATGACAGAAATGTCAATATATAAAATAAAGTGTTCAGAGTTTATTATATGGGGAACTGTGGATAAATCCTCATGCTGCCCATTTTTCCTGCTTCTTTGTGGACGTTGTGATGTGAGTGTTCACTTGCTGCCTAATATATCCCACCCACTGACAGGTGCCATGATAACCAGTTATTCACTTCATCAGCCAATGGTGTCAATGCTATGGCGGATCGTTGTATACTGTAGTGTAGAATGCTTTAATCAAAGTTCCTGATATATTAGCATATACCTTTTTTATTAGATATGGCGGCAGCGGGAGCTGAGCCTTTAACTGTGACAGTGATAGTACTTTTCAGTGGAAAACACCTACATATACCATGTGGCACTGTGAAAATACAGTGACTTGAAATATTTTGTAACAGTATGAGTAGAATAAAAGCTTACCTGCTCTATGTGTCAGAGGACTGGACTGCAGAGCAAAAGGTGTGGAAGTAAGCAATGCTGCAAACGTGGGAGAGAATTTGTCATGAAAGAAGCAACAGGATCAAACAGTAAATTGTTCAACACTTAATGAAGAAGAAAAGTGCATAATTTGGTTCCGCTTACAATTGACATTTCAACAGCCTATTATTTGAGACTCAACAATTGAGCTGTTTCACAAATAAAGGCTTGGTTAGGTGTAGGAACAAAAATCATATTGGTTAGGGTATGGTATATGTAATAATCTGTTAAACATCTACAGACAAAGCAATTGTTACAAATACTCTATAAACTGTAAGCGGACTATCCAAATAAAGTGTTACATAAAATGTCCAATTTGGTACAAAACAAACATTGGGCTTAGACAGACTACATGTTGTGAGCTCATTCCAAAAATCAGGTTTCATACACATAAAATGGAGTAAGACATGCTGTTTTATTAATGTAAATGCTCTATTAATTATTCAGTAACTGGTCTGTGGATAATTAAGGAGGAAGCAATAGACCGGGACAGGTGCATGTCCAGTCAAATATAGGAGTGGTTCAAGTTGATGTCTGAGTGATGGGGACCAACTCATACAAAAACGTTTCCACAGAAGTTCTGGCGACCCACAGGGTTTCAAAATAATTTAAAGTATTTGCATGTGGATTATGTTCTGTATGTTTTTATGTCACACAACCACTGACCTTTACTTGCTGAGACTGCTTGTTTCTCCTCTGAAAAAAGACAGAAGATGGGGACAAAAACTTGATCACTAAAGTAGAAAACAAAGACAGAAAACAGCCTACTTCTATACATATTGCATTTGCATAAAGCTGACTCTGGTCATTACACAAATGTGCTGGTTTTTAAACAATATTGTATCTGACCTGTCCACAAACAGGACCCTGTCTGACTTGTCTTGCTCTTATACGTCTGGGTCAGATTATTTGGTCTGTCTGAGCCAATGCCCTTGGTGTAGATCAGCTGTCCCACCGACTCAGTGTCTACCACCCTCTGCACCACCAGTCCATCGTGCACAATCAGCCGTATAATGTCAGCATCCACCGAGGCATAGACAAACGAGGAGTCATAAGGGACATGGAGGCAACGTTGCTGGATGGCAACTACTGGACAAGGGCCACAGCAGAATTTCCCTGCAGAGAATGATGTGTTTGTTATTACATACAGTTATCCTTCACAAATGAGTGACATTATCCATTATTTTCTTTCTGTTACATTTGCTGAAGAAGGAGGCTCTCATGTGACATTCAGTTTTTCTGTCCAAATTTGAAACAATTACATTTATGAAGTTTGGAAAATTGAAATTTGCATAAATTACTGCAGCATTTTGAAACCCACTTGGGGCAGAGACTCACCTGCACTCTTCTCTTGAGGGGTCGGGTCCACTACCTGCCAGCCATCAAACCCTGGACCCAGGTCTGGCCTCCTCATCCAGCACTCCACCCACACATGGAAGTTCCTGCAGGAGAACACACAGGTATTGATGCACACACATATACACAGTCTCAAAAAATTACTATGCATATACAGTACGTGATCACAGGCAAATGCACTTGCAAGACAGACACACACAGGTAAAAATATGTTGACATCAACCCCACAGAAATCTCTCCGGACTCATAAGTTCATGTAAAACAACAATTATCTTAATGGTAAAGCAGACAGAAAAATTCTGTCAAATCATCCTGATAGCCAAACAAGAGCAAGAGACACCAACCAAATGCTGTCCTTTGAAAGGTTGAGCTTTTCCCCTGTGCTCGAGTAAATTTCTTCGATTTTCACGGAGCCATCACCGTCATGTGCTGCGTTGAAAACTGTCACCACCCTAGAGGGAATCCCCAGCACTCTCATCACTGGAAAAAAAAGAATAGTCAGTCACAATGACACTTTTGAAATAATCTGTAATGACAAGTTTAGGCCTGAGAAGCATGCTTCATAAAAACATAAAAAACTCAAATTAAGTATAGTGATGAAGATGATATTTTAAAGGTCAGTTTACCAAAAATACAAAAAAATCCTAAACCAAACTAATGGTATTTGGCGCAGTTAGTTTTGGTTTATTAGTTTTTGCCACAAAAACAGTCTGTATGACTGTTCACAAAGAAAATATATGCTAGTAGTGACACACGGTATAAATCCGTCAGCAAGATTATTCAAACAAAGTCAGCAAACATAAACGGATGAGATTAATATTACACAGGGAGGTGGGGAATAAAATATTCACATTCAACATTTAACCATCGCATTTCGTGTTTTGCAGCCACCGTAGTTTCTCCATTGTGCTTGGAAGGGCAGTGTGAAGAGAGGGACTTGCAATCTACAACTACACCACTAGATGTCACTAAATCCTACTCACTGGTCCTTCAAAAATGTCACCCTTGACTTTGGCATAAATACATTCTTGTGTTCCAGTCATTCGAAGTACCTGTGCAGAGGACAGATGCATAGACCCAGCACTGCCCATAGCGCACCGGCTTGCAGTTGGACGAGACCCAGCGGTGAAGGATGTCAGCGCTGCCACTCCAGTCTGTAGGTTTGATACCACCTTTGTAGTTCCCATGCCACTTCCCCTCCAAAATACCCAGGTCATCATTAGAGTTCACCTTGGACAGGAGGAGAGAAAACAGAGAAACGTTACTGACCTTTTGCTGTGAAGTTGCAGAGGAAATTGTTCGATAAATTCCCACCATGTTATTAATAATAATACTATATATTAGTAACAGATTTGTCATGAGGGGGAATGCATGTGTATGTTTCTGCATATTTATCGCACGTCCATACGGTATTCGTGAGTGTTGTCTCTCACCATAGCACAGATCACTCTGCTGAGGTAGACAGGGTTTGCCCGTTGAATGTAGTCATTCTGTTTGTCACTGAGGTGCTCTGGGCTGACCTGCAGGAGCTTCAGACATGCCTCTAGGACCCCAGGCTCATACTGAACACAAAAAAAATTTTCAAATAAGGCTGTGATTACACATGATCGTTTCACGACAGTTGCATGTTGTTGAGTGTCACATACCTGACCAAACGACCAGGGCTTCCCGCTAATGTTTAGAGGGGTGCCCATGTACACCAACCCATAGTCACTCTTGATGTACTCTTCTATATGGGCGTCCAGCGGTATGTACACTGGATCATCTGAAAAGCAATGGCAGCGGTGTAGAATGACTTCTATAACAAGATAACAGCAAAAGCAGTAGCCAGTAGCAGGAAGGAGCATTACTACATGGACCCACCTTTGTGCCAAGGGTTGCAGAGCAGCACAAAATCTCCCAGTGCGTACGTCCGTCTGTTCTGTGCAGTCTGTATGTGGACCCAGAGGCAATACACTCCCACCGAAGATAGAACAGGGGAGCAGATGTTGATGGTGACTGACTGGGTATGCATGTCGCGTGGATACACTTTGGCTGACCAGCAATGGGGGTCGGATGGCTTGTCACAGAACTGAACTGGCATCTTCTCTGACATATTGCCTGTATGGGGGAAGAAAACAGCAGTTTAAAGAAGTTTTCTGGAAATGTTCTTTAATTCTATCCTGTCTTTTCTTCCCTGTCCTTTATCCAGTCCTCTTCTGCCCTGCTTGTCTTTTCTCTTCCATGTTGTCTTAATATGTCAGTTCAGTCTTTATTTCTTAATCCCTCCTGTCTGTATCTGTATTGTCCTTTACTTTCCCTCTTCTTTTATGTGAGATAAATAGATTGATACCACTCTTCTGTATGTGTGCTGAGAGAGAGCTGGCATCAGGGGACAGTTAGCCTAACAGCATAAAAGATTGGAAGCAGGGAAAAACAGCTATCTGACACAATATCGGTAGGTGTTTCTTTTCACTTTAGAAAGAGCCAGGGAAGCTGGGTAAACCACATCATGGCTCCAGCTCCATACTTAAAGGTCCAGGTGTGTATGATTTAGTGGCATCTAGTGGTGTGGTTGTAGATTGCAACTCCCTAGTATTTTCAGGTGATTATACACTAATGAAAACATAGTTATGCATATTATATTTTCCATTTCTGCAAATATTGTTAATAATAATAATAATAATAGCAATCCTATTAAATACACACTGGATCTTCAATGGACAAACGTGATATGGATCTTGATTTTCTCATCTTATTTAAAAGCAAATTTACCAGTTTTACCATGTTGAACTAGTAAAAGCACGTAAAAGAAGAGTCATAGTCAGCAAATAGACTCTAATATCAGTAATACAGTAATATCCATACATAATAAGATTTGCAACTAAGCTACTACCAGACCAAGTAAGGCTTTCGATTTTTATTGCTTATGTAGTTTTGTTATTTTTTCTTTCATAAATTACACTGTCTTGCATTAACTGTGAGCAGACTGAATCCTATCTTCCATACCTAGCGAAACCTCCAGGACCAGGTTCTCAGTGTAACCATTCCACCAGTTGTTGTAAAACAGCAGAGTGACACTGAATGGTTTCCCTCGTCGCACCACCAGGTGCTTTTTGCTGAGCCCCAGTGTCTCATGGGAAGTGTGGTTTTCTTCGGCCTCAAAGTTGACCAACTTCAGTTGGCAGAGGCCGTTTTCACCACCTAGGAAAACAGATGATGTATGTACTGTGAAAACCACATTGATCTCAAGACTGGAGGGGAAATAACACAAGGCCATGGTGAAGGAAGGAGAGAGGCAGGGGTAAGGAGAAACAGGGGAGAGGGGAGTTTTGGAGATGAAGGCCATTTTGACACTGTGTGTGTTGGTTGAATCATAGAATTTCTCACTGCAAAAGACCAAAATACCATAGAATATTTAGTCCAGGAAACATACCTAACTAAGTAACAGTTATTAACTATGCTGAATTGTTTCTTTTCACATTGTTGTTCACAAGTTGAAAAAGTGTACTGCCTCACTGTCACATACCTTTACTATCCACACACACACACACACACACACACACACACACACACAGACACATTCTGTTACATTGCCTGCTTTGCAACCATGTCATTTAAATTCATAGCTGTACAGTCTGTCTTTGTGAATATGTTAGCACCTCAGTGATAGAACTACTTCACACACACACACACACACACACACACACACACACACACACACACACACACACACACACACACACACACACACACACCTGTTTCAACAAAACAGTAAAAGAAATATATATATATTCTTCAGTAGAATATCCAGATAGAGAGGCAATCATTTTAACGCTATCTACTTAATTTATGTTGAAATAATACTTGCATCTGATTCATCTGATCTGGAATAGGTTAAAAGTTTGTTAGAATTTCTCGTCAAGCCAGAAATTAGTGACTGAACATGTAAAATATCAAGAAATCATCAATACTAAAAGTAAACACAAAAGCATGCACACACCTTTCTCTGGAGAAGAGAAAGCTTTAAGTTAAGCATGACTCGCAGAGTGAACTCACCACAGTTGAAGTGTATTGTCTGTTGAAAGCAGTCCATGGTCTGACAGACAGATGAGTTACAAGCGACTTAAGGAATGACAAGCAGGCTCCACCTTCCCACTGATAAACATCTCACTCTACCTCTTTGTTTCCCCCTTTTTATTCTACTTTCTGCTCCCAGTGGTCAATAGTGGCAAACTCACCAATTGTAACCTTTATTTATTTATTGGTTTATCTAGCAAGGAGAGTGCACAGTGATAAATGTTAGCCAGGAGACAATTATTCATCTGTAGGCAAGATAAATCTGTTTCAACTTTTAAATTCCTTCTAAAACACTCAGGCTTTTCTGTGAATTTACACAATACAACAATATTTTCCATGTATCTTTGTGATTTATTTTATCTTAATTATTTATTTTATTTTATTTTGGCACACACTGTTATGTATTGTATTTTTTTGTGTTATGTTTTACAAAGCCAACCTGAGAATATAATTGAAATTCTAGCAGTGAGACTGCAGATTGCAACCAACTGAAACCCATTGAGTCAAAGCGTGAAAGAGAAACTATGGTAGATGAAAGGCCCTGTTTAGAGCCAGTATTTGGTTTGTCCATTCTGGGCTACTGTAGAAACACGGCAGTTCAACAAAGTGGCCTGCATGGAAGAGGACCTGCTCCCTATGTAGGTAAAAACGGCTCATTTTAAGGTAACAAAAACATTTTTATTATCAGGTGATTGTACACTAATGAAAACCTACCTATGAATGTAGATCCTCTAAAATGTTACACACTGTACCTTTAAGCAGGCATAATGTTTACAATCTTCATTTGCTGTGTTGCCATCCATCTGATCTGGTTCTGATTAATCCAAGTTTTCACATTTACTGTCTATGAGGTAACAGTGAAATGATGTGATGAAATGGGCACACACCTTTCTCTGGAGAGTACTTTTTACCTAAGCAATTGTTTACTGTACAAACTCAAATAACAACATTTATACAATTCTACATTATGTGTTAAAGCCTAAATGCTTTAATGCAGTACATGTTTAGCACCATTACACAAGACTTATGACAACGAGTTTCATAATGTCACTCATTTTCTCACAGTGACACAGAATTCATGGCACTCATACATATTGTGATATTGTGTTGCTTTGAGTGATGCATCACAACAAAGGTGTGTGCACCTTTCTCTAGAACTGTGATTAGTGAAGGTGTGACCAGTGACAAAACATCTTGTAAAATATTTGTTTTGTTACAAATTAAATATTATTATATTAGATATTCCATAATGAAAATAATCATTAGCTGCAGTCCCATACAAAGCAAGAAAGAAGCTCCACCTCAATCAACAACAAATGTATGAGTAATAATAATTTAATATACTTTAAGAATGTTTTCCTGATTATACTTACATTCTTTCACTTAAGTTACATTTTCGATGCAGGACTTTTACTTAAGTAAAAAATCTGAATCCTTCACCACTGCACAGTATGCATAATGCTTATTCTGTTAATTCATTATGGATTTGTAGTGTTTCAAGTTGACATTTTAAGATTTTAATTGTATAGATTCCTGGTGGTTTGTATGCAAATAACTTGAACATGAACTGAAAAATGTTTACACATTTACACTGCAAACCTCTTTCAAGTGTGGTACACTGCTCTGAAATGTGTGTAGCTCTTAGGGTATTTTAAATACAATCAACAATGTATTTTTATATTATTAATATACACTGATCAGCCATAACCATTCTGCAGTCCCCATACCAACAATGTGACGCACTGTGTGTTCTGACCCCTTTCTATCAGATTCAGCATCATCTGTTTCAGCAGTTTGAGCTACAGTAGCTCGTCTGTTGGCCTGCCTTCGCTCCCCAACGTGTATCAATGAACCTTGGCTGCCCATGACCCCGTCTCTGGTTCTCTTCCTTCCTTGGACCATGTTTGATAGACACTGACCACTGCAGACCGGGAACAACCCACAAGAGCTGCAGGTTTGGAGATGCTCTGACCCAGTTGTCTAGCCATCACAATGTGGCCCTTGTCAAAGTCCATCAAATCCTCACGCTGCCCATTTTTCCTGCTTCTAACACATCAACTTTGAGGACAAAATGTTCACTTGCTGCCTGATATATCCCACCCACTGACAGGAGCCATGATAACCAGATAATCAGTGTTATTCCCTGTCAGTGCTCACAATGTTATGGCTGATGGGTGTAGATTATATATTTATAGTTTTGGTGTTAGATTCACTTTTGTGTTACAGAAAAACAAGACGTGATACAAATGGGTCAAATCAAAATAGTTAACTTTTTATTTTTGTCAAAGAAAATTTGATACAAAAGGGCATATTAGGGCCCATTAATAATTCACAAGTACAAACCTGCATTTATTTATTTTTTTACCTAGAATGTAAGGACAAAAATAAAATTTGTAAAACAGAATAACTGGGACTGATTGTTAGGTTGCCAGATAAGTTTCCCTTAAAAGCACTTCGAACAGCGACTGGATCAGGGTTGGAGTCAATTCACTTTCGGTCTGTTAAACCACAGAAATTTCATAGCACTAGTGAAATTCTTTTGCATCCAACAGTGACTTTTAACACATGATAAGACACTTTTGTATAAGAATCAACAACTATATTAGATATTTTTAGTTTTGCGTCAAATGTCATATATTTCACAAGGAATTCAGTACAGCCCTGACCTATTATGCTCCTTCAATATGCTCCAATTTCCACAGATACTTATACAGAGGTATCTGTTCTGAATTTTAACTGAAGGTGATTTGATTTCAACCCTGGTGCAAATGTTATCTTGAACACTTTTCAAACAAAACAAAACAAACCACATGAAAACATTGCATTCCATCACCCTGGCCACACACAAAAAGAAATCCTGATTTCAATATTAATTAATATTTTACCTCAACAAGGCACTGCATTTGTCCTGCAGGGAACCAAAACATGAATGACACAAATTTCACAAAGGTGGACAACATGAACTGCTCACATTCTGCAAACAATGTCGACCAGTTCAGCTGGATGTTGGACGTTAAAACCAAGACAGACAAAAACAAACATGATACATTCTATGAGGGTTACACGGGTTATAAAAGGAGCCTAACATCTTAGAGGCGTGTAACACCGCTGTCAGTTGAAAACTTTTCAGATGCTGTTGAAAATATACACTGGATTTTCTGATTTCCAGAGCTGAAGATAAAGGAAACATGACTGTAGTTATAAGGTTTTCACACATTCACGTGACAGTTTGAGGCACCCAAAGGAAGCCCTATATAATACATGTACAACCTTAGATCAGCAATGTTGCCTGCAACATCGAGATTATCTTTCATCTAAGCTGATGTGAGAACGAATGCCGCGATCAAACAAGGAATTAAGAATTAAGTTACATTAGTTATTTCAGTCAAAGTGCCAAATACGCTGTATTTGTGAATATTTTTCTCTTGAAAATATGACGCATCATTAGCCAATGCAAAGGTTGCACATGCACGACGGGAAAGACGGGGAAATATATTCTCTATGGGGGAGACAAAACATGGCAAAATATAACTGATACTATGAGAAGCTATTTTACAAACAAAATACTTAAATTCTACTACAAGAACACATTTATCAATGCACAATTAGCTTGGATTTACCCAAAGTGTGGGTATAAAGTTACTTCCTGCCAGAAAATTGGGGGAGAAAAGAAAAACTTTGTACCATATTTTCTATTAAACCCCTTCTTTAAATAAATATCAAATTAAAAAAGACAATTTGTATTTTCCACACACATGCACCCACACACATCTTAAAACCCAATACTTCAGGAATGCAAAAAAACATGTTAGCTTACATAACTTAGAACAAGAAAAAAAAATTGGATGCAGAAATTTCTAACTACAACAACACAGGACACGAAGCAGGGCAGTTTTTCATCTCATACTCTGAGTACATGATGTGTTATTGCTGCTTACTGCAACTGAAAATCAATGTGGTAGAAACAAACCATGTAGTAGTATGTGAAGGCGGAGCCTGATGTGACTGTACAGGACAAGAAGGAATTCGGGGCTATAAGATAAGATATCCAAGGTACCTCCCTTCACATAGAGATCATTGATTTAAGGCATGAACATTAACTTTCTGAATTGATTCGAAGTGCATATAACATAACAGGAAGTCCCTGTTTAACATACCTTCTGCTGAACCCTTTCTCAAGTCCTCACTGCTCTACACTTGATTAGACTGGTAAAAGCAAAAGATGCAGCTGTGCTTTAATACACCCATAATGACAAACAAACCACACTGAATGTTTCCAGTAAACACGCAACCAAAGGATCTGCTGAACTTCTTTAACTGTACGTCAGGGCTCAGGGCCTGCTGGGAGATTCCCAACCTGGCAATAACAGTCGGGTGGTTCTGGGAGCATTACTCTACAGGCATCTGGTGAACTTTTCTCGCCTCAACCCTCGGCTGAAAAAGTCGAAAATAAACATAAAAATAAAAATACACGCAAGCTGTCTTCAAGCTTCTTCTAGACCTGTAAAAACCTATTATCAACCTACACAACACCCATGAAATGCATCTAAAACGTCACACTCTCATACATGTTTTGCATCAAAAACATTGATTTAAGACTTTGCTCTGCTCTGAACACCTGAGACTATGTGCTACACGCCTAGCTAACTAATAGAGAACAACATATTCAGTATTAGTTTTAACTCGCTAGCATAACTGCAGCAGACTATTATAACCTGGTTTCCGGCACACCAACAAAACATGTCTTGACCTTTCGGATTTTAACTGTATGATCTTCCTTCAAAACCACAGTATGAGTCACACTGAGTCTCCACCTTTGTCCCTCGGACTCTCTAAAATGGCTTTTCTCCAGATGACCAAAGGAAACGTGTATTTTGAAGAAAAATAACAAATGTCATGGTGACTTTCTGTTACCATTTTCTTTGAAGAAGGATGAGGATCAAGCTCCCCAAAAGCATCTTAGTTCTTGTTTGCGTTCATTTTTCACATACATATATGAATACCCCACTAAAGACAACCCAGTGGGTTTGAGGGCAATTAAAAGTGGACTCCAAGATGCTTTTGGACGGGGCCCAGCACTGGATCTGCACCTCTAATAATGCTGATTCCAAAAACCCTTAAGCCTTCTAAAAGAAACCAGTCTTATGAGTTGTAGCATGTAAGCTAATCTGTGTTTAGGAAACCAGCCCTGTGAGTTCATACTCCCACACGCAAACACCTGCACGATCCGCTCGGATAAAACATTATCAACAACGACAAACACCTCACTTGATACAAAATATCAAAATAACATTCATATAAATAATTTAAATAGCTATTCTAAAGCTAAAGTCTTGGTCTAAAATGTTTCAATGGCCAAAGAGAAGTGCTAATCATGTGCTATACAATTTGGGGGAATTTTTGAGATTTTGTAGTTAGGGTGGTATTCTGGGGATCACAGGCAATTACTACACGAAACATTTTCCCCACACCCCACAACATTATGTGTGGGTTTTTGATAAAAGATACGTCCATATAACGTTGATTTCCAGCACTCCTTCCAGAAGCCCCGAGGAAGAGAGGACACGTCCTAAATCTAGAAGCTTACATGCTCCTCCTCTCCTTTTTCATTCAACTGTTCCCAAAAACTTGTGATAGGTCACCAAAGTCACAGTCAAACAGTTCACTGATGCCTTCATGGTCCTCCAGTCCAAAGTGGTAGTCATGACTGTGTGGGGGGGAGAGGTTGATGAAACCGTCCAGTGGGAGAGAGAGGCCCTCTCCATTCAGGAAGTCCGAGGAGGAGAGGGGTGAGAGGTCAAAATCGGGTATGTCTCCAAGGCTGGCAAACGGGTCGCCTCCCAGGAGCGATTCTGTTACGGAAGGTCAAACGTAACAAATGTTATCACAGGGAAATTTGTGGTGACTGGATTTTGATTTATTACCAATTAAAAACACAAATATTTTTATTGCCTGTGGCTCAGGAGGTAGAGCGGGTCATCCACTAATCAGAGGGTTGGTGGTTTGATTCCCGGCTTTGATTACCACATATTAAAAGTGTCCTTGCACAAGATACTGAGCCCCAAACTGCTCCTGATGCTGTGTCATCAGTGTATGAACGTGTGTGAATGGGAGAATGACGTGAAAGGTGCTATATCAGTAAAGGGCATTTACCGAATATCAACAGAACATCGGTCATAGTTTGGCAGCTTTAATTAACATTAACAATGGCCGCTTTCCATTTAAGTGAGTCATTTCCAGAGCCAAGTCTATTGTGCACGCCCAATCATTGACACGGCTTACTGGGAGACTTCTGTGGAAGAAAAACACTAACAATATGATTCACATGTGCTATGCTACGACAAGTCAAAACATCTGCCTTGAAAAGGGCCCATTACTTCAGTAGCACATGCTTTAGAAAAAGAGTCTGAGCTTCTAATTAATAGCTCAAGTTTTGAAGTTTGAGAGGAAAACAATGTACCGGTAAGTAAAACATGTCTTAAATACGTTCTCCACTTCCTCACTTTGCCTCATTTTAAGCAAAAACATTTGCTGTTTACAACTTCCCTAATGTGAGGATTTGATGCATTTCTTTGTCATACATGATTGTACGCTGATATCTTTAGGTTTTACACTGCTGGTTGAAAAACTGAGCTGAGAACAGAGAGATCAGTGAAGAGAAACGGATTTGGAGTCACATCAGCATCAAAGTCCGATTATCCAGTCTGGGACAATAAACTGCGTTTGTGATGCTAGTTAGTAAAACATATTGCTAAACATTTTGTCTATTTAAAGCTACAACCTGCTCGTTTAGCTGCGTGATGAGAGTTCAATAGGGGATAGCAGCAGTCTTCTTACGACTACCTTTCAAAATCTTGGGAAGAGTATCCCTTAAATTGATTCTCAGCATTGAAAATTGAGGGTATTCCAATAAACCTACATATATTTACCAAACAAATGAACACTCACCTGTGTCGCCTCCTAACACCAGTGATGAGGGGTCATGCTGGGAGGCTGCTGTCGCCGTGGATGACGTGGACGCTGGTGATGATAAACCCACTTCCAGGGCGGTTGTGGACGTTCTGGCTTGTGGTTTGTCTGTGTGTTGTGTGGCAGGCGGGTCCAGGGAGGCGTCAGCATTGGGTTTCGAGGGACTGCTTCCCGTCACGGGGCTGCAGACGCCGGAGCTGTCTTCGGGACAGAGGAAGACGTCGATTGGACCCCGCGAGCTCTTCAGCGATACCTGGTAACCCTGAGAGATGGAAACAAATGTAAACGGACAAGTAAAATCCTTTAAATGAACTTGTTTCAAGAAGCTGAATAACGGTCAAGCCTCGTACCTGGCTGGGTTCTGAAACTTGCATCTGGGTCTCTGGTGGAGCTCTGATCACCATGACCAGCTGGTCTGGGGAATCAAATGACTTCTTTAAGTCCTGGCAGCGCACATAGCCCAACGTGACAAACACAACAATTAAGGAATACAATACAGCTGAAAGTGGTATCACACTGAGACCAGACAGAGTCCAAGACAGCAACAATGGGCTCGTTCGAGATGAACTGTGCCTCGCTTGGGAAGCGGACGAGATCAGGCGGCAGCAGCAGGAGGCGGTGACAAAAACGCAGCAGTCAAGTCGGACAGTTTCGAGCCGCCTTCAAACAATATCCTGGAAGTCACAGAAATGTTTACATCCTGTTAGATCATCCTCAGGCTGCCTGTAGTTTTTAGATAACGTTTGGACATACAAATAAACTTTATTACGATTATTATTATTAGCAACCAGACAAGATGTGTTTGTTAACAGATTAAACGTTCACTGCACAACATGAGACCTGAAACAGCCTACAGTCTGGAGTTAAATATTAAACTGGTGGTATCAAAAATGAAAAGCCGATCTCCCATCATGCCCTGGGTTTTGCAGCCGGTAAACAGCAGCTGCAGTGTCTCTAAAAACTGCAGCCGCCTCGATCTAGTGAGGTTGTCGTTGACCACGTGTGAACGGTGTCAGAGGCATTGAGTCGGACACAGAATCGGCAGTTGGCAGCTGTACTGTCCAAAGGATATTTCTTGTTCTGTGGGTCCTCTGTGAGCAGTCGGAGCTGTAGGTTGCATTTGGAAATGAGCTCATCCAGCTGCTCCTCGGCCTCTGTGAGGTCACACACCTCCCTCTGCAACTCCTTATGGCGGGAGACCAGTGCCGCATCCACTCGATTCCCACTGCAGGAGAAGGAAAATGAAAGATAAAATAAATCAAGTGGTTTGTGGGCTTCACACCAACTTAATATTTCACTGCTGTAATGTTATGCTTACTGTTGCGTTTGTTAGGGTTTCATACGCCATTTTGATGTAGTTGTATTTATTCTTTTTATACTCTAGTCTAGTAACACAATATAGGCTCTTTTTTTTTTTTAATGCTCACAGCCACTGGATGTTATTCTTGGACTTCTTAGAGATGAGTTGGATTCCCTCCAGGACGTTGGTTATGTCGTAGATGCGTCTCTTCTGGACATCCAGGACCTGCGAGGCCCAGTTCAGATCCACCACGCCGTCAGTCGACTGGGACAGCAGGTTCAGAAAGCGCTTGGTGGTCAGGTTCAAGGAAGTGTCATACCGCGACTTCTCCGCTGTATTTCGAGGAACTGGAAAGAAAGGGGGAAATTCTGCTTTTAACAACAGTGGACTACACCCTTATTGGCATACGGCACAAACTGAAGCAGCAGTGAAGAAGAGCATCCCATCTCTCCGAACTGAATCATCCTGTTGACCTAATGAAACTCCTGCTGGCCTGGGGGAAGTAGCAAGAGTAAAACCCAAACTGTCCAGGAAATAATACATTATTTTGGATGTTTTTCCTCCTATTTTCTGGACACTCAGGCACTCATGAGGATGTTTTTTATCATTCATTCTTACTCTAGGGCAAGAAATTACTTTACAGACGCCTGCTATTTGTATTTGCAGAAAATGTCCATTCCATTCGATTCAAATGTACATCCTAGAAAACAGTATATCAGGGTTGGGCAATTGAATGAATATATCAGCTTTCTGCAGTCATTGCTGGTTTTATTTTGCTAATTTAATGGTGTGCCTCTGAAGAACAAAAGCTGCTGCTTGCGACAGACGTTCAGCAGCACAGTACACCCACTGAGCCGAAGAACGAGTGAGAGGAAGAACAGCTGTTGGGGCAGAACATTTTTTATAACTCTGTGAATTAAGGGTTTAAGTTGACCAATTGTATGACAGGGCATAAAGTACAGAGGTGATTTACTGTGCCGCCAACCAGGACTCTTACTCCAGTCACAACAAAGACATGGCGGGACCAGTCGGGACAGTAGACGCATGACGTGAAGAGCGAGAAGGAGGTGGAACAGCGTGTAGAGCCAGAATACTTTCACATCTAACTCGTTTAGACTTGGTGATGAGTGGAAAGACTTTCTTTTCTGTTGAGGTTGAAATAAGTGGTTTTTTTATTAGAGTACTTCCAAGGTGGTTTAGTGAGGATAACGTTTTTAAAACATTGCTCAATCCTACAGTAAACAATACCACCCGACAAAAACATTTCCCGTTTCCCAGTGTGTGCTGCATGCTAAACTTCACATGAATCAATTATACTATAAACAGTTTTTAAAATCAATTTCTCTTAATATGATTGATGTTTGAACTCCTTGTCAAAACATTTTAAAAGACATGCCATGAATTTGTAGTTTGTTCAGTTAACAATAACCAACTCTAACATGTGACCCATCTTTTACACTCCATGTCAGATTTCTTTTCTGCTTGTTGTGTGTGTAGTGAAGTGCATCTCCCATAAGCAACCATTCAAAACACCCACCTTATGTTTTGAACTTTGGAATTACTGATTATTGAATTATTGCTGTTAATGTGAGCGAGAAAACGACATAAATGAATTACTACATTGTCTTCCTGCATGCTTAAAAGCTCTCTTTTGTCATTCGAAGAGACCAGTAGTTTTAAATATTTCTCATAGCTGTCAGCCCAGTGAAGACAAAGACAAAGGTCGGCAGGCTGTTGTCTGCGCTGATAAAGGGACAGCTGTTTTTAGGACAATGGCTGTAGCAAAGGTCAGAGTATGTATGGATTGGATGGCTGACGCACAGCTGACGTGTTGCTTCTGCTGCGAATTTTGGGTGACAATGAAAAGAAATCAGCAGAATGAGCTGTGAGCGAGTATATGTGTACCTCTGGGAGGGGCGGGCGTGGAGGGTGGCGCTTGGCCAACGGACGGACGATTGGTGCTGACATACTGATGGTCACTATCCAGGTCCAACTTCCTCTTTACCTGAAGAAATACAGATGTTGGAGAAAGAAACATAAGCATTGTGGAAAAACTACCATGATTATATTATTACCGTTATGTACTTATTATATATTAAGAAGAGGAAAGTAAAAGTAAGCCACCAAATGTCTTAAAGCAACAGGTGGATGGACTTTGTCACGCAGTCAGAAGCAGTTTCATGTAAACATTTCAACAAAAGGGACAACACCTCAGCTAACCACTTCCCCTATCACTCTTTCACTTTCTCTCTCCCCATTCTTCCCACAGCGCCCCCCACCCCTTCCTCTCCTCACCGGAGGTCTTCCCAGAGCCGGCCGCCTCTTGTCCTGGATCCCCACATCAGCAGGGCCCTGTGGCGTGGCAAACAGCAAGATTTCCCCCGTGCTGGTGGGGGCAGCGGCCGGGTGGAGTCCCTCATTGCTGGGGCTGGTGATGATCACTATCTGGTGGTCCTCGCCCAGGTCAATACTCCCAGAGTTCAGCAAGATCTCAAAGTCAGCCAACAGATCCTCCGATGTCTGGCCCGTTATCAGAGTCTCTGACATTGCAGTGTGTCACCGAGTGGTCCTTCACTGGACTTTGGGGGTCTCAACACCGACTTGGATTTGCTGTGCTCAGTGAATTTAAGGAACAATGGTGAAACCTTCTGAAAGTCTGCTTGCAGCTGTTTATAGGCAGCTTAAACATTTCTTTATAAAGTTCCTCTTTCTCTACTGTCCGCCTTACTGCTCAACCTACTGCAAATACATTATAACCAAATGATAACCTATTGGAAGCTAACTGCTGAAAACTATTTTTAGGCTGATGGTGAAACAGCAAGACAGGCTGTTCTGCCAAACAAGGAAATTTGGCAAACAATATAATATTGCAAAATGCATACCAGCTCTGCGCCTTGAGGCTCAGCCGCTGATATGTTATCAAAGAGAGAGTCCCAAATAGTCCGTGGCAGTAATAAACGCAGGGGGTTAGCGAGCTAGCGAGGGAGCAAGCTAATCTTTTGTTTTCATCTCTCCTGTCAGTACAGTACAGCCGCGAGGCCTGGCCACAATGCCCTTAACACAGCTACCAGCCCTGCTAACGAGCTAGCTTGTGTCCTAACAACAAAGACTGAAACAAGTTAACAAACAACCCGGTGCAGCCGGTAAACTAACGTTACCCACTTAACAATATTATTTCTCCTCACACCTCACACTGGGCTTAGTTAAACGGCTATTAAAACTTTATAGCAGCATTCCAGGAGTGAGCTATCGAAATAAAATATCTACAATGCAAAAGGCTTCACCAGAACTCAAGAGCATCTTTGAGAGTACGAGCCATAAAGCGACGGGCAGTTCAGCGGATTATACACAGATACCGTTGGAGGTGAAAATGTAGGGCAGATTAGCATGCTAGCTAAGTTATTAGCCCAATTCTTCAACCCCTCGTTTTGTTGGGGCACGCAGGAAGCAGTCCGACAAACTGGAAATGTAAGGAAATAAAGCGGTTAAATACACACGCATCCTTTAAAACAACAGCCGCTGGTCCTTTGGTTGCTCACACAGTACGCGGTCCATTTAGAAAAGCGCCGTCCCGACCCCGTTATCGGTCGTTATTGTTGTTATTGTCCCAGCTGATCTACATCTAAACAAGGATCGGACAGTTTTCGCGCGAAATCTTTTTTGCCGCGAAACCGACACGTGCGCCAATCCGACGGTTCCCATTGGTCAAAAAGCTGAACTTTCCGCAGGGCGGGGCGGACGGCTTCTGATTGGTCTATACTGTAGTCTGTCATTTTACCGAGCGCAGAGTCATCGTTGAGAAGGTGCGTTCAAGTTCCACGCAAAAAAACCAACAACTTAATGGCACCGTGTTGGTTTAGTTACAGGCTTACACGAAATGAACAGACCATTACTTACACTTCATATCGGCCTCAGACAAATAAATAAACAGTAGTACAAACAGTACTTTTTTTTAAATCAACGTCTGTTAATTGTGAACATAAATGTTTGCCCCAACTTCTTAGTTTTAAGCGCTTTCATTGTAAGTTCCTATGAGTTGTGGGGAGCGTACCTCAACAGGCAGCCCTTGCTAATCGAGCGCCTATTGCGCAGCAGAAGAGCTACAAGATGGCGCAGGCAATATTTGAAGTGCTTGAAGGTAGGAATAATTTGTTAATAACCACGTAACCACAACTAGAATGAAACAGGAATGTGTGTTTTATACAACAGCGATATACCTGGACCATTTCCATGTGCGGAATGAATGCGTATGCGTCTATTCTTGTTATAACAATCCAAACATCCCATAGAGGAGAGGGTGACTGTGACTGTAAACAAACAAACAGCCTGATTATTGTCAAGACAATATGGACAGCTTACGACTGTAAGGCGTTCTCAACACAATACAGCCAGGCAGTAAAATAATGTGGGCCCCTTGTTGACACTCACACTGTATGTTAGAGTTTTGCAGCAGGCCCCTTTGATGGAAGCAAACTGTAATATTGTTATAGGACTATAATAACTGATGTGTTAGTCCATAGTGAGTTTACATCGACCACATGCTTTTTTTTATTATTCTCAATTAAGAATTCTTTCTTCTTAATTAATCATTATTATTAGATTTGTGTACATTCTTCCAAAACTGTATTACAACACATTACAGTGGAGCTTTGAATCATGTGACTCATGTTTCTCTTCCTCTTCCTCTTCCTCTTCCTCCTCCTTCCTCCTCAGGCATGGACAACCAGACAGTGTTGGCGGTCCAGTCTCTGCTGGATGGCCAAGGCGGGGTTCCTGACCCAAACAACCAGAACGTCTCTGGGACCCCCACCATCCAGTCTATGGGTATGTACAGCACATACAGTAGCTGACAGCGGAGTCAGAAAGTCTACAGCCTGTGTCGTTGGGCAAACACAAAATGTGGTTCCTTGCGAAGGGATACAGTCTTCAACACAGTGTCAGTTCAATGCAAAAATCTAATGTTAAGAAGAAGAATCACGATTACTTTAAATTGGTCGAAGGTAATGTTATTCTCCTGTTGTACTGATGGAGAACAAAGGGGACAGGAGGCATTCAGATATTGAGATTAAGATTTAGACTTTATTGTCCCTGAGGGAGATTTGTTTTCACAGCCAGTTCAACGTAGAAACACACAGACATAAACACAGCAACATATAAATACAGTAAAGACAATACCAATAGATACATTCATATATTAAGGAAAGTGTTTAGCTGACGGGGTATGCCACCCAGATCCTGATGAATTTCATCGCAAGATCAATTTTGCCAGTAAATGTCAGCTTAAATAATTGCTCATTAAATATACTATATATATAGCATTTGATGATAGATCTTTATTGTCATAGGGCTCGCTTATACTTTTAATTTACTTATATTTGGATTTATTTACTTATTCGGCTAGTCACAAGTTGGCAATAATTATGGTTATTATTGGATTGTGACTGAATGATTTGTGGTTGTTTACTCCCCTCATCTACTTTGAACCCATCTCCCTGATGTTATGGCATCGCAACCTGTCCTTGTGTCACATATTTAAAAAAAATTGCTTGCCTGTTTTGCTTCTCAAGATTAGCACAATCCCTTGATAGTTGCCACCTTATTGTGTTGGGAGGGTTTGTGTCTCCCTGCGACTCTGGGAGATGTGTTGCTGGGGGTAACACCTCCTGGTAGGGTCTGACTAGGCAAACTGATCCCAGGTGAGTAGCAAGTTTAGAGGGTGATTCCCCTCCAGGAGCAAGGCCTGTGAGGGGAGGTGCCAGGGCCTGTACCCATGAGGCTCGGTTAGGCCTGGTCTGAGAGTAACATGGACCAGTTGCCATGTAGGCTGATAACAGGCAGTGTACAACTGACTGAATAATATAAATATCCCTCCCCTTAACCACTGAAATAATATTTGAAATAGACATTTGTATGCATGGAAATGCTGGAGGGTATGACAACAGTACACAGCACTGTAGGTGTGTTATTCTTTCTCTCCATTGCTGTAAATTCCTCAAACCTCCATGTTTGCCTTTCCTACAGACGACGAAGACGTGTTCCTGTGTGGGAAGTGTAAGAAACAGTTCAATTCTCTGCCAGCCTTCATGACACACAAGAGGGAGCAGTGTCAGTCTAGCGCCCCCTCCCTGTCCACAGTGTCTTTGGCCTCCACCAATGCCTACACGCCTGTCCCTTCAATCAGCTCTGGACCACAGACTCCCGCCAACAGACAGGTGAGGATGGTTAGGGTTTGTTATGTGGGTGATTGATTAATTATTTGATCAGTGTCAGTTTAATGGGCAGTCCGTTAGTAGGTTAGGTCATACTTTGTTGGTTTATCTGTAAATGTACAGCATATGAACTAAATGAGACTACAAATGAACCAGGAAGTGATTTGGAAAAATATGCTCTGTAGATAAAATATGAAGCTATACATTAAGATAAAAATACAGTAACATTAATTTTGTCTGAGACTAAAACACATATTTGTTACTTATGGTTGTGTGTATTTAGCACAGTAGGTAAGAACTACTTTACACAATCATGCATGCATTCCCCACTTATACATCAGGTATCTACCTACATCACAGTCCCGCCCTCCCCTCTGACGCACACTCTGGTCCAAGGCAACGTGCTGGTCAGTGACGACGTTCTCATGTCGGCCATCTCAGCCTTCACCTCCATTGACCAGCCCATGGCCACCATGCAGACGCCTATACAGGTAATACAGCACAGGAGATGTTGTGCACATCACATCCTTGCCATGCAACGTGTATGATAGTTTCTATTTAAAGTTTGGGTAGCTGATAATGTCCAATCTGAGCATATATATACATTAAATAATACACTATGTTATTATCAAATCTGTCTGCTTCCTTTTTTGTATTGCAGAGTAACTTGAGCATGCACACAGCTGGTGTATCTTACCTGCAGCACCATCACCACCACCACCACCATCATCATCATCACCAACAGCAGCAGCAGCAGCAGCAGCAGCAACAGCAGCAGCAGCAGTCCTCCCACCCCCTGCCCCCCGGTCAGACACCGGCCCACCCCCTGCCAGCTGGACAGCCCACCCAGCAGCCGCTCTCTTCACAGGTCCCAGCGAGCCACAGTAACTCAGTGGTCCAGGTGTACAGCACGCTGCCCCATATGGCTGGGGGTGGTGGTGCAGAGATCCACACCCTGGGTCTGCAGCCTTTCCATCCTGTACAAGTGAGTAAAGCTTGCTGTGTGGTATTGATTATATTATGCACTATTTAATGTATTCTGGTGATGCACAAGTAAAAACAAACAAACACTGTATTGCATGATTAGATAAGGCATGTGGTTATATGCACAGAGGACTCAAACTGAAGAGCACTGAGCCCATGTGTCTCCCTCAGGTGCCCAGTCAGTGTGTGGAGAGCCAGCCATTCACCACCCCTCCCGTCTACAGCCCCGGGAATCAGGGAACCAAAACAAAAATCTGCAGCATCACCACCAACCTGACAGAGCTGGGCGACTTTGAAAAGGTCATCATTCCTAAACGGCCGAGGAGTAGCAAAAAAAGCCCAGATGGAGCCACGGGTATGTGAGGAAAAACATCAAACAACATTGCAAGTTTATTTAATTTTTTTAAATGCAGGGGCAGATCAATGTTAAGTGTGCTTTTTAGTCCTTTTGAACCTCTGTCCAGATAGGACTTTGTTAAATGATCCACTGGTTCCATAATGTTTTGGAGAAGCATTTGTCCGTTATAAAACTTACAGGCTACATTTATTAATGAATAAAACTGCAGATGATGACACAATAACCATGAAATGTATGTTGATCATCATAGGATAAATATTCATTCACTGAATTTCTCTCCTCAGCAGAGCAGCTGAAAGGAAAAGGTCCAAAGCTGAAGTGTAATTTCTGTGACAAAATTTTCTCGAAAAACTTTGACCTTCAGCAGCACATTAGAAGGTGAGTTAATGGCTAACATGTTGAAGCAGAAGAAAGGGAATCAATTTCTTTCCACTCATGATATTTATTTTCTCCCTATAGTCACACAGGAGAGAAACCGTTTCAGTGCATTGTCTGTGGCCGAGCCTTTGCCCAAAAGTCCAACGTGAAGAAACACATGCAGACACACAAGGTTCTAAATACTTAATAATGCTTTTGTAATTATTTTTATGAATTATATTTTGTAATTGTTTATTTTTTTGTAAATCGACCGTTTGCTAAGCCCTGCACACCATGTTAAGAAGGGTTAAGCGAACGATCAGTTGACTACAGTTTCTTTAACTTGACCAATTCTGAATACTCAATGAATCTGCATTTTAGTGTTTATTAATTTAACAGTAACAACATTCAAATTGAATGAACTGTTGTCTTTAAGAGCCATTCATCGCTATTGACTGGGATTTTTTTTGTTTTGTTCGTGGAATAGCCTGCAATATTTGGTTTGCAGTAAAACTTAATGTAAAATTTGCTTCCTCAGATTATTCCCATAAGATGTGAACGCAGCGTAGTGCCAACAACACAGTAACAACAACTGTCTTTATGTTAAAGGTGTGGCCTATGGGTGTGGCCAGCACAGTGTCAAGATTACCAATCACAGTAAAGGTGGTATCAATGTCATCCAATGAAGAGGAGGGGAGCGGGGAGCAGCAGCAGGGGGAACCAGAGGAGGAAGGGTCACAGCAGCAGAACAGTCAAGTACAAGCAGAAGAAGAGGCAGCTCAAACAGGTAATATCTGTTTAATACACCAAACTGACACATCCAAATATCAATGCAGAGAATCTGAATCATATTGATGACATTGTGCATGAAGTAAAGCTTTGAATAAAATAAAAGCTGCTGTCTTTGTGGCTCTGTGCTGGTTAGAGCAACTGCAACCCATGCCAACAAGTAAACAAAATAACGTGTACCAACAGCACCATAAACAATAGAGCTCAAGTTGCCTGTTTATTAAGTACACTGAGATAGAACTAATATATTGCCCTGCAATAAATCGAACCTTCACAGCTACATCTTCTGTATTTCATTGAGTTGGATGTTACTCATACTTTTGTCCTGCTTTTAGGACAAAAAAATGCTGATCCCAGTTATAATAGCTATAGCAACTGATCCAGCCTTTTTCAGTAAATACAATGCTTGGTTACAGAAGCTTCAGGGGAGTTGGAGGAGAGTGCGACCGAGGCTGATCCCGAGGGTAGCGGAGGGGAAGTCATGCAGGACGGGCATCCTCAGGTACAGATGCAGGCGCAGTCCGATCAGAACCAACAGTGCCAAGCTCAGACCAAACAGATAGTTGTGATAGACAGCTCCTACCAGTGCCAGTTCTGCGCCAGCAAGTTCAAGACCTACTTCCAGCTAAAGTCCCACCTGACCCAGCACAAAGGGGAGCAGGTGAGTACAGAGGAAGATATATGTTGGGCTCTGTCAACCTGCAGAAAACCTGACTCTTGATTGACAAAGGCAATTATCTTTTTATTTTAGTTGGGTTCTTTCACTGCGTGGTTCTGCAAATGAAAGCACAAGAGTCTGCCTGTGTGGTGCATTTATGGGCATCTTGTAACTTTAGAGTCAGATGCTGAACAGCAGCCTTTTTATTACAAGAAGCTACCAACTTCAGCTTCTCTTTTCTCCCAAAGTCAGTGTTTACCTATTTGTCTCATGGCAGACGACTCTTGACGTTTCCAACCAGTACATGGTTACAGACAAACAGGCTTTTAAAAGCCACACAATAATAAAGTCATTTTGACAAGATAAATCAAGTATCGCTGTCCTGTATTACCTTTGTCAAGCACATTTCTGGTCTCTGAACATTTCTATTCATTATTTTATTAGTAATATAGAAAGCCACTGCTACCTGGAAGGTGGAAAACACCTATACAAAATGTATGAAAGGACATGCATTAGAAAATGTTTTGTTATTTCTTATGTGACATCTTACAAGATTAATAACCACAAACACTTCCATGCAGGTTTATAAGTGCGTGCTGAAGTCCTGCTCCCAGACCTTCCAGAAGTTGGATCAGTTCCTGGAGCATATCAGGACGCACCAGGAGCAGCTGACCTACCGCTGCCACCTCTGCAGCAAGGTGTTCCCCTCACTGTTTGAGCTGGGAGTCCACCAGTACTCCCACTGCTTCTGCCCACAACAGAACACACGCAAAGAAACCACCGTCTACAGGTCAGCTCAACCACTCATCCTTGTGTATTGATTATATATTAGTTATAGCAGAATAGAGGGAAGAACACTGGAATCCCTAAGTCAGCTGAAATGGCCTCATATTTTTGGTTGAGCTGGGGTATGCATGAGTATGTCTCTCATAAATTAAGCTCCTCAACAACAGAATGCAAATGATGGAGAGTTAAAAAAAAGTGGCAGTTTCTTTGTTTTACTTATTTTTCCTATTTTTACTTAAGTGTTTCAGGTCTTGGCAGAATATTCTTGTATGTAGTTTGTTTGGCTTCACATTGCATTTTCACATTGCTTTAAATTCCAAGTAAACCCGGGAAAACAGACATCACATGGACAAAACTTGTTAACAGGAATATTGATACTGTCATTTTCTACTGTTCCATGAAAAACCTAAAACCAACAGTGAATTGGTCCTTCTAAAAAGTATTGCTTGTGTAGCCAAGGCCTGATATATCTTAGAGCTCCATCCTTGTCTAAAATCTATTAAAAACACATCAGTGAGCCACATTGTTGTACTGAGTGACATTTTCCCTCATTATGATGAACATGTCACTGTAGTTTATTTTGAGTCTATCCCATGTACA
Organism: Dicentrarchus labrax; assembly: GCF_905237075.1. Lineage (NCBI taxonomy): Eukaryota > Metazoa > Chordata > Actinopteri > Moronidae > Dicentrarchus > Dicentrarchus labrax. The sequence continues at coordinate 23,729,297 of NW_026136715.1, forward strand.
CCGTCCTGCTGCCATAAATACTCACTAGAGCACCAAATGTGTTAATTAATCCGCAACTGAAAATAGTCCCCGTTTGAGTAACGTTTGCTAATACCTACAGTGCCCAGCAGTTATTGGAAATTATCTAACCTTTAAAAAAAGTTATACTTTCTATTTATTAGCCATGTATAAAGATTTACCTTGTCAGTAAGAATGAATGGGCTTTAGTGCCACAGATATGGTAGAGAGATATGAAGCATGATGGACTTCTTCTCGGCTGTTCATACCAAAGAAAAATGTCAAAAATCTTCCTCCAGGCTGCAGTTGGTCCTCAGCCCCTTTTATGTTCTTGTATGGCTGGTATGTGTAGGTTCAAAGGAGACCTATGCTACAGTAGTTTGTTGGTACATCATTCTTAATTCTACCAAAAATCCCCTTCCTGCATTTCTCTTCAGGTGTGTGAAGTGTCAAAGCAGATATTCTACCCAGGAGGCACTGGAACAACATCTACTGACTGCCTCACACAGCTTTCCCTGCCCACACTGTCAAAAGGTACTGTACACACTAATGTGAATACATACAAGCCATACACCTTTGGAATCTGTGAAGCTGAAGAGCCGGAGTTGCTGGACTACGGGACTTTTACATATAAATGAAGCCCTTGCACAAAGTTGATTAGGCCTATCACCACAAAGTAAATCTCTGTATTTCACAGTATAAAGCGTTTTGAATATGGAGTCAACTTCCCCACACTATAGTACCAGTATTGATGCATTTTACATCAACCAGCAATGCCTGTGTTTTTAAAAAGGGGCCCAGTCTGTCTTAAGAGTGATCGTTGTTTAGCTTGCCAACCCCCGCCAACAAGCCAAAGAGTTCTGCCATTCTGCAGAATCAGATTACTCTCCACCTCCATCCTCTATTTACTGCGTGGACGCACCATCAAACACAGGCTGGTCATTTCCTGGAGCTGACAGCAGCACACTGGCCAAACTACTGGAGTTGTTGGAGAATCACTAAGCTTGTCTATTAGATGCAAGAGGTGTCACTTGGGTTTACTTTGGTTGGCCAACGGTTGTATGTCTCAAACTGAGTATTTTTATTTTCTTCCTTAGATCCCAAAGAAGAGTTATTTTGTTGAGATACGTATTTATTCATTGTTAGCTGAACTGTTGTTCTCTCTCTGTCTGTCAGATTTTCCCATGTGAAAGGTACTTCAGGCGCCACCTCCCCACTCATGGCATCGGAGGGAGGTTCAAGTGTCAGATCTGCAAGAAGGCCTTCAAGACAGAGCACTACCTCAAGCTGCACACACGTATTCACTCAGGTCTGAATGTGTATCATAAAACTCTCTTGTCTCTCTGACACTGGTTTTTGCCAAGCCACTAAACAATTGTGCGTCGTCTTAGGCTGATTTGGTGACGTTTTTGCCGTCCTATGCTGGAGATTCTCTGACGATGTTTGTTTCTGTGGGTAGCACTGTTTTTAGTTGCATTATAATACCTTAATAATGTGTGAGTAAATTCCGAGGCTACTGATGAAGCATGTTGATGTTGATGTATCTCTGGCTAAAATGTTAGCACTGGAATAGTAAAAACACTTATATATATATCATATATATGTATCTATATATGTAATCTAAGTGCCTGCTGTGATTACGTAATCAAGGTAAAGGTGTGAGTTTGACGCTGATTCCATTTTCCAGGTGAAAAGCCATACAAATGCTCCCTCTGTGAGGCGACGTTCAACAGGAAGGATAAAGTGAAGCGACACATGCTCATCCACGAACCCTTCAAGAAATACAAGTGTCCCTTTAGGTGAGGCTCTCCAATGGAAAAGCCGGATTAGCTGAAGTCACTGAAACAGGCCCTCTCATTTAACCCATTCTTCCCTCTTTCCCTATTGGATTCTTGTCAACTTTTCTCACATCTAACCTTTCATTTTCCTCCTCATTTCCTTTCAGACTGTCTTACCTTTCTTACAAGACATTTAATTTATCTTTATGCTAACATTTCTGTTTTTGCATCAGGTCACATGTAGGCTGCACCAAAGAATTCAACAGACCAGACAAACTCAAGGCCCACATTCTGTCACATTCTGGTGAGTTAGTAATAGCAGTAATATTTTTGATCTAAACAATGATGATGGAATATTGTTTGTAATGTTCTGATAAGTCGAAGCCTTAATTAAACTTCCATTACCACATGATTTATTTTTTAAAAAACCAGTCTGTTAGCAGACTATCTAAAGACGGAACAGATTCTTATATTAGATATATATATTAGATATTGGTGGTGACCCAGACGTGGAAATAGTTCACTTGGATGAATGACTTGTTTCTGGACACACAATAGACTTGACTGCAAATCCTAAGTGGAAGTAAATGTAAATGAAGTGTTAGGAACTAAATCTTTAGGTGTAGTAGCCGGTTTCTTCAGCATCTTAATATCCAAGAATTGTTTGTATCACTGAAACATCAAAAACGATAAATGCCATTATTACACTGATTCTTATAAACTCCTCTCTCCTCCAGGTATCAAACCCTACAAGTGTCTATTCTGTCAGAAGGCGTTCAGCCGCAGGGCTCACATGCTCGAGCATCAGCAGTCGCACACAGATAACTACCGCTTCAGATGCTCCACCTGCAACAAGGGATTCACTAGACAGAGCTATTACAGAGATCACAAATGTCCTGCAGCAGGGAACGGGACAGGAAGTGAAGGAGGGACTGGAGAGGCAGAGGGAGACGAGGTCATAGGAGTGCCGATGGCAGAGGAGAAGGATGGAGAGGATGACGGGAGAAGAAGCAGGTTTGCGAGAATAGCGAAAAGGCCAGGGGCTGGTGGAGATGACGGAGAGGAGGACGACAGCTCTAAGAGCAGCCAAGAACAGATGGAAACACACGGGGAGGAGGAGGAGGAGGAGGAAGAGGAAGAGGAGGAGGAGGAGGGGAGGAGGACTGACGAGGGTTGTCAGGCTGCAATGTCTATAACCACCATTGAAGGGCAGACGGAAAGAGAGGAGGAGGAAGACAGGATGGAACATGCTGCCGAGGCACTGGAGCAGATTCAGAGCAATGACCAAAACTGTTTGCAGCAGCCATGTTTGTAGTTTTAAGTTTTAAGTTTTTGATCTTTGTAGGAATGTCTCCTGAACATGGACCAAACAAACTCCATCCATTATTTTAAAAAAAACTGTGGGTCTGGGAAGTTATTTCATTATTTGTTTTAAATTAAAACATTATGTAAATGATAGGCACTGTTTTTATGTGTTTTACTGTAAATGAAAATAAGGGTACAGTTATGTTACCTGGTTGATCTATATTGCCAAAATAACCAGTGGACCTTTTCTGTGTTCGTGTGCAACATTTGTGCAAGTTAAGCCACAGTGGTTCACTTAAAATGTCAAAAACCAATGGCAACATTTTATCTGAATTTATGTAGCAAAAATGAAATGATTATAAGTTTAAATTATATTTGTGTCCATATAAATATTCTTCTTGTAAAATTCCAAGCTCTGATACTCTTTTTCTGTCATGTATGATCAGTTCGACATTCAGTTTCTGCTCAAGTGTTGGTGTACACACTTTCCTTCAACTGTGCTTGTTTCTACTTCACTTGGTCATTTCTTACATTTCTGAGACTACCTAGTGGGGGCGCAATAAAAGGGCTATATCCAAATGTAGCTAGGCATGAACAGGTGCATCCGAGCCTAAAGTAGTGAGGGCTGCCCAATTCTACAGATAGACAGAGGTCACCAGACTAATTCCACCTGCTGGTGTTACTTAGTAATAATAAAATCACAGTGAAATAACCAAATGCTGGTAATTAGTATGGTCTAAATGTATTATGTATTATAATGTATTATACTATACATTTATTTCAAGTACATGTGTAATTTGTTTCAGGGTTAAACTCTTTTCATTCAACAAAGGAAAAATGGGGTCACCATTACAAAAAGATTCTCAAAACTAGTTGCAAAAATGGCACCTACAAGTAAGCGTATTGTACCTAACAAAAAGTTGCCTATGTGTGTGAAAGTATATAGAAAAAGTCTGTGGAATGATATTAAGATGAGATTTATTGGATTGGTCATGAATTAGATTAAAAAACATACACAACACCTGTCAACAGTAAGCACTGTATGTACACAATAATTGATAAAGCCTTTAAAGTCAAGTGAATTAATTTTATTCATATAGCCAAAAAGCCCAACTCTTTCTCAGAATATAATCTGTAAAAATATGATTCAGATTAGGAAAAACTCCCAAAAAACCCTTTACGGGAAGAAAAGGGAGAAACCTCAATAAGAGCAACAGAGTAGGGATCCCTCCTCCAGGATGGACATAATGTAAATGCAACAGATATGTGCACAGAGGACACAGAAGTAGCAGTAAACACAAAAACACAAGTAATTTAAGTACATAACTTGAAACAAGCCATGCCGGCAGTTATGACAGGAGTTTTGGACAAAAAGTTGATGTGTTTCGTAAATTTAAATCAATTCAATTTATATAGCGCTAAATCGTGACAGTAGTTATTTCAGGACACTTTTTGACACTAAGAGCAGGTCTAAACCGTACATATTATTTACAGAGACCCAACAGTTCGCACCACCATGAGCAAGAACTTGGTGACAGTAGCAAGGAAAAACTCCCTTTCAACTGGCAGAAACCTTGGGCAGAGAACATAACATGAAAATTTCACAGAGATGTAAAGTAATAGTAACGGTAGTATGGTAGTGGTAATGATATTTCTACAAATAACCATAAGTAATAAGAGTTAATTAATAATAAAATAATATATATATATATATATATATATATATATATATATATAATATAATTGTAGCATTTTATGGTGAGCAGGAGTATGGGTGCAGTAGGTGGCTGGCAATAATAGATCCAGCTCTGGAGGCAGAAATACCTGCAGAGAGTGACGAGAAAGCACAAAACTAAAGGAGAGAACGATGTTGAGTTAGTAACATAATAAGATAAGAATGTATACAGAGGGGGAGGGAAAGGAAGAGAGAGGAGCTCCTTGAATCATGGGAAGTCTCCTGGCAGTCAAGGCCTATAGAGGAATAACTAAGGGATGGTTCAGGGCTCACCTGAGCCAGCCTTAACTAAAAGCTTTATCAATGATGAAAGTGTTAATCCTACTCTTAAAATTGAAGAAGGTGTCTGCTTCCAGAAACCAAACTGGGTGCTGGTTCCACAGGAGAGCAGTTTGATAGCTGAAGACTCTGGCTCCCATTCTACTTTAAGTGCCACATGTAACCCTGAATTCTGGGAGCACAGTGTTCAAGTGGGGTAATGGTACTATGAGCTCTTTAAAATATGTTGGTGCCTGATCATTAAGGGCTTTGAATTTCAATTCTGTTCTGCACCTATGGAGTACCTAGTGGAGTAAATGGCATTTATACTCGGGTACTTAGCCATTTAATCCATTACTAAGTCATTTACTCAATGACTTTACTAATTACTGAGCCATGTAGTCTTAATTAAGCTTAATCAGCCAGTTTTTAAGTTATTGGACTTCATTTCACGTGTTCAGTTTCAGGTTTTAACGTGTCAATACAGCTTTGAATTTTAGCATTTTTCAATGCAAGTTTTCAATTCCTACAATGTGATTTGGACTTGCAGTAACTAGAAGTTGGTATTTTTTTTTAATTTAAAAGCTTTTTTATGTGCATTTTTTTAATTTTACATTTTTACCTTTTTTTACTAGACTTACTTTACTACTTTACTAGAAGTAGTAGAATTTGCTTCGGGACTTAAGTTTTTTAATATTCTGTGTTTGAGCAGGTTTAACCTTTTTTTATGGGGATCTTTCTTAGTTACTTAAGACTTGTTACTACGTTTTTAAACACTTAATTCTTAATTTTTTCTTCCATTTTTAACATTTCCATTTGGAATTTTTTTTTACTTGCATTTATAAGAACTTTTACAAGTATGTCTTAGTTGTTTTTACATTTTTACATTTGAGCAAGTTGAACCTTCTCTCGTGGTTATCTTCCTACTTTACTCAAGATACCTTGAACAGGTATGTCACATGGCCTATGTTTTTTTATATATTTTTTTATTATGTTTCTGACTTAACTTTTTTGCACTTACTACAAGTTGTATGAGAGTGCCGCTTGATTTAACTTTTTTTATATATTGATATTTCAGCATGTAAACTTTTCATATGGGTACGTTTGTAAATTATCTAAGACTTCATTTCACACACTTCGTTTCAAGGTTTTAACTCCTCAAGTTTTTTTATTTAAGCATTATTTTTTAGTTTGAAAATTTTTTTAGATGCGTTTTTTCTTTGCATGTTCTGAGTTACATTTTGATGTTTTACTTGTGGGTACTAGAAGTTGTAGGAGAATGTCACGTGATTTGTGATTTTTTACTTTATAATTGAGCACATTTGATCTGTTTTATGGGTAGTTTTATAACTTACTCAAGACTTATTATTTTTTCTCACGTATTTTAACAGTTTAACTTTTTAACTCCTTGAGGCAGTTTTCTATTTTAGCATTTTTTAGAACATGTTTGCAAGGTTTTAAACATTAACTTTTTCTTTGCACGTTTTGGTTAAGATTTTTTTCACTTCCTTCAATTTGAAGGAGTATGTTACTTGACAAGTCAGAGCCTTTCCTCAGTGAGGAGGGGCCTAAGATACAAAAAGCTGGGTACTTTACCTAAATCCCATAGTCCTGTCCAAATACATACACAAGGCTCAGACAGGAAAAAGTGATTTAAACAGCCTCTCACTCTCCTCCATAAAAGTTGGTGGGTGAAAGGCAAGCAGTTCCAGCCTCGGGCAGCTATAAGCTGACTCACTGACCTTGGGCACAACAGCAGGGATAGGGCGCAACATCCGTTTCCCATAGTCAGGGGAACATTGCAAACAAGATGTGTGCAATGTTATCCGTTTGGCTGACGTAATTGCTAGCAACAGGATAGATTTGAAAGAGAGTAGCTTTAAGTCAACAGACTCCTATGGCTTGAAAGGCAGTCCTGAGAGTGCCTCCAAAACAGTTGGCTAGTCCCAGGAAGGAACTAAATGTTGACAAGCTGGCTGTAACCGGTGAGCTCCCTCAACAGACCTCCTTATCAGAGAATCTGTGCGTTCCCAAAACTAATAGTGAGGTATCTAATTACAGAAAGCGCCTGCTGGCGTGACTAACCATGGAAGCTCCAATACCGTCACTTCTGTCATGAGACGGACCAATAATATTAATGTCATCATATACGCGGTTAACATGAACCCACACTTAGGACTGAGTGCGCCAACGAAGGTGCTGTTACATGTAGACGGTAAAACCGAATAAATGTGTGTGGAGATGCCCAACTGGCAGCGGCACAAATGTCACCCACCGAAATGTCTCTAAATATGGTGGAATGAAACCGCAGGCACTCAGGGGGCTGCAGTCCATGACTCTAATGAACCAGGATAACAGCCTCCACCACCCAGTGTGACAGGCACTGACAAGTCAGAGCCTTTCGTCAGTGAGGAGGGGACCAAAATACAAAAAGATGGTCACTTTACATAAATCCCTTAGTCCTGTCCAAATAGATGCACAAGGCTCTGACAGGACAAAGTGATTTAAGCCGCCTCTCACTCTCCTCTGCAACAGTTGGTAGGTGAAGCAGTTCCAGCCTCAGGAAGGAACTAAATGTTGACAAGCTGGCTGTACCCGGCGAACTCCCTCAACAGACCTCCTTATCAGAGAATCTGTGCGTTCCCAAAACCAAAAGTCAGGTATCTCACTTCGGAAAGTGCCTGCTGGCGTGACTAATCATTGTAGCTCAAATACCATCACTTCTGTCATGAGACGGACCAATAATATTAATTTCATCATATACACAGTTAACATGGACCCACACTTAGGACTGAGTGCGCCAACGAAGGTGCTGTTACATGTAGACGGTAAAACCGAATAAATGTGTGTGGAGATGCCCAACTGGCAGCGGCACAAATGTCACCCACCGAAATCTCACTAAATATGGTGGAATGAAACCGCAGGCACTCAGGGGGCTGCAGTCCATGACTCTAATGAGCCAGGATAACAGCCTCCACCACCCAGTGTGACAGGCACTGACAATTCAGAGCCTTTCCTCTGTGAGGAGGGGACCAAAATACAAAAAGCTGGTTACTTTACCTGAGTCCCTTAGTCCTGTCCAAATACATACACAAGGCTCAGACAGGAAAAAGTGATTTAAACAGCCTCTCACTCTCCTCCGTAAAAGTTGGTGGGTGAAAGGCAAGCAGTTCCAGCCTCGGGCAGCTATAAGCTGACTCGCTGACCTTGGGCACAAAAGCAGGGTTAGGGCGCAACATCCGTTTCCCATAGTCAGGGGAACATAGCAAACAAGATGTGTGCAATGTTATCCGTTTGGCTGACGTAATTGCTAGCAACAGGATAGATTTGAAAGAGAGTAGCTTTAAGTCAACAGACTCCTATGGCTTGAAAGGCAGTCCTGAGAGTGCCTCCAAAACAGTTGGCTAGTCCCAGGAAGGAACTAAATGTTGACAAGCTGGCCGTAACCGGTGAGCTCCCTCAACAGACCTCCTTATCAGAGAATCTGTGCGTTCCCAAAACTAAAAGTGAGGTATCTAATTACAGAAAGCGCCTGCTGGCGTGACTAACCATGGAAGCTCCAATACCGTCACTTCTGTCATGAGACGGACCAATAATATTAATGTCATCATATACGCGGTTAACATGAACCCACACTTAGGACTGAGTGCGCCAACGAAGGTGCTGTTACATGTAGACGGTAAAACCGAATAAATGTGTGTGGAGATGCCCAACTGGCAGCGGCACAAATGTCACCCACCGAAATGTCTCTAAATATGGTGGAATGAAACCGCAGGCACTCAGGGGGCTGCAGTCCATGACTCTAATGAGCCAGGATAACAGCCTCCACCACCCAGTGTGACAGGCACTGACAATTCAGAGCCTTTCCTCTGTGAGGAGGGGACCAAAATACAAAAAGCTGGTTACTTTACCTGAGTCCCTTAGTCCTGTCCAAATACATACACAAGGCTCAGACAGGAAAAAGTGATTTAAACAGCCTCTCACTCTCCTCCGTAAAAGTTGGTGGGTGAAAGGCAAGCAGTTCCAGCCTCGGGCAGCTATAAGCTGACTCGCTGACCTTGGGCACAAAAGCAGGGTTAGGGCGCAACATCCGTTTCCCATAGTCAGGGGAACATTGCAAACAAGATGTGTGCAATGTTATCCGTTTGGCTGACGTAATTGCTAGCAACAGGATAGATTTGAAAGAGAGTAGCTTTAAGTCAACAGACTCCTATGGCTTGAAAGGCAGTCCTGAGAGTGCCTCCAAAACAGTTGGCTAGTCCCAGGAAGGAACTAAATGTTGACAAGCTGGCCGTAACCGGTGAGCTCCCTCAACAGACCTCCTTATCAGAGAATCTGTGCGTTCCCAAAACTAAAAGTGAGGTATCTAATTACAGAAAGCGCCTGCTGGCGTGACTAACCATGGAAGCTCCAATACCGTCACTTCTGTCATGAGACGGACCAATAATATTAATGTCATCATATACGCGGTTAACATGAACCCACACTTAGGACTGAGTGCGCCAACGAAGGTGCTGTTACATGTAGACGGTAAAACCGAATAAATGTGTGTGGAGATGCCCAACTGGCAGCGGCACAAATGTCACCCACCGAAATGTCTCTAAATATGGTGGAATGAAACCGCAGGCACTCAGGGGGCTGCAGTCCATGACTCTAATGAACCAGGATAACAGCCTCCACCACCCAGTGTGACAGGCACTGACAAGTCAGAGCCTTTCGTCAGTGAGGAGGGGACCAAAATACAAAAAGATGGTCACTTTACATAAATCCCTTAGTCCTGTCCAAATAGATGCACAAGGCTCTGACAGGACAAAGTGATTTAAGCCGCCTCTCACTCTCCTCTGCAACAGTTGGTAGGTGAAGCAGTTCCAGCCTCAGGAAGGAACTAAATGTTGACAAGCTGGCTGTACCCGGCGAACTCCCTCAACAGACCTCCTTATCAGAGAATCTGTGCGTTCCCAAAACCAAAAGTCAGGTATCTCACTTCGGAAAGTGCCTGCTGGCGTGACTAATCATTGTAGCTCAAATACCATCACTTCTGTCATGAGACGGACCAATAATATTAATTTCATCATATACACAGTTAACATGGACCCACACTTAGGACTGAGTGCGCCAACGAAGGTGCTGTTACATGTAGACGGTAAAACCGAATAAATGTGTGTGGAGATGCCCAACTGGCAGCGGCACAAATGTCACCCACCGAAATCTCACTAAATATGGTGGAATGAAACCGCAGGCACTCAGGGGGCTGCAGTCCATGACTCTAATGAGCCAGGATAACAGCCTCCACCACCCAGTGTGACAGGCACTGACAATTCAGAGCCTTTCCTCTGTGAGGAGGGGACCAAAATACAAAAAGCTGGTTACTTTACCTGAGTCCCTTAGTCCTGTCCAAATACATACACAAGGCTCAGACAGGAAAAAGTGATTTAAACAGCCTCTCACTCTCCTCCGTAAAAGTTGGTGGGTGAAAGGCAAGCAGTTCCAGCCTCGGGCAGCTATAAGCTGACTCGCTGACCTTGGGCACAAAAGCAGGGTTAGGGCGCAACATCCGTTTCCCATAGTCAGGGGAACATAGCAAACAAGATGTGTGCAATGTTATCCGTTTGGCTGACGTAATTGCTAGCAACAGGATAGATTTGAAAGAGAGTAGCTTTAAGTCAACAGACTCCTATGGCTTGAAAGGCAGTCCTGAGAGTGCCTCCAAAACAGTTGGCTAGTCCCAGGAAGGAACTAAATGTTGACAAGCTGGCCGTAACCGGTGAGCTCCCTCAACAGACCTCCTTATCAGAGAATCTGTGCGTTCCCAAAACTAAAAGTGAGGTATCTAATTACAGAAAGCGCCTGCTGGCGTGACTAACCATGGAAGCTCCAATACCGTCACTTCTGTCATGAGACGGACCAATAATATTAATGTCATCATATACGCGGTTAACATGAACCCACACTTAGGACTGAGTGCGCCAACGAAGGTGCTGTTACATGTAGACGGTAAAACCGAATAAATGTGTGTGGAGATGCCCAACTGGCAGCGGCACAAATGTCACCCACCGAAATGTCTCTAAATATGGTGGAATGAAACCGCAGGCACTCAGGGGGCTGCAGTCCATGACTCTAATGAGCCAGGATAACAGCCTCCACCACCCAGTGTGACAGGCACTGACAATTCAGAGCCTTTCCTCTGTGAGGAGGGGACCAAAATACAAAAAGCTGGTTACTTTACCTGAGTCCCTTAGTCCTGTCCAAATACATACACAAGGCTCAGACAGGAAAAAGTGATTTAAACAGCCTCTCACTCTCCTCCGTAAAAGTTGGTGGGTGAAAGGCAAGCAGTTCCAGCCTCGGGCAGCTATAAGCTGACTCGCTGACCTTGGGCACAAAAGCAGGGTTAGGGCGCAACATCCGTTTCCCATAGTCAGGGGAACATTGCAAACAAGATGTGTGCAATGTTATCCGTTTGGCTGACGTAATTGCTAGCAACAGGATAGATTTGAAAGAGAGTAGCTTTAAGTCAACAGACTCCTATGGCTTGAAAGGCAGTCCTGAGAGTGCCTCCAAAACAGTTGGCTAGTCCCAGGAAGGAACTAAATGTTGACAAGCTGGCCGTAACCGGTGAGCTCCCTCAACAGACCTCCTTATCAGAGAATCTGTGCGTTCCCAAAACTAAAAGTGAGGTATCTAATTACAGAAAGCGCCTGCTGGCGTGACTAACCATGGAAGCTCCAATACCGTCACTTCTGTCATGAGACGGACCAATAATATTAATGTCATCATATACGCGGTTAACATGAACCCACACTTAGGACTGAGTGCGCCAACGAAGGTGCTGTTACATGTAGACGGTAAAACCGAATAAATGTGTGTGGAGATGCCCAACTGGCAGCGGCACAAATGTCACCCACCGAAATGTCTCTAAATATGGTGGAATGAAACCGCAGGCACTCAGGGGGCTGCAGTCCATGACTCTAATGAACCAGGATAACAGCCTCCACCACCCAGTGTGACAGGCACTGACAAGTCAGAGCCTTTCGTCAGTGAGGAGGGGACCAAAATACAAAAAGATGGTCACTTTACATAAATCCCTTAGTCCTGTCCAAATAGATGCACAAGGCTCTGACAGGACAAAGTGATTTAAGCCGCCTCTCACTCTCCTCTGCAACAGTTGGTAGGTGAAGCAGTTCCAGCCTCAGGAAGGAACTAAATGTTGACAAGCTGGCTGTACCCGGCGAACTCCCTCAACAGACCTCCTTATCAGAGAATCTGTGCGTTCCCAAAACCAAAAGTCAGGTATCTCACTTCGGAAAGTGCCTGCTGGCGTGACTAATCATTGTAGCTCAAATACCATCACTTCTGTCATGAGACGGACCAATAATATTAATTTCATCATATACACAGTTAACATGGACCCACACTTAGGACTGAGTGCGCCAACGAAGGTGCTGTTACATGTAGACGGTAAAACCGAATAAATGTGTGTGGAGATGCCCAACTGGCAGCGGCACAAATGTCACCCACCGAAATCTCACTAAATATGGTGGAATGAAACCGCAGGCACTCAGGGGGCTGCAGTCCATGACTCTAATGAGCCAGGATAACAGCCTCCACCACCCAGTGTGACAGGCACTGACAATTCAGAGCCTTTCCTCTGTGAGGAGGGGACCAAAATACAAAAAGCTGGTTACTTTACCTGAGTCCCTTAGTCCTGTCCAAATACATACACAAGGCTCAGACAGGAAAAAGTGATTTAAACAGCCTCTCACTCTCCTCCGTAAAAGTTGGTGGGTGAAAGGCAAGCAGTTCCAGCCTCGGGCAGCTATAAGCTGACTCGCTGACCTTGGGCACAAAAGCAGGGTTAGGGCGCAACATCCGTTTCCCATAGTCAGGGGAACATAGCAAACAAGATGTGTGCAATGTTATCCGTTTGGCTGACGTAATTGCTAGCAACAGGATAGATTTGAAAGAGAGTAGCTTTAAGTCAACAGACTCCTATGGCTTGAAAGGCAGTCCTGAGAGTGCCTCCAAAACAGTTGGCTAGTCCCAGGAAGGAACTAAATGTTGACAAGCTGGCCGTAACCGGTGAGCTCCCTCAACAGACCTCCTTATCAGAGAATCTGTGCGTTCCCAAAACTAAAAGTGAGGTATCTAATTACAGAAAGCGCCTGCTGGCGTGACTAACCATGGAAGCTCCAATACCGTCACTTCTGTCATGAGACGGACCAATAATATTAATGTCATCATATACGCGGTTAACATGAACCCACACTTAGGACTGAGTGCGCCAACGAAGGTGCTGTTACATGTAGACGGTAAAACCGAATAAATGTGTGTGGAGATGCCCAACTGGCAGCGGCACAAATGTCACCCACCGAAATGTCTCTAAATATGGTGGAATGAAACCGCAGGCACTCAGGGGGCTGCAGTCCATGACTCTAATGAACCAGGATAACAGCCTCCACCACCCAGTGTGACAGGCACTGACAAGTCAGAGCCTTTCGTCAGTGAGGAGGGGACCAAAATACAAAAAGATGGTCACTTTACATAAATCCCTTAGTCCTGTCCAAATAGATGCACAAGGCTCTGACAGGACAAAGTGATTTAAGCCGCCTCTCACTCTCCTCTGCAACAGTTGGTAGGTGAAGCAGTTCCAGCCTCAGGAAGGAACTAAATGTTGACAAGCTGGCTGTACCCGGCGAACTCCCTCAACAGACCTCCTTATCAGAGAATCTGTGCGTTCCCAAAACCAAAAGTCAGGTATCTCACTTCGGAAAGTGCCTGCTGGCGTGACTAATCATTGTAGCTCAAATACCATCACTTCTGTCATGAGACGGACCAATAATATTAATTTCATCATATACACAGTTAACATGGACCCACACTTAGGACTGAGTGCGCCAACGAAGGTGCTGTTACATGTAGACGGTAAAACCGAATAAATGTGTGTGGAGATGCCCAACTGGCAGCGGCACAAATGTCACCCACCGAAATCTCACTAAATATGGTGGAATGAAACCGCAGGCACTCAGGGGGCTGCAGTCCATGACTCTAATGAGCCAGGATAACAGCCTCCACCACCCAGTGTGACAGGCACTGACAATTCAGAGCCTTTCCTCTGTGAGGAGGGGACCAAAATACAAAAAGCTGGTTACTTTACCTGAGTCCCTTAGTCCTGTCCAAATACATACACAAGGCTCAGACAGGAAAAAGTGATTTAAACAGCCTCTCACTCTCCTCCGTAAAAGTTGGTGGGTGAAAGGCAAGCAGTTCCAGCCTCGGGCAGCTATAAGCTGACTCGCTGACCTTGGGCACAAAAGCAGGGTTAGGGCGCAACATCCGTTTCCCATAGTCAGGGGAACATTGCAAACAAGATGTGTGCAATGTTATCCGTTTGGCTGACGTAATTGCTAGCAACAGGATAGATTTGAAAGAGAGTAGCTTTAAGTCAACAGACTCCTATGGCTTGAAAGGCAGTCCTGAGAGTGCCTCCAAAACAGTTGGCTAGTCCCAGGAAGGAACTAAATGTTGACAAGCTGGCCGTAACCGGTGAGCTCCCTCAACAGACCTCCTTATCAGAGAATCTGTGCGTTCCCAAAACTAAAAGTGAGGTATCTAATTACAGAAAGCGCCTGCTGGCGTGACTAACCATGGAAGCTCCAATACCGTCACTTCTGTCATGAGACGGACCAATAATATTAATGTCATCATATACGCGGTTAACATGAACCCACACTTAGGACTGAGTGCGCCAACGAAGGTGCTGTTACATGTAGACGGTAAAACCGAATAAATGTGTGTGGAGATGCCCAACTGGCAGCGGCACAAATGTCACCCACCGAAATGTCTCTAAATATGGTGGAATGAAACCGCAGGCACTCAGGGGGCTGCAGTCCATGACTCTAATGAACCAGGATAACAGCCTCCACCACCCAGTGTGACAGGCACTGACAAGTCAGAGCCTTTCGTCAGTGAGGAGGGGACCAAAATACAAAAAGATGGTCACTTTACATAAATCCCTTAGTCCTGTCCAAATAGATGCACAAGGCTCTGACAGGACAAAGTGATTTAAGCCGCCTCTCACTCTCCTCTGCAACAGTTGGTAGGTGAAGCAGTTCCAGCCTCAGGAAGGAACTAAATGTTGACAAGCTGGCTGTACCCGGCGAACTCCCTCAACAGACCTCCTTATCAGAGAATCTGTGCGTTCCCAAAACCAAAAGTCAGGTATCTCACTTCGGAAAGTGCCTGCTGGCGTGACTAATCATTGTAGCTCAAATACCATCACTTCTGTCATGAGACGGACCAATAATATTAATTTCATCATATACACAGTTAACATGGACCCACACTTAGGACTGAGTGCGCCAACGAAGGTGCTGTTACATGTAGACGGTAAAACCGAATAAATGTGTGTGGAGATGCCCAACTGGCAGCGGCACAAATGTCACCCACCGAAATCTCACTAAATATGGTGGAATGAAACCGCAGGCACTCAGGGGGCTGCAGTCCATGACTCTAATGAGCCAGGATAACAGCCTCCACCACCCAGTGTGACAGGCACTGACAATTCAGAGCCTTTCCTCTGTGAGGAGGGGACCAAAATACAAAAAGCTGGTTACTTTACCTGAGTCCCTTAGTCCTGTCCAAATACATACACAAGGCTCAGACAGGAAAAAGTGATTTAAACAGCCTCTCACTCTCCTCCGTAAAAGTTGGTGGGTGAAAGGCAAGCAGTTCCAGCCTCGGGCAGCTATAAGCTGACTCGCTGACCTTGGGCACAAAAGCAGGGTTAGGGCGCAACATCCGTTTCCCATAGTCAGGGGAACATTGCAAACAAGATGTGTGCAATGTTATCCGTTTGGCTGACGTAATTGCTAGCAACAGGATAGATTTGAAAGAGAGTAGCTTTAAGTCAACAGACTCCTATGGCTTGAAAGGCAGTCCTGAGAGTGCCTCCAAAACAGTTGGCTAGTCCCAGGAAGGAACTAAATGTTGACAAGCTGGCCGTAACCGGTGAGCTCCCTCAACAGACCTCCTTATCAGAGAATCTGTGCGTTCCCAAAACTAAAAGTGAGGTATCTAATTACAGAAAGCGCCTGCTGGCGTGACTAACCATGGAAGCTCCAATACCGTCACTTCTGTCATGAGACGGACCAATAATATTAATGTCATCATATACGCGGTTAACATGAACCCACACTTAGGACTGAGTGCGCCAACGAAGGTGCTGTTACATGTAGACGGTAAAACCGAATAAATGTGTGTGGAGATGCCCAACTGGCAGCGGCACAAATGTCACCCACCGAAATGTCTCTAAATATGGTGGAATGAAACCGCAGGCACTCAGGGGGCTGCAGTCCATGACTCTAATGAACCAGGATAACAGCCTCCACCACCCAGTGTGACAGGCACTGACAAGTCAGAGCCTTTCGTCAGTGAGGAGGGGACCAAAATACAAAAAGATGGTCACTTTACATAAATCCCTTAGTCCTGTCCAAATAGATGCACAAGGCTCTGACAGGACAAAGTGATTTAAGCCGCCTCTCACTCTCCTCCTCAACAGTTGGTAGGTGAAGCAGTTCCAGCCTCAGGAAGGAACTAAATGTTGACAAGCTGGCTGTACCCGGCGAACTCCCTCAACAGACCTCCTTATCAGAGAATCTGTGCGTTCCCAAAACCAAAAGTCAGGTATCTCACTTCGGAAAGTGCCTGCTGGCGTGACTAATCATTGTAGCTCAAATACCATCACTTCTGTCATGAGACGGACCAATAATATTAATTTCATCATATACACAGTTAACATGGACCCACACTTAGGACTGAGTGCGCCAACGAAGGTGCTGTTACATGTAGACGGTAAAACCGAATAAATGTGTGTGGAGATGCCCAACTGGCAGCGGCACAAATGTCACCCACCGAAATCTCACTAAATATGGTGGAATGAAACCGCAGGCACTCAGGGGGCTGCAGTCCATGACTCTAATGAGCCAGGATAACAGCCTCCACCACCCAGTGTGACAGGCACTGACAATTCAGAGCCTTTCCTCTGTGAGGAGGGGACCAAAATACAAAAAGCTGGTTACTTTACCTGAGTCCCTTAGTCCTGTCCAAATACATACACAAGGCTCAGACAGGAAAAAGTGATTTAAACAGCCTCTCACTCTCCTCCGTAAAAGTTGGTGGGTGAAAGGCAAGCAGTTCCAGCCTCGGGCAGCTATAAGCTGACTCGCTGACCTTGGGCACAAAAGCAGGGTTAGGGCGCAACATCCGTTTCCCATAGTCAGGGGAACATTGCAAACAAGATGTGTGCAATGTTATCCGTTTGGCTGACGTAATTGCTAGCAACAGGATAGATTTGAAAGAGAGTAGCTTTAAGTCAACAGACTCCTATGGCTTGAAAGGCAGTCCTGAGAGTGCCTCCAAAACAGTTGGCTAGTCCCAGGAAGGAACTAAATGTTGACAAGCTGGCCGTAACCGGTGAGCTCCCTCAACAGACCTCCTTATCAGAGAATCTGTGCGTTCCCAAAACTAAAAGTGAGGTATCTAATTACAGAAAGCGCCTGCTGGCGTGACTAACCATGGAAGCTCCAATACCGTCACTTCTGTCATGAGACGGACCAATAATATTAATGTCATCATATACGCGGTTAACATGAACCCACACTTAGGACTGAGTGCGCCAACGAAGGTGCTGTTACATGTAGACGGTAAAACCGAATAAATGTGTGTGGAGATGCCCAACTGGCAGCGGCACAAATGTCACCCACCGAAATGTCTCTAAATATGGTGGAATGAAACCGCAGGCACTCAGGGGGCTGCAGTCCATGACTCTAATGAACCAGGATAACAGCCTCCACCACCCAGTGTGACAGGCACTGACAAGTCAGAGCCTTTCGTCAGTGAGGAGGGGACCAAAATACAAAAAGATGGTCACTTTACATAAATCCCTTAGTCCTGTCCAAATAGATGCACAAGGCTCTGACAGGACAAAGTGATTTAAGCCGCCTCTCACTCTCCTCTGCAACAGTTGGTAGGTGAAGCAGTTCCAGCCTCAGGAAGGAACTAAATGTTGACAAGCTGGCTGTACCCGGCGAACTCCCTCAACAGACCTCCTTATCAGAGAATCTGTGCGTTCCCAAAACCAAAAGTCAGGTATCTCACTTCGGAAAGTGCCTGCTGGCGTGACTAATCATTGTAGCTCAAATACCATCACTTCTGTCATGAGACGGACCAATAATATTAATTTCATCATATACACAGTTAACATGGACCCACACTTAGGACTGAGTGCGCCAACGAAGGTGCTGTTACATGTAGACGGTAAAACCGAATAAATGTGTGTGGAGATGCCCAACTGGCAGCGGCACAAATGTCACCCACCGAAATCTCACTAAATATGGTGGAATGAAACCGCAGGCACTCAGGGGGCTGCAGTCCATGACTCTAATGAGCCAGGATAACAGCCTCCACCACCCAGTGTGACAGGCACTGACAATTCAGAGCCTTTCCTCTGTGAGGAGGGGACCAAAATACAAAAAGCTGGTTACTTTACCTGAGTCCCTTAGTCCTGTCCAAATACATACACAAGGCTCAGACAGGAAAAAGTGATTTAAACAGCCTCTCACTCTCCTCCGTAAAAGTTGGTGGGTGAAAGGCAAGCAGTTCCAGCCTCGGGCAGCTATAAGCTGACTCGCTGACCTTGGGCACAAAAGCAGGGTTAGGGCGCAACATCCGTTTCCCATAGTCAGGGGAACATTGCAAACAAGATGTGTGCAATGTTATCCGTTTGGCTGACGTAATTGCTAGCAACAGGATAGATTTGAAAGAGAGTAGCTTTAAGTCAACAGACTCCTATGGCTTGAAAGGCAGTCCTGAGAGTGCCTCCAAAACAGTTGGCTAGTCCCAGGAAGGAACTAAATGTTGACAAGCTGGCCGTAACCGGTGAGCTCCCTCAACAGACCTCCTTATCAGAGAATCTGTGCGTTCCCAAAACTAAAAGTGAGGTATCTAATTACAGAAAGCGCCTGCTGGCGTGACTAACCATGGAAGCTCCAATACCGTCACTTCTGTCATGAGACGGACCAATAATATTAATGTCATCATATACGCGGTTAACATGAACCCACACTTAGGACTGAGTGCGCCAACGAAGGTGCTGTTACATGTAGACGGTAAAACCGAATAAATGTGTGTGGAGATGCCCAACTGGCAGCGGCACAAATGTCACCCACCGAAATGTCTCTAAATATGGTGGAATGAAACCGCAGGCACTCAGGGGGCTGCAGTCCATGACTCTAATGAACCAGGATAACAGCCTCCACCACCCAGTGTGACAGGCACTGACAAGTCAGAGCCTTTCGTCAGTGAGGAGGGGACCAAAATACAAAAAGATGGTCACTTTACATAAATCCCTTAGTCCTGTCCAAATAGATGCACAAGGCTCTGACAGGACAAAGTGATTTAAGCCGCCTCTCACTCTCCTCTGCAACAGTTGGTAGGTGAAGCAGTTCCAGCCTCAGGAAGGAACTAAATGTTGACAAGCTGGCTGTACCCGGCGAACTCCCTCAACAGACCTCCTTATCAGAGAATCTGTGCGTTCCCAAAACCAAAAGTCAGGTATCTCACTTCGGAAAGTGCCTGCTGGCGTGACTAATCATTGTAGCTCAAATACCATCACTTCTGTCATGAGACGGACCAATAATATTAATTTCATCATATACACAGTTAACATGGACCCACACTTAGGACTGAGTGCGCCAACGAAGGTGCTGTTACATGTAGACGGTAAAACCGAATAAATGTGTGTGGAGATGCCCAACTGGCAGCGGCACAAATGTCACCCACCGAAATGTCTCTAAATATGGTGGAATGAAACCGCAGGCACTCAGGGGGCTGCAGTCCATGACTCTAATGAACCAGGATAACAGCCTCCACCACCCAGTGTGACAGGCACTGACAAGTCAGAGCCTTTCGTCAGTGAGGAGGGGACCAAAATACAAAAAGATGGTCACTTTACATAAATCCCTTAGTCCTGTCCAAATAGATGCACAAGGCTCTGACAGGACAAAGTGATTTAAGCCGCCTCTCACTCTCCTCCTCAACAGTTGGTAGGTGAAGCAGTTCCAGCCTCAGGAAGGAACTAAATGTTGACAAGCTGGCTGTACCCGGCGAACTCCCTCAACAGACCTCCTTATCAGAGAATCTGTGCGTTCCCAAAACCAAAAGTCAGGTATCTCACTTCGGAAAGTGCCTGCTGGCGTGACTAATCATTGTAGCTCAAATACCATCACTTCTGTCATGAGACGGACCAATAATATTAATTTCATCATATACACAGTTAACATGGACCCACACTTAGGACTGAGTGCGCCAACGAAGGTGCTGTTACATGTAGACGGTAAAACCGAATAAATGTGTGTGGAGATGCCCAACTGGCAGCGGCACAAATGTCACCCACCGAAATCTCACTAAATATGGTGGAATGAAACCGCAGGCACTCAGGGGGCTGCAGTCCATGACTCTAATGAGCCAGGATAACAGCCTCCACCACCCAGTGTGACAGGCACTGACAATTCAGAGCCTTTCCTCTGTGAGGAGGGGACCAAAATACAAAAAGCTGGTTACTTTACCTGAGTCCCTTAGTCCTGTCCAAATACATACACAAGGCTCAGACAGGAAAAAGTGATTTAAACAGCCTCTCACTCTCCTCCGTAAAAGTTGGTGGGTGAAAGGCAAGCAGTTCCAGCCTCGGGCAGCTATAAGCTGACTCGCTGACCTTGGGCACAAAAGCAGGGTTAGGGCGCAACATCCGTTTCCCATAGTCAGGGGAACATTGCAAACAAGATGTGTGCAATGTTATCCGTTTGGCTGACGTAATTGCTAGCAACAGGATAGATTTGAAAGAGAGTAGCTTTAAGTCAACAGACTCCTATGGCTTGAAAGGCAGTCCTGAGAGTGCCTCCAAAACAGTTGGCTAGTCCCAGGAAGGAACTAAATGTTGACAAGCTGGCCGTAACCGGTGAGCTCCCTCAACAGACCTCCTTATCAGAGAATCTGTGCGTTCCCAAAACTAAAAGTGAGGTATCTAATTACAGAAAGCGCCTGCTGGCGTGACTAACCATGGAAGCTCCAATACCGTCACTTCTGTCATGAGACGGACCAATAATATTAATGTCATCATATACGCGGTTAACATGAACCCACACTTAGGACTGAGTGCGCCAACGAAGGTGCTGTTACATGTAGACGGTAAAACCGAATAAATGTGTGTGGAGATGCCCAACTGGCAGCGGCACAAATGTCACCCACCGAAATGTCTCTAAATATGGTGGAATGAAACCGCAGGCACTCAGGGGGCTGCAGTCCATGACTCTAATGAACCAGGATAACAGCCTCCACCACCCAGTGTGACAGGCACTGACAAGTCAGAGCCTTTCGTCAGTGAGGAGGGGACCAAAATACAAAAAGATGGTCACTTTACATAAATCCCTTAGTCCTGTCCAAATAGATGCACAAGGCTCTGACAGGACAAAGTGATTTAAGCCGCCTCTCACTCTCCTCCGCAACAGTTGGTAGGTGAAGCAGTTCCAGCCTCAGGAAGGAACTAAATGTTGACAAGCTGGCTGTACCCGGCGAACTCCCTCAACAGACCTCCTTATCAGAGAATCTGTGCGTTCCCAAAACCAAAAGTCAGGTATCTCACTTCGGAAAGCGCCTGCTGGCGTGACTAATCATTGTAGCTCAAATACCATCACTTCTGTCATGAGACGGACCAATAATATTAATTTCATCATATACACAGTTAACATGGACCCACACTTAGGACTGAGTGCGCCAACGAAGGTGCTGTTACATGTAGACGGTAAAACCGAATAAATGTGTGTGGAGATGCCCAACTGGCAGCGGCACAAATGTCACCCACCGAAATCTCACTAAATATGGTGGAATGAAACCGCAGGCACTCAGGGGGCTGCAGTCCATGACTCTAATGAGCCAGGATAACAGCCTCCACCACCCAGTGTGACAGGCACTGACAATTCAGAGCCTTTCCTCTGTGAGGAGGGGACCAAAATACAAAAAGCTGGTTACTTTACCTGAGTCCCTTAGTCCTGTCCAAATACATACACAAGGCTCAGACAGGAAAAAGTGATTTAAACAGCCTCTCACTCTCCTCCGTAAAAGTTGGTGGGTGAAAGGCAAGCAGTTCCAGCCTCGGGCAGCTATAAGCTGACTCGCTGACCTTGGGCACAAAAGCAGGGTTAGGGCGCAACATCCGTTTCCCATAGTCAGGGGAACATTGCAAACAAGATGTGTGCAATGTTATCCGTTTGGCTGACGTAATTGCTAGCAACAGGATAGATTTGAAAGAGAGTAGCTTTAAGTCAACAGACTCCTATGGCTTGAAAGGCAGTCCTGAGAGTGCCTCCAAAACAGTTGGCTAGTCCCAGGAAGGAACTAAATGTTGACAAGCTGGCCGTAACCGGTGAGCTCCCTCAACAGACCTCCTTATCAGAGAATCTGTGCGTTCCCAAAACTAAAAGTGAGGTATCTAATTACAGAAAGCGCCTGCTGGCGTGACTAACCATGGAAGCTCCAATACCGTCACTTCTGTCATGAGACGGACCAATAATATTAATGTCATCATATACGCGGTTAACATGAACCCACACTTAGGACTGAGTGCGCCAACGAAGGTGCTGTTACATGTAGACGGTAAAACCGAATAAATGTGTGTGGAGATGCCCAACTGGCAGCGGCACAAATGTCACCCACCGAAATGTCTCTAAATATGGTGGAATGAAACCGCAGGCACTCAGGGGGCTGCAGTCCATGACTCTAATGAACCAGGATAACAGCCTCCACCACCCAGTGTGACAGGCACTGACAAGTCAGAGCCTTTCGTCAGTGAGGAGGGGACCAAAATACAAAAAGATGGTCACTTTACATAAATCCCTTAGTCCTGTCCAAATAGATGCACAAGGCTCTGACAGGACAAAGTGATTTAAGCCGCCTCTCACTCTCCTCTGCAACAGTTGGTAGGTGAAGCAGTTCCAGCCTCAGGAAGGAACTAAATGTTGACAAGCTGGCTGTACCCGGCGAACTCCCTCAACAGACCTCCTTATCAGAGAATCTGTGCGTTCCCAAAACCAAAAGTCAGGTATCTCACTTCGGAAAGTGCCTGCTGGCGTGACTATTCATTGTAGCTCAAATACCATCACTTCTGTCATGAGACGGACCAATAATATTAATTTCATCATATACACAGTTAACATGGACCCACACTTAGGACTGAGTGCGCCAACGAAGGTGCTGTTACATGTAGACGGTAAAACCGAATAAATGTGTGTGGAGATGCCCAACTGGCAGCGGCACAAATGTCACCCACCGAAATCTCACTAAATATGGTGGAATGAAACCGCAGGCACTCAGGGGGCTGCAGTCCATGACTCTAATGAGCCAGGATAACAGCCTCCACCACCCAGTGTGACAGGCACTGACAATTCAGAGCCTTTCCTCTGTGAGGAGGGGACCAAAATACAAAAAGCTGGTTACTTTACCTGAGTCCCTTAGTCCTGTCCAAATACATACACAAGGCTCAGACAGGAAAAAGTGATTTAAACAGCCTCTCACTCTCCTCCGTAAAAGTTGGTGGGTGAAAGGCAAGCAGTTCCAGCCTCGGGCAGCTATAAGCTGACTCGCTGACCTTGGGCACAAAAGCAGGGTTAGGGCGCAACATCCGTTTCCCATAGTCAGGGGAACATTGCAAACAAGATGTGTGCAATGTTATCCGTTTGGCTGACGTAATTGCTAGCAACAGGATAGATTTGAAAGAGAGTAGCTTTAAGTCAACAGACTCCTATGGCTTGAAAGGCAGTCCTGAGAGTGCCTCCAAAACAGTTGGCTAGTCCCAGGAAGGAACTAAATGTTGACAAGCTGGCCGTAACCGGTGAGCTCCCTCAACAGACCTCCTTATCAGAGAATCTGTGCGTTCCCAAAACTAAAAGTGAGGTATCTAATTACAGAAAGCGCCTGCTGGCGTGACTAACCATGGAAGCTCCAATACCGTCACTTCTGTCATGAGACGGACCAATAATATTAATGTCATCATATACGCGGTTAACATGAACCCACACTTAGGACTGAGTGCGCCAACGAAGGTGCTGTTACATGTAGACGGTAAAACCGAATAAATGTGTGTGGAGATGCCCAACTGGCAGCGGCACAAATGTCACCCACCGAAATGTCTCTAAATATGGTGGAATGAAACCGCAGGCACTCAGGGGGCTGCAGTCCATGACTCTAATGAACCAGGATAACAGCCTCCACCACCCAGTGTGACAGGCACTGACAAGTCAGAGCCTTTCGTCAGTGAGGAGGGGACCAAAATACAAAAAGATGGTCACTTTACATAAATCCCTTAGTCCTGTCCAAATAGATGCACAAGGCTCTGACAGGACAAAGTGATTTAAGCCGCCTCTCACTCTCCTCTGCAACAGTTGGTAGGTGAAGCAGTTCCAGCCTCAGGAAGGAACTAAATGTTGACAAGCTGGCTGTACCCGGCGAACTCCCTCAACAGACCTCCTTATCAGAGAATCTGTGCGTTCCCAAAACCAAAAGTCAGGTATCTCACTTCGGAAAGTGCCTGCTGGCGTGACTAATCATTGTAGCTCAAATACCATCACTTCTGTCATGAGACGGACCAATAATATTAATTTCATCATATACACAGTTAACATGGACCCACACTTAGGACTGAGTGCGCCAACGAAGGTGCTGTTACATGTAGACGGTAAAACCGAATAAATGTGTGTGGAGATGCCCAACTGGCAGCGGCACAAATGTCACCCACCGAAATCTCACTAAATATGGTGGAATGAAACCGCAGGCACTCAGGGGGGCTGCAGTCCATGACTCTAATGAGCCAGGATAACAGCCTCCACCACCCAGTGTGACAGGCACTGACAATTCAGAGCCTTTCCTCTGTGAGGAGGGGACCAAAATACAAAAAGCTGGTTACTTTACCTGAGTCCCTTAGTCCTGTCCAAATACATACACAAGGCTCAGACAGGAAAAAGTGATTTAAACAGCCTCTCACTCTCCTCCGTAAAAGTTGGTGGGTGAAAGGCAAGCAGTTCCAGCCTCGGGCAGCTATAAGCTGACTCGCTGACCTTGGGCACAAAAGCAGGGTTAGGGCGCAACATCCGTTTCCCATAGTCAGGGGAACATTGCAAACAAGATGTGTGCAATGTTATCCGTTTGGCTGACGTAATTGCTAGCAACAGGATAGATTTGAAAGAGAGTAGCTTTAAGTCAACAGACTCCTATGGCTTGAAAGGCAGTCCTGAGAGTGCCTCCAAAACAGTTGGCTAGTCCCAGGAAGGAACTAAATGTTGACAAGCTGGCCATAACCGGTGAGCTCCCTCAACAGACCTCCTTATCAGAGAATCTGTGCGTTCCCAAAACTAAAAGTGAGGTATCTAATTACAGAAAGCGCCTGCTGGCGTGACTAACCATGGAAGCTCCAATACCGTCACTTCTGTCATGAGACGGACCAATAATATTAATGTCATCATATACGCGGTTAACATGAACCCACACTTAGGACTGAGTGCGCCAACGAAGGTGCTGTTACATGTAGACGGTAAAACCGAATAAATGTGTGTGGAGATGCCCAACTGGCAGCGGCACAAATGTCACCCATCGAAATGTCTCTAAATATGGTGGAATGAAACCGCAGGCACTCAGGGGGCTGCAGTCCATGACTCTAATGAACCAGGATAACAGCCTCCACCACCCAGTGTGACAGGCACTGACAAGTCAGAGCCTTTCGTCAGTGAGGAGGGGACCAAAATACAAAAAGATGGTCACTTTACATAAATCCCTTAGTCCTGTCCAAATAGATGCACAAGGCTCTGACAGGACAAAGTGATTTAAGCCGCCTCTCACTCTCCTCCTCAACAGTTGGTAGGTGAAGCAGTTCCAGCCTCAGGAAGGAACTAAATGTTGACAAGCTGGCTGTACCCGGCGAACT
This sequence comes from Dicentrarchus labrax, assembly GCF_905237075.1. Taxonomy (NCBI): domain Eukaryota; kingdom Metazoa; phylum Chordata; class Actinopteri; family Moronidae; genus Dicentrarchus; species Dicentrarchus labrax. Next base: position 23,755,395 of record NW_026136715.1, read on the forward strand.
CCCTCAACAGACCTCCTTATCAGAGAATCTGTGCGTTCCCAAAACCAAAAGTCAGGTATCTCACTTCGGAAAGTGCCTGCTGGCGTGACTAATCATTGTAGCTCAAATACCATCACTTCTGTCATGAGACGGACCAATAATATTAATTTCATCATATACACAGTTAACATGGACCCACACTTAGGACTGAGTGCGCCAACGAAGGTGCTGTTACATGTAGACGGTAAAACCGAATAAATGTGTGTGGAGATGCCCAACTGGCAGCGGCACAAATGTCACCCACCGAAATCTCACTAAATATGGTGGAATGAAACCGCAGGCACTCAGGGGGCTGCAGTCCATGACTCTAATGAGCCAGGATAACAGCCTCCACCACCCAGTGTGACAGGCACTGACAATTCAGAGCCTTTCCTCTGTGAGGAGGGGGACCAAAATACAAAAAGCTGGTTACTTTACCTGAGTCCCTTAGTCCTGTCCAAATACATACACAAGGCTCAGACAGGAAAAAGTGATTTAAACAGCCTCTCACTCTCCTCCGTAAAAGTTGGTGGGTGAAAGGCAAGCAGTTCCAGCCTCGGGCAGCTATAAGCTGACTCGCTGACCTTGGGCACAAAAGCAGGGTTAGGGCGCAACATCCGTTTCCCATAGTCAGGGGAACATTGCAAACAAGATGTGTGCAATGTTATCCGTTTGGCTGACGTAATTGCTAGCAACAGGATAGATTTGAAAGAGAGTAGCTTTAAGTCAACAGACTCCTATGGCTTGAAAGGCAGTCCTGAGAGTGCCTCCAAAACAGTTGGCTAGTCCCAGGAAGGAACTAAATGTTGACAAGCTGGCCGTAACCGGTGAGCTCCCTCAACAGACCTCCTTATCAGAGAATCTGTGCGTTCCCAAAACTAAAAGTGAGGTATCTAATTACAGAAAGCGCCTGCTGGCGTGACTAACCATGGAAGCTCCAATACCGTCACTTCTGTCATGAGACGGACCAATAATATTAATGTCATCATATACGCGGTTAACATGAACCCACACTTAGGACTGAGTGCGCCAACGAAGGTGCTGTTACATGTAGACGGTAAAACCGAATAAATGTGTGTGGAGATGCCCAACTGGCAGCGGCACAAATGTCACCCACCGAAATGTCTCTAAATATGGTGGAATGAAACCGCAGGCACTCAGGGGGCTGCAGTCCATGACTCTAATGAACCAGGATAACAGCCTCCACCACCCAGTGTGACAGGCACTGACAAGTCAGAGCCTTTCGTCAGTGAGGAGGGGACCAAAATACAAAAAGATGGTCACTTTACATAAATCCCTTAGTCCTGTCCAAATAGATGCACAAGGCTCTGACAGGACAAAGTGATTTAAGCCGCCTCTCACTCTCCTCTGCAACAGTTGGTAGGTGAAGCAGTTCCAGCCTCAGGAAGGAACTAAATGTTGACAAGCTGGCTGTACCCGGCGAACTCCCTCAACAGACCTCCTTATCAGAGAATCTGTGCGTTCCCAAAACCAAAAGTCAGGTATCTCACTTCGGAAAGTGCCTGCTGGCGTGACTAATCATTGTAGCTCAAATACCATCACTTCTGTCATGAGACGGACCAATAATATTAATTTCATCATATACACAGTTAACATGGACCCACACTTAGGACTGAGTGCGCCAACGAAGGTGCTGTTACATGTAGACGGTAAAACCGAATAAATGTGTGTGGAGATGCCCAACTGGCAGCGGCACAAATGTCACCCACCGAAATCTCACTAAATATGGTGGAATGAAACCGCAGGCACTCAGGGGGCTGCAGTCCATGACTCTAATGAGCCAGGATAACAGCCTCCACCACCCAGTGTGACAGGCACTGACAATTCAGAGCCTTTCCTCTGTGAGGAGGGGACCAAAATACAAAAAGCTGGTTACTTTACCTGAGTCCCTTAGTCCTGTCCAAATACATACACAAGGCTCAGACAGGAAAAAGTGATTTAAACAGCCTCTCACTCTCCTCCGTAAAAGTTGGTGGGTGAAAGGCAAGCAGTTCCAGCCTCGGGCAGCTATAAGCTGACTCGCTGACCTTGGGCACAAAAGCAGGGTTAGGGCGCAACATCCGTTTCCCATAGTCAGGGGAACATTGCAAACAAGATGTGTGCAATGTTATCCGTTTGGCTGACGTAATTGCTAGCAACAGGATAGATTTGAAAGAGAGTAGCTTTAAGTCAACAGACTCCTATGGCTTGAAAGGCAGTCCTGAGAGTGCCTCCAAAACAGTTGGCTAGTCCCAGGAAGGAACTAAATGTTGACAAGCTGGCCGTAACCGGTGAGCTCCCTCAACAGACCTCCTTATCAGAGAATCTGTGCGTTCCCAAAACTAAAAGTGAGGTATCTAATTACAGAAAGCGCCTGCTGGCGTGACTAACCATGGAAGCTCCAATACCGTCACTTCTGTCATGAGACGGACCAATAATATTAATTTCATCATATACGCGGTTAACATGAACCCACACTTAGGACTGAGTGCGCCAACGAAGGTGCTGTTACATGTAGACGGTAAAACCGAATAAATGTGTGTGGAGATGCCCAACTGGCAGCGGCACAAATGTCACCCACCGAAATGTCTCTAAATATGGTGGAATGAAACCGCAGGCACTCAGGGGGCTGCAGTCCATGACTCTAATGAACCAGGATAACAGCCTCCACCACCCAGTGTGACAGGCACTGACAAGTCAGAGCCTTTCGTCAGTGAGGAGGGGACCAAAATACAAAAAGATGGTCACTTTACATAAATCCCTTAGTCCTGTCCAAATAGATGCACAAGGCTCTGACAGGACAAAGTGATTTAAGCCGCCTCTCACTCTCCTCCGCAACAGTTGGTAGGTGAAGCAGTTCCAGCCTCAGGAAGGAACTAAATGTTGACAAGCTGGCTGTACCCGGCGAACTCCCTCAACAGACCTCCTTATCAGAGAATCTGTGCGTTCCCAAAACCAAAAGTCAGGTATCTCACTTCGGAAAGTGCCTGCTGGCGTGACTAATCATTGTAGCTCAAATACCATCACTTCTGTCATGAGACGGACCAATAATATTAATTTCATCATATACACAGTTAACATGGACCCACACTTAGGACTGAGTGCGCCAACGAAGGTGCTGTTACATGTAGACGGTAAAACCGAATAAATGTGTGTGGAGATGCCCAACTGGCAGCGGCACAAATGTCACCCACCGAAATCTCACTAAATATGGTGGAATGAAACCGCAGGCACTCAGGGGGCTGCAGTCCATGACTCTAATGAGCCAGGATAACAGCCTCCACCACCCAGTGTGACAGGCACTGACAATTCAGAGCCTTTCCTCTGTGAGGAGGGGACCAAAATACAAAAAGCTGGTTACTTTACCTGAGTCCCTTAGTCCTGTCCAAATACATACACAAGGCTCAGACAGGAAAAAGTGATTTAAACAGCCTCTCACTCTCCTCCGTAAAAGTTGGTGGGTGAAAGGCAAGCAGTTCCAGCCTCGGGCAGCTATAAGCTGACTCGCTGACCTTGGGCACAAAAGCAGGGTTAGGGCGCAACATCCGTTTCCCATAGTCAGGGGAACATTGCAAACAAGATGTGTGCAATGTTATCCGTTTGGCTGACGTAATTGCTAGCAACAGGATAGATTTGAAAGAGAGTAGCTTTAAGTCAACAGACTCCTATGGCTTGAAAGGCAGTCCTGAGAGTGCCTCCAAAACAGTTGGCTAGTCCCAGGAAGGAACTAAATGTTGACAAGCTGGCCGTAACCGGTGAGCTCCCTCAACAGACCTCCTTATCAGAGAATCTGTGCGTTCCCAAAACTAAAAGTGAGGTATCTAATTACAGAAAGCGCCTGCTGGCGTGACTAACCATGGAAGCTCCAATACCGTCACTTCTGTCATGAGACGGACCAATAATATTAATGTCATCATATACGCGGTTAACATGAACCCACACTTAGGACTGAGTGCGCCAACGAAGGTGCTGTTACATGTAGACGGTAAAACCGAATAAATGTGTGTGGAGATGCCCAACTGGCAGCGGCACAAATGTCACCCACCGAAATGTCTCTAAATATGGTGGAATGAAACCGCAGGCACTCAGGGGGCTGCAGTCCATGACTCTAATGAACCAGGATAACAGCCTCCACCACCCAGTGTGACAGGCACTGACAAGTCAGAGCCTTTCGTCAGTGAGGAGGGGACCAAAATACAAAAAGATGGTCACTTTACATAAATCCCTTAGTCCTGTCCAAATAGATGCACAAGGCTCTGACAGGACAAAGTGATTTAAGCCGCCTCTCACTCTCCTCTGCAACAGTTGGTAGGTGAAGCAGTTCCAGCCTCAGGAAGGAACTAAATGTTGACAAGCTGGCTGTACCCGGCGAACTCCCTCAACAGACCTCCTTATCAGAGAATCTGTGCGTTCCCAAAACCAAAAGTCAGGTATCTCACTTCGGAAAGTGCCTGCTGGCGTGACTAATCATGGTAGCTCAAATACCATCACTTCTGTCATGAGACGGACCAATAATATTAATTTCATCATATACACAGTTAACATGGACCCACACTTAGGACTGAGTGCGCCAACGAAGGTGCTGTTACATGTAGACGGTAAAACCGAATAAATGTGTGTGGAGATGCCCAACTGGCAGCGGCACAAATGTCACCCACCGAAATCTCACTAAATATGGTGGAATGAAACCGCAGGCACTCAGGGGGCTGCAGTCCATGACTCTAATGAGCCAGGATAACAGCCTCCACCACCCAGTGTGACAGGCACTGACAATTCAGAGCCTTTCCTCTGTGAGGAGGGGACCAAAATACAAAAAGCTGGTTACTTTACCTGAGTCCCTTAGTCCTGTCCAAATACATACACAAGGCTCAGACAGGAAAAAGTGATTTAAACAGCCTCTCACTCTCCTCCGTAAAAGTTGGTGGGTGAAAGGCAAGCAGTTCCAGCCTCGGGCAGCTATAAGCTGACTCGCTGACCTTGGGCACAAAAGCAGGGTTAGGGCGCAACATCCGTTTCCCATAGTCAGGGGAACATTGCAAACAAGATGTGTGCAATGTTATCCGTTTGGCTGACGTAATTGCTAGCAACAGGATAGATTTGAAAGAGAGTAGCTTTAAGTCAACAGACTCCTATGGCTTGAAAGGCAGTCCTGAGAGTGCCTCCAAAACAGTTGGCTAGTCCCAGGAAGGAACTAAATGTTGACAAGCTGGCCGTAACCGGTGAGCTCCCTCAACAGACCTCCTTATCAGAGAATCTGTGCGTTCCCAAAACTAAAAGTGAGGTATCTAATTACAGAAAGCGCCTGCTGGCGTGACTAACCATGGAAGCTCCAATACCGTCACTTCTGTCATGAGACGGACCAATAATATTAATGTCATCATATACGCGGTTAACATGAACCCACACTTAGGACTGAGTGCGCCAACGAAGGTGCTGTTACATGTAGACGGTAAAACCGAATAAATGTGTGTGGAGATGCCCAACTGGCAGCGGCACAAATGTCACCCACCGAAATGTCTCTAAATATGGTGGAATGAAACCGCAGGCACTCAGGGGGCTGCAGTCCATGACTCTAATGAACCAGGATAACAGCCTCCACCACCCAGTGTGACAGGCACTGACAAGTCAGAGCCTTTCGTCAGTGAGGAGGGGACCAAAATACAAAAAGATGGTCACTTTACATAAATCCCTTAGTCCTGTCCAAATAGATGCACAAGGCTCTGACAGGACAAAGTGATTTAAGCCGCCTCTCACTCTCCTCTGCAACAGTTGGTAGGTGAAGCAGTTCCAGCCTCAGGAAGGAACTAAATGTTGACAAGCTGGCTGTACCCGGCGAACTCCCTCAACAGACCTCCTTATCAGAGAATCTGTGCGTTCCCAAAACCAAAAGTCAGGTATCTCACTTCGGAAAGTGCCTGCTGGCGTGACTAATCATTGTAGCTCAAATACCATCACTTCTGTCATGAGACGGACCAATAATATTAATTTCATCATATACACAGTTAACATGGACCCACACTTAGGACTGAGTGCGCCAACGAAGGTGCTGTTACATGTAGACGGTAAAACCGAATAAATGTGTGTGGAGATGCCCAACTGGCAGCGGCACAAATGTCACCCACCGAAATCTCACTAAATATGGTGGAATGAAACCGCAGGCACTCAGGGGGCTGCAGTCCATGACTCTAATGAGCCAGGATAACAGCCTCCACCACCCAGTGTGACAGGCACTGACAATTCAGAGCCTTTCCTCTGTGAGGAGGGGACCAAAATACAAAAAGCTGGTTACTTTACCTGAGTCCCTTAGTCCTGTCCAAATACATACACAAGGCTCAGACAGGAAAAAGTGATTTAAACAGCCTCTCACTCTCCTCCGTAAAAGTTGGTGGGTGAAAGGCAAGCAGTTCCAGCCTCGGGCAGCTATAAGCTGACTCGCTGACCTTGGGCACAAAAGCAGGGTTAGGGCGCAACATCCGTTTCCCATAGTCAGGGGAACATTGCAAACAAGATGTGTGCAATGTTATCCGTTTGGCTGACGTAATTGCTAGCAACAGGATAGATTTGAAAGAGAGTAGCTTTAAGTCAACAGACTCCTATGGCTTGAAAGGCAGTCCTGAGAGTGCCTCCAAAACAGTTGGCTAGTCCCAGGAAGGAACTAAATGTTGACAAGCTGGCCGTAACCGGTGAGCTCCCTCAACAGACCTCCTTATCAGAGAATCTGTGCGTTCCCAAAACTAAAAGTGAGGTATCTAATTACAGAAAGCGCCTGCTGGCGTGACTAACCATGGAAGCTCCAATACCGTCACTTCTGTCATGAGACGGACCAATAATATTAATGTCATCATATACGCGGTTAACATGAACCCACACTTAGGACTGAGTGCGCCAACGAAGGTGCTGTTACATGTAGACGGTAAAACCGAATAAATGTGTGTGGAGATGCCCAACTGGCAGCGGCACAAATGTCACCCACCGAAATGTCTCTAAATATGGTGGAATGAAACCGCAGGCACTCAGGGGGCTGCAGTCCATGACTCTAATGAACCAGGATAACAGCCTCCACCACCCAGTGTGACAGGCACTGACAAGTCAGAGCCTTTCGTCAGTGAGGAGGGGACCAAAATACAAAAAGATGGTCACTTTACATAAATCCCTTAGTCCTGTCCAAATAGATGCACAAGGCTCTGACAGGACAAAGTGATTTAAGCCGCCTCTCACTCTCCTCTGCAACAGTTGGTAGGTGAAGCAGTTCCAGCCTCAGGAAGGAACTAAATGTTGACAAGCTGGCTGTACCCGGCGAACTCCCTCAACAGACCTCCTTATCAGAGAATCTGTGCGTTCCCAAAACCAAAAGTCAGGTATCTCACTTCGGAAAGTGCCTGCTGGCGTGACTAATCATTGTAGCTCAAATACCATCACTTCTGTCATGAGACGGACCAATAATATTAATTTCATCATATACACAGTTAACATGGACCCACACTTAGGACTGAGTGCGCCAACGAAGGTGCTGTTACATGTAGACGGTAAAACCGAATAAATGTGTGTGGAGATGCCCAACTGGCAGCGGCACAAATGTCACCCACCGAAATCTCACTAAATATGGTGGAATGAAACCGCAGGCACTCAGGGGGCTGCAGTCCATGACTCTAATGAGCCAGGATAACAGCCTCCACCACCCAGTGTGACAGGCACTGACAATTCAGAGCCTTTCCTCTGTGAGGAGGGGACCAAAATACAAAAAGCTGGTTACTTTACCTGAGTCCCTTAGTCCTGTCCAAATACATACACAAGGCTCAGACAGGAAAAAGTGATTTAAACAGCCTCTCACTCTCCTCCGTAAAAGTTGGTGGGTGAAAGGCAAGCAGTTCCAGCCTCGGGCAGCTATAAGCTGACTCGCTGACCTTGGGCACAAAAGCAGGGTTAGGGCGCAACATCCGTTTCCCATAGTCAGGGGAACATTGCAAACAAGATGTGTGCAATGTTATCCGTTTGGCTGACGTAATTGCTAGCAACAGGATAGATTTGAAAGAGAGTAGCTTTAAGTCAACAGACTCCTATGGCTTGAAAGGCAGTCCTGAGAGTGCCTCCAAAACAGTTGGCTAGTCCCAGGAAGGAACTAAATGTTGACAAGCTGGCCGTAACCGGTGAGCTCCCTCAACAGACCTCCTTATCAGAGAATCTGTGCGTTCCCAAAACTAAAAGTGAGGTATCTAATTACAGAAAGCGCCTGCTGGCGTGACTAACCATGGAAGCTCCAATACCGTCACTTCTGTCATGAGACGGACCAATAATATTAATGTCATCATATACGCGGTTAACATGAACCCACACTTAGGACTGAGTGCGCCAACGAAGGTGCTGTTACATGTAGACGGTAAAACCGAATAAATGTGTGTGGAGATGCCCAACTGGCAGCGGCACAAATGTCACCCACCGAAATGTCTCTAAATATGGTGGAATGAAACCGCAGGCACTCAGGGGGCTGCAGTCCATGACTCTAATGAACCAGGATAACAGCCTCCACCACCCAGTGTGACAGGCACTGACAAGTCAGAGCCTTTCGTCAGTGAGGAGGGGACCAAAATACAAAAAGATGGTCACTTTACATAAATCCCTTAGTCCTGTCCAAATAGATGCACAAGGCTCTGACAGGACAAAGTGATTTAAGCCGCCTCTCACTCTCCTCTGCAACAGTTGGTAGGTGAAGCAGTTCCAGCCTCAGGAAGGAACTAAATGTTGACAAGCTGGCTGTACCCGGCGAACTCCCTCAACAGACCTCCTTATCAGAGAATCTGTGCGTTCCCAAAACCAAAAGTCAGGTATCTCACTTCGGAAAGTGCCTGCTGGCGTGACTAATCATTGTAGCTCAAATACCATCACTTCTGTCATGAGACGGACCAATAATATTAATTTCATCATATACACAGTTAACATGGACCCACACTTAGGACTGAGTGCGCCAACGAAGGTGCTGTTACATGTAGACGGTAAAACCGAATAAATGTGTGTGGAGATGCCCAACTGGCAGCGGCACAAATGTCACCCACCGAAATCTCACTAAATATGGTGGAATGAAACCGCAGGCACTCAGGGGGCTGCAGTCCATGACTCTAATGAGCCAGGATAACAGCCTCCACCACCCAGTGTGACAGGCACTGACAATTCAGAGCCTTTCCTCTGTGAGGAGGGGACCAAAATACAAAAAGCTGGTTACTTTACCTGAGTCCCTTAGTCCTGTCCAAATACATACACAAGGCTCAGACAGGAAAAAGTGATTTAAACAGCCTCTCACTCTCCTCCGTAAAAGTTGGTGGGTGAAAGGCAAGCAGTTCCAGCCTCGGGCAGCTATAAGCTGACTCGCTGACCTTGGGCACAAAAGCAGGGTTAGGGCGCAACATCCGTTTCCCATAGTCAGGGGAACATTGCAAACAAGATGTGTGCAATGTTATCCGTTTGGCTGACGTAATTGCTAGCAACAGGATAGATTTGAAAGAGAGTAGCTTTAAGTCAACAGACTCCTATGGCTTGAAAGGCAGTCCTGAGAGTGCCTCCAAAACAGTTGGCTAGTCCCAGGAAGGAACTAAATGTTGACAAGCTGGCCGTAACCGGTGAGCTCCCTCAACAGACCTCCTTATCAGAGAATCTGTGCGTTCCCAAAACTAAAAGTGAGGTATCTAATTACAGAAAGCGCCTGCTGGCGTGACTAACCATGGAAGCTCCAATACCGTCACTTCTGTCATGAGACGGACCAATAATATTAATGTCATCATATACGCGGTTAACATGAACCCACACTTAGGACTGAGTGCGCCAACGAAGGTGCTGTTACATGTAGACGGTAAAACCGAATAAATGTGTGTGGAGATGCCCAACTGGCAGCGGCACAAATGTCACCCACCGAAATGTCTCTAAATATGGTGGAATGAAACCGCAGGCACTCAGGGGGCTGCAGTCCATGACTCTAATGAACCAGGATAACAGCCTCCACCACCCAGTGTGACAGGCACTGACAAGTCAGAGCCTTTCGTCAGTGAGGAGGGGACCAAAATACAAAAAGATGGTCACTTTACATAAATCCCTTAGTCCTGTCCAAATAGATGCACAAGGCTCTGACAGGACAAAGTGATTTAAGCCGCCTCTCACTCTCCTCTGCAACAGTTGGTAGGTGAAGCAGTTCCAGCCTCAGGAAGGAACTAAATGTTGACAAGCTGGCTGTACCCGGCGAACTCCCTCAACAGACCTCCTTATCAGAGAATCTGTGCGTTCCCAAAACCAAAAGTCAGGTATCTCACTTCGGAAAGTGCCTGCTGGCGTGACTAATCATTGTAGCTCAAATACCATCACTTCTGTCATGAGACGGACCAATAATATTAATTTCATCATATACACAGTTAACATGGACCCACACTTAGGACTGAGTGCGCCAACGAAGGTGCTGTTACATGTAGACGGTAAAACCGAATAAATGTGTGTGGAGATGCCCAACTGGCAGCGGCACAAATGTCACCCACCGAAATCTCACTAAATATGGTGGAATGAAACCGCAGGCACTCAGGGGGCTGCAGTCCATGACTCTAATGAGCCAGGATAACAGCCTCCACCACCCAGTGTGACAGGCACTGACAATTCAGAGCCTTTCCTCTGTGAGGAGGGGACCAAAATACAAAAAGCTGGTTACTTTACCTGAGTCCCTTAGTCCTGTCCAAATACATACACAAGGCTCAGACAGGAAAAAGTGATTTAAACAGCCTCTCACTCTCCTCCGTAAAAGTTGGTGGGTGAAAGGCAAGCAGTTCCAGCCTCGGGCAGCTATAAGCTGACTCGCTGACCTTGGGCACAAAAGCAGGGTTAGGGCGCAACATCCGTTTCCCATAGTCAGGGGAACATTGCAAACAAGATGTGTGCAATGTTATCCGTTTGGCTGACGTAATTGCTAGCAACAGGATAGATTTGAAAGAGAGTAGCTTTAAGTCAACAGACTCCTATGGCTTGAAAGGCAGTCCTGAGAGTGCCTCCAAAACAGTTGGCTAGTCCCAGGAAGGAACTAAATGTTGACAAGCTGGCCGTAACCGGTGAGCTCCCTCAACAGACCTCCTTATCAGAGAATCTGTGCGTTCCCAAAACTAAAAGTGAGGTATCTAATTACAGAAAGCGCCTGCTGGCGTGACTAACCATGGAAGCTCCAATACCGTCACTTCTGTCATGAGACGGACCAATAATATTAATGTCATCATATACGCGGTTAACATGAACCCACACTTAGGACTGAGTGCGCCAACGAAGGTGCTGTTACATGTAGACGGTAAAACCGAATAAATGTGTGTGGAGATGCCCAACTGGCAGCGGCACAAATGTCACCCACCGAAATGTCTCTAAATATGGTGGAATGAAACCGCAGGCACTCAGGGGGGCTGCAGTCCATGACTCTAATGAACCAGGATAACAGCCTCCACCACCCAGTGTGACAGGCACTGACAAGTCAGAGCCTTTCGTCAGTGAGGAGGGGACCAAAATACAAAAAGATGGTCACTTTACATAAATCCCTTAGTCCTGTCCAAATAGATGCACAAGGCTCTGACAGGACAAAGTGATTTAAGCCGCCTCTCACTCTCCTCTGCAACAGTTGGTAGGTGAAGCAGTTCCAGCCTCAGGAAGGAACTAAATGTTGACAAGCTGGCTGTACCCGGCGAACTCCCTCAACAGACCTCCTTATCAGAGAATCTGTGCGTTCCCAAAACCAAAAGTCAGGTATCTCACTTCGGAAAGTGCCTGCTGGCGTGACTAATCATTGTAGCTCAAATACCATCACTTCTGTCATGAGACGGACCAATAATATTAATTTCATCATATACACAGTTAACATGGACCCACACTTAGGACTGAGTGCGCCAACGAAGGTGCTGTTACATGTAGACGGTAAAACCGAATAAATGTGTGTGGAGATGCCCAACTGGCAGCGGCACAAATGTCACCCACCGAAATCTCACTAAATATGGTGGAATGAAACCGCAGGCACTCAGGGGGCTGCAGTCCATGACTCTAATGAGCCAGGATAACAGCCTCCACCACCCAGTGTGACAGGCACTGACAATTCAGAGCCTTTCCTCTGTGAGGAGGGGACCAAAATACAAAAAGCTGGTTACTTTACCTGAGTCCCTTAGTCCTGTCCAAATACATACACAAGGCTCAGACAGGAAAAAGTGATTTAAACAGCCTCTCACTCTCCTCCGTAAAAGTTGGTGGGTGAAAGGCAAGCAGTTCCAGCCTCGGGCAGCTATAAGCTGACTCGCTGACCTTGGGCACAAAAGCAGGGTTAGGGCGCAACATCCGTTTCCCATAGTCAGGGGAACATTGCAAACAAGATGTGTGCAATGTTATCCGTTTGGCTGACGTAATTGCTAGCAACAGGATAGATTTGAAAGAGAGTAGCTTTAAGTCAACAGACTCCTATGGCTTGAAAGGCAGTCCTGAGAGTGCCTCCAAAACAGTTGGCTAGTCCCAGGAAGGAACTAAATGTTGACAAGCTGGCCGTAACCGGTGAGCTCCCTCAACAGACCTCCTTATCAGAGAATCTGTGCGTTCCCAAAACTAAAAGTGAGGTATCTAATTACAGAAAGCGCCTGCTGGCGTGACTAACCATGGAAGCTCCAATACCGTCACTTCTGTCATGAGACGGACCAATAATATTAATGTCATCATATACGCGGTTAACATGAACCCACACTTAGGACTGAGTGCGCCAACGAAGGTGCTGTTACATGTAGACGGTAAAACCGAATAAATGTGTGTGGAGATGCCCAACTGGCAGCGGCACAAATGTCACCCACCAAAATGTCTCTAAATATGGTGGAATGAAACCGCAGGCACTCAGGGGGCTGCAGTCCATGACTCTAATGAACCAGGATAACAGCCTCCACCACCCAGTGTGACAGGCACTGACAAGTCAGAGCCTTTCGTCAGTGAGGAGGGGACCAAAATACAAAAAGATGGTCACTTTACATAAATCCCTTAGTCCTGTCCAAATAGATGCACAAGGCTCTGACAGGACAAAGTGATTTAAGCCGCCTCTCACTCTCCTCTGCAACAGTTGGTAGGTGAAGCAGTTCCAGCCTCAGGAAGGAACTAAATGTTGACAAGCTGGCTGTACCCGGCGAACTCCCTCAACAGACCTCCTTATCAGAGAATCTGTGCGTTCCCAAAACCAAAAGTCAGGTATCTCACTTCGGAAAGTGCCTGCTGGCGTGACTAATCATTGTAGCTCAAATACCATCACTTCTGTCATGAGACGGACCAATAATATTAATTTCATCATATACACAGTTAACATGGACCCACACTTAGGACTGAGTGCGCCAACGAAGGTGCTGTTACATGTAGACGGTAAAACCGAATAAATGTGTGTGGAGATGCCCAACTGGCAGCGGCACAAATGTCACCCACCGAAATCTCACTAAATATGGTGGAATGAAACCGCAGGCACTCAGGGGGCTGCAGTCCATGACTCTAATGAGCCAGGATAACAGCCTCCACCACCCAGTGTGACAGGCACTGACAATTCAGAGCCTTTCCTCTGTGAGGAGGGGACCAAAATACAAAAAGCTGGTTACTTTACCTGAGTCCCTTAGTCCTGTCCAAATACATACACAAGGCTCAGACAGGAAAAAGTGATTTAAACAGCCTCTCACTCTCCTCCGTAAAAGTTGGTGGGTGAAAGGCAAGCAGTTCCAGCCTCGGGCAGCTATAAGCTGACTCGCTGACCTTGGGCACAAAAGCAGGGTTAGGGCGCAACATCCGTTTCCCATAGTCAGGGGAACATTGCAAACAAGATGTGTGCAATGTTATCCGTTTGGCTGACGTAATTGCTAGCAACAGGATAGATTTGAAAGAGAGTAGCTTTAAGTCAACAGACTCCTATGGCTTGAAAGGCAGTCCTGAGAGTGCCTCCAAAACAGTTGGCTAGTCCCAGGAAGGAACTAAATGTTGACAAGCTGGCCGTAACCGGTGAGCTCCCTCAACAGACCTCCTTATCAGAGAATCTGTGCGTTCCCAAAACTAAAAGTGAGGTATCTAATTACAAAAAGCGCCTGCTGGCGTGACTAACCATGGAAGCTCCAATACCGTCACTTCTGTCATGAGACGGACCAATAATATTAATGTCATCATATACGCGGTTAACATGAACCCACACTTAGGACTGAGTGCGCCAACGAAGGTGCTGTTACATGTAGACGGTAAAACCGAATAAATGTGTGTGGAGATGCCCAACTGGCAGCGGCACAAATGTCACCCACCGAAATGTCTCTAAATATGGTGGAATGAAACCGCAGGCACTCAGGGGGCTGCAGTCCATGACTCTAATGAACCAGGATAACAGCCTCCACCACCCAGTGTGACAGGCACTGACAAGTCAGAGCCTTTCGTCAGTGAGGAGGGGACCAAAATACAAAAAGATGGTCACTTTACATAAATCCCTTAGTCCTGTCCAAATAGATGCACAAGGCTCTGACAGGACAAAGTGATTTAAGCCGCCTCTCACTCTCCTCTGCAACAGTTGGTAGGTGAAGCAGTTCCAGCCTCAGGAAGGAACTAAATGTTGACAAGCTGGCTGTACCCGGCGAACTCCCTCAACAGACCTCCTTATCAGAGAATCTGTGCGTTCCCAAAACCAAAAGTCAGGTATCTCACTTCGGAAAGTGCCTGCTGGCGTGACTAATCATTGTAGCTCAAATACCATCACTTCTGTCATGAGACGGACCAATAATATTAATTTCATCATATACACAGTTAACATGGACCCACACTTAGGACTGAGTGCGCCAACGAAGGTGCTGTTACATGTAGACGGTAAAACCGAATAAATGTGTGTGGAGATGCCCAACTGGCAGCGGCACAAATGTCACCCACCGAAATCTCACTAAATATGGTGGAATGAAACCGCAGGCACTCAGGGGGCTGCAGTCCATGACAGTTATCTTACTTCGGAAAGTGCCTGCTGGCATGATTAATCAAGCAAGCTCCAATACCATCATTTCCGTCATGAGATGGACCAATAATACTAGCCAAGAAGCTTAGGAGCTCAAATGATCTTCACAGGTGGTACTGGAGGTTTCATGATTGGTCTCATGATTGACCTATTTTGTCTTCATTGTATGAAAAAATAATAAATGTCAGTAGGTTAACTCACACTATGTAGGTGCAAACCTTTTAGTGGACATTTCCCTACCCTACTAAGAACCTGGAGAGTAGTTTCGGTCTCCCTGTTCCTCCTCTTCTGTTCCTCCTCTTCTGTTCTGGTCCAGAACATCTCCTCCTCGCACAAACTTATCCTGAAATGTCCAAGGTGAACTTTGAAAGCTAAAACTGGTCCAGTCTTGCAGCAGCACTGTTGTCCTGTGCTTTGTTGTCTGTGTGCGCTCCAAATGACACCTTCCACTGTATGACGTGCATTCTAGAATATAGACGCGAATGCACACGCGCGCGAACGAACACGCGCATGCGCGCGCACAGAAAGATTATAAGTAAATATTGTTTTATTATTAATAATTGTGTGGACACAATTATTGGAATATGTATTATAAAATGTCATTTAAAGGACCTGTCTAGTGTGGAAAATACAGGTTCATACACCAATCACTGTACAAGTAAAGTAATAGAGCTCAATAGACTATTACCCGTCGTGCTTTACAGCCGCACCTGCCTCATTCACACTTTTACAGAAATAAATGAAGAAATTAATTAATTCCAATATTTACATTTTACGTTGTCTTCTGGCTCACATTCTTTCTTTCTTTGTGACCTGTCCCCTTCCAGGTCTCCGTGGTGGAGGTGTCATATGGCTCAGGTCGGACTTGGTGACACCAAGTTATTCAATTCAATTCTTCCTGGAGCCATATTCTTCACATACATTTTGTAATCTTTTATAAAAATGTTGTTATCAAACTTAGCACATAATGTGATGTTGTTGATCTAGGGCATGTCTTTCCATCCTGTGACTCTGGTTTCATCCATTTTGCTTTTTTGGAGACTGTATAGCCCTGAGGCTGTGATTTTGGGCTATACAAAATAAAAATTTAATTGACTTCATCAATGAAGTTGAATTCATCAAAAACACACATTTTTAATTTAATTTATTAAGGTGACAATTTCTATATTACACATCTTTCATGTACATCAGAAATTAACCAGGGAAAAGAAAATATAGTGTTACCATAAACCTCTTATTAAAACCTTTCTTTTACAAAAGAAAATTTGTTATTGACACCATTTACAACTTGTTTTCATATACAGGAGAGTGACAGTGGTTTAGTCATACATGGAAAATTCTGGAGAACAACAACAAAAATAAGCAGTGAATTATGATATTTACATATTTGCTTAACTACCATGTCCCCGGGATTTTAATATGTGGTCGACCCAGAACAAGATTAAAACAACACTCTGCATCAGGGGTAACAATCTGAGGCAAAAATGTAAATAGGCAACTTTATCAATCAACCTTTCATCATGATACATTCATTATATTACACTGATTTTGTGTCAGTAGTTGCTATCACAGATGAAGTCACAATAACCTATTGAAACAGGCTTTGTGTCATCAGCTAAAATCTTACAGCTTTTCCACACTGGTGCAGTTTCTTCTAAAGAACTTATCAAACTCCTCTTGGTCTGGTTACTTCTCCACGGCAAGGTCAAGAAGGACTGACCAGAGTCCAGAGTATTCATTTGACCATAAAGCCCACGTGGTCGATCCTCTCTGCTGGCATCAAGTTGCTAAAAAAGGATACCTGATGCCTGAGGGTGGAAATAAGGCTACCTGAAGGCTAATGACAAACACCAAAGACCGCCTCACAGTGCATGTGGAAACTAAGAGCCTAGAGTTACTAACAACCAGGACTGCATGCCCCACATGCTGCAGGAAAAGAAAAAATTGGAGAGATTTTTATTTTTAAAAGTGTTGTGCTTTGTCAGACTAACAACACCAGAATCTAATATTGCTCAGTAACCAGCCTGTCCTTTCAGCGTGTAATTAATTTATTCAAAAGGACACTCCAAAATGAGCGACTACACTACCTGGTGTTTTTATTTCATAGAGATAAACTGGATTCATTTTCTTCTTTAACTCTGGTACTGTTGATCAGATGTGGTGTACTTGCAGCCAAACCAAACATGCGTTTGCAATTATAATATAAAGACTCAATGTTGGGATATCACATTGGTAAAGCATTTGGGGGATTCTTTGTACGCACACAAAATAAGCTGTTTTGGGGATCCTTAAGCAACACCCCAGTGAGAATCTTTACCTAAAATCATATCTTAACACATCTTAAAAAAGGAAAACATAGCCACACATTATTCCATTGTATGTCTCACAAATTAATTTGGAAGCAGTGTCTTTGTGAAACTGAAAAAGACGTCAAAAGGCTTATGAAGTGAAAATACATAAAATGTGACTGAGGGAAGGCAAACGTTTGAAGTAGGGCACTGTATCTTTCTGACAGAGCTTTTTAAATGAATAAAAATCATATTTATTTTTCGTAATATTTTTGTGGTTTGCTGTGGGGCAAGGACAAGTTAAAATAACGTACATCACTCACCTTCAAATGCTACATGTGTACAAGGAGCTACATGCATTAAGATTTTACCTAAACTAAATAAAATGGATTTGGTTTGACTTGCATTTGGTGTTTTTTCACTCATCCATCTTGAGCACTGAATATACTGAACACCACTTTAAAATACTTCACCTTCAGAATCTTGTTTCTAACAAGACTGTGAATTAAAACAAAGAAAGTGTCAAATGTCTTTGATATTGAGATGAATAACTTCTCCCAGAATACTCTAATCCAAGACGCCTGGCTCCACATCACAGTGTACAAACTCCGGCCCTATAAAACTAGGGTCAGTTTAAGTTCTGCAAAAGTCTTCCAAATTTACCACCACTATAAATAATGGAGGTCACAACACTTTTCACAATCATTAAGTGATTCACAGATCAAATACTATAGAAACCAGAGTACAAAACTGTACCTCTCGTTACTTATATTAAGCATGTCTCCCAAATGTCTTTGAAGCACCGAGATTGTTATTTAAGCGTTAAATTGGAGCACCCCTTTTTATATATTGACTAAGTCAAAGCTATCATCTAATATTGCCATGTATTACTGTTCACTTAAAAAAAACAAAAAAACATCTACTTAAGTCATGAGGAGAGACGACGAAGAAGGTGTGAGAGATTTGAGGATATGATGATGGGGTGACAATGATGTGGACGATGCTATAAAAGTGGATGCAACAAACAATCTTAGAGCAACAAAGTTTTGTTTTTGGTGAAAGTTAACCCTATTTTAGAAAAACCACACCCTCTCAATCTTCCCTTAAAATGTAACACTTGACATTCACCAGATGCTTTAATGCAGAGCAACTTAAGAGGAAATCAGGTAGTCAAAGACACCTTGACAAGAACCTGTGACCCTTCTGGTTATGAGATTTTGACTGTAACCCCCAAGGCCAGGGCCATTACATGATCGTGGGGGGGGGGGGGGAGAAATGCCCTTACGTGTCATAGAGGGTGAGTTTTCAGGATCCCATGCATAATTTGCCGCACATTCTAAGAGACGGGAGCAGCCTCTGTGTTTTGGTTTAAAAGAAGACAAAATTTTCACGTACCAATCAAGCATTGAGAGGCCTGCTGCGAGCATGGTGTACACGGTAGACGCAAACTCCCAGCTCCTTTGCAACAACATGCAGGCAACAGTCTCACACACACACCCTTAGAAGTACCACACAGGTGTGTGCGTGCATGCATGAGCACAAACACACGAAACACCCGCCCTTTACTGAAGAGGCTCCCTGAATTGAACACTGGTCGTCTTTATTCCTTCAGACTCCTGCACCCACTATTTAAACTTCTCCTTGGTTCTCTCACTCCTGTCCGAAGCCTTCCGTCTCCTCGATGGCAAACATCAGCTTCTCCTTCATTTGCTCGTAGCTCTTATAGGGTGGCAAGTCCAGTCTGTTGAAGCTGGGCAAGCAGAATAAAAATTTCAGCATGACATTGGACTTATTCTCTTCAATGGTTTATTCAAGGTAAAACCTATTTTAGAAACAACCAAATGAGCATCATACAAGACTTTGGTTTGATCTTTTAAGAACAACATTCTCATTATACCCATAAAGCTTTGTCTTAAGAGGTCTTTTCTTGTAGCTGATTGGGATTATGCCCCCCCTTATGACAACTAACCAAGCAAACAAACCAAATTCAAGCAAGAAACGCTACAGCTTCCAGCAATAAACTGCCACAAACAGGCTCAGTGGGACCATAACTTAGTTAAGTAACACTAATAACTTCCTGGGTTTGAACCACACAGTTATTAGCATGAACTCACCACGTGTGACTTCTGGGAAGCCAGTTTTCTTTTCCCACCTTCTCAATACAGAACTTCTGTGGACCGTTGCTTCCTGTAAAGTGAAGCACAGGTCAGTAGGAGCAAAATGATCACAGTTAATTTAACACACCATCACTGGTATGACATGTACTGAAATGAAAAATTTAAAAAACAGAATAAAACTCTGTCTGTGTTCGAATGAGGTTTGGAGCATGATCCAGACACAGGTCTAGATACGCATTTCATCTGCATTTGGAATTAAAATGCCAACATTAAAACGATATTGCTGATTATTACCCATAAGGTCAGCAAAGCCTCCTACTGGCAGACGACAGGTACCGGTGACAAACTGCAGCAGCCTCATCCTCTTCTCATTGTCCATCTCCTTAATAAACTGCAGGACACAGTCATATGCTGTTTAAAACACTTGTCACAAGAAAACATTTAGATTAAATGAGTTCAGACTAAGATAAACAGCATCATAAAAAAGAAAAATGAGTGGGCTGTTTTTAAATAGTTATATTTAGTGTGCACCAAAGGCGAATTTTGCATGGCCCAAAAAATGCAAACTTCTTTTTTTGAATTTGTCAGAAAGGTATGAACCTGAGATTCTCTATTTGAAGGTGCTGCATAACATAATTCACACATTTAAGTATCAATCCAAATGTTTCGTACAGGTTCTGACTGACTTATTCTTCAACATGTAATACCACTAAAGAATTAGAATGAAAATCATCAATATATAGATAAAGAAACTGAGAAGAAAAGAACACATTAAGGCTACACAGTATATTCATTTGGACTTGTTCAGTAATTAAACTGTTCTTTCTCATGCCTGTAATGTCTCTGTAAAAAAAAGCTGACTACTGCTGGTGCACACTGACCTGCCAGAACCACATGATCTGTTTGCTGCTTCGAGCGTAATGTCTGTAGATGGTGTTTCTTTGCCAGTCTGCCAGGTCGATCTCCTGCATACCACACAGCATCACCTGTAACAGGACACAAGTTATTAATATTAAAATAATTATTTTATTCGTCTAGAAAAAGTCATAATGCAGCATGTAAATGATGGAGCTTCCAGTTCATCCATACCTCAAGCTCTTTAGCATCGAAGTACTGCAGGTACTGCTGAGGGAGGACCTCGTTGAAGCCTTCAAAGAAAGCCTGAGTCTGCTCCTCCACTCCTCTGGACAGCCTCCACTCTGCGACCAGCCTGCAGGGGGAGACAGAGAACACGCACACATATTTCACTCCACCTCATCAAAACACTAAGACTACATTATTCATTGTGGTTCACTATGTGCTATATTTTTAGAAAACTACATTGAGGCCTAGGAACTGTGTGGTCACAGAGTAAGATGAGATATAATCTACTGCGTGGATTATAATGTACTGAATTAAAAAGGCAGAATGAAAAATGACTGAATCATATAACAAAACCGACCTGATGTACTCCTCCTTGTTCTCCTCTGTGACTTGGATGTCTCCTCCCCCTGGTTTCAGCTCATGGGTGGAGATTTCCCCCAGGATCTCTTTGTCAACGGAGAAGAACATCTCCAGCCCGCACTCCTCAATGTCATTATCCCTAAAGAGTGGGACAGACAATTACAGCACCACTGTTAAAACACTGTCCATCATCCATTCATAAAACATTGTAGACTAGAAAAAAATGGGTTTTTAAACTCCCATTTTTGCAAATTGTTTAATTTCGATTGCCATGTCCGCCAAACAGAGGGGCACCGAACTATGAGGACCTTGATAGTGCATTTTGTACTGCTCTACGTGCTATAATGGGACCTGCTATAACACAGACGGGAACTCGGGTCTAAAACCATACTTTAACTACACCTGCCATTTTTTTGGCAAGTTCAAATACAAGTTGAACTCACTGACAACTGCTAAGCTCCATTAGCACCAACTAACTATATCATGGGTGGTATTTTATTTTATTAATCTGTTTTTGGATTTACAGATCAGTCCCTGTATTCTGGATGGGTGATACATGGGGGATGTTTGGCCATGTTCTGGAGGAGCAGACAAAGGCAGAGCTGTGCCTCTTCCTTCCTGATACTGAAGGACCTACCAACATTCAAATCCACTCCAGCCAGTCAATATCAAACTTAAAACTGACTTCAACTGAATGCAGACCGTAGTGGGTGAAATGTGTGTGGTGGTGGTGACATCAAACTTATAAAAAATCATTTTAAAAACTAAAGCGTGGTGTGCTGCTTGTGCCCTGAGTAATTCCTTAAAAGACAGCCCAAACAGATTAAGACTGCTTGAGCTGCCTATCCTATTCAAGAGACTGAGACAATGTGATTGATTAATTATTGTCACTTCAGCTGAATCAAATGGATCCCGATCCTATCTTGTGTTAATGTATTTACTAGATGACGGCTTCAACAGTTGCCTCACTCGTTAAATGTATGACTTTTTTTTCTCAAGCTTAATGTGATAGTTGAATAACTCATTTCCTCTGACGTTAGCAAAAAGGCAGTTTTCATTTCAGGTGAGTTGACCCGCCTCTGCTGCTGAAATGAACTTCCTTTTCAGCAGTGTTTCCAAAAATAGCCCTGTTGCTATAAAGTCTGAACCATTTTGAAAAGGTAACACTCAAAATGAAACGATCGAGACTCAACCTGGATTTGCATTTTGTGACTCAACAACTCTGAGATATCAGGAAATTACACCATCTACCAACACTATCATATCACATTTGGCAAGTTGGTAAAAACTAGTCTGAGTTTCACTTAAACGTTCAAAGAATGAAATACACAACCATTTTAGCAACAGAGATATACAGGGGAGGTGCACAACAGATGTACAATATAAGGCCATCAGTCGTGTTTTTCATGATTACAGAACAAGAAAGGTCTAAATTGCTTAACTTGCTTAACTCTCAAAGTGCCATCTGCATGGCTCTGTGTACTCACTTGATCCACATGAGGGAGTTGTAGAACTCTGGGTCTATTGACTCCAGGTCTTTGAGGGCCAACGGCTTGTTTAGGATGCGCTTGTAAAATGGCAGTGAGAAACCAGTGTCGATGAACTTGCCATGGAAAAGAGCCTGAGGGAGAATAACACATGCTGCTTGATTATTGTTTGATTACATTTCTTTCAGAAGTTGCTGTGCAGGAAATTCTTCTCTGTGCAGTACAAACTTACAATCATCTTTTATTACCATAGTTATTCATACAAATCAACACATTCAAAAATGACTTACCATGGCAATGAAGCGTCCTATGAACTTGAAATACTTGAGGTGGTCAGGGTTGATGTAGGAAGCAGGGTTGATCTGGAGACAGTAGTTATCTTTACCGGCATACTCAAACAGGCAGTACATGGGGTTCAGAACCTCATGGGAGAGCAGGAAGAACCACTCCCTGTAAGACAGGACACCAAAGTAATGAGAATCGGGCAGTACCACATAGCTAACTAGCTAACAAGCAATTATGCTGGAGATGTAGCAGTAAAGATAATTACTGCTAATGAATTAAGCAGGAAAAACTCAAAATCTCTGGTAAGACAGGTTACAAAATAAGTTACAAATGTCCAAATAATCATCCAGAGGAGTTACTAATGGACCAGTGTATCTATCTATTTCAGATTTACAGTCATATACGTTCAGCCATGTTCTAACTTACCTGGCGACGCCGCCGTAGTCGAGGCCTTCTTCTCCAGGGAAGATAATCCATAGTCTCCTTCGCAGATCTTGAGCATTGAAGCTCATTATCTAAAATAGAGACAATATATTGATAGATTCATTGTGTAATGACTGTATGATGGAACAGTAGCTTAGTGTACCAAGTACAGTTTCTCTCAACTGTTTAAGCACATAAACAAAGTTAATCTATGGGGAAGCTGTTCTCTACATGTCTCTGCCATGAAGTCCTCACAGCAACATGGAGGCTCTGTCCTCCCTCTTGGTCCACCTCTCCCTCTGACCAAGCACATCACATACAGAATACATTCACATCCTCTCCTCTGTATGAGAGGGCTGTTTAACCTCTCTGAGTTTTGTCCTGTCCAGATCAGTGACCGTAGTGCCTGCGTAAATCTCAGTTTCAGACCCTGTGTGTAAGTGAGTTTGATTAATGACAGCTGAGGAGTTGCACCGAAAACACACGTGAGAACTGCACACAACATTTTAAAAATCATGATTTTCTTTCAACGTTGTGCAAAAGCAACCGAGAAAAACGGTTAAGTGTGGCATGTAGCAGGTTTGGTTCCTTCAGTCTGCTTCTTAAATTTAATCCCTGCACTTATTCTGTGTTACTGTGACATTAAAAAATGCAGTCCTTTTTTAGTTACGTTAAAGTTCAGAAACTGACCTTTGAATGTCTTAATACTGCAACATGGAAGTTAATTTAGAACCAGGTAAAGATAGTATATAAAGCTGAATAAAGGGGCCCAAATCAAAGTCCAATTAATGGCAAGTTAATACGAATAGGGAAAAGGTAATAAGAGATATTATGAGATATTCCCTAAATAAGGCAAGAGGTTATGTTGTACCTCCATCCCTGTGCACTAAGAATTTCCTATTTTAAAAGAAAGTCTTTATTAACTGCAGTAAAAACATGGAGAAAACTGACCTTAAGTTTGCATAATCTAAAACATTTTTACACTTTTAAAAAGACCAGCATGTACCCCATTGTTGATTGGATTTAGGAGATAATTACACAGATTTTGAATTCAACTCGAAAAGTGAAAAAACTCACAACATGACTTAGGTAGCATGGTAAAGGTAGAGTAAGTGTATCCTAAATAGCAAAGAGTTGAGTGAGCTCTGTGTGACAGCGGGTCGCTTTACCTGCTGGAAGGAGTCCTCAAACAGGGTTTTTCTGGTTACCGTGATCTTGATGTGTTGAGGCATTGAAAGTTGCTGGAGATAAAGGAAACAGAAGCATTTAGGGGACAAATGTGCCAGCTCATGAGTCATTCAAATTCAAACACACAAACACTAGTATTATTTACTACTTTATAAATGATGGGTATCATTAGTTAGAGGTATTATTCTTCTTAGTAACATCATTTCTGTATATTTATGGTGAAAAAATGTGACAAAAATCTGCAGAATACAAACTCACTCTACAGAATCGGCATGCTCATCCTCCTCTCTTGAGGTTTTCTAGAGGATAACAGTGCCAGTGCTATGGCTAAAGCCTGTTTATCAGTCTGCTTGATTTTCAAAGTGTGGCACTGATGGATGACACAAATTGAAGCCATGTCTCTGATTGCATGTTTTTTAAATTTCTTTCTATTTACATCAAAGCACTATGACTCAAGTTTATACATACAGTGACATAGATTGCACAGTATGACATGAAATTAACCTGCAAAATGATTGCTATCGCACAGAGTATAGGCAACATAAGGCAACTGGATTGTGCAACTGTGTGCCACAAAACACTCAAGACTCTGCGGATTGTTATTCTGAGGGGTAATTTCTCTCATCAGTTCTTGCTTTGTGGGTGAAGGGGTGCCAATCAGTGCAATTACAAGCTTTAGTCCTCCAATGGTATATGAGTGCTGATTCTTTCTGTATAATATTCAACCACTCAAAATATCTCCTTCCAAATCAGGTATAAATTCAAGCAGTCTCCTGATGGTTATGGTACCCTTCCTGATTGATACAGCTGGGACAGAGAGCTTTACTTGAGAATAACTAACCGGTGATTCTGTCAAACTGTATACTGTTATGACTCCTACCTGGCACCAGAATCTGAAGTATTGTACTTTGGCCTTGAAGTCTCGAACGTAGGTGATCTGAGGTCCGTTTTCACTGTGAGGGAAGCAGAGATATACATGTTTTAATATCTTAAAGCATATTAAATATGAACTTGTTTTTATCCCACAATGATATAAATACTGTGTTTTTTTTAATTATCTGAAGGTGATATTTGTTGCTGTTTTCAAGTCTCTCCCATTTTTGATATGATTACAAAACATATTATAGTACACAAGGGTGTATTATGTAAAGACTGTTTGCCCAGTATGCTACTGATCCTCACATTCTTATCTCCATTCACCAAACTGGTTTTTCCACCACTGGAACCAAACCAAAGCTATTATTCTCAAGTCATGTTACGCTCACAAATCATTATCATGAATCAGCTGAGGGGTTTCATCTGTGAGACTGACAGAATGAGAGGAAGAGACTAAGTGACCCATTAGTCATATCAGGATAATACGTCACAAGTTCTAAAAATACAGAACTACAGTACCTGTTAGAATAGAGCTACCTGGTGCTGTATGCTGAATAATGCTTAATAAAGTAGTAAAGAAATACTTTGGGTTGATGAAACATTCCTATTAGCATCAAGTATAATATAGTATAAATAATAGAAGCTGATTCATTGATAACATTATGATACCAGCTCTCTGTCTGGAAACACACATCACTCAAGGCATAATGGTTACAAAGGACCTCATAGTATATATGCTTTACTCTTTAATATCTGCTGATCATTGACCAAGCTCAAATTACTTGACGCCTCTAGATGTTACAAAGTAATACTGTTATGTAATTCTACAATCTCAAGATTATGAGGAAGTAGTAAACAAAATGGTGGAGGACATACAGTGAGGATTTTCCAGTGCGAGGGTCGATGTAGGTGGTCGTTCTCCTGTTGTGGTCTACGAAGTAGGGAATACCGTCTACAGTGAACCTCATCTCCCAGCCCTCTGGAAGTGGCTTATCATTCAGCAACCTAAGAAATGAGATTACATCAACGTTTAGTGATGGATTGTTTCAAGGGAACTCATTTATGTCATATACAAGGATAGGGCATTTACATTTTGAACTGATATGCAGATTATCTGAAATGACCGTAGTGGAATATGCAAACACACACACAAACTTACCCCTGTGTTCGTGGGTCCTCCCACTGTGTTGTCCGCGTAGGGTGATGTACAAAATAAACTCTGCCATTTGTGTCAGTCCTCTTCTCTGAAAAGACACAGTTACAATCAGTTACTCGACTGTTCAACTTGTATTAACAGGCATTGGAGGTTTGGAGGGATTTTATAATGCCTACATATTGGAATCACCCACTTTCTGTATGAAAAAAGTTTGTTTTATTTTACAATTTGAAGTGACACCAACTACTTTATTTGTAAAACAAGGTACATTCTCCAGTGTTGTATGTCGTTATGGATATTTTACCCAGTAAATGTATCTGCCACAACCAAAGATATACCATTGTATACTGTATATACCACTGTATATCAACAGGGCTGTAAGACAGGAAGCCAGCACAGAAACTAACAGTCCCTGAGGTAGATCAAGGTCCACTATTGCCCAAAGGCCCCAGAAGAGGATAATCAGATTGTGTAATAGTCAGATTAGTGCACAGATCGAGCGATAAATGCAGTATAGGTTGAGAAAAGCATGTTTTTGGTGCCCAGGAAGACATTTAAGATAGCCTTTCCCGATGAGTACAATCATGTAATTGCACCTCTCTACAGGATTTAAATGTTATATTTAACTGTCTTGTATATTCCATTACACCATGGTTTACGTGAAAATGTGTGTGATCCCTGGGATGTTTTTATAATTGCAGAGGTGGACCACCTTTAAGCTACAACTCTGACTCACACAGGTTTTGGAAATCATTGTTGAAAGCTTATCTTAAACAAACTTCTTGATCAAGTTCTGAAAGGAAAAGTAATGTGGAGTACTTTAACACACATTAGTGCGATAAAATAAAAAGTCTCACAGGTCTGTGCATTTAAATTGAAAAGCCTTAAAGATCTTACCCCATCCGTGCGGCAGAGGCCCGAGAGGATCAAACTCCTTATTCTGGGTGGCTGAGACCTGGTCTTGTAGCTACACAGCAGAGAATCAGAATAATTCATATGACTCAAAAAGCACTTAAAGGACAACAACAGTGTTTGTATTTGTGACCTGATGCACAATCAAACAAATGGAGTTACTTTGGTTTAACAGGACATATTATGAGGGTAGAGTCAGATGTAAAGACAAATATCAGCTTGAACCAAAGTAACATCTTTAAACCAGTTGGTTGTTTGACAATCGATAGTGTTTCTCATTAACAGTAATGTCACAAACATAAACATGTTACTGCAGACTATGTAAAATGCTTTAACTGAACTATAATCCTGAGCTACCTATTAACAGCAACTGGGTTATGGGTACATTTATTGAAGTGTCAGCATTAAGCAAAGATTTGGATCTTTCAAAACTCACTTTTCAGCAAAAACTTTTTGCAACGCTCATTTTCTTAAACTAGGGGAGGTGAGTCACCATGTTCCAGTTTATTAACACCCACAGCATCACATTACAAAGAGGAAGTCTCACCCCAAAGATGAATCTCTGGTTGAACTGCTGCATGGCGCCCTGCAGCTGGCTGCGCTGGTGCTGCCACTGCTCATAGTTACGCACCGTCTCCATTGTGGGGCGCTGCCACGTGGTGGTTCGCGTGATGTGATCAACAAAGTAGACCCGCCCCATCTGGTCTACGCGACGCTCCCAGCTGAAAACAAATGAAATGGGGGAAGACAATGGGGAATAGGGAGAAAAAAAAAGAGTGATTATAGGAAGACTGGCTAAAAACATAGGACTCTTAAAGCACTGTTACACCAATGAATCTATCTCAGTGTTACTAAGAGGTTACTGGATTTAAAAAAAAGCTACATTTTGTATAAAACTAGGTCTATCTTCATACTGAAACACAAACTTTGCCTTAATTTACACTAAGGCCCTTGTATCAAAGGAATTTGGAGAGTGAGACTCCTTTGCATGTTGTAATTTTGGCAGTAAACAGAAGCCTTCCATGAAAGATAAACTAAATACACTCTCCTTTGTAAGGTAGTTAAAAAGATACCCTGTAGAGTTATATGTCTACATTCAATGGTTCTCATCAAGATGCATTGGGTATCTTGAAAAAAGGTTTGTCAAATATAAAAAAACAACTAGGATTAGTATTGTATCATGAAACTGTGATCCTCATACATGTGCACCCTTGTGCTCATGCAAATAGAGCACAAGATGCAAACAAAACAGGAACTCTGCAGGAAGTTACTGATGAAATGCAATGCTGCCTTATTAAAAGCGTCAGCTAAATAAATGTAATGTAAAGTAAATAATATACCAGGATCTTAAAATATGGCATATTGTTTAAAATGGGGACATTGTCTTATTTGAGCTACTAATAAAATTTAAAAGGAAAATACTATCTGTATCCAACAAGAGAAAGATCAAAGGGCAAGGAGTTTTTTACCCAGGGGGCAGTGGTTCAGGGCGCTCCCATGTTGTTCTCTTTTCCACGTGATCGACAAAATACAACCTGCCGTTCTGATCCACCCGCTGCTCCCACCTAAAATAAAACAGCGGCAATAAAATTGAGGACATTAGGTAATGGTGCACGGCTCTGACCATTTAGGTTATCTATGGATTTGAAACAGCTAGCACGGCATGACTCATCCCGCTATGAAAGCCAGCAAAGAGCCGGCGAAGGTCACAGTGTTGTGACAATGACGACACTAAAACAGCGCTAATGATGGTGAAGATAATAGAGTGTGTTAGTCACAACCACAATACAATTGTAACATACTCTCAGATGTAATGTTCAGACACACCTGTGCGGTTTTCTACTGTCAAAAACATTTCTCTACCTTCACATTTGTCACTTGTGCCTGCATTCTTTACTGCTATGTTTTTGTTTTTTTAAATATCTCTGGATTTCAGTGGTTTGATGTGAAATCTAAACCAACCAGTAATACCACTTCATTGTTGTCGTCACACACACTTCCTTTTATGTATATATGGCTTCAGGAACACAAATGCTCACTAAACCATGCCTCACTGCTGTATTTTTGTTGGGCTGAGGTAAAGGTTAGCCCAGAGTTGTACAGACTTTTTGCTCAAAGATGACCCAGTTTCTTTGCAACGCACTAATCCTACTCCGAGTGATTAATCAATTCTTCTCTTCTTGAACTTTCTTTGGTGTAAGTTTGTGTTTTTTGAAGCTTATTCTGTTCCTTTGTTCTTTAAAAAAAAGCAGCAAAACATATAAGCAGCTTTGGCACTACAATACTATTACTGCTGAGCATGACAGTGGAAGATCAGATAATACTTTTAAGTCACTCTTTCGTACTAGTGACACATTAGCCTGAATTGATGAAATCTGTGCCCCAAATAATCTTCTGCAAAAGACAACAAAATCAGAGCTGACCCAGGGGGCAACGGTCCAGCGTTGACAGCGGGGACCCTGGGCGTGACAGCAGTGGTGTTGCTGCTGGTTGGCTGTCTGGTTGCTGCAGCTCCAGAGCTGGACACTGATGTGGCTGAGCCTGCTGATGGACTTGAGTCTGGGGCTGATGAGGGTCCTGAGGCCGGCGTTCGCACGGGTGTTTCGGAACCTGACTGACCATCGCTGCCATCAGCCGGTGCAGAGCCGTTGCTGGAAGATGCTGAGGAAAGCATCAGATGTCACAGAGTTAAATCACAAAGAAAAAGAAACCCGTTTTTAAGGTGGGCTGGCTTTGCTGCTTGAGCTGGCAAAGGAACAAAAGTAGAATTCACGAAAGGCCAATTTCTCTCTTCACAGACCAAACACTGACACATTTCGGTCCAATTGTTGGTGCTGTTGCAGTGTTGCCTCGTGTGACTATGACTCATATCAAAGCAAATACAAAAAATGTACGCGAGTCGGGCCAAGACCTGACTCGCTATTTAGCCTCATGGTAAATGTTTGACATTGATTAGATCCTGACAAGAAGAGCACTTGACTTTTGTTTTCCTCCTGTACTAACATGAAAAGTGTCTAGTAACAGTACGTATGTCTGACCTGGAGAAGAGGTGGGTCTGCGGGGGGTTGGAGGGGGAGGTCTGGAGGGCCTGGGTGGTCGGAGAGGCCTCGAGCTCCCTGACGACACCGAGGGAGACCCTGTGCTGTTCACTGACCTCTGGCCGCTGGGAGAAGACCTGTGCTCTACGACGTCCACAGCTGGAGAGCTGTCTCGACTCCGCCTGTGAGGAGGAAGGGTGGATCAGGATAAACAAAGCTGTAAAAAAACAAAACAAACAGACACTGGAAATGCGACACAAGTGAAACTCGACTCTACTGAAAATGGGAAAAGATACTGTACTTTATGGCATGATCCCCGTTTGGTTGCGATTCCCCATTTGATTTACCTGAAGTAAAAACACACAACATAAATGAAGCAGAAATTTGTGTTCACAATCAAACACAGAAATCTTTGATCTAATACGAGTGTACTAAACCCAGTTGATTTGCCTCATTATCCCACATTCTTGAACTGTAAGCTATTTGGAATTGGTACTGACAGAAAGGAAATCATTTTTAAATGTGCTCATTTCCTGTTTTCCCAGGATTTGGTTTTGACCAGACAAGGACCAGACTATTTTTAATTTTTTTTTTTTTTTTTTTACAGCTGAAATGAAACAAACGGTCTGCATGCGTTCGGGCTTATGGCTCTGCTGTGACTCACTGTGATGGTCAGCCTCGGCCGTGGCAAACATCTCGGGGTCCACAGTCATGCCGTCAAGGCAGACAGACAGATCTCCCACCACGTCTGACTGGTCTCTGTCTGCACACAGCTGTAAGGTCTGCACCACCTCAGAGACTACATTGAGACAACAAAAACACAAGATGGTCAGAGTAGGACAATGACAACTGAAATATGTCGCCTGATGATGCAGGCAGTCTTTGAGTCAATCAGTGGCTACATGCATTTTCCCCTTTAAATTTCATGAAAGCTAAACCAGCGATATACAGCAGGAGTTCAAAATAGACTCCTAACATTAAAAAATAAGTTGAAAAGTTAAAATTTTTGCCAAATGCCAACTCGATTGTATATTTTTGTCACCGCTGAACAGCCATACCAGTAGCCTTTTACTTGGCTCAGTGCAGAGAGACATTACAGTTATCTAAATAAATGACAGAAACAAGACACCACCATTCGATCTGCTGTTCCTGTTCATGCTGAATGTTGCTCTTGCTGGGATAATCAGGAGCTCATTTATAACAAAGACAAAACACATTCAAATCTACAAGTCATTTAAATTAAAAACTTATAGGGATCAGTGTGTATTACGCTGCCCTCACACTGACCATCAATCAGCTTTTGACATGTGATTTGTACCCAGAGTTCTCTGTCATTAGCACTGCTGGACAGGGCCATGCATAAAACATGACCAGGAAGGGACTGAATGGAGTCTTTATGAGAAACAAACCAAAGACAAACAGCCCAAAAATCATGACAAAAAACAGCAGCCTCGTTCGGAAATGTTAAGTGGAGCACCTCGTTTATTTTGTATTCAAAAGTCTAATAAACCACATCTGTAAATGCTTTATATGCCCTCTGTATTTTGGAGGGGTTTGTGATAGAGGCCACCAGCTGTTTCTACATTTTGTTTGACTACTGCGACACAGATGCATCGAGCCGTACCACACCAGATTGATACAAGATATGTATTTTGCCAAAACCTCGGGTGCGCAGGAAGTGGTGCATTTCGCTGTTGAAGTGATAGCCATGACAACTGAACAGACAAAAACTTCCACCTTGAGAAACTCAAATGTCAAAGAAAACAAAGGAAACACAACCCACATTATCTGACAACCAAACTAAACCAACCAAAACATTTTTAAGGCACAAAAAAAAGATCATATTGATGCTTTATTTATGTTAGTGAAGCTATTTACTCATTTTAGACACTAGGAATACATCGACTACCCACATTGCAGACTGCAGATAACCAAACATTTCTAAACAAGTTTTTGAATTAATGTCATCTAGGATGTCTGTAAACATAACATCAAGTGTGTCAATGTCAATGAAATGTTAGTGTTTCTGCACACAGAAACACGGACATCCTGAGGGAGCTGGCTTGAACTGTTGTGAAAGTAACAGCAAAATTGAGTGTGTGTCATACACTCACTTTTCATGTCATTAGACTTGAGCGTGTCACTGACGTCCAGCGTGGCCATGCCTAGCAACACGTCTGACTTCAGGGTCTGGTGGCTCCACACCCGGAACACCAGTTTGCTGAATGGAGTCACGATCCTGTTGAAACAAATGAATTAGTTGAAACGTGCAATGCGTCGATGCTTTTGGATGGATACCTGCTCTTGCCCACTGAGGATCTGATTTAAGAAAGCTCTCTAGGATCTAACTATCGAGACTTCATAATCTCCCATGTGAGCTTTATTTCCTCTTTTTTCAGCAGGAAACTGGTAATCTGCTATTCCCTCAATAACAATTTACAAAAGGAGAACAAATGTTGCTTTATGTCACAGCTCCCACCACCTGACTGTTTACATCACAGTTTATAAGCATTTGGTTTTAAGTTTACTGATACCAACATGGATAAAAAAAAAAAAAGCAGCTGATAATTTGCAGTCCCATCAGCCACTGTGTGAGCAGCAAAGGTCTTGTGGTGAAATCAACCCACAGACAATAAAGTTCAGAAGCTATTCAGGGACAACGAGTATACTATGACAGTTGTTTAGCTAGCACCCTCAGCGACCCCAGGAAAAACACTTGTGGGCACATGGGCTCAGGTCCCATTACATCCCATAGTAAACACTTGTTACATAATAACCCTGCCCCCATGGGTTCCAGAGAAATTGTAGGAGAACTCTATTTTAAGAAGGTGGCCTTGCACAGCAGAAGATCCTGGACAGGCTAAAATTAAGAGGACATCTGATGTGTGAATATGTTGGACTGCAGGAAGTCAAGTGGTGAGAGTGCACTAAGTTTACAGTATATGTTTAGAAACAGGATTCCTGTAATTGAACCGGACCCGCTCTCTCACCGCTGTGTGGCATTTTCCTTATGTGTGCCAACCACTTGGAGATAGCATATCTGTTCTTTAAACTGTACACACACCGTACACACACACCATTATCCTGAACTCAGAGTTACACTACAGACAATATCCTTCCCAAAAAACAAGTCCCAGTGACTCATTCAGAGAGAAAACTGCCGCAGGCAAGACATCTTGATTAAGATCATATGTTAAACCAGCAATTTTATACAATTATAAGAAAGTCTATTTTTGTATGCTTTGGAGAAACTCCTTAAGGTCTAGATAGTTTTCTGAGGAAATGATGATGTGCAATGCCAAATACTTGAGTCAGCAGTTATTTTTCAAGATATGCTTCCTCCTCAAAGCCAAAACTCAGAATAACTACACTGATTTCACTATTAGCAATCTCATGAACAGCCCTCACAGTTTATTACACCAAGACCATCAACAGACTTGCACAAATGAAGTAGATTTTAGCTGTCCTTCACCCAGCAGTACAGGCAGTGTTTACTACAATATGTGCTACATGTGTTTGTATGTTGTCTTTATAACCTTCAAAACAAATCTGAAGGACGACAATATTTTTGATGAGAAACTTAAAGCTGCTACTACTTTTCCTTAAGATGCTTCAACATATCTTGTACTGTATCAATAATGGCTAGTCAGTTAGTTACCTGAACAGCCCGTAATTCAAGAGTTATACTAGGATTGCTGGTACAGTTCCAATCAACCACATAGAGGTAAAACTGAAACTGAAAACAATGTGTGCAAACCCAATAAAAGATGCTCTTGTAAATAACAGTTAGGGTTGTTTTTGAGCTTGCTGGAATAGCAGGCTGGTGAGACTGGTGACATTTCACACAACAGGAAGACTAATAATTAGGGTAAGATGTTTGTCAAAGCTGAGGTAATGGCCTGTATGGTGTTTTCTGCTAACATCAAAACATTAGAATTCACTCCATGTCCTATGCAGCAAATCCCACCATGCAGGCAGCACAGCAGACCGAATATTTGCATTTTAAATACTGTCTGACACATGTCTGGCTGGAGTAAAATCTCTTTTTTGAGTAGCAACAGAATAGTGAAGTTCTGATTATCATGAACATGATCAAACGTCACATAGGGCTGGTAATCCCGGCAAGACTTTGACTCACACAGTGAGCGGCTGCTTCCATTTAGGGCTGTGGGTGTTGTTGCATTTCTCTGTTTTCTTGGACTGGCCGTCGACTGTCACCTCCACATAAGGACTGGGACCAAACCAGTTTTTCTTGTTCTCTTTTAGTTTTGCTGATAGCACTGAAAGAGGGAGAAGGAACCGTGCAGCGGACAGTCAGTCATGTTGGTGCAGAAAGAAAGAGGAAAAGGAAAACAATAACTCAGGAACAAGGAAATACTGTTTACAGCACAATCTTTAAATGAAAAGCAGAACAGGGGAACATGACTGCAATGAAATCTGGATATTACCAGTTGGATAAAACAAGTGCAAAATTGTATTTAGCTGGTGAGGCAGCGGTAGTCAAAATGTCTGGCGATGCAGTGATGGAGGAACATCACTACACAATAAAACATAGGGCAAGGCAAAGAAGACAGGCTAAGTTCTCACAATAGGCTTTTATCACAGCAGACATTTTGACGTCTCACAGTAAGAAAAGCACAGGTGTTACTAATATTATTAACAATGGCTCTGTTCTATTAAAGTGTCCCAATTAGCCATGACAGTGTGACAGTGAGTCAGCATGCACAATATCAGCACCCTGAAACTGAAGCAGCTAAATGGAATGCGGCCATCATTCTATTTTTTATTATTGATTTGTTTCCTTGTTTTACATTAACAATTATCATCATTTTTGAACAGAGGAAGCCTCATGGTCAAAGTAAAACAAGAAATGTTTTATTTGAACTTGAACCTCTGTTCAGTTTGATAAGATGTGAACACTTACCAATGATTTGTAGCTGTGCCTTCATAGGGTAACCGTTGGAAGTGCCCGACTTTGTGACTCCACCATCCATGACATAGGGCTGGGTTGAAGGCCTGCAGCACAGACAACACATCATTAGGGTGGTGACAAATTGGTTAACCCACTGCTGCACATATGCAACACGCATATGAGCTCACTGTATGGTAATTATATTTCGCCAACAACCAGACATCTAAACTAAATTAGCAAGTAAAAAAAACAACAATCAAGGAGTGTATGTGCACCCCTATCTTGCTAATGCTTACAGTAAATAGGTAAACAATAAGTACAATCAAGTTTCAGCTTTATTTATTCTAATAACAGCCAGTTTTTTATTAAATAGTACAATCAAGTATGATACAAACCGATAATACTGACAGCATAACAATCAGCCAGTCACTATTAGAGGCCGACAATGTAGACTTTCAGGCATGACGCATGATATGATATGATATATACTGCTGCCTACATAGATGACATAAATTACGGTCTTCTTCTTGTCTCTGAATTACATCATGTGCACTTCCCATATGTGCACCTGTTCTGCCTGTTTTCATGTAAATTGACTGTGCACAATAGCTGTCATCTCTTTCTGCTTGAAGCATGAACCTGCAATTCATCCGCGGCTTTATTCACAGTACAGAAAAACAGTAAATGATCCAGTCTCATCCAACATAGCTCACTAAGCCCCCACAGTGCCCCATGTAGCCCTCAGCCAGGTGAAATACTGCTAATATGTGAGCACTTACTTCTTTTTCCTTTGGAGGTCAAATGCACTTACTGTAACTCTTTTGGACAGAAGCGCCTGCCAAATGAATGTAATGTAATCTGGAGCGTCAGTTTTAATAGATGGAGAGGCTACATTTGTTACTTGTCTTCCCTTACTGGAATCTATCTTCAACACTGAAACAGTATTATCAGCTGTTGACATTTGAGTTCCAAATAGCAATAGGAGAACAGACTGTCTGTTAACTCAAAACATCAAGTCAAACAAGCTTTCCACTCTGTTTGAGTTACTTGTCAGACCGTCATGTGAAACACACACAACTTGCACTATAACTTCAGGTGGTAAATGGCGACAAGGGTCAGACCCGCAGTCTGTGAAATACTTCTTGTATAAAGTGTTTTTGTCAATTTTTAACTTGTTACTTAACTAACCCAAAACTACTACTACTACTACTACCTGTCCCCATGTTGCTGCTCTGTGGCTGAGGGACAAATACACCTGACTACAAACCAGTAAAGTGTCCACACAATGCTGTCAACAATGCATAAAGACAACAGGTGCTGCTTTGAACAAATATTAACTTTGTATTGTAACCCATCCAACCGACATTATCTCGGTGTACCTGTTCACCACAGGAGGCTGGAGTCAAGTCATCTATTTCTACTTCAGTTAGGGATTCCCTTCATTTTCCAGGAGGCCTCGTGGCAACCCCCCAATAAAAGGGCCACCAATCAGCCGCTATGGTGTGATGACACAGAGAAGACTTTACATCCAAGGCTGCTTTGCTTATTCACAACTCAATGCTGAAGATGACTCTTGTGTCTTTGCCTCTTCTGTGATGGATTGTTCCAGGTACAGTTGTGAATCAAAATGCAAATAAGCTGCACCACTCACAAATGTGTCAATGAAAGAGAGAGAGAAAGGAAAGGGTAACACTGGCACCGGAATCAGGTCCTGTGATCTTTCCTAGAATCTGGTCCGTTACCTCGATGCGGCGTCACTGAATAATGCATGTTCCTCAGTCTATCTCGTCCAGAAGGAGAAAGTGAGGAGCTCCTGGGTAAACTTTCACTTTGGCTACTGCTTCAGTCTCCGTCAATAATTAATTGCAACTGCTGACTTTGCAGCCTCGCCAGCAGGCCGACCGCGTTTTGTAGATGAGGATATTCGTTGAATATTAAACTCTACGATGACCTGCCTTGGATTTTTTAACCAGCTAAAAACACATCTGAACTCAAACTGCACCAGCTGTGCACCTGAACAGCCCACTTTGAGCAATATAACCTCTTTAAAGATCAACAAAATCTCAAAAAACTAAGCCTCATCAGCTATAGGCTGAACTTGCATTCTCTAAACTGGTAACTCCTTGGACTGATTAACACTTGAGATAGACTGTTTACACCGTGACTAAGCAAACAAACAGGTTCTTCTATTATGATGCTTCAAGGAATCAATTACTCAAACATCCATCTGATGTCAGTCACTGTCCACACTTACAGAAGTAACAGTAGTTTTTAACTAATATCTTTACATCTTAATGTAAAATCATTCAGATAATTCATAGGTTGTTTTTGTTTTGAATACACTAGGTCACTGGTGAAAATCCAACTTAAGTGTCGTCTTTCAGGTCAAAGGTCACGTTGGAGATCTTGTGTAATGGATCATTAATAGTCAAAAAACTTCCCATAACCGGAGGGCCACCCTAGAAAACACCCTCCCTGTTTAGTCACCAGCTTACTAAACACTTGATACTCCCTGTAGAGAACCATAGCAGCAGACGGGGACACTACCAGCCTTGCCAACATGCAGATGACTAACAGTTGTGACAAAAAATCATTGTCTCTTCCTCACATAACTACAACTCTCCAAGGAGACAAAACTATGCAGTCAGAACAGCTGCAGGGCATCAACAAACGTGCTCCATAAAGCAATAAACAGTTTATTTAACATTCAACCATTGTGCTTGTATCAGCAAAATATTTCGTTTTGAGTTAGTCCTAATGTTCTATTAGTCTCGTATTTTGTCTCATATAAACTAATAACTTTACCAATGAGCGCGGGAACACTAAACTATATATTGTATTGAGTGTGGCGTACTGTTTCCTCCATATGAGAACAACTGAGGAAAAACAAACACTTTAACTTCAACTCTGCGGGCCAGCATGTGCATTAAGTTAATGACAACGAGCACCTGCTTCAGTCACTATCCCTCTACATCCCCTTTCTAGTTTGCTAGGATAACAAATGTTGGTAAAGATTACATAATTTAATCCAACTAGGACTGGATACCGAGCTAACGCTAACTAGTTAGCCGCACAGTGAAGAACAGTATGTCCTTGTTAGCTAATAACCGGCACTGACGCTAGGCGGTATGTGTGTTTACGGTGGCGGTGTGGTCGCAGGAGTGGCTGGGTAGCGACGTGTTGAATGTCAGCTGGCCACCGGTTCAGTCTGACAGCCAGCTGCCATCCCAGCCGGGCTAACTGCTAGCCTCCTAGCTCGTGTCATCATCATGGCTGGCTGGAAATCCCAAAGTCCAACGACAACGAAGAAACAAATACCGCCGGTGAGAGGTCTAGTTATTGGCTGCCATCACTTACCCGGGTCCGAAGGGAGGCTGTAAAACCAAACTGGTAGCGTTGCAGTGGACTCCCAGCCCTCGGAGTGCAGGATGTTTAGGTTTCAGTCGGGGCTTCACTTCAAGGAAGAAGAAACTTCCACCATCTTCGTAAGCTCACGTCACGTGACCGAAACAAGGTGGGGCGCACGCTCCTGCCCCTTTCCGCTGGGATTGGACCAGAGTCGGAGCAGGACGGACCAATGGACGGCCAGTAAACATGCTGATGCGTTTAAGGTCCTTGTTGCATGTTTGTGAAATAGATTTAAAAGCAGAATAGATTTTGCTGCATTGGAGTTTTTGCACGGGTCCGTCGGCTTGGAGGGGGGGGGCATTGGGCCTCTCCTGAATGAACAAATTATAGTTTAAATGCAGCTTTTAGTCAACAGCAGAAGTTAAAAATGTGTTTTTATCCTGAGTGACCACTCTGTGCTGTCAGTATCCTGCCATAACCTTTGGCTGTCGCTGTCAGTATGCGATTTACAGTGTTGCAACCGTGCCAGTCTTTTACACGATGGTGTGATTAAATCTTACTGTGTACTGTGGTTTTATTGCCTAAATTACAAATACATTGCATGCATTAAGGACCATGATGCAACAGCCTGTCACACAATTAAATGAACTTCATCGGTTCACCGGTCAGTATACTTATAATATACAGTTTTATATTTTATTTAATATAAAAAACCTTTTCGACGATAAACCGGACATAATGTTAATGGTATGCATTCCTGTTATCCTCTCCTTTTTAGATTTTGCTATATGTTATATATTATAGTCCAACTGCCACCAGCTGCAAACAGCAGATGGCACTTTTGTACTTCACAGCAAAATGATTATAGGTTGCTGCTGTAAATCAAGCATTATTTTTATGATCTTCAATCAGGAGATTGACAGTTTACTAAATAATCTAGTAATAATAAATGTTTGTTATATAATCTATGAAATATTAAATTGCTTTACAGTTTACAGAAAACAGTGGCTAAATTCTATCAAATATATAAAAATATGCCTTGATTATGATATTTTCTGTTGCAAAATAAAATAAATGCTGCTTTTTGAATCAATGACTTTGCTCAAGTGTCAAAATATTAAACCGCCGTTTTTTTTATTTATTTCAACTGCAGCTTTTCGAGGTCAAACCAACAGAGATGAGTGGGATGATACCAGAAGTTAACCTTTGCCATCAAAATAAAGGCATCACATTTGTCACGTCGGGAAAATGATGAAATAAAATACAGAATAAAAAGTTAAGTTTGCTTAGATTATTATTTCATGCCATGTTATTTATTTATTATATCACCAAGCATGTTCTCTCTTGATGATCCTGAATCCAATCCATGCCGATTTCCTTTCAGTTAGGCTACTGGTAAACTGTAAATCACAATGATGGTGAATCAAGTTTACTGCAGTCTCTGTATTTATGGCTTCCTTAGTGCCTGAATATGCTTCTGACTAATTGTAAAGACAATCGGTAGATTTTTGGAACATACATATAACTGATATATAACTGTGCTCCTAAAGCTGAACTTGTGTGCTCAATAGAAAGAATATTTTTATGATCTATTAGCAAAAACTAATACAAAGCAAAAATGTCACATATGAATATACTGATCAGTCACAGCAAAATAACTGGAAGATAGTGCTTAAACTACGCTTTGGTTTTTTATTGTTCCCAACAAATATAGCAATATGTTAGTGAGCGTTTTATTTTGAAGTGATAACAGGAAGGTATGTATTTGCTACTGTGCCATAATTGACTGCTATAGCCGAGAGCCCGAGGTTGGTCAGTGTTGACAGAAGAGCAGCATGAGACCCTTCCCTGCTCGGATCATGCAAGCATGGGGATATTTGGAGAAAAAGACAGTTTGACAGCTCACCCGAAGAAAAGGTAAGCACAAAGTCTGTTTTCCACTCAAGAGCCTGTCAGATACTTGGAACAGCACAGGCGTCATAATTTGCAATGTTTTTTATGAGGCTTGACTGAATGTGGTCATGTGAAATGTGTCTATAGAACACACGATGTAATGCAGTTTTACCCTCTGAAAAAATAACTACAGCAATACACCAGTCAGTATAATAATGATACGAATTCTAATACCAATACTCCTATAAAACAACTTTATATCACAAGAAAAGTTAAGAGACTTTAGGAGCATTATAGGGATTGTAAAGTGTAAGTATAGGACAAAGTGCAACACAACATAAAGTACTGTAAGATGTCTATAAATTCACAATTGACCATAGATAGAATGTAAGCTCCCATAGGAAGACTATAGGACTGTGTTTATGATCACAACCACAATAAGGTCACTTTAAGTAACCACTGAGTACCACAGACACACTAAAAGTTCTTACAGCAATATTAATGGAATGTAACTATGTTTTTTTTCTGTACGGGGTTGTAAAGTATATCATTGAGGATGAATGCAGGTTGAGGGAA
The DNA here is from genome assembly GCF_905237075.1 of Dicentrarchus labrax. Taxonomy (NCBI): domain Eukaryota; kingdom Metazoa; phylum Chordata; class Actinopteri; family Moronidae; genus Dicentrarchus; species Dicentrarchus labrax. The sequence continues at coordinate 23,796,341 of NW_026136715.1, forward strand.
GGTCACACCCTGAGCTGGCTTGTTGCCTGCTTCTACAGTTGCAATTCTAAGTACCATATGAATAGAAATATAAATAGAATAGAGTTGAATAGAGTGTCGCTGTGATTTCCCCCACTAATATGAAACACAACAGATGGCTGATGAGTCCTTGGTCAACATATGGGAACGTCACAGTACGTCAACGCAGAGATAAAAGCGAATGGCATGCGACTGTAAAGATGGGAAATATTGCAGTGCTTTAGTCATTTACAATCCAAGCTGATAGTGTTCATGTCATCAGCAGAGCTCCAAGACTCAATCAAGCTGTACATACTAGTATGAAACCTAAATATTAATGACTTAAAGTTTCTGCTTTCAATGAAACCACTCAAAATGATCAATCAAAAACAAGCTTAAACATATCTCCCTTACAGACTTATGGTGAACTAACAAAACTCTGCACATTAAAGAATGGAGCTGGATTCCATTTGACATTCAGTCCAGATCCAAAGCGGCAGCATGGAGTTAAACAATGGAGGGTACATGGAGGTGTAGATACACAAGGCACCCTTGAACATGTTCCCAGCAGGCCTTGTTTTCTCTATGAATTTGCATTTCTCCTAGGTGATTTTCATTCACTTTTACATGCAAGTTAGCAATCACCAGCAAACCCAACAGATTTGCAGGAGTTGCTCCTGTAAGTTCATACCGCTTGCTGGGCTTGATCCATCCAGAAAAGGAAACCTATATTCTGTTCATATGCATTCTTATTCTTAATTACAAACTAATGTTATTCTAATGCCATCCCCAGCCCCTGCAAAATTTGCAAGGCAGCTTTTATTTCGCCAGCAGATGCTATTTCCATGTTTGTTTTGTGTGTTTATATCTTCAATTGGCTCAATTTCAGTGTCTTCAGGAATACCCTTTAGTGTTGCCAAGTTGTAATCCTCACACCCAAGAAACCGATCTCAGACCAGGCCCTTACTTGACTTTGGAATACCTCAGAATGATTCCTGGACTCTACAGTCTGACTGTAGGTCCGCCCGTGGGAAACTATCACCCCCACCCCACCAGTGTCCCAGTGTGTCTTTGACTGGAACAGCCTGCTCTTGCCAGGCAGCAATCAGTATATTAATAGGTGCTTTGGCTGCCACTTTGGTCCCAACCCCCACCCCGCTCTCTCCATTTCAAACAACATACAAACCAACAAGCCTTGGCCATTAGTTTGAACAAAACCAACTGCCCTTTATTTTATGCTATATAGCTATAACAATTGTTACTAATGTTACTAATTGCACTTGTTGCCACTGTAAGGGATTCAAGCTGCTTATCAACCATCTTATTGATGAAAAATGTTGAATTGCATCCCATTTTTTTTTAAAGTGAGGAAACAGTAAAAACAGTGACAAGTCAAGGAAACTAAATAAAGACAGAAAGGCATAGTTTGCTTATTCTCAGGAGGAAACTAAGGAAAGATAAAATTAGATAATGGGCTGAAAAAGGAATCAGAGTAGATGCTTTGGTGGTGAACGTGGTGTCAGGCTGACCATATCTGAGAACTGTGTCAGGGCGTGCTGGCTCCCACACTGATTGATAGGTGGGGGAGAGTGGCATTGGTGCTGATCTTCTTATCTCCCAGCATAGCCTACGGGCATCGGCTGACTGGTGGGAAAGCTTATGTTTGGTTGGGTAGTTCATATCATGGTTTGACCATCTTGCTTAGGGAGCAATGATTCTATTTTCCGCTCTACTCTGTCTATGCTGTTTTTATAGCCCCAGGGACAAAAAAAACAACAAATAAAAAATCAAAAGACATTGCATGGCATAGGTCCAAGCTGGAGGAGCTATTTTTGGGTCCAGCTATGGGAAAATAACCAAGTCCGTAATCATTCATACACGGATAGCTCGGTTGCTGTAAATCCCGGTGGTGTGGTGTGCTGGCTCTCATAAGTGATTTACAGGATCAGACAGTCTTAAGAGCCCGCTTTCTACATAACTTAACTTAATGCTGGACTTTAACAATGCGGACAGAAGATGTGCTCTCGTTCGGAGTGGAAAATAGGTACAGAGCCCCAAAACCGTATGGGAGATGTGCAAAAACACTATATTTTTTGCAGATCAACTCATGTTCCAGACACGTGCGTCTCTTTAATGCTTTCTGGGGGACTGCATTTGTTCTTTAAAGGCACAGTGCATCCCGTCTTATCCAGTCACCCCCTGCCTGCAGGTTGAAGTGCCCTGTCTGAACTGTAATTGAACCTTCTTGTGGCTATTGCATAACAGGATCTGTGTTATGTTGGTTTTTGGCTCAATGTGCTACATACTTGGTTAGCAGAAATAATGTTTTCATGTGGTGCATTTCAATGTATTTAATCAGTTACAAATGTGTCTAATGTTTGTGGTACTTTTAAACCACTTTGAGCTAATTGTTTTGGTTTAACAGCACCTTTAATGTATGTGTGAGTCTCGTAGTTCTTACTCCAGCAGCAGCAGGCAGATTGATGTCAGCAAAAATCGAGCTATACAAGCTTATAACCTGACTTAATTGGACTAATTATTGAACATCTACTCATCAGGTGGCCAGAAACACATCTCCAAATTACTACTAATGTCGCTCTGTGTGTGCAAATGAGAAACGGTTTCCTGAAGGTCTCAGCATTGTTATAGCACGTAGGCCTACTTGTCTGCATCTGATGACACATTCCTGACGTTGGAATTTGGGGGGGCTGCATCCAACAATTGTTGTAATTTTCCAACACAGACAATCGCACAGTCATGTTTTATTTACACATCTATGGGCCAGGTGTGTGGGGGGGAGGCCCTGTGTGATGTTATACTGTGTTGACATAAATTATATGAATGTTCAGTCTCCTTGCTGGTTGTTCTGACGCTACTGCTTATTTTTCTTGCGATGAAAGTCATGAGAGATAAGGGAGGCCATCTTTGACAGCGCTTTGCGTCCAAGCATGTTATTATTGTTAATGCTAGACATCTGGTTTACTGGGGCACCGAAATGTTATGGAGCCATTAACGCCTGTGCTTTTGCTTCCAACACAAATCAAAGTGCCCGCTTGAAGAAAGGTCTATTATACAGTGTTTATTCTTCATCTGTAATCATAGTTTTGTGGAATGCCGCTATCATTAATACACCTGTGAGTTCACTGCTATCAAAATGACTGCTGTGCAAACGGTCCATTAATACGGCATTAGTTGTTCTTCATGCTGATAGCATTTTATGAATTTAGAATGAGAATAGATGTTTACAAATGTGTGGTTATTTGGTTTGATGTTGACATCTTTTGGGCGTTGAGGCGTGAGGTTTCAGTGTCATTGAAAGTTATATTTTGGTTATCTCATTGCACACAGTCAGCAGCATTACCTTCAGATTAGAGCTGCAATGATTAGTCGATTAATCGATTGGTAATCGAGAAAAAAATGATTGAATTATCACTTGAGCAATTTTTTTTAGGCAAACATGGCCAAAATTAACTGGTCCAGCTCTTCAAATGAGAAATTGGGCTTGTTTTATTACTGTGATGACGATGATAGTAATGTGAGCTTCTTTGGGTTTTGTGCTTTTAGTCAAGGAAACCGAGATGTTTGGAGATGTCACCATGGGAACTTGTGATGGTCATTTTTCTCAATTTGTTGACATTTCATAGACCAAACGCTTAATTGATTGATTGAGATTTGATCATGAAAATTTTTTGCAGCCCTACTTCGGATATAAGATTTCTGTCTTAATTATAATAATAGTAATAATAGACTTTGAAAAGTGAGGAAGTTTATCAGAGACTTAAAAGTCTATAAGGGTGTTAGCTGTGTCCCTTCCATGTCCCTTTGTGTATGTGTAACAATGGCTTATTTTTAACCTGTGGGGCTGTTTAGAAGTGGAGAGGGGAGAGAAGGGAGGAAGTGGTCGCAGGATGACAGAGGAAGATAGTAGCATCCTCCTCAACCTTCATCCTTCCTCTGCCTTCCCTCACATACAGACATATGTACAAACACACACTCTTGGGGTTTGTGTTGCTTCCCTGCGGTTCTCTGGATCCCCTGCTGGAATATAAAAATGATAATAATGTGTGAACAGATGCACACAGACACTTCCGTGGTCCCTGGAGAGCTACAAGATGGAGCTCTGACAGTTTGACCTATAAGACAGTGAACTACAGCAGCTTATTACAGGGAACTTGTAGAACTTGTAGAGTTCAGTGTCAGTTCTGAATCTTAGAGTAACTCTGACAGAACTAGATGGGTAACACGGAGCAGATGAGAAAACATGAGAAAAGAATAGCCAGCACTGCAATAAGTCCAATTTTGGAGGTTGGGAACCCTGCCCTGAACTGTATCGAATGTAGATAAAAGCAGCTCCAACTGCATGCTACAAACACATTGTTGCACCAGTATTATTAATCTAATAATGTCATATATAATACCATATCTGACAGAGGGGCAATATTTTGATACTTTAAGTCAATTTTGGTGATAATAATATATTTTGAATGCAGGACTTTTACATTGCTGTATTGGTTTATACATACATATATATATATAAATATATATGTAGTTTTTAGAGCTTAGTAGATACAATAGTTGACACAGAAAAATAAGTTTGATAATAATAATTATTAATAATAATTTTACAAGGTGAAATAAAAACATTTCTGGTTCTACTGTAGCTTCCTAAATGTGAGTACTTGTTTCTTCGATAGTAAAATGAACATCTTTGGGTTTTGAAGTCCATCCCCTCGGAAATAATATCAGCAGAGTCATTGATAGTGAAAGTAATCATTAGTTGCAGCCCTAGTTGGGTCTGCGGAGGGTCGAATTGTATTTTTCCTCACAGCAATAGCTGTTTACCATATTATAATAACTGCCAAAGGTTAAAATTGACCAATCCTTTCACAGCATCACCACAAGTAGTTTCAAGGAGACTAAGCTTGGCATGTTAATGAAGGTTAAGCCCACTGTTTCTCATTCTTGGTCAGCTCTGGAGTAATTGGCTGTGTATTTTTGCTCCCTCTGGGTCTCCCTGGTGTTGTGTTTCTGGTATTTTATCTTATCTCTGTCAAACACTCCCGTCTGCAGCACAACACTCTGTGATTGTTCCTTTTAGTGCTATTTGTTTAAGTTATCATGAAAAAAAAAAATCATTTAATTATAAAATTATATCTTTTCTTTGTTGACAGCAGCAGAAGAATTCTATTCAGCTATTTGCTCTTACGGCTGTTATTTTAAGCTACACAGTTTGTTTTCATTTCAGCTTTTAGTCCAGGCTTTTTGTTCTGTTTTCCCTTAAGCATATCTGGGTGTCTGGATTTTCCCAAATTAAGTGCAATACTTCCCAAAAGAAATTGCTTCCAAATACTTCATGAAGGCAATTTTACATTTCCCTATGCCTTATATCAAAGTCCTTCCACCCTGCAAAAATGGAGGCCTGGAAACGCCGCTCATACTGTACCCCGAGCAGTAATGATCTCTAGGGTCGGGACAAAATCCTGTTTTAAGGTCACAGCAGCATCTGCAGTCATTTCACTGGGTGCATTGGCCATTAAAACTAAATCTGGTGTAGCAGGACAACAGTATTTGGATTTCCCATCATTCCATCTGATGACCAATGACCCCATGAGAGTAGTATGACTCTCACAGTGAGGTTTAAGGACCAGGATTCAAAGATTACATAAAAGTACATTAATGGTCCTCAAATAGAAAATTCAATCTAAAATGTCCTGTGGGTTTTTTTTCCACTCTGGTGGTTACTGACCAAACATAAGGTTGGGGTTTGCTAAAAAAAGTTTCAATGATCTAAAACAGGTTTTTGGCTTGCTGTGATGACTCTTTCACTAGAAGGTCTTGTTCTCCGGTTAAAATAATTACTACTTTCCCCATGTGCACACACACACACACACACACACACACACACACACACATATCAGACTTCTGAATGGAAAATGACCATTCCTTGGATGTTGTCCAAAGGCATTCTGGGAAATGTTGGACGCCACTAATTGATTTAGAGGGAAAAAGCAGGTTGAGAAAAAAAGGATGTACAAAAAATGTCAGCAGTTCATCAGTAAATAACACGAATGGATAAAATATTGCAGTGGTGATATTTAAACATTGGAATGAAATGAAAAGGGTGGAACACCGGCCAAATTACCTCATAGCCAGCAAAGCTTTTACTAAATTATTGATATTGTTCTCCCACTTTGTTGTTTGCTGCCAGGGATTGCTAGACAGTGTCAGACTACATCCGCCTCAGGATGAGTCACTGAGAAGTGCAGTGTGTATTTTATCAGATAAAATATATATGTTCATATGGATCTGTATGTTCTACCCCCCAGCAAGAACACATTGCACTAGGGCTGCACTATATGGTAAAAACATCATATTGCGAATATTATGACAATTGCAATTGCAAAATGTATCACGATTAGTGTGGGAATAATCATTTGTGCATCAATATTAGTTTCCACTGAAGAAAAATATTAAAATCATGATGAAGTGATTTTTTTTTCCTTTGCTGTCTGTGCTGCACAAACATGTTTATTATTTTTTTGCTTAATTGTGCAGCCCTCCATTGTGCTGAGAAAGGGGAAATTATTGGCACCAGTCTCTCTTTATTTTGAACCTCTGGCTTATCATCGAATCCCTTTTGTTTTTAGCAGGAAAAAAAAGTTCCGTGACTCTAAGCCCTGCCACAATACTGCTGACACTGACTTGTCCTATGATCATAAGGCATCATATGAGCTTTTGGCTCAGGAGATGTGTGTTCGATTTCCTCAGTTGAGGTTTGTCTCCTTTGGAATGCTTCTAAATATAAAGCACAGGACCCCGAGGCCACAAACACAAGCCTTTATATTCTTTGTTTCTGGGGTGCATGTCCCTCTTTGATCCAATCAAACCATTCGAGATGCACTGATAAAGGGCACACATAATATGAAGCCTCCCTCCTCTTTCCATTAAATACACTGTTCATTTTGGCAGATTTTGCACATCTTTGCTTTAAACCCTTGTGAAGTTGCAGTGTGTATGCGTCCAAAACTAACTGGACAGTTTCATCATTGCAATTTTTGTGTCTATGTTGCTAGGTGTGGGATTGCTGCATACAAAAGACACATTAATCAGAAACATCACCTACCTTGAGCTCCGTGGTTGCCAAGAGACACTAATTCTGCAGCTCTTTCAGCCCCTTCTCATACCTCAGCAGCTGGTTTCAGCAGTAGCTTTAACAGCAGATTGTATTACACATATGGCTGGCATTACGGGGTCTGATTTGGGCTTTGTGAAGGCTGATACTCTTGTTAGTATTTTCCTAATTAAAGCTGCCAATAGTTTATGGTTTTCTTCTGTATTCTTTTATTATGAGTTTAAGTGTCCTACACATGGTGTACTCGTGGCTCAGTGTTGTTTCTACAGCTGTTACCAGACAAGCAAAGCATGCATTCCAGTTTGACAATGAAAGCTCTCAGACCATCTAAACATCACACTGGAGAAAGAAATCAGGACTCCTTTAAAGGAATACACTGAGCTTTATCTGGAGATTTATCAAGTACCAGACACCAACAATTAACTCATGATTTACTTGTAGGTCTTTGGCCGTGGTGCTACTTAAGAGTATTTGTTCGGGACTATTTTCAGTATTTATGTCGGCGAGATGTTGTATGTTTATGCATTATAATAAACTACAGTGCCCATGTTCATTGTAATGAAGTAGATGTCACCCAGTGCAACTTTTGGCTCTCTGATGTGTTTTTAATCTTTTTGGACAACAATGGAGCTCTATGGCACAGAGGAATAAGATATATCAGGCTTTGTATACACAGTGCAGTACTTGTTAGTAGGATCATGGGATTTGTTGAGAGTAAGACAAATATTAAAGATCCCTAGAATTAACCTTTAAAGTAAACATGGCTTTAGATTGCATTTTATCTTTTAAAATGAGTATTCTACAGGCTACAAGAGAAAGACAATATTTGTGAAAGAGTACTTCTATTTAGCATTCCTCAATGTTGTCGGAGTCATGATGGCAGTTTGAAAGATTTTTCTACATGAAGCAGACAAAAAAACAAAAGGCTTTCTACAACCTTTTCACATATACTTACCAAGACCTGTAAACACAAGCTGATTCCCCTTTGAAGGTCATTGATGTGTGGGTGATTTCGTTGTCTATATGCCCTCATCACTCTCCTGTTAAGCTGATCAACAGGATATGAAATGAAAGCCAAAGAGGCTGGGCACAGTTAGAGAGACACACACACACACACACACACACACACACACACACACACAGAGCGACTGATAAATGTTGGCAGCAGTGTAGGAGAGAGAAAACAGAGGCAGGTTGAGAATGTAATTAGAGGAAAGCAAGAGACATCGAAAGGGTGGTAGGGCTGATGTGTGTGTGTTTGTTTGACCCAAGTTTAAACTCCTCTTTCCCTCATGTCCCCCCCAGGACACAAAATACATAGTTAAAGGAAAAGGGGAGTTTAGACACTGATCAAATGCACACTTCAGTCATAACCGACAATTACCTGCTTCTCGTGGACGATACCAATAAGATAGCCGATAATTGAAAAAATGGATGTTTTGATATTCTGTAGCTCTGACCTAACTTAAACTAATCTGACATCTCAGTTCTGACTCGTCAAATGTTCATCAAGTACAATAAAAGTATTTAAAAAAACTTCACAAATACTTTCACAGAACGTAAAGCCTATCAATTATTTTGCATAAGAATTGAAAATAAGTTATTATTGTGGACCGATAATGTATTGGCTGCAATTCATAACAATATAAATTTCACATTAACGGCTGATCATTTATCTGCCCTGATCATTGTCCATCCCTCATTTTATATATGTATGTATGTATGTATGTATGTATGTGTGTGTGTGTGTGTGTGTGTGTGTGTTTTTTGCCTTTATTGGATAGGACAGCTGAAGATAGACAGTAAGGGGGGATGACATGCAGCAAAAGGCCACAGGTTGGATTCAAACCCATGGCCATTGCAGCAAGAACTCAGCCTTGGTACATGGGGCGCCAGCTCTACCTGGTTAGCTATGAGGGAGCCTGCATCCCTAATTTTTAATGTCATAGCATTTCATTGATGCTCTTGATTGCCTCATAATTAGAGGTGATCACCCTGGAAAAAAAGGACAAATGACAACGGATAAAGGAAGTGAGAAGGGTAGCAGCCATTCCGTTTGTATTGTCACCAGAAAACAAATACAGACCGAACTACTTGGATTCAGTTCACATACATTGTACACAGAGTTCGTCAGCGACAATGGCGCACAGCGAGCATAGCCAAGGTATTATAATGTGTGAGTGTGTGTTTCCTTGGATTTACAATGTCCTGATCGCGAACAATACATTGCTAGGGGCCACTGTGTACATAACAGATAGAAAGGCATTCATTGTTTGGGTCTTATTGAATGGAACTGTAATTATAAATGAACGTCTGTTTGTGGGTGTTTGTTAATAGCAGTCGTCGCCTGAACTCAAACTGCAGTCCCAGGGAAAAGATGTCACACTAGTACAAAAATGTGCTGTTCTCAGCACCAACGATGGGGACACAATTACAATATATATATATATATATATATATATATATATATATATATATATATATATATATCAATCTCTTGGATTATCTCAGGTTTTAGCTGCAAGTCTTGAAACCCAGAATGAGAATGATATATGTGCTGCTGTGGCTTGTTGTCATATAAAGAGGACAGACAATACAAACCGCTTAGTGGGCAAAGTGGCTTCTGGTGCAGTGGGTTTAGGAGATGAATTTAAAGCATTGTATGCTTTGTGTGTGTGTTTGTGTGCACGTAAAAGAGAGAAAGAAGGGACAAAGGCAAGATCTAGAATGTCTACTCTTGACATTTTTTAGTAGTAAAGGTAGTAAAGGTGTTCTAATTCCAAGGGGCATGACATCTTTCAGTGACCAAGAGAAACAACCTGCTTGGTCTCCTGACACATGTTACTTCGTTTCTGTCAGTTACTTTCCAAAAGGAATTGGGGCATTAGCGTTTCACTTCCACGAGTGCTCTTTGAGGAGGAGCAAAGAATCCAAACTAACCCCCAGCATAAGCACATAAACTATACACACATAAATAATCCAGAGATAGCTATAAACATACATGAACATTAGATCTTATAGTCCATACCAAAAACCTTTCTGGGGTGGTGGGGGAAGTCGCTGCACCAAGCAGCGTTAAAGGAATAGGTCGACATTTTGGGAAAAATAAGCTTATTCACAAGTTTTTAGAGATGTTGTGATACTACTCTCTCATCGGACCATTAAATATGTCAATATATATTCCTTCTGAGTCTGATTGAGGCAAGCGAGCCAATTCCCACCTTTTTGCTAAGCTAAACTAAGCTTAGGCTCCCATTTAATGTCAGATATGAGTGATATTCCTCTCCTCTAATTCACTGCCAGAAAAACAAAGTAGTTTATTTCTCCAAACGAGTGAATTAGCAGCAAAAAATTAAGTCTAAGTGTTTGCTGAATATGATTGCATGTATGTTAGTGGTTACCTGGTAGCTACTCATGTACCAGGGAAATTGGTATCTAATTTATATTACTTTTTCCTAACTGTTAATAAGCAAATGGGGCAGTTGCAAATGAGCACATTACATAATGTAGCAGTTTAGAGCAAGTGTTATTTTCCATTGAAGAGTAGGCAGCCCTGTAGCCGTTTAAGAGAAAAAAACTGACAGAAATTTTTTTTTCCCCCAATCATTGGCTTTTACCGAGTTAGATCATAGAGCTGTCAATTTACTTTATGAAGTCAATAGACTTTGTTCACAAAAAACATTTTGACGTGCAATTACTACATTTCAGTTTAGAGGTGGAACCGAACGCAGAACCCAGGCACAGGAGTAGTAAATATCAGAAGGGCATTTATTGCAAGGGAAGCTGGGAACGGAGGTGAACGAGTAAAGACTGAAGCCAGAGAGCAGCGAGCAATGGCTGGGTTTACCGGAACAGGATGGAGGAGTGAGCGGGGGACAGCGTGGCTTGCTGGAGATGGCTGGGTTGAATGCAGCCAGGCAGATCAGCAGAGGGGTATGGTCCTGGAGTACAAGGAATAATCAGAAAGAAAACTGAATCTCAAATACTTGAGGAAGGCCTGAGCTCATACTGCAGCTGACTGAACAATCTGGGCGAAGTTTGAAATACCGGAGAGCTGACGAGCTGATTGATTGCAGGTGTGCAGATGAACAGGGCTCCAGGAACCAGGAGAGAGGGACAGGACACATACACACGACCATAGTAATAGCACCAAGCACAACACTAATAATTACTGCATTCTGTATAGTTGTATACAAAAGAGAAAGCCAAAATATAGACGTATATAAACGTTGAAATAATTTCTTAAATTCCGTAACACATTGAACTTGTCTGTGAAAGGACTGTGGTGTTGTGTTAAACAGAGGAACCCACAAGCAGAACACAAACAAAAGTTGAGTATGATTACCAAAGACAGGGCTTTATTGTAAAACCAATTGGTGGCTGATGAGATGGTGAGGTGAAGCGGGCAGGTTAGCTTAGGTGTAGGTGATGATTCTGAGGCACTGGGGAAAAAAAACGTATCTTCAGTATCACTAACTGGGCGAGAGAGTTGCTACCAAACATGTGGAAACAACGATCTGGCGGAGAGTGGATGAAGAACCAGGGTTGATGGCTGGCAGGTTCGAGCAGTCAGACGAGTGAGCAGGTAATCAGGGAGAGTGGGAGGAGTCCATACAGAGAGAGAGAGAGAGAGAGAGAGAGAGAGAGAGAGAGAGGAACACCAGGGAGGGGAAAACACTAGAAGCTACTGACCATAACATGTGGAGTCAGTCAGTATCTTTGGTTCGTTCACTGATAAATCATTCCTGTACTTTAACTTTTCCTTACACTGTGTATTGTAATACTGTTGCCAGGGTGATTAGCTATGCTGAAAGATACGACTCTCTTCAGAACATACAAATGTCTATTAATTTATAATGTGAACATATTCCACACTTGTGTGTTTATGCCCTCAACAACAACAACAACAACAACAACACAACTCATGACTCTCGTAGCGCCTTTCAGCAGTTTTTAAGGTTTTCCTCAGACCTTTCCTCATATTCTACCGGACATTTAGGACTTTCATCCTCTGCATGGTCGGACTTTCTTTAATTGAAATATGGTACATCAGGATGGTTTATCTTTATTAAAAGAGCATGTGAAAAACTATTCATAATTTAACACTGTATCTCAATATAATGCATTAGATTGGGTTAACATAAAATTCAATGGAAATCGTACATTTCTGTACATTTTTGTGTTTCTGCAGCTTGAAACTTTGACGTATATACACCATCATTGTTTCTCTTTTTTTAAATAAGATTATACAGGGGACCTTACATCCTCTACTGCACACTGTTCAAACTTTTTAAAATTCTGTTGTCTTTTATGTATGCATTATGTGTGCAAATAAAATAAATAAAAAATCTAAAAACTCAACTGTCAGGTCTTATGGGGAAATAAATGGAACAGAGCCATCGTTAACTTAGAGCAACACCTGTGTTCCTGCTATTAAGTCAAAATGTCTGCTGTGAATAAAGGAGGCAGCTTCATGGGTAAACAGCTAGCCTCCATCAAACGCCAACTTCCACCACTCTAAAATGTTTTATGTGTGTCTTATCATTTTAGCTAGGAAACTACTCACCTAGTTACCCTGGGTTTGAAAATGGCAGTGTTCTTTTTACGCCTTTTTGAACCCATCGTGATAGTCGGTTTTAATACACTGTTAAAAATGACCAGCTAGCACTATTAGCATCACATTGTGTTTTGTGGAAGACACCTACTTAATATATTTTCTGTCATTTATTCAAACATTCTGAACCTTTCTGCCATAAAAACATTGTCACTACAGACAATTGCTGAAAGGTTAGCACACATAAATATTACATTCTTCAACACTGAGAAGTTATTTACTGCAAATGTTTTAATTATCACCCTTGTGTCTTGGGGGGAGTAAAAAGAGCTTGCTTCTGTACAACCTTGGCACATCACTCCCTTTGGGTATGAGACGTCACACAAAATCACTGAACATTATGCATGAAAGTCTGCTCTAAATGCTCCCTCAAACATCATTTATTGAAATGCTCTGTTTCAGTTAAATCTGGGCTATGTCCTGTTTTTCCCTCTCTATGCTTGTGAGCGACCGTGACACTCACACGTTCCGCATCTTGTGCTTTACGTGAGCGAGTAGAGGTAGAAAGAAAAACGTCCAAACAAAGAATGAGGAATGTTTTTTCGTACTATTAAAAGCACTGGTTCTATTCAAAGCACTTGTTCCCGAAAGCCTCACACCATTGACGCACAGCATTCCCACATTGCTTTCTCCTCTATTTCTTCATCTCTCTCAACTGTCCAAATGTTTTCATTACTCTGGCCTCAAGAAGAGCTTCTTGGCTTGAATTTGAACTGTAACTGATTTTAACTGTCTGCCTGTCTGTGCTTTAGAACCACTTAAATATTCATCTTTATTTGTTCAGGGGGACATCAACATTCAGTTAATCTCAACATTTGTCGTTTTTCATTTCATTTGTTTATGATTCAGTTTATATATCTTTGGCTGGTTTTTACCGCTCTCTTTAAAAGTTAAACTTCTCTGCTCTTAAATGATTCTAAAGATTATTGTTTGGTTTGAAAATTGAATATGTCATCTGCACAACAAGCATTTGAAGTCAAGTAAAATAATTCACAGGGATGAAAGAGGTTCCAATTCCAAAGAGAAGGACGGGTTGCATATTACACCTTACTCCCCGAAGGCAAAGGATCACTCAATCACTTAGACATGTACTCCATTACTTACCTATTTACATACTGACAGTGTCAGAGCTGAACCCCAGTGCATTCCTAGCTGCGGGTCCCAAGCCTGGATAAATGGGGAGGGTTTGCGTCAGGAGGGGCATCTGGCGTAAAAAAAAGCCTAATCCAATCAGCTCTACACTGATGATACATTGGTAACTCCCACGAAGAGCAAGCTGAAAGAAACAAATGATGCACAGAAGCACAAGTAGCACAATTCTGCATTTTATTACCACCTGAATTGAGCATCTGATCTGTCATGTAAATATAATAATAATGAATAAAACCCATCACACTCTCCCACCAAAGAGACTATTATTGTCACCTCTCTCTTAAGCCTCCTTATTCTGAGTATTTATTTTACCCTCGTTTGACTTATTTGGTTCAAGAGGAAACACTAAAGGGAACTCGCTGCCCTTAACCCTAACCCACTCAGAAATAACAATAAACACACATCTGTTTGTGTGACCCTGAGTGGACAGTGGAGAGGAATGGCTGGTGGAGCATGAACTTCCTGTCCTGACATGAGAAAATACATACTGTAAATAAACATACATAAGCACGCTTGTAAGACCATGCACTCACAGTGATTTGAATTTAAATAACAGCAGGAAAAAAACACCAACGTACGGAGCCCCCATGTCCCTTTAGGGGCTCTGTAGCAACGTTTTATTAACATGGAATTATTAAACTGTGTGTGATGTTAGCTACGGACGTAAAAGGGTCACAATTGTATTTTTAGCAGCCAGAGTCATGGGACGGAGTCAAAATGTGTCAAAGTGGTGGACCGACCAGTCTGTTAGTCAGTCCACTTTGGCCCAGGAACTGTTTGGAATCAGTTTTGTAATAAATAACAGCTTCTCACAGGTAATAACATGTGGATACTTGGTAATCTGGCATAAAAATGTCTAATAATTGGATTGTCCTTGTTCTTTTTTCTGTTTTAGAAACATGTGGAGGACCCTAGCACTGTCACTGATAGTTGCACTGGTATTGGGCACAGAGGTGAGTGCGATTTGTGTGTGTGTGTGTGTGTGTGTGTGTGTGTGTGTGTGTGGGTGTGTGTGTGTGGATCCATAGTCCTCTCCTTTTCATTCTATATTTAGTTAATTGCTTTTGACACCCTGAGTGTGTACACATACAGTGTTACTTCTGTAATACTTCTTTATTACATTTTAGCCATGCATGTTTCTCTGATATATCCAACTGTTATATCATTTAGTATCATTTGATAAAATCCCAGTTATTACAAGCTATACTTTCTCTGGGACCTGTTGGTAGTAGTTTCTCATTGTAAAGTGACATTTGAGTCTAACAGGAAAGCTTACGTCAAGTAGAGCCATTCATCATTCTAACATCTCTAATATATATGTATTGTACTGTGTATGATTTTTTTTACCCAGGTGTCCCAGTCTGAGGATGTGGGGTCAGTGGTGGCTGTGGAAAGCGTGGAGTTTGAGGAGGAGGAGAATTACAGTGACATTTCCACCGTACTAGGAGAATCCCGACCCCAAATCTTGGCTGCTCAGTTTGAGTGCTACCTGAAGATAATCCATGACCCGCCACGTCTAGAAGAAGGTGATAAAGCTGTTGTTCTTTATTGTTTACTCACAGTCCAGCTGGAACTTACATATCCTTAATGGTATCAACATATTTTGCTTCTGGCGGATGGCAGATAAATGTTAATCACATTTTACAGACAAGTTGCAGTGCTAAAGCAGTTTTAATGAAATCACTCCCACTGCAGTTGTAATCACTTATAAAAAAGTAAGAGATTGAATTACAGGATGTCCTTCCAAAAGAAATGCTTGGATTACCCTTAATTCCACATGCTCCTGTTCTTTTAGCACTATACTGTCATACTAGGATCCGCAATTAAGATGTGAATGAGAAGGAGGAAAAAATATGACTTTCAGTCAATTATCCTCATGATAGTCTTACCTAGTTCCCAGCGTGTGCACACACTCAGAGAGATAGAGGGAGAGAGAGAGACAGAGAGAGAGAGAGGGGAAGTGAGCCTGAAAGAAAGGAAACTTGCCCTTTGTCTATTTTCCAGTGCCTGTTACTCCTGCTCAGTATTCACTGCCTTTGAAATGTTATTTTGTGCTCTGTTTCCCAACATGGCACTGTGCAACCTGGTACCACCAGGTTTCCGTCCATTGTTGACAGACTTTGTGCGGGCCAGCTGCAGTTAAATAGAGGTGTGACACACCGTTTATGTTGAATAGATAATTTATATGATTCATCCAGCCAGGAAGTTTATTAAACATTTAAAAAAGTACCTTCATGGATCTCTGTTGACATGTTTGCCACTGACAGCAGGCTCATTACATAACTGTTATAATTTATTGGTTGAGTGGTAATACATTACAATAGGCTTCAGTTTTGGAAATAAAATCCAAACTTACTTCTCGTGCCTGATTTAGTGCTCATAAAGTTCTAATTAGACAAGCTGAAAATGGCTCTAGAATATAATATTCATAGGTATGTTTTCATTAGTGTATAATCACCGAATAATAAGAATCATTGTTTTTTCGTTACCTTAGAATGAGCAGTTTTTATTTACAGAGGGAGCGGGTCCTCTTATATGAAGCCCGCCATGTTGAGCTGACATGTTTCTGCAGTAGCCCAGAACATTCAAACCAAGCACTGGCTCAAAGATAGGGCCTTTTCAAGTTTTCCTGGAGATTCACAGCCATTTACAGAATTAAGTCCCTCACTTAAAACAAGGAGTGGAAGAAGGTTTACACGCTGCTCTTTTTCCTCTCTTTATTTCCAGCCCTCTACCTGTTTGGGATTTCGGGTGACTTTATATCTAAATAGTGCACTTGAAGCAAGCAGCATTACATTTAAGTTTCATTTTAAAAAGCCAAGGCATGTGTTTTTGAGCTACACACACATCTCTAATGTCTAGTATCTGCAAGCTCTGCAGGTTCACTGTCATGTCCGTACTGCCCTCTGTAGGTTCTTACTGCAACCGTACGTGGGATGGCTGGCTGTGCTGGGGGGATTCATCTCCAGGGACTGTCATGCAGATGTGTCCTGAATACTTTGCTGACTTTGACCCTGCTGGTGAGGCAGCACACACACACACACACACACACACACACACACACACACACACACACACACACACACACACATACATATATGTATGTACACATATGCAGGCACAGCAGTTTATTTTGTGTATCTTGTATTTTCTTTTTGTTATTCCTAATTTCTCACTTAATTCAAACTGTAAGAAATATAACGTTTTCAACAGAGAAGGTTACCAAAGTGTGTAATCCTGGTGGCCAGTGGTTCCACCACCCAGAGAGCAACAGGGTCTGGACTAACTACACCCAGTGCCAGGCCCACACCAAGGACAAACTCAAGGTAAAACCATTGACAGTATATATATATATGTAAAGGAAAAACACAATGCAGTGAAACTGTGTGTGTGTGTGAGAGAGGATTTCAAAGGTTTCTCCATGTTTGGAGCACTTAAAAACACATTTAGTTTGGCTCATTTGACCAAATTAGAGTAGTTTCATTTGGTGGGATAAAAAAACCACAAAAACCAAGACTCTCTCCTCTTTCAAGTGGACTGGTGCAAAGTAACCACAAGACTTTTAAGTAATGCCTCCAAGTGTAGTTAAGTGCAGCCTCAGTTGCTTAATGTTCCTAGACTTTACAGTGTTGGCTGACTTGACCTAAAGCTTATAGCATTAACTGTGAAAGGACAAAATGCAACATGCAACCGTTGCACCTTTTTTGGCATGATGCCGGAAATGTAATCGGAGCAGGCTACAGGAAACAACACCAGAAGGCTTTCTGACAGATGTTGATATCTGATAGTCAAAAGTTACAAGTCCTTGGACAGCTGAGCATAACAACACGAACTGATTCACTGACTCATGTTGTGGGAACTGCTGTAAACACTGTAAACTACACTACTGCCCTGAGACTGTAAACTACAGCTAACAAGCTGCCTCCACCATGCTTAGCTCAAGTTACAGCAAGTGGAATCAGATTTCTTTAAAATCTCCAAACCATCAAAATCTCTATCCTGCGACTTTAAATCACACACCCTGATTGGCCCGTAGCTGGGTGGTGTCGGTGTGTCTGCATGAATCAGGGTGTAATACATACCATCCGCACTATGTTACACTAATTAATGTCCAATGTTCAAAAAGCTAAGATTGCTTTTTTTTGTTGTATAAACTTACAGTGAGCATCACAGGAAAACTCATCTCAATTTCCTCCCCCCACTTTACATCTTTGGAAGTCAAACTCGACATCTAACTCGCAGAATCTTGTCTGTGTGGAGTTCTGATTTAAGTGTAAATGTATTGTGAAAACCTTTTTAATGTTAAATAATTAAATATATGTCTAATAAATCAACTTGATCCACCTAGTGTCTGCATTTAGGATTTGTGCCACTTGGACAATCTTCCATGAATCTCATTTAACTGCTGTGACAGCAGTATGATTATTTCAGTCAGTGAATCTAAATTTATAACCATTCAGGAAACACTTTCTTTTCTGAATTTTCCCAAAAGGCTCATATTCTTTACAGATGTTTCCGTTGCTTTCTTTCGTGCTGCAAAGAGGCGATGCTTGCATGCTTCTGATAACATACTGTAAAGGTGAAAACTATGCAAACACTCTATATGCTTTCACCTGGCCTTAAAATAAAACCATCCTTAATATGTGGTGAATTTATTTATATTTATCATGAATAAACCATCTTTTGTCCCTTGCAGATTGCCATCAGTCTCTACTACCTGGCCATGGTGGGTCACGGTCTGTCCATTGTGTCCCTGATCATCTGTCTGATCATCTTCTCCTACTTCAAGTGAGTCCCAAGGTTTCTAATGTCTGATCTGACTCACTTTATACACTTAAACTTACTTTTCCGTCCTATTTCAGTGTCAGTGTGTGTATGCTAGCTCAGAAACTGGTATAGGCTGCTTGTATGTAGACCAATATATGGAAACAACATTGATATTTATAACATAAGCACACAACATTTCTATTATGGAATGAACAGAGAAAATAGGCTTTAATATTACTAATGTTGTTTATGTAAATTCCCTTCCCTATCCATGTTATGTAGCTGAAATAACATCTTTTAAGCTAGCAGGAGTGAAAACAGACATCCTGAAAATGTTTTATGTTATGGTTTCATTATGAAGATAGTTAGTTCTTAAATTATGTGCAGATTTTTAGGCATTTTATTATCTCAAATGGCTTGAAGAGTAGTTTATATAGCTGCCATAAATGGAGAAAAAAAATCTCCCCGGGCCCCCCAAGTTTTGGGCTAAGCCCAACGTCTGGCCCCGCCCTTAATATTGAATAACACTATGATTCTCTACAACTGAGCAATACTGTACTGTGCTGCTTATCAGTTTTATTGTGACAAAATGCAAATGTTTCAAAGGCTTTTCCATCTAATCAATCTAAAGAATGTAATTGTTGAGGAAAAGTACAATCACATTCAATATCTCACTCAGCTATGGCAATGGCAGTCCTAAACTGTTTGTATAAGCCTTTATAAAAAGAGACTTTTCCTAACATACCTTCCCTTCCCTCTGTCTGTTTCTCTCTTTCAGGAGTCTGAGCTGCCAGAGAATCTCCCTCCACAAGAATATGTTTCTCTCCTTCATCTTGAACTCCATTATTACTATAATATGGCTCTCGCTCACTGCGGGCAATAACCAAGCCATAAATGCCACCAACCCAGTGAGCCGCTGAATTTATCTTTCATCTATATTTCATCTTATCACACTAATACATTTAATAATTCAATTCCCCCATGTTAAATACATCCTATATTTAACTTGTTGTGCTCATTAGGTGTATAATCCACAGCTTAAAGCACTACTCAATCTGTGGGTGGCTCTCTGTTTTTTATTCTGGGTTTAAATCACATTGGAAGTGAAGTCTTACATTCCCTGTCCATCAGGTGATCTGTAAGGTCCTGGCTGTGCTGAATCAGTATACGTCTACTTCCAACTACTTCTGGATGCTGTGTGAAGGCATCTACCTCCACACGCTCATCATAGTGGCCGTCTTTGTCGGGGAACAGCAGCTCTTCTGGTACTATGTCCTGGGATGGGGTGAGTCAAGAGGATCTGCTATTTCACTTTCATTTCCAAACTATTTCCTTTTTGTTGTTTCAGTGTAAGCTGCTCCCATCTTGTGGTTGTGTAAAAATCAAAAAACATGTATTCCAAAACATGTTTCAAATTAAAGTGCCGAAACATAAATGTACTTAGAAGGCCACCTGAATGTATGAAAGCATCTGCAATTTTTCACTATATTTTAGCCTTGAATGCTTTTATTGCACTGAGAACATACAATTTCACACATAATTCAATACGAAAATGTAACCTTGAAGCCTAGATGTACCTGGGCTTAGATGAGTGGGCTTTTTATTTCAGCACTCATGCAGGCATCCAGCTCTTGTGTATCAGTAATGGATTCTTTTATGTCTCTGCAAGGCTCACTTTTTATATATATATATATATATATATATATATATACCTGTACAAAATAACCTGCCTGTAATGAGCATGGCGCATGTCCTATACGTTACTTAAAGGTCAAGTGTGTAACATGTAGGAGGATTGGCAGAAATGGAATATAGGGGAGCAGGTCCAATTCTAGTGACTCCACCATGTTGAACCATATTTGTACAGTAGCCCAGAAGGGTTAAACTGAACACTGTCTATTCATAGGGCCTTAATGCGTTTTTTGCTTGTTTCGTGGCCACTGTAGTTTCTCCCAACCTATTCACTTGGAACAGGAGGGTGAAGTGAAGGGATTGCAATCTGCAACTACGCCACTAGATGTCACTTTCTTGCCGTTCATTTCCATTCTTTATGCTAAGCTATGTTAACTGTCTCCTGATCTTCCTATTAAACAAACAGATATGCCTATCAATGTTCTCATCTAACTCTCAGCAAGAAAGGGAATGTGCATATTTCCCCAAATGTCAATCTATTCCTTTAAAGTTAGTTAAAAAATACTGTGTGACTGTTTATTTAAAACACATGTATCATCTATTCTGTTAATATTCTGTTTTACTTTTCACATGTTTACACATTGTGATGCAACAGCAGAAGCCTCTGTAGACATTCAGGATGTCAGTCTGATATTTCTGTCTGTGTTTCTCTCTGTCCAAAGGTTTTCCCATCGTTCCTGCCATCACGTATGCTGTGGCTCGTGGGCTCTTCTTTAACGACAAGTAAGATGTAGTATTTTTACTGTTCTTCTGACTGTCACAACTGTAAAGCCCGAGTCCAGATCAAGACCAGGAATGTTACAGCATGTAATGCATTCCATGCAGTAACCCACTGTAACATAACAACAGGCTCCCTCTCTCTCCTTCCTGTGACCTTCTGTTTACTCACTGTCAGGCTGAGAGGAATTGAAATATATTGATTTGCCTCATTGAGAAGCATTTGAGTGAGCCCTTTGTTTTCTGAGTGTAGTGCTAACAATGAATTCAGGCTTTCATGAAGCCCTCTGGCTTTTTTTTATGTCACTGTGCATGTGAAAGCTCACCGGGAAGGTGTTCAGAGCTTAACTTTTTCTCGCTCTCTGTTTGTTTCAGGTGTTGGATCAGCTCAAACACACACCTGCTCTATATCACTCATGGGCCAATTCAAGCTGCACTGCTTGTGAGTAATTAATACAAGTATATTATGTAAGGTTTTACCATAAGAATTACCAGGAAATGATCAGTCACAGATTTTATCTTGTCAGTCCCTCAAGGAAGTTGCAATGTTGAGATTGCAACAATTAAAGCAATCCATGTGAATTCTGTGACCTTGCAATTTTGTCCAGTCACTGCAACTTTTCTGCAAATTTGACCCAATCTCTGCTTGTTCCTTCAAAATGTACCTTGAAAACAAACTGCCTTTCAAATAGTTAGTGACAACAAAGGGCAGACTGGTAGAATTTGTTTACCTGAAACTCGTCATGCAAATGAACACTGTGGTTTAGATGTAAATACAAAATTAATTCAAACACACTGCTGTCAGTTTCTAATTTACAACCTTTATTGGCAGGACTGTTCATCAGAAACAAAATGACCAAACAGTACTGATATTAATATGCCACTGAGATGATAATATTTCATTTGATTTAGTAACTTGGTAATGGTAGAACATAGGGCCAACATACTGTACATCATTGTTCAGGTTTTATTACCAAGTCATTTTACACAGAAACTCTTAAAAATGATATTTAAATGCCATGGAAATCAGGAATCAGGAAAAGAGGTTATAGGAGACTCACTGCCATGAGCTTGGTACTTAAAGATGTGATGATAGTGCCACCACCAGGCCAGTCATTGTATTTCTTTAGATAGTATGCATACGTGCCTTCTCTTCAAGTTTAGTCAAGTTAACTTCTGTATATCAGTAACATTTAAACATTTCTATCCTTCTCTCTTTCTCTCTTCCACTTTCATTTCATTCACTCATCCCTCCGTCCATCCACCCACCATCAATCTATCAAAGGTTAACTTTTTCTTTCTCCTGAACATCGTCCGCGTCCTAATTACCAAGCTGAAAGACACCCACTGTGCTGAGTCCACAGCCTACATGAAGGCGGTGAGAGCAACTCTCATCCTCATCCCCCTGCTGGGAGTCCAGTACATCCTTTTCCCCTCGAGGCCAGAGGGACACATCAGCCGGGCCATCTACGATTTCTTTGTAAATGTCGTAAGCCACTTCCAGGTACAACCAGCACACAAAGGCTGATGCTTCTGCTCAACAGAGACTCATTCAAATCGTGGATGTATGAAACAAACTCTATGGTGATGTTTACCACATGAAAGATTTGACATTTTCTGTTCCAAGCACAGGTACTGTCTGGCATGAATGCTTTTAATGCCATTAAATGCCATTAAGCAGCAATGTCGAACTAAAGAGCACTTTCAACAATTTCCATTACACTGCAAAACATGAGAGAGCCATTCTGGGCTCTTGAGTTTGAATAAACAAGTGCTGTTTGGCCGCTTTTGGAAATTTGACTGTCAGCTGCTCCTTGTATTGATATTTGTAAAATTGGTTTCTTGTGGTGGCCATAAATCCAAAATTCACAGCAAGAAACAATGCATCAATTGGTCTATTTACATTCATTATTTACAGGATAGTCACCTACATCTGTTAACTTATTAATATTTAATCTGTCCTTTTACTTTGCAGGGACTCCTAGTGGCAGTTATATTCTGTTTCTGCAATGCTGAGGTACGTTAAAATTATAATATTAGACATAATAGAGACTAAAACCGCTAATAGATACTTAAGGTAGACTCAAATAATGTAAACTGTTGTACCATATACATGATAGATAGATTTATTTAAAGCTCCTACGAACTTCCATTTTGTTGAGCGGGGCGGCCCCTGTGGACAAAAGCAGTAGTGTTTCCACTACCTCATTTCATTGATTTCAAGGGGAATGCAACCGGATACGTCCCGGTGGCAGGCATAGAAGTAGCCAACCTTCTCACTCATGGTCTTGTTTGTTTAAACTGAGACTGTTTCCTAAGCACTTAAACAGTGCTTGTAGTAAGTTTTAATTCTCTCATGACTATCATTGTTGTCGTCCAGGCCCAGACAGCGCTGCAGAGGAAGTGGGCTCAGTGGAAGTCTGCCTGGGGCAAAACCGGATGGGGAGAAACACCTATTACCAACAACCACTACCGCAATTCCTCCATTACCGAAACCAGCCGCGCCACCATCAACTTGGAGCAGCCCACTGCTGTGCCTTCAGAAAACACATTCGTGTTCCAGCAGAAAGCCAACGGGCAGCAGAAGAACAGCAAAACATGCAGCAACGGGGAGGTGGACATGATCAACAAGTTGGAGACCACTGACATCTGAGTGGAGGTGATAGTTGTGGTGCCAAATACACACACACACACACACACACACACACACACACACACACACTTATATGTAGACAGAAGACTAAAAAAATCTGAAAAGCACTTAAAGAGCATGTGATGTTCATACACAGACATTTTTTGGACTCATATAAACTGATGAGAAATAATCATTATATCATGGTGTCATCCTGTAATCTTAGTGTAGTCATGGTTTTGTGTACATGTGTTCTGTTGCTGGGATGAAGTCCACTTATGTATTTCAGTATTTTTTGTAGTTTTTATAATGTATTTCCTGTTAAAGTTTAGAAAGATGCCAATCCCTGAACCTGCCATTTTGATATCACAAATGTAAAGCTGTGTGTTTGTGTAATCTGCTGCCTTATGAAGCCTCTGAATGCTTTACCCCACACACCACTGTGACCAATGAATGTCAAAGCCCACTGATGTGATCTATACGTTCTTTTACATGCTTTTATCTAAGACGGATAATATAATCATCAATGGTCTGCAGAAAGGCGGCAAGGAAATAAAAAACGTTCATGTTAACAGGATGAAACAACATAATCACGGTTGCGATTTCCTAATGACATAAATCGGACTCAGAGGAAGTGTACAGTGGCCAGAGGGCTTCAACTACTTCACTGTGTAGAGCCTTTTGGACTCAAAGCCCTAAAAAAGGCAAAACACAGTTACTACATATTTGGTCAAAACTGTTTTTACATGCCTTTTACCAAATGAAAACCTGAGCTTAAACCCAAACTGTAGTAACCACAGTGTGGTTGTGTGTGCTCCACCATGGCACATATTGCACTCTGTCACACAAAGACAGCACATTAGCTAAAGTAAAAAAAGGTAGCTAAGGTAAGGCTAGCTAGTGAAATAGCCTCAGCTAGCTAAACCTACATTTATTTACTGATTTTTCTCGGCTGTTTTGTGTAACTGAAAAATATAGATGATATAGATATTGATGACATCTGGTTACTTCACTTTGTTATTCCGTGTAACTCAATGAGACAGTAGTAAAATCCAGTCAAGATGGAGAAAAAAACGTTAAGCCAGCTAAAGTCCTGCTAACGGTCATTTCAGCTTTTGAATTCTATGGTTTGGTGAGGTTCAGTTACCTTTAAAGGACATGTTTCAATGTTTTAAATTGTAAATGAATACAAATATTATTAGTAGGTGGACAGACAGGGTTATGGTTAGCCGTTAGCCGTGGGTGGAGCTGAGTGAAGCATGGTAACTGTAACCACCCGCCTGTCACTATTCCCTTAATTATGCATAACTTTAAGCCTTAATATATTTTAAACCAATGAGTCACCCACCATACAGTTGACACGAGAAAGGAATTTAGCCATAGAGACCGAAACCGTTTTTTTGTACCGGGCTGTAAACATGTTTATTTCTGCTGTAAAGTTGGACATTTTAATATTGGGGCTTATGGAGTGTGACTCACTTCTGTAGCCAGCCTCAAGTGGCCGCTCAAGGCACTGCAGTTTTTGCCGTGTTGGCTTAACTTGCTAGCCACGGAGGTTGCTGCTCGCTTAAAATGAGTCCGTTTTACTGTTTGCCAGCCGTTGCAGCTTTAAACCTTTTTGTCAACTTCACTGTTTCTGAAGTATTGGCCTTTGTAGGACATTATGGTATAGCTAAAATTAGTTTAAATGCTTTATCCCCACATTATTGTATTATTGTATTTTGTTAAAGTTGATGGTCGCAATGTATGCTTACACAAATATTGCCAATATTTATTTACTTTTATGGCAAATAATCAGAGCTCATTTGAATGTGGAATGTACTCTGACTTTAATGATTCATACACACAGCTCATGTAGTTCAGTAGGAGATAAAACTGTGGCAATCCATTTCTCCATAGCATAACATCCTGGCACGACAGCTAAACATGTATGTAAAGTAGTGTGCAGCGAATTTTAAGCCTCATCTGATTTGATCTGATTTACTTCCTGGAACTATATTATGTGCTAAACATTACCGGCTCCACCTCTTCCCACTCTCTCCTCTGGTGCATAGATAATGAAGATGTGGAGTGCTGCAATAATTTCACTCATACTGAATCTCAGTCATTTGGGCCAATAAACAGCACACATACAATAGATTTAAAAGCACTGTAGTGTGTGAAATCATGTATGTAAGGAGTGTGAGGAGCTGTGTGTACTCCCTCTGACTTTGTTGCAATTGTTTGTACAATTGGTGGGAAAAATGTTCCTTTATCTAATTTACTACAATCTTCACTTTCTATCATGACATACATTTTATTGTAATACGGTGGGAAATCTGATGAAAACAAAGACAAGACAGAGCTACACATTAAGAATTCCATTTTAAAATGTGTCTGTGTCGGATATAGCTGTGGCAGATTAGTTTATAAATTAGGAATTAATGTTTTTTTCCATCTGCTATTAACTCCCTCTTCAATCAGCATGGGAAAGAGACAATTTCATGTCTTTATTACAGTATTATTATAGTATACTATATATATATATAGTATACAATAATAGTATATATATAGTATATAGTATGTATCCTATTGCTTTGTAATATTAGTCTGTTGTTTTTGTTGTGGCTGTTAAAATAGGCTGTTTCCCTGTTTCTAATGGTTTGTATGGTTGTTACAATGTCCTTTTTTTTTTCAAATGCATGAATACAATTTACTGCCACTTCACGGAGATATAATTTAATAGTTTTTCCATTGCACATGTACCGTGCTGTGTGTACACTGGCAGGCTACAGCAGCAGCACCTTTTCAGTTTCCACTGGAATACTGAGCGAGTCTTATGTTTGAAAGTGAGCTCAAATGTGGTGTTCTTCCAGGATGCACCCACACACAACGTACTGGTAACACAAATGTTCCAGTGTGGATACAGCAGGGTACACTGATGCACGGGGAATAAGACACTATTGTGGTAAGAAAACAGCTGAGTATGAGAAGGCTTTGTTAAAGAGCGGTGGTTCTCAACTCATTCTGCACAGGGATCCCACTCTGTATACTTTTGCCAATGCTGCCCAGTAGAGAAACAGCTGTCATGGACATATTTGTAAAGAAATTTGAGAAACATTCCAATAAAACGTAAAAAGAAATGTTCAATTCAAGCACATTATTGTATATATATATTTTTAACACTGCCATTTATTTGTGGAAATAAAGTTGTTTAAACATAAACCTGTAGTATTCAGTGAAATTTCTGAGTGAAATTATTTAATCCCAGTATTATTGTCCAAGGATGATAAATGTCTTCCAATACTGTACTGCACTATTGAAGAATTTCCACTGCTGCTTTATATAATTTATACTCCACTCTTACAGGGAGAAAAGATTGTGCTTTTCGCTAGTTACTTTGCAGATTACATTTTCCAACAAAATATACAAACAACTCATTAAATATGATGGCTTGTTATAGATCAAACAACCTAACGGTGTATTAAGTAGTTAAAATGAGCTCCACCTTGATTTTGTGTTGTGATATTGCTCAAAGTAAGTAAAGGATCTGAGCACTGTAGGATGGCTGTTTCGGATATTTGGGCACCATAGGGGAATTCCCTCTTCAACCAGAGTTCATATGAACAACATGAGAGGAAAATGGTTTGGTAAGGTGGCGGTGGCGGTGTAACATTGCTTGACTCTCTGCAGTCTTGCTGTGTAGTTGGTGCTAGTCACAGCTTGGACTGCTGTTGAAACACTGCTGCTGTTTATCAGCTTCTGGTTTACACGCAACACTATGCAATATATTGGCAACCGGCAAGTTGTTTCACATTGAAGAAAAGGATGAGGTCCCACCGAGATTTGAACTCGGATCGCTGGATTCAAAGTCCAGAGTGCTAACCATTACACCATGGGACCGGATGGTACCGCCTTGATGCCTCGTCACTTTATGAAGTCTTGACCTCTACATAGACACATAACTTGTACACCTGGTAATACTCTTTAATGGAGCTGGAGCACAACGACACAGCTGTAAATTTGACATTGAAATTAGCTAAATGACACTGGATAAATCGGGGTTAGTTTAGCTAACGTGTGTCGTTAGCCCGGGTGCCGCTTGGTGGATTCTCCTCAGTGATACCGAAGCTTAAATCTTCTAAAAAAAACTATTGTTATGGTCATACCTTATATATACTGTCAATGGGTTATACGTCTTAATGTATGCGTAAGCGCCGCAAAATATAGCTAGATAGCATGACAGCACGATGAGATGTTTAACTCCCTCTTAATTTATATTTCGGTAGTAAACGCCGGGGACGTTAGACTGGAGTGGTCTCTACTCACATTTATTTCACAATTGAATTTCCCCTCCCCCAGGCCTTTCAACCTGCTTTCTGTCTCCCCCTGTAATTCCACAAAGTATACTTACTCATTTGGGATTAAGTTGTCACGATACTACCATCCATTTATGGGTTGTAAAGGTTGGGATCTATCTTGATACTTCTGTATCTTTGGTTACAGCCAGAGGCCAGCATACAGTTTAGCATTTAAAAAGAGCAGGCGAGGACGTTGCTTTTAATAATATTCTAACAATTCCTATAACACTATGTCGTAATAATAATGAGATGCAAATGCACTAAAGATGATTGTTTTGTGTAAAATGTTATGGTGGTGGTTATGTGGTTAGTTGTAGTAACTAAAACTGCCATGTGGGGGCAGCAGAGTATTTATCTATCTAGCTATCTGTCTGTGCCAGCTATATGTTCATTATTTGAATAAAACTGTACTCCGTTTGGGTTGTATGGCTGGGATGGAAGATAGGCTACATCTTTACTTAACATGTGTCTCTACACTGAGAAATGCTGGTTACATTATGCTTCACATCTCCAACGTGCTTTGATCTTAGTTATACCACTTTCTTTTTGCTTTATGGGGATGATTTAAATTTCATCTAATCTAATGTAAAATCTCATCTCATCTAGAATTCAGATTACCACGCTCACTGAACTTCTGCATTACAGTCAGTCTCTCTCTCTCTCTCTCTCTCTCTCTCTCCCTCTCTCTTTGTGCAGCTGTAAACCCCACCCATATACATCCACCCATAGATCAACAGAGAGGTGCTGTGAGGATACTTTAACCTGATGTCCCAAAGCTTAGTCTATACTAACAGCTTAATGCACACACGCTCCCTGTCATCACAATCCCTAACACGTGAGCGGCCTACTCCTGTTTGACCCGCTGTAGTCTTTAGCCCCATTAAAGACCAGTATACACACACACACACACACACACACACACACATAGAAACAGAGACAGAGACAGAGATGGTTAGACAGATACACACACATACACACATTTGACAAGCTAAGAAGGACTGTTGGTAAATCAATGTGGTGCTGGACTTTGGATGCAGGAATATGACTGAAATCAATAAGATGTAAGGCTGTCTGATAACACAGAGTGTCATTGGTTTAACCTGTACCCCAAATACTGGAAGTAGGTCAACCACACAGTAAGAAATGAATATTGTATGACTATTTGCTTTCACATTTGCTGTGCGAGTTATAATTTCACACAATGATCACAAACAATCAATCTGGTATAATAACATGTCAGGAGCGAATCATTTTAGCTGTGATGAAAAATAAAATAATTCTGCAGTATATTGTTAAGTGTCATGTGGTCCAGATAGACTAAAAGCCAGGAAGGCCACAGGGAGTTCTTCTTCTCACTTATATAATCAAATTCCTGTTGCTCTGTTTCCTCTACAGATGGTATGAAGCATGTACGAGAGAAAAATTGTGAGCACAAGTATGAATTTAGCATATAGATACACATAATATACATACTGTGCAAGCATAATCACACAAACGCACACACAGGAGAGCATGGGTCTCTGTTTTATCCTCCCCCAAGTAATCCTAGCCTGTCTGCTAAATCCTGTTTTGGAGGTAATCTCAACTTTTGCCTAATTGGAGTTGGTCAACAACCGGACCACAGAAAGATAAGATGGATTGTGTGGTTATAACAGTGCCTGGGGAGTAGTGAACGACATGTAATTAGTGGAATTAGCTTGCAGTATCTTGCTGGCAGCTCAACTAAATTCATATTTGCATCGTGATTCAAGTTGTTAAATTACTTTTCTCTACCATTTTTCTATGTAGTTAACTACTGAAACTACGAACAAGTTTGGGCCATAAAAGTAAAGGAGTGATTTATAATTTGCTTTTCTAAGCTGGATGGTCAACTCACCTGTAAAAAAAATGTCTGGCTGTAGTTTTTAATGTGAATCTGCTATAGTAGTAGTAATCCTGCTTAGTGCAATACTCCCACTGGTACAGTGCGTCCAGAAAGTATTCACAGCACCTCACTTTTTACACATTTTGTTATGTTACAGCCTGTTTCCGAAATGGATTCATTTTTTTACCCCCTTTTAAATTCAACACACAATACCCCATAATGACAACGTGAAAAATGTATTAAAAATAAAAAAACAAGCCTTTTCCGTGACATTCAAAATTGAGCTCAGGAGCATCCTGTTTCCAATGATCATTCTCCAGATTTTTCTACAACTTGATTGGGGTCCACCTTAGGTAAATTCAGTTGATTGGACAGGATTTGGAAAGGCACACACCTGTCTATATAAGGTCCCACAGTTGACAGTGCAGTTCAGAGCACAAACCAAGCCATGAAGTCCAAGGAATTGTCTGTAGACCTCCCAGACAGGATTGTATCGAGGCACAGATCTGGGGAAGGGTACAGAAAAATCTGAAGGTCCCAATGAGCACAGTGGCCTCCATCATCCGTAAATGGAAAAAGTTTGGAACCACCCGGACTCTTCCTAGAGCTGACCAAGAACCTGATGGTCATTCTGACAGAGCTCCAGTGTTGCTCTCTGGAGAGAGGAGAGCCTTCCAGAAGGACAACCATCCGTACAGCACTACACCAATCAGGCCTGTATGGTACAGTGGCCAGACAGAAGCCCCTCCTCAGTAAAAGGAACATGACAGCCCACCTGGAGTTTGCCAAAAGGCACCTCAAGGACTCTCAGACCATTAGAAACAAAATTCTCTGGTCTGATGGAACTGATTGAACTCTTTGGCCTGAATGCCAAGCGTCATGTCTGGAGGAAACCAGGCACCACTCATCACCTGGCCAATACCATCCCTACAGTGAAGCGTGGTGGTAGCAGCATCATGCTGTGGGGATGTTTTTCAGTGGCAGGAACTGGGAGACTAGTCAGGTAGTCAGGATCGAGGGAAAGATAAACGCAGCAATGTAAAGAGACATCTTTGATGAAAACCTGCTCCAGTGGGCTCTGGACCTCACACTGGGGCAACGGTTCATTTTCCAACAGGACAACGGCCCTAAGCATACAGCCAAGATAACAAAGGAGTGGCTCCAGGACAATTCTGTGAATGTCCTTGAGTGGCACAACCCGAGCCCAGACTTGAACCCGATTGAACATCTCTGGAGAGATCTGAAAATGTCTGTGCACCGACGCTCACCGTCCAACCTGATGCAGCTTGAGAGGTCCTGCAAAGAAGACTGGGAGAAACTGCCCAAAAATAGGTGTGCCAAGCTTGTAGCATCGTACTCAAAAAGACTTGAGGCTGTAATTTCGGCCAAAGGTGCTTCAACAAAGTATTGAGCAAAGGCTGTGAATACTTATGTACATGTGATTTTTTTGTTTTTAATTTTTAATACATTTGCTAAAATTTAAAAGAAAGTTTTTTCACGTTGTCATTATGGGGTATTGTGTGTTGAATTTTGAGGGGGAAAAAAATGTAATCCATTTCAGAAACAGGGTGTAACATAACAAAATGTGTAAAAAGTGAAGTGCTGTGAATACTTTCCAGACGCATTGTACCTGACTGATGGACACTGTATACAAAACCAAAGCTCACATTCATTGCACTTTCCAATAAATAGCGGGGTATTTTTATTTATGTTTATTTTTATGTATGACTCGACTGAGTTTCATTTTTTGCTGCCGTGTGCCTCTCTTTATATTTTGTTATAATTGTGTATCGCATGCATTTTCAATTTCATCATTTATTTTAACAAAGTAACTTGAACTGTTCTTCTAAGTGGTTTTAGTTAACCAAATTAGATTTCTCCCTAAGGTAGCTTTACTGTAGTTCAACATCTTCCAGTGTGAATTAATTAGCTGGTAAAGCTATGCTTTTAAAGTAGCTTCCCCACCAGTGAGTACCGGCCACATACTGTTGATATACTGAGCATATGGATACAAAATGAAGACAAAAATTTACCCCTTATTCCACATAACATTCAGTGAGTCCATCTGGTTCTCTGTTCACATTTCTCTTCATTTTTAATGCACTTTATACACAGCAAAAATTAAAATAAATAAAAAATAAAAAATAATAAAAGAGCCTTGTGTCTAGGACAAGAGTCTTTTTTTTTTTTTTGTCTAAAAAGAAAATGAATCTTGTTAAGCCTGTTTTGCATGAAAAGTAATCTTGGCATTTTTAAAGAAGCAGAATTAGCTTATACCATTAGCAGATTGTTATTTTCTTTTTATGCTCATTACAATAAAATTTGATTCCATCCAAGAATATTCGTCTTGTTTCTAGCACTTGTTCTTGCACTGTAGTTGGTGTTGGTGGTTTGTGTTGGTGTATGAAGCATTTAGTAGCCTAGCATTTATTTTTGTTTTTTTCATGCATCATGTTGTATTGTAGATGTTCACAATGTATTTAGTAGTGAGTCATATATCTATACTGCATCTGCTTCTGCTGCTGTGACACTTCAGTTTCCCTGCATGAGATCAATAAAGTTTATCTTATCTTATCCCCTGCTTGATCAGCTGGTACTGCATTTCTATATCGGTTCTGGGTCACTGCAACAAAGGGTTTCTAGAAGCTGACCTGGGAGCAGTCCAAACAAACCGCTGGTCTGTGGGTCACTGGGGCTCAGCACATTTCCCTTTGATCCAGTTTTAGATTCTGTTGACTTTTAAATCAGTTAATGCAGCAAATATAAGATTCTCTCACCCTGAGGAGACACATTATCTTTTGACATCTATATTTATATGTAGTATAGATAATGCATTTATGCAATATTACATGTACATGTACATAACACCAGAACATATTCAAAAAGGAAAAGAAGTATATAATGGAGTTTGGAAAATAACAGCAGCATGTTAATTACAATAATAACAGATATGGAGGTAAGGTACACACTTGAGTAAAGTAAATTTTGATATCAATACAAACTAAAATTGCAACCCAAAGATGTATAAGAACTTTTATTTCCTTGGTTTAACAAATCCCAAGTGGAGTCTAGCGTGTCAGCATGTTAGCAATATGTATGACAGCTAGAGCATGAAATTCAGTACAAGAAAGCCATCAAGTGCATGCTTGAATAAGAAATGCCGGTCATTTAAAAAACCCTTTTAATCATAGACTGGAACATCAAGATAATGGCACCATCCTGACCGCTATTACTTGAGACAGTTACAGTGAAAGGTAAGATAGAGAAAGGCAACAAAAGAAATGTGATTTCAGCAATTATACATGATAAGATGTGACAGCCATAAACGGTTTTAAAGGCAATGAATCACTTCATGACTGTCTCTTCATGACACGTTTGGATTCCTGAAGTTCAGTTGGCCTTTCAAATCAATATGTAAGGCCACTTTTTCAGCTTCAGCTCAGTTGTATAAATTGTAGCTGATTGATACTAGTGTTAGAATAAAGTTAATGCTAAAAACTTGTTTCATTTTCTTTTTTATTCAATCTTGTGAAGATAAGATAAGATAAGATAGAGCAACCAAGTTAACAGTAATGGTTACAAAAGTAAGCATGTAGGTGAATATCCAAAAATATACACTATATCAAACAAATGTACACAGGTCAACAGCAGTGAGTAATAAACATCAGCCAGTAGAAATAAGTCTTTTTAAGAAAGAATCCTGCAAAGCTGAAACTTCCTCCCAGTTAACAAGATCAACAGCTTTACCTTCCATTTAACTTCACAGGCTATAACCGGCAGAAGAATCTCACTGTGGTTTGCCTGGTTTGCTTTCAACAGGATGAGATTGACATGTGGCGGTTCCTGACTTAACCGCTGAGAATGTTTGTTATTGGTAGAAACATTTATTTTGGAGATGTACTGGACACAGAGTGAATCGGAAACTTTAGCTTTAGCTTAAGCTTGTGTTATTTACCCCTCCGGTCTTTTCTTAACTTACAGTGTTCCCAAAGTTTTGCTTCAATATGAACCAGTGAATGAAGCTTTTTAGAAAATGTGTGTTTACTGCCAGATATTAGTGTCAGGGGCGTCCACACACTATGTGAGGGCCGGGGGGGAGGTTTAGATACATACTGTCACAATGGGCCTTCATACACATTTTGTCTGCCATCTGTCAAAGTAAATAGAAACATTTAGGTGAAGAAAATAGAAGTGCATACTAAAAACAAAAATAATAGTAAAAGTGTAGCTCAAAATAGGATTGATTGGAACTAAATACAAATGTTAGCATGCTAACATGCTAAAGATTATAAACATGGTGAACATTACCTGCTAAATCAGCATGTTAGCATTGTAATTGGGACCCAGCTTAGTTAGCATTTAGCTCAAAACACCACTCACAGCCTTCACACCCCAACTTGAACCTAGTGCTTATTATGGGCTGGTGCTAGTGCCGGTGCAGAGCTGGTTCCACTTGGGAACCTTCAAAGAACCAGTCTGAAATAACATCAACATAACACTGTTGTTACAAGGGAACATTGATGAGAGAAATGAGTAGCTGTGCTTTCTTGAATAATGTTCGCTGACCAACAGCTAGCTAGCTAGTCAGCTAGCTTAATGTTACATTAATAACATCTATGTGCTAAACAGCTAACATAAATACACAGCTGGCTATAAGGCGCTCCCAGCCCAGCGCTTCTTGGTCTTAGACAGCTAAAGTGTTGGTAACACGTTTTCCTGGTTGTCGAAACGCGAAGAACCGGTTCAAGATTAGGCACCGGCTCTGAACCAGCCCTCAAACTGCCACAGTGGGAAGAGAGGCGACAGTGTTACCGTGGCTGTAGGCTGAGGACTTTTTTCAAAATTCCATTTTGGTGTCATTGGCATATTTTCATCAAAGAAATCACCAAAATATGGACAGTTTGTGAGCAACAACCAAAAGCAAGTCAAGAAATCCAGTCTGTTAACCTAGTGTGATCTTCAAAAGGCCAACGATACCACACTACAGAACACCACAAGGGGTTCTGCTTTGAGGCAGCAAGTCTTAAGAGTCATTTCCCAGCCCTATGGTGAACCCCTGTTGTTAACATCACCTCAATATATCATGCATGTTATTGGTGTCACCTCCTGCTGTGTTTCTTGGCTGTACATAGTGGCCTGGCTGTAACCGTGACCTCACATGCTCTGATTGGATCCTGTAACCTGACTTCAACCTGGCAGGATATGTAACGCACACAGTCTCAGATTAGCAGCTTTGGACCCCTGTCCCCCTTCTCAGCCTCACTCTTTAATCTCTCTTGATCTCATTTTGACACCTCTCCTTCTCTCTCTCTCTTTCTACCAGGCAGGTTGTGGTCTTGCGGCGAAACACATCTAATGATCTTTTTTATCTCTCTGACACTCCTGATTTCTTCTCATCCCATGCTTTCTTAGTGATGAAAAATCATATGCCTAGTATATGAGCAAACTACAACCCCCTCTTTGGTTTTTCCTCACCTGCCCTGGGCACTGACTGGCCTTTTCCCCCCAGTGTCTCTAGATCTCATCCTCTCCTCCTCCTTGCTTTGTTCCTTCCATCATCTAGCCCTCCCGCCTTCCTCTCCCTCCACATTGGTTGAGTTCCTTCACCGCAGTTCTGTCACATGTGATCTAGTCACTCAGTGTCCTCGCTTCACGCCTGCCAGGCCGTGGTGGGAGTCGTCCTGTCCAACTTCCACAGAGACGACGGTAGCAATGTGAAGTAAACAGAAACAGTCAACAGACAAGCTCTGGAAGGCTGAGTTGTGCTGGAAGGAAGTCGCTGCGGCAACCACCGCTCTGAATATTCACCTGATACCCAACGAATAAACTATTTCCTTGAGGTCATGACTTTTGCGTTGGTTATTTTAAAGCCCGTTTTAGGAATATCATTTCATTGCTGTTGTTTGATTAGCAAGCATTTTGTGCTTTTTTTTGATTACTGCATTGTTGCTCAAGAGTTTATCTTGGCGTAGTCTGACAGAGCTGACTGAACTTCAGTCACAGTCACAGTGTGTTCATTACAACAACAACAGCCAGAATATAAATCAAAAATGCATAAAATGTGTTATTTTGAGATAATGACATATTTATGATCACGAGAAAAAGAGTATGTGATATATCAAGATAAGGATATAAATACATTATTATTCAAGAATAATGAGTGTAAATTATAACTACAAGCACCACAAAATTGTAATTTGTTACCCTGAAAGAGGTCACACAAAATACATTCTATTCAGGCATGCAACAGGCAACAGGATTCTTGTTGTCTCATCTCCATTTCCCCCCCTTTTCTCCACACTACTGCAATTTTGTTGAAGGGACCGTTTTATTTCCCAACAAACACTGCTTTCATCACTGAGTCCAATTTGTCCCAGGACTGTCCTTGGTTCCTGCCTGACTGTTTGCTGTCACACCGCTGCCCTGCATCTTCGCTCTCTTTTGTTCCAACTGTCTCGTCTATTAACTCTCTGGGCTGTAATCAATGTACAGAATAAAAGGTTGCAGCGGCACTTTAAAAGGATTGGTATTAATCTACACTGACACTCTCTTTTGTGTTTTGTGGTCAGAGGCTAAAATTAACCAACCCAGCAAATAAACGTAGTGGCTCCTTAATTTGAGTGTAATATCCCTATAAATTATGTTTGGGGTGGTAATTAAACAGCTCTCGGCAGTAACACACTAAACGTAATGATATTACTTTCCACTGTAAGAAGTAGTTTCAGTAATAGTATTATTGTTACCCCCCGCCCCAAATAATAATGAGTTGCAACCTTTCTTTTGTTGTCAACCCCCTACTGATTAGAAATCCAATGATCCAATTACATCCCCAGATTAATTTTTTTTTTTTAAATCATGCATGTCAGCAAGCAGGAAGCTAGCTTGGAAGATGGCAATGCTTACTTTCAGTGGTTGGAAATATTCCTATTACTTAGATTTTAGCAAAAACAGCAGCAGGCTACAAGTGACAGAGAACAAATGAATGAAATTTCATCAATATGTGTTGGATGAAATTTAGATAGATCGTTGGGAAAATACCGATCTCAGGCAACAGAGGTATACCTATACCTATAAGTAAAAATTATTTTCTTTCATTTCCAAAGATTCTCTGAATTTAGTGCCTTTAATAACTTATGCATAAAACACCATATGCAACATGCTTATCCTAAAATCCTGACATTATTTGTGTAAATGTGATTTCCCAGTAGTGCTCAAACCTTTAGTGCAGATTGGATTTCATTTCACTTTTTAGCATCTTTTTTTATACAGAAGTTAGGGTACAGTTAGCTTAGCAGTTGCCTTCTTAAAAGTTAAACTGTGAATGTGAACCTATTTGCTTTTATACTTTTGTGGCAGAAATAAAACGACACATCTCAGGTCTAACGACCTCTCTTACAGTTTTTTATTATAAATTTGTTCAGAGAACTGGATACCATGTTCCAGGATCGCGCTGCTTTCAATCAAAGTCATTTCATGTGTGTATAATGCATGAAAAGCATTGTGTTTATCATAACCATGTGCAATTTCTTAACATACTATAGTGTCATGTAACTGTAACCACGTGTAATATTATCTATACTCCAAAAGTGTAATATACATGCTATGTATAAGCATATTAACCATGTGTCAAAAAGGAAAAATAACCAACACAAGATGTAGTTTTTATGTTCTACCTGCTTTAAATTTGGTTTCAGCCTGACTTCATTTAATGCAAGTCACATACTGTACCAGGCCCAAAAACAGGCCTGTGACTTATTCTGGGTCCTGAACTATATTTTAAGAAGACACACGTCTCTTTAACACAAACAGCTGCTGAACACATGGCTAGTTCATCCATTTAGAGAATATATATAGATATAGAAAATATAGAAGAATAGGCCTAGAGCTCCAAATTAAAGCGTTTTCATTTTGATTCTTAAACTGACACATTTATGTGGCCCTCATTTCTCAAGTGCCCTATTTTCCCAGCATGAAATTAGATGCTAAAGACCCAGGAAACAAAAGTCATGAATAAAGAGCACACACGGGAAGAGTAATGACCCCCAGGCCAAAACCATACTTGAATCCAACTATGTTTTTACAAAAAATATACTTCGATGGGGCTTTGGCCATTTCTCTCACCCCATTAAAAGCTGGTAGTCTGCAAAGAAAATTTTACAATGACAATGAGAGTACATTATTGTTTATAGGATAAGGTACATTCTCATATTGGGTCATAGACTATTTAACACCAACTTTTGATTGAATATCATTAAAAGAATACACACAAATCAGTGTTTATCCTGCTATTTTTTATTTGTGTGTTGACATTTTACAAGACTTTTATCCAGCAGCATCATTATGCATCCTCACACTCCAGGAGCCACTTACCAATGGGAGGCTGACTCCAAAAAGAGCACTATTCAAACACCACGCAATACAAACACTGCTCATTCATTCCTGCGGAGCAGAAAGAGCTCTAAATCTGTCTGAAGCTGTGTTTTTGCTCCCAGACTCCCTCCAGGTGGGACACCTCTGATAAAACCCACAGACTGCATACTGTACCAAGGAGAACTCCCACAGACAGGCTCATACTGTAAGCATAACCGTGTGTGTGTGAGTGTGTGTGTGTGTGTGTGTGTGTGTGTGTGTGTGTGTGTGTGTGTGAAGAGGTAATAGCGAGACTGTCAGACAAATAAAACTGAGACATAAGGGAAAGCATCTAAGGCAAAAAAAATGCATGTATATGTACCTCTAAATATTCAGTTAATGAAGTAAACTAAAATATTTATTACCAAATACCTGACAAAATATTTCTCGATGCAGATAATATGTGTTGGACATGCTCTCAGTTGATTCAAGAAGGTTCTTAGACCGATAGAAAATGATTCACTGGATCCACAGGTAATAATAATGTTGATTTTATTATTGTCACACATACAGACATACTTGACTACATGATGAGAGCGGGGTTTGTTCACATTGGAGAGTGCCGTGCTGAGATTAGTGACAGATATCACAGTGAGCTTGTGAACAGAAGATAATTCAGAAAGCCTTCATGACCTTTTGATTTCTGGGAAAGGGAAGCCAATCAGTGTTGCCCTTCTCTACCTTGTAACCACACCATCATCAGTGTGTGCTGCAGCCTGTAGATTGGAACAATGAGGGCGGCTGAGGTATATTAGACTGTTAGACCTGCAGAGCACTGGGCATGAGTTGTGATTTTTAGTGTTATCCCCAGCTTTATTTCCACCCATCCAAACACAAATCCTAACACATATCCACCATGGACAGGTTTGCCAGTTCATCACAGGGCTGACACATAGAGACAAACAACCATTTATGCTCACATGCACACTTTCAGGCAATTTAGAGTCACCAATTAACCTATTAACCTATGAACCTATTAACCTATTCTCCATACTTAAAAGACACGTGACTTGCATAACATCCTCATTTTTCCTAAACCTAACCAACTAGTTTTGTTGCCTAAACATGATCTGAACTGTGATCATTTCAAGAGTTAACCATGTGATAAAAAGCCGTCTCATACAGACGCTAACTTAAGGGTAACTTGAGCTTCTGTATGAGACTCCGAGGGATGTGACAAAGCAACTTCAGTATTTGATGATGTTGGGTAAGGAAGCTGGACCACCTGGAGGAAACCCACAGACGCAGGGAGAACATGCAAACTCCACGCCGAAGGGCCCTAGCTGTGGTATTTCCAACCACCCATAAGTGCTGTAAGGAAGCATGGTGTGAAGTGTTCAGATAATGTCACATCTGGACTTCATTAGACAGAAAATAAACACTTTTAAACTCAATAAAGTAAAGTAAAGCCGAACATTCATAACATTTTAAGGTATAATATGTAACCTGGCTATAGGTGTGGTGATTGCAATTTTGATATGTTTTTTTTTGCCAATGGGAACAGTAGTTTGAATAAAACAATCTAAATCTTGAGATAAGAGTACTCTTTCCCAATGTTTCAAAATCATTTCTACCCTGGAAGGCATGCTGGTTTAGCAGTACCTCCTGGGATTCCTCTTTCCTGATTGGCTTAGAAAGTCTTGGGCTGTAATCCATTTCAGGTTAGGGCAGGTTAAGTGGTTTGCTAACAGAAGAACAGTGTTAATGGTCTCATTTTAGCACTTTAAGACTTGTGTGACCACACGCTGGACTTCATGCTCTTGATTTGTAAGAGGTCCATGTACAAGTCTGTGGTGAACCCCCTGAGCAATGTCAGAATTTTAACCAAGATTAAAGATTTTCTATTTTTATGCCCCCAAATTACAAGAAGTCACTGTTTCCTGCCGCGGTGGAAAAGCCTCTGGAGCAGCATGTAGACCATCGTGAGACATTAACTTTCCACTGAAACCCAGACTAATGAGGTTTCTTTGAGGTTGGCAGCTTCTTAAAACAGGTTGGGTGACCCCCTGCAACCATTCAAAGGAAGAGAAACTCTGGGATGCTAGATTACCGACTAATTACAAACCTACGCTCCAGGGTTTGTTTCTGCATTATTAATAAAAAAAATCCCCATCGGTGGCTGCCATCTGATATACACTTGTTATGTAAGCAAATACATGTGTATCAGGGGTTTGGAACACAAAATTGATAAAGTGGGTAACTAGAGAGTGAGTACATAATGTAAGTGTGTAAATACGAGAATACAAGCATAAGTACATACAGTAAGTGAGTAATACATTAAGTGCAGAAGTAAGTAAATAAATACATAAAAGAGTAAGTGTGTAGTGAGGTGGTGGGTACATACAGGAGTGATTAAGTAAATAAGGAACCACATAAGTACACATAACTAAATAGGAGTGTATGCACAGTTTGAACGGCTATAGATGGAACATAAGAATCTATGAAAAGTTCAGTTTAGGTTAATTCTGTGCGTGCGTAACCCCGTGTTGGATTTCTGGGTGACGTCAGCGTCTCCTCCCCCTCTCAGGCCTCCTCTGCACACTAGCGTGCAACAAATCCAGCGAGCGGGGACACTCTTAGTCAAACATTTACCCAAGGCAGGTCAGGGAGCTAACAGCACTGTCTAGGGGGCCCTCACCAACCCTGTTTCTATCCTCTCTCCCGAGTCAAATTGTCCCACCACATTTAAAATGTATGCTGAATTAGTCTGCATCAAATATTTACGCGCACAAGTTTTATTTCTTCTCAGCTTTTCATTGCTTTCACCTTAACATGACGATTTAAAGATGGCCTCAAACGTTAGTTGTCACAGATTGACCAAGCTTCATCTGCCCTGCCTGTGACACACGCACACAAACAAACAACTCCCTTTCCCCCATCTCGCATGAAAGATTTAACCTGGGCCTGTCAGGGAGCCTATTGCTTTGCCCGGAGAGCTCCAACAATACTGCCTCTCCTCTTCTACCTCGCAGCATTTTAAAACTCCATGTTTAAAAAATTAAAAGCGAGTCAGCTTGCATTGCAAAACAGCTGGGTGGTTATGTAGCGGCAGCAGAACTTCATCAGTGTAAATATGAAGCCAGGATGTGAGAGGCAAAGTGCTGCTCATGCTGAGTGTGTTTTGAGAAGAGAAAGTCAAGGACATTGCATCGACGAATGTGATGTTTAAGTGTGTGTGTGTGATACATTTGTGTCCTTTTATGTATTTTAGCTTATGTGTGGAGTATCTCTATGTTTGTGTGTCTCCTTGTATCCCGGTGTTGCAGGCTTGAGTCAGGAGGGGTTGGCACAGCAGTGTGTAATTTTCTATGTATAACTCTGGCTCCGAGGCATTACGGTCAGGGTTCCCAGTTTATGTTTTTTTTTTTCTTTTTTCTTTGAAAATGAGATCGAAACACACACCACACACAAGGCAGAAATACACAGATTCTTGCAAACTCTAAACATATGGATACAAACATACACGCTCATGTGACTTCAGGGAACACATACTGTATATATTACACATAGATTTCCATTTGGCTATGCAGCTGGAGGAAAACAACACTTTTTCAAGTCACCCCTACCTCTTTTAATCCTCCTGCACTCTCTTTTTCCCTCTGGGGAAATTATGCAGGATAATGTAAAAACAAGTTGAGCTTATACAGATTTGAACCTGTTGTCTTGGAAGGGAGAGCAAAACATCTAAGACAGTCTGTACTTTACAGATGTATGAGTTAAAGGAGGGAAATTAATCTCAGCAATATACTTGTATACATAACAGTATGCAACTTATACAAGTGTGCAGCATAAACCTGAAGCCACCAGTGCACATACACTAAGAATGGACTTTACTGTGAAGTGAACACAATTTGCATATTCATAGATTCTGGAATTTTTAATGGGTTTGAA
The DNA here is from genome assembly GCF_905237075.1 of Dicentrarchus labrax. Classification (NCBI taxonomy): domain Eukaryota; kingdom Metazoa; phylum Chordata; class Actinopteri; family Moronidae; genus Dicentrarchus; species Dicentrarchus labrax. The sequence continues at coordinate 23,838,548 of NW_026136715.1, forward strand.
GGAGTAGATGCCTTTTTAAGGATTTTAATGTGGAAAATACATTTCATTTGGGGAAAAACCATACCAGACATACATTATTGTTCCAAACAGACTATTTGTATAAATGTCTTAATACATGGCTGGAGAGAATCTTTATACCATTATGCACAAAAAATCACTGGGTCAAAATTGATCCAATTTGGACCAATATAGCAACAGCCACAAGTTAACTTAACCAGTCCCCGTCGGTAGAAGACCACCCAACACAAGCGGTTGTTCTGATCCACTGTTTTTCTTTATTATTATTGGGTTATATCCCAAACTAAATGATAATAATCTTTTTTTTAAACTTCACTATTGTCTCTATTTGTTAATGATTGTTAACAATGTGTGTGTGTCCTTTGCAATTTTTAATGTTTTATATGTGTGTAAGTACATAAGTGTTTAATACAACTAGCAATTACATTTGTGACAGTTTTAGGGTCAAATTTGAGCTTGTCATACTGGGTCAGTACTCGTTGATTACTGTTGTCAGTTCAACTATAATAATGTGAATTCCATATTACACACATGCCTTTATTACTGCTGTGCACAATGCAGTTAACAAAACAGCCTCAAACCATTGAGTAACATGTTAAGTCACATGTTTGCACAATGTGACCGATATGGTTTATTTGTTATCATGAGAGTGAAATCTCAGCTCTGGTCAAAAGCTACTACACAATACAGCCACATCAATATTCTTAATATTGACAGATGCTATACAATACATAGTTAGCAGTGTGTCACAAATACACATTCAATAACAATATATCTCATCTCCATTGCTTGCTTATCGTCACGTATGATCCAGCAGTCACATGCTATGTGCTCTCTTTAACCCCTAGAGCTTAGCATGCGCTTCTGGATGTTGTGATCTGTGTCACATGCTCATGAAGGGACTAATGTTCATGCTAGAAAACAGAGTTACACATGACAAACAGTGGGAATGTGTGCACTGAGACATCCACATGGCTGCACTGAAACGGCCTCTTTATGACAGCTAGAAGAACTTGTTTGTGCACTCATCTGGAATCACAGTAAAATGGTGAACAATTTTACAATCCTGCAGAAATCATCAAAGCTATCAAGGCCTTGCTTTGCATATGGGCATGTGGGACTATATGTTAGCAAATAGGGAGCTGTGGGGTGCCCTGACAAACAAAACAAAACAAAAATGTGGAAGAGAAAATGAGTGAGAGATACGTGAACCTGACAGGTGATACTTTAAGTGCATTTCAGGCAAGAAACTAGACGAGAAAATAAGTACACAGAATAAATACAGAGAAAATGACACCACACAGCATGCAGTGGAAGGAAATACCGACCAACCTAAGCCACTATGTTCACAAAAAATAAAATAACCAACAATGGTAGGTTGAAGATGGACTAGCTGGAGGGAGAATGGCACCAGCGTCCTCTTCTTTCAAGCCTGCTGCCAGTTTCCAGCCGTAGGGAACAAGTGTGGGATGTGTGGTGTACTTCTTAAAAACAGAAAGTGGAAGGAAACTGCCAGTAAGAAGTGAAAGTGTATGATTTCATAGTTCACTGAAATTGAATCAAAAAGGGACAAAAATGCCAAGAAAAAAATCTAAAATGAGGAGGGGGGGGAGAAATGCACTCAGAAAAAAAGAAAGTCTTACCCTGCTAGGCAGCTCTGCTTGCTCTGTGTTATAAAAAGGCAATCCTCATCTTTTATACATGGAGTTTATACCATAGCAGCAGTTGTCGAGCTTGTTCTGGCTGGGGATCCTCATGAGAAAGTGTCTTTGGCGGACCTGGGCACTGGCACCCCGATCATGTGAGGATCCATTTTGGGTTCTGACGCAATCCTGGAGGAGCATTACATTACACTGTTGTATGAAACATGGAATCAACCCAGTGATGAGGGATGTTTTCAGAGGATGACGTGGTAAATAAAAGAGGGGGAAACTGAGAGCAGTTAGTCTTGAGAGCAGAGGAGCGTAACAATACGGGACTGGAATTTCAGCCGCGTTTTCAGAAATCGACTTCTATCTGTTTGTTGTGGGGAGGGAGATCTTCAGTGTTTGCAAACACAGATAGATTCATTTGAAGCTGCGATTTGGGCTTCCTCTTTGGCACTCGTGATGAATCCCACTAGGGCAGAGGTCATCTGGGAGCAGTGGGAGAGGGAGGGGTGGCAGGAATGAAAACAGCAAGCAGAGAAAGGAGGGAAAGCCACTGTGTGCATTGTCATTTCCCCTCAAATCTATATTTGTGATCTGTAGAGTGTAAAGAAAAATATTCTGTTGCAGGGTCAGACAAGAGGAGACACACAATAGACAACTGGAAACAATTTGAATATTGATGAAATGATCCATTTCCAATATTTGTGCATGACTCTGTGCTTATTGCCACCACATTGTGGCAGTTTCTGTTGTTTTTGCTGCAGAGAGAATTACTTTTGCTGAGCAGACTGAGCAGAGAGAGAAGGAGAGAAAGCATGTGGGGCAGCCAGAAATGAAGCAATAAAGGAAGACAAAAGGAGAGGGGGTTTGGTGTTGTGCAACAGCTTGACATTGATCAGGGCTGTCGAATGGTGACGCAGCAGTCTATTGTCTCATCTGTCTGCAGCGTGCAGCCTCTCTTTTCTCTCTGCTCTACGTCAGCTCTGTTAAACTTCATTTGTCTACACATTTTTAGATACATAATCAATTAAAATTCAAACATTTGCTGCCCTTAAAAGAGACATTATGTCAGTTATGTGCATTATTGTTGTAACAGCTCTAAATGAACCTTATTTTTCCAACTCCACAACCTGTCTTCAAAAATTAATCCTAATGAATTTTCAATATTAATCATATTGATATGAATAAACATGAAAAACATTATGCATATACAGATGAATCTAAATATGATTAAAGCATTGGTGGAATGTTGCAAAGTACATTTACTCAGGTACTTGAGTACAATTTTAAGGTACTTTACTTTACTGCATTTACTTCTGCTCCACTACACTTGAGAGGGACATGTTTTACTCCACAACCTTTATGTGACTGCTACAGTTATTACTTTTCAAGTGAAGATTTTACATAGAATAGAGTTATATTATTTTGTTTTTATACATTAAACATTAAATATTGTGTGACTCTTTATAAAATCATATGTCTACGTTGGGCCCTTTGTCACATGTTTCACAGATCCATGGGTTGTTACCATTACACAGGAGAATGATCTCCCTAAACTTATGTTTGAGGCACATAGAGGTAACATTTCCTATATTACATTTAAAAAAGCAAAGATTAGAGAAAGGTTTATACAAATGTATATAAATTAGTGTTGCATTTGTGTTTTTTCTTTCTGTCTTCTGATCTTGTGATCCGTCTGAGGTGGCCCAGCCCTTGAGTTAAACCACTGAACTAAACCAGCTACATCTCAACTGGCTGCAACAAGTAAAAAGCTGCTTACGCCTTGAGGCATCAGTATAAATATAATACTGTCACATGTAATAACATATCAGTCACAGAGGACATTTTTCTGCATAACCAGTACTGCTGATAAACATCTGTACTTCTACCACTTTTTTAGCCACAGATAGTAGTATGGTACAGCAGTACAGTGTTTTCCACAATGAAGGAACACAAATACTTCTTCATTCTGAAATAAAATAAAGTGAGTATATATTCTTCCATTTCTTCTTTTAACAAAAAACTGTTTTTGCTGACAATTGCTATACACAGATGGTGTATTATGATAGAGCTGATTAATGACTTCATGCAGTGTGCAGCATTCAGTCCGGCAGTGTCGGTGCTTGATGTGTGTATCCTCTCACCGGCCCAGCCACTTCACATTAAAAACTTCCTGAAGGGCTGAAATGAGTGGAAATAATCCATCAAATACCTCTCCCCTCCCGGCCAAGTGGATGTACAGTAACACAACATGTATCGGTACTTACTTGGATTTTATTTTTCAGCCCCAGATTGTTGAGGTGGGTGTGTTAGTTGAACAGCTGCTGCTGCTGTGTGGCTCCTTCAGGTTTATGATAGGATGTATGGTTCTGTAAGGTGCTCTCTTATATGCTGCCTGTGTTATATGTTACATTCCTAATGCATCCACATTCCTGAAACCTATCCAACACATTTTCTGTCTTTTTGATGTGTTCCCTCCTGCAGGAACACATATAAGACAGAAGAACCGAATAAGCAGAAGCATGTGCGTGAGGAATTTGGGAATGGATGAGAGGTAAAAGAGAGAATGTATAATATCATTGTTATATATATATATATATGTACAGTATATATACAGATATATACATACATAGGGGGTGTTTATTGCCTTTAATCAACAGTGACAGCTGAAGGGTGACAGGAAAGGGGGAGACAGAGACTGTGCCTCTTGAATGATAGTTAAAAAGGTTAAGACAACTAAAAGGGTGAAATCAAGCATTCCATAATTTATTATTTAATTCAGTTTCTATTACAAAATGTATATGTGACCTACACTGGAACACTCCTCATAACATCACAGCATCAAATCTAATGGATTTTAATCAAAGGGGACTATGTCAGCTGAAAACAGGGCTTAATGTAGGTATAGAGTACAGTATTTGCAGACTTACTGACCCCATGTTCCAGTTTTGCTCAGCTATCAAATTCCCTCATGTCTGATCGGAAAGAATGCAGCTGATTTGTTGTGAATACGGGTTGAGTTTATTGACGTTGGAGGCTGATGATGACATTGTTGAGGAGTTGGAGGACGAGGCAAAGCATGAAATTTGAAATGGGGACAGAGGAGAGGCCTGCTTGTTACTGAGACGGCTCCCTCCCTGTCCCTGTGTGATCCCTGTGTGACCATAGCTGCCAAACTTTCCCTGAGAAACTTGTGGCACACGAGGGTGACGCTGCTACCAATCTTCTCGCCGCACACTGAGAAGTTGATCAAAGGGTGTGTTTGCCAAGTGCTGCAGAATTCCTTTAGGTTTGTGCAATTGCAACTGCTCCTTGTGCTCTTTGACTGCAGCTGAAAAATCAGTGTGAGGACTGCATTCATCCAAGTAAAGGTCCAGTCATGTGTGAGAGCCAGTGGGCCGGGGCTCGGCCTGCCTGCGACTATTTGCTTTTCCAGCTGTTTCCTAGACTCACCCTGTGAGTGGGAGTGAAAGTGGTGTGTGCATGTGTGTGTTGGTTTGGAGGTGGTGGAGAGGGGGCGTAGAAGTGAGGTGGAGAGATTCTGAGTTCTAGGAAGGAAGATAGTGAGGAAGAGGGAGCTACAAAGAAAGTGTGTGTGTACAATTTAAGTGAGAGTGACTCAGGTTCCTATTACACCGTAGTGTGTTTGCACAGTGGAAACACCCCTAGACAACCCAGGCACCTCATAACAGTATATGCTCTTTCTCTCTGGCTCACACACACACACACACACACACATACAGAGGAAGATGAAGTCGTCTGTGCGCATGCCCCCTCATAAACACGCCCATATGCCTGGCTGCCCCTCATATAGACTGATCCGCCTCTCAGACACAAAGCCACAAGGGATGGCCTAGATTCCAGCACATGCACACACAGGCAAGGAAAAATATAATGCATGCATACACATGTGAAAGTAAATAGACTATACGTGTGTACACACACAGTTACATCTTCGTTTTGTGTATTCAGTCAACATAATCAACATCAATTTATGCTCACGTGTAAAAGTATGTGGTTATGTTCATATGGAGGCTTTGGACACAGGGAAAAAATGTTACAGGATCTTGAAGGCACAGGCAGGTGTGAGCTGTTCAGAACCACACTGTTTAAAATAGGATTCATGCATTTGCTGTTACAAAAGTTTCTTGAGGCTATAACGGCTCTTGGCCAAACCACATATTTACCATTGTATGACTATAACATACTTGTCCATAACCGTTTACGTTAAATATTTATGTTTAGGTACTTATTAAACAATCTTACAAGATTAGCATCATCATCAGTGCAGCAATTGCATTAGCCTCAAGGAAGTTTACTTAAGAGACAGAGATCCCTGACAACATTCCTCTAATGGAAGAACTGCAAGAGGGGAAAGAAAAGGAATAGTCGTATCATCCAAATCTCTCACACACACTTGTCATTTCCCACTAGAATTATCATGCAGATCATTTTAGTTTTGTGTCCCCGTTTTTGTCACATGTAATCATATATGGTACAATCGCAGTGAAAATTGGGTGATTTGGGATTCTTGTGGCCCGAGGGTAGAAGCTCTTCCTGAGCAAACTTGACGATGGTGTTGGAGGCAAAAGTGGCTCCACAGTTGTGTGTCTGTACAGGGAGTACAGCAGGTGGCTCAAAATGCAGCCCTGGGGAGCTCTGGAGTTAAGGATGAGGCTGGATGAGCAGTGCCCGCCCACCCTTGCCACCTGGGGTGTGCCTGTCAGGAAATCAAGGATCCACATTCACAGTGAGGTGTTCAATCTAATTATTAAACACTGAACTGTAGTCAACAAATAGCGATCTCACATAGCTCCCAGGTGAGATAGGGTGGCGTGGAGGATGTGTGCTATGGCGTCCTGCATTGCTAGGACTGTAGGCAAACTGTAGTGGGTCCTGTGTGGTGTGTAGTGAGGAGCAGATGTAATCCTTCGCCAACCGTTCAAAGCACTTCATCATTACAGAGGTGAGTACCACTGGGCAGTGGTCATTCAGACAGGTTGGTCTTGTTCTCTTGGAGACAGGAATGATGGTGGGTGTGACAGACTGAGCTACGGACAATAATAAAATATGTTTGGTTTGATTTGATTTTGTTGTTTTTTGATTTGGCCAAACTCACCCTTTGAGGTAACGTATAGGTTTTGAGACAGGATTTAAGGACACTACAGTTCCACAAAAAAGGGGCCCTTATTGCGAAAGCACGGTCACCTTTTGTGATGAGGCGGGACATGGGAACCGACAGATGGGACATAAAGCTGAGTATCGTCAGCGCATTGAAAATTAATGTTATGGTTTAGGATAATATTACCCAAGGGAAGCATGTACACTGAGAACAGTAAGGGGCCCAGAATTGACCCTTGGTGGATGCCACAGGATGGAACAGAAGAAAAGGTTTTGCCAATTAATATTAAGAAGCTTATATCAGTGAGGTAAGAGTGGAACCATTCTAAGTCCCTAATGTCAACCCATTCCTTCCAACGACTGATTAAAATTGACTGCTCAACTGTATCAAAGGCCAAGCTCAGACTGAGGAGGATTAAAATTGAGCAGTCTCTGGAATCGACAGTGAGCAGCAAGTCATTTAATATCTTAGAGCAGTTCTGTGCTGTGGAGAGCCAGACTGAAATTCTTGTTGTTGGTATTGATGTTATTGTGGTATTCATAAAAGAAATGAATAGAGAGGAGGCAGCCTTGGTATAGTACAATATAGTACAGTACAGTACAGTACAGTACAGTATAGTATAGCATAGTACAGTACAGTACAGTATAATATAGTATAGTATCATATATTTTAGACATGCAACAGTATTCGTTCTGAACTCATTCACACTGCTTTTAGACTTACATGGTGAAGTAGTTGTTTCTTAACATGTAATAACAACACGCCATGTATCACATGAAGAATGAGAAGAATGGCTTCCTTTAACACAGCGCAGAAAGACAACTTTAAAGCACCCTAATCCTTTCCAAGAGAACTCAAAACCTCTGATAAGCAAGCTTCAAGTTGCTTTGTTCCTTCTGTCTCACTGTAATGTTGCCATCTTGGACCTTACTGAAAGGTCACGGGTTGGATATTTGTACAGCGCCAAATCAAAACTGAATTTATCTAAGGACACTTTTAAAATAGAGCAGACCGTAGACCGTACTCCTTATAAAAGATGCTTGTAACGACCAAATGGCCTAAAGTCCAGTTGGTGTGCCCTTGATAAAAAAAGACACAGCAGTCCAGCTCCTCCAGGCTGGCACTGTGCACTGCATGGCTCGTCTAGGAAAATGACAAGACATGGTTATAAGAGGGGAATAACTCCTAATTACAGGGTGGGTAATGTGGTGATTGAAGTGCTATAATAAAACCTCCCAGGGGTGACATAGTATAGCACCTCAGGGCCCTATCATTCCCACTGAATTCTCTCACCAAGAAGACAAATTAGCTCTGCTACATCTCCATATATACACCATGGACAAAGACCACGTTGATCACTAAGTTCTTGTGTTCTTGGTATATGTATACTATCAGTTACCGCCAGTTTCCAGGACAGAGACATCAGAAAGGGAGAGAAGAGCGTGCTGGAACTTTCATATATTATGTATAGGTAAATCATTAATAATTCATCATGAAAAATGTGCAGTTAAAGTACATTTAACATTTTAAATTCCAGCTTTGCAAGAACACAAACTTGCACACTCAAATGTATAAAGAAATCCTGAATATTCTTGTGACATTTCTCACCATCTCTCCAGTTTCGATAAGTGCAGACAAGCCCTGAACACCAAACGCTCCAGGATTATTTTTCAGGTTATTTTATAGTTAATCTTGACGTTTAATTATATATTTTAATTTGCTTTATTAACCATAATTTTTTACGAAACTGTTTACTACCAATCAGGCTGTCCGCTACGTCACGACACACCCCTATATGGTGAGGAGACAGCTGGAGACTCATCTTGAGACTGATACGTTTCTCGACCAATGGGAGCAGACCCTATTCCGGAGTGGAGAGCTGTGATTGGACACCGGGGGGGATTATATATATGTATAGATATGCCTGCTTGTAAACCGTGGGGGCGGGACTATGGAGAAGTGCAGTCCATCTATGTTGATACAGATCTAAAAAACTGGACTAACAGAGTGTCTGCTTACGTTTCTCTTCGCATGGACTAATGTAAGTTATTTTTCTGTTTCCTGGAGTGTCCCGCGTAGTGAAAGGTGTCTCCACAATGTAGTGGCACTGTAGTTTTTGCTCTTTGGCGTTTCGTTTTGCTGAGAAGTGCTTTCAGGCCGAGTGGCACACGCGCGTTTGGGGCCAGTAAAGTGTGCTGCTGTTAACGTAGCGTTAGCTGTTGTTATTGCTCTCTAGCGGGCTGTAATATTTAGACACAAACAATGTACTCAGTCAGCTTTGGCGTGGTGTCATTGTAGAGAGGCCATTTCACAGTCACCCCGCTGTGTAACACAATATATTACCCACGGTGTGTGAGTAGTAATGCTCGTATTGCTGGTACTGCTGACGTTTTGGCTAGCCAGTGTCAAGGTTCTGTCCGCTCATGTGTGGAGAAAGGGGAGCGGGCGAAACCCCCTTTTTACTAAAATGTGCCAATTGAATATGGCCGGGCGTGTTGGCTTATGTACAACCTGTATTCAGACATGTAAATGTTTAGGGTCCAAGCAAGCCCCTCTCCCATTAACATGTTAAATTATGGGTCTGCGTTTAGTGCCACTTTCCCCACCACCACCCCCCCAGCTCAATACGCAGTGGAGGATGGTAGCAAGCAGTGGGAACAGTTTTTTAAAGTTGAGTTTGGTTGAAGTGTTGCATCGAAAGGTCCGGAGTCTTTGCTCCTCAGTGGGTGTTTGCATCCGCGTTAGCGAGGCAACTATTGAATTGCCAGATTTATTAAATGACGCTTGGCGTAACAGCGTGTCCATGCGAGAAATAACGGGACGTCATCGGGGCTCTAACGTTACCCAACTCCCAGCCCCCCGACTGACCGTTAGATAGCCCTGCCTCATCACTCCTCCTTTCTTCTCTGTTGACAGTTTGGTTTTATACGGAGCAAAAGTTTTTCAGCGTGGGGGAAAATTGTTAAAAGGCCCTTCAACTCCACTGGCTCGGGGGGAAAAAAAAAATTGGCGACCTGGCTCCAACATTTGGGGCTCCCTCTGCTACTGCACAAAGTGAAGGTTGATATGCCACATCAGGTAAGAGACATTCACCAGCTTGGTTTTTATTGAATTTTTATTTTCCTTCTGTGACAGAAACGAACCAGAGAGTCGGTTAGCATGTTAATGTTGGGGGCTAGCCGCCGCACATGAGCAACAACAAGGAGGAAAAAAAAAAAAATCTGGCAGCTTTTCTCTTTGTTTCCTCGCTGTTTGGAAGTTTTAACATCGCAGATTCATTTAGCATTTCAGCACAACTTCTACACCAGCCCTGTCCCGGTTATGTTTTGTGTGTGCTGTTATTGTTAAAGGCGGGTGCTTCCCTCCACATTCCACATGTGTATGCCTGCCTGCCTGCCTGCAGCAGGGCCAGTGCGCAAATCCCTGCAAAGCCAAAAACGCCGATAGGAAAATAAACCCAAATGAGGTTTATTACACAGGATTAGATGTATTTCTGCCTTCGTGTGCTACGCATGGGTGTTGTGACGCGGTTATAGAAGTGCGAGGAGGGTGTTGCATGCCTTCCGTCCTGGATGTTGTCAGTCAGATGTGGAGGAGGCTGCTCCTGTTTGCAGGCGGGGAAGACAAAGGGACAGATTAGCATGGAGCTGAGTGGAGTGTGGACCCGGGTAGAATAGACTGGACAGTATGCTGAAAAGTTTTTCTGTTCTGTATGTATGCATGTGTATTGTCAGGTAATAGCAACTATCAAGTTATCGGAGTGCCACATCCAGTGTGAAGGAAAAAGCACTCTGTTGTGTTTTTGTTGTTCATTTCAGTGAACTTAACTGTGTTGCTGTTGTGGAATTTGTGTGGATATACCATTTGTGATCTCAGAGCTTTCTCCTCATTGCCCAGCATTATCATTGTATTTGTGTTGGATTTTTTTAGCTTTTGTGTTTCACTTTTGCATTCACTTTCTTTAAAAAAAACCAAAAAACATTTTAAACATTTTAAATAAGAATACATAACTATTTAGATGTCATTGAAAGCGTAGCTATAGCAGCTTCAAGTATGGACATAATGGATTTCTGAGTCTTGAGCTGGGAGAGAAAGTAAACAGATTTTTATTAAAATAATTTTTATCTGAGATGTTTCTTTTCCACACAAGCTGTTGGCCTTTCTATGTGGACTTTTTGTTTGCATAGTATGTAAAAACACTGCAGCTGTATGACTGTGCTTGTAGTGCTGAGCTTGAATTACAGGGACTGTTCCAGTCTCTTTTTTTTGTAGTGTTGACTCCACTGAATATGATGAAAGATAATGTACCTTTGGCAGATTTGATGCATTGATGACCATTAGATTAGAAAGTTAATGTTTTATTCATTGAAGAGCATGCTGTGTTGTTGTGGTTTGGTTGCGCTGTTTGTATTGTTTGCTTGTTTTCGCCTTCTTTTGGCACATTGTGATTATACTGCCTTGCTGCTCTCCTACATTGTGAGTAAACACACCACACTACACCCTGCAATAACATGATTCAGTGACCACTTACCTCCCGTCGCTGTTGGACCAAAACCTTCTGAGCGCATGGCCTCTTGTCTTTAGTAATATAGACGTATGTTTCTCAGTGTCACCTTCTCACAATGCCTGCACTAAATCCATGGAGTCAACGCACAGGTTATCACGGTTTTACAAATCGGGAAACAGCTGGAAGTTGAGAGGTTTTGTCTTGAAAGGGACAATCACATTGCTGTGTTGATTCCTTCATCAAAAGGTTCCTCCCACCCACCTATTACCTCAGTGGGATACAAAGGACCTTTTTCTGTAATGAGGTGCTTAGTGGAGCACATTGTGCTCAGGAGGTTTGTTCTCTGCTGAGTTACAGGCAGGTTGTAAAATGATAACAGATGCATGGGGGCCTCAAGGTGCAGCACACTATTTTGAAATGTAAGCTAATTCCTGATAATATGGAATGCATGTGTGCGTTCACACACACACATTTTCATAAAAACTCACACATTGTTGCTTTGAGTAAAATGTTTCCAGTGTCTCTTTTCAATTCATGGAGTTTATTTGCTTATAAAATAATTTGTGCAGTGGTGTCTCATTACAACACGCATAAAAAAAATGTTAAGACTGTTTCAGTCAACGTGTGTTAAAAAGTGATGTTGCGTCCCTGCCCTGATATGGATAGGTTAGAGTTGCAACGATTAACTGATTAATCAATCTGTTGTCAGCTAATACATTGCCAACTGTTTTGTTAATTGATTTAATTGGTTTTAGCAATTTAGGAAAAAAAACAAAAAAAAACAGTAAAACAGTGATCTGGTTCAGCTTTTTAAATGAGAATATTTTCTGGTTTCTTTGGTCCTCTGTGACAGTAAAGTGAATATCTTTGGATTGTGGACAAAACAAGACTATTGAGGATGGTGAAACACTGATTGACATTGTTCACCGTTATTACACACAACTAATCAATTAATTAAGGAAAAGATCAACAATGAAAATAATCAGCCCTAGTTTAGGTTTTGAGCAATATTGTACAAATTTAGAAGGACATTTAGATCATTCTTTTAGAATGGATTAATATGCTGATTATTTTCTCAATTAATTAATTATTTGTTTGTATAAAAAGGCTAAAAAAGAAAATAACCTCCCACAATAGATAATCCAATAAATGAATTCCCTTGTTAATAAAAAAAAAGTTCTTTTTAACATTGATCCAAAAATTCAGTATAACTATAAAGCAGTTCTGCTCATTGATGTACAACAATAACCACAATGGGCTAATACAGTCTAGAGATATTAAAGGGATATTTTCCTGTAATTGGCCCTTAAACTGCTCCACTTGTTTCTTCAAGCATGATTTGGGGGTGGAGTGTGTAGAGCCTTTCCGTAAGATATAGAGTACAGCATTGCCAAGCATAGTAGAGGTAGGTTTGGACAGATGGATAATACTGCTTTCTGTTGACTATGTCCAGTTTGCAACCGTTTCAGGGTGTATTGATGCCAGTCGGGGATATATTTATATTTGGCAAGCTGTGATGCTCGTTTGGCTAGGTCTTGTCCTGAATCAACACTGTAGATAGGGGTTTTCAAAGTTCAGACAAATATTTGGATACTGATTCCAGTTTAATCTGCACTGCTGTCAGATTTAGATGAGCCCTTGTCACAATCCCTTGTCATAGACAAGCTCAGGCTTAGCTGAAGGATGTTTTCAAACAGCTGGTAATGTGTAGGGATGTGCCGATGACGTTTTAAATTTTTTTTTGGATGATTCCAAACTGAGTGTTTTAATACTAGTATCTGCCGACGCTGAGGCCGATCTCTTTGCTACTAAGAAACAAGGAGGATGGATAAGAGGTTTGTTGGTGTTTTTTACCAACCTCAGTGTCAGGACTCAGTCACCTTCACACTCTTTTAATTTGCACTCCTCTTACAGCGTAGAACCCAGCTGTAGAGAGCAGTGCTGCAAGACTCGCAGGTTGAGGTGGACATTCCACGTCAGAGTTTGATCGTCTTTACTTTAGCCGATACTGGTTCATTACGATTCTAACGGATACACAGAGATTTAAATTTGAAGCGTGGCAGCAGCAATACTCTCTTAGATTTTTGTTTTTTGTCTCCCACGTTTTGTTGCAAGTGCTGATTGCTGCAGTATTCCTGCACTTCCGAGGTGTCCTGTAATTCAAACAGCTCAGTACTCTGTTGTCTTTTCTCTTGAATTTTCTCTTTGTCTGTTAAACAGTGGTGTTCGCACTAACCAGTTTCTCTTCTGCTTATTTCAAACAAAACACAACGCTCCCTGTGTGGTGGAGGTTTTCCCCCCAGGAAAGACCCACCAGACACCATGTGTTTGCAGTGGACAAATGATGCACTAGCTTTCATGAGCTGGTCAGACGTTGAACCAATGTTGTGAAGTATAAATCGGCAGTAGCCAGGATAAAAAAAAAATGTCTGCCTTGTGACATTCACATGTAACGGATTACTCCGTTTTTGTTATTCCTTTACTCCTACAGTCACAGTGTCCTCCTCTCCACCTCCCTCCTTAATGTGAACGGGGCTAATGGATTCCTTATGAGAGGTAATTGTGTAGCTACAACATAAATGTAGTAAAGGCTCTGGTGTTGTGGCTGGTGTCATTATGTCTTGTTTGATGCCCCTTAGGCGCTTGGCGATATAAACGTCAATAGCAGCTCACCTCACAGTTTAAGGTCACAGGCAACCATACAAGTAGTGCTTATAGAATTGCAAGTTCTCAGAGTTCAACATTGGATAATAGACCATAGAGATCACATGCTTCGGTCAGCACAACACTAGGGTGGAGATTCATTTGCCATTTGCCCATTTACTTTATGTTGATGTGTATAGAAACATGGGGTTGTAGGCAGTTTTATACACATTAGGTCAAATGTATCCATGCACAGTGCCCAGAGATAGCGAAATACTAAAATGTATGGATTTCTTATTTCCCTACTTCCTCCAGAGTGGGGAAATTGGCACCAGCCACCAGACGAAGTCTGGCAAAGCATGAAAAGGTTTGGTAGAGTTCAGACACAACATAATGATTTAATGATTGGTGAAGTTGAACATTTATCTGTCAGTGGCTGGTAGATGTTCACATTTTGAAAAGTTTTCCATCCCGACCCCTTCCCATAATCGGTTCAGCCAAAATCTATACAAATCAAATTGACTTCAACCGAATATTTGCCATGGTGACCAAGCGATCCCTTGAGGCACAGATCTGAGACCAGCCAGCCCTTCACATAATGTTCATCAGCATCCATTTTACCTGTCAGCCTGCCTGAATGAACATAAAGCACAGGCCCACTTTTCTTTTAGCAGCACTATGTAGGGCTTAACGTGGCCAGGAAACAGCTTAAATGCTTAACAAGAGTCTAAAATTGCCATCAGTCTCTAACTCTGACAGCAGATCTGGATTGGCATTCAGGTGACAAAAATAATAAATGGAACAGTAAAGACCTGAGACAGTGAAAAAAATCTTATTGCCGCAGATACTTCTTTACCTCTGTAAATACAGACTAGATACCTGCTTCATAATCTTTAGTGGCCAAGCAAAAAAAATTGTGCAATCATAAAACTGTTGTAACCCTAAGCCACATTTTCCTCAGTTTTCTTTAAAGACAGTGGTTCGCTGGAATAGGCCTAGGCCTCCTTGCTGCTCCAGGCCGCTTATTGCCACCCCTGATGCCACTCAAATTCCGCTTATAGACGTTCATTATTTGCATCATAGTTTATGGTTTACATGCTGATGAGGCTGAAATGTAAAGGGATGTATTTCGGTTATTTAAATTGGCAGGAAAACAGTCCATCAGCAATAGATCCATTCCCGCTGATGTATTCCAAAAACCACCCGGTCAAATTTTATTCACACAACTTATTACTTGCTGTATGACGTGATGGAACAGTCATGGGAAAAGGTCTTGAGATTTTACTGTCAAAAACGAGCAGAAACCCCATCGTTTTCCATGTCACACAAACACAGACCTTTAACAAGAAGTAATCAAAGTCTGCCTGTGTTTCCTAAAATGTACAGCTCATTCATTGACTTGGATTTGGTGTAATTGGAATCAGACTACCAAACTCCATGCTAAAGATATTTCGGTAAGCAGCCAAAAGTCTATTGTAACCATCACTGCCTTCTGTGCGGGTGAATAAGACTCAGTTTCCATTTATTTAAACTGAGGCCTTTTAATTAGACTGATGTGAGAGTTAACTTTAACGTGTTTTACTGCCCCACTAAAGGCACGACTGGCTCATTAGTGCAGCCACTCATTAAACCTGGGAGTGGGAGTGTGTGTGTCTGCGCGCGGGTGTGGCTATGTATGAAGCGGTCTCCCATGGACTTGCACCAGTGCAGGTATTTAAAGATGTCTGCTCTGTGGAGCTGTGACAGCGAGGAAGGGCCTGTGTGATTTTCATTAGCACAAAGTCAGCATATTTGTGCTAATTGTGATTATGACTTTAAGCTGCACTAATCAATAGAAGTTGTCTATGTATCAAATGACTAACAGGAGAGCAGTGTCTTGTACTGAAGCACCCGGAGAGAATTATCACCAGACTTTTTTTTTTAAATACACATTACCCACAATTATGAGAAATATATCCTTCACCCCTCTGGCCAGTTACAGTACGGTCCAGCACACCTGCACCACAGCTGCCCAAGACCCAACTCTTCCGTCACCTCCCTGTGTCCATCAGTTCTTTTTGGTTAAGTCATTTTGAGACATGACTCGGTTTGTAAAAGTGTACATTGATTCGAATCATCGATATTTCGGTGGTAAGCCCTGGATTCTCTCATATGCGTCATTTGGAGAGCACATAAATTAAATTCTGAGAATGGAACCCTCTCTTACACCACAAATTGTTGTTTCTATTCATGTTTGTGTGTAGAATAGACAAATAAGAATAATCTTGTTAGTTTGACAGCAAGCTGTTTCCCCCCTGCTTCTACTTACTTAAAAATGGGAAGGAAATAACATCATCTTGTGACTGTCATCATTTCATAATATTTTCCAAAAAAAGGGGGTGTTAACATTTCTGGATATTGCAGGGAATTGTCCCAGAGTAAAGAGGAAACATAAAACACTCGCAAATGAGATTCAGCTTCTTTCTCCTTCTTGCTCACTCTTTCTGTGTCTGTCTGTTGAGGCCCAGTGTAAGGGGCTTTCAGTGAGCTCAAGTTTTTTTCCCCCCCTCCATTCCTCATTTTCTCTTTCCTGATGCTACTGTAGCACAGAGAGGGAAAGACAAGCCCACTGAGGGCGATTGGTTGTAACTCAACAGGCCCCCCACATAAGGCTCCACCCACCTCATCCTGTTTGTGGGACAATTAGTCATCCTAAAGTGTTGTGGATGACCGGGCACCCGGCCACATGCACACACACGCTCTGAATGCGGTTAAAGTCAATATCCTTTATTACTATTGGCATACATTTTTCATGCCTCACTGTCTTTCTCTCACTACTACTTCTTCCTGCCTGCATCTTTCTGACACGTGTACATACACACCGTGGACCCAGTGTAAATGCACAACAGTAGGTTAAAGCAGACAGGACAGAACAGGACGAAGCATGTTTTGGCTTAGAGCTCTATCACTTTCGCTCTCACACACACATGCTATCTTGGATATATTGTTAGCGTCTCATATTATGATCTCCACAGACTTTTTAGAGTTGGATTTTACACAGTTACTTGTACATTTTGTATCCAGTCTGCTACTAAACACCGCAGGACTTCATGTCCCCTAACACATGACGGCAGACTAACTTGCCTCAAAAGCAGTGCCAACTTCAGAATTGGGGGTAAGATATTTAACATTTACTCACTGTATAAATGTCTCTTTTTTTATCTCCATGGTACCTTTTTAAACACACTTAAAACTGTCTAAAATGGGTAAAAATGTCACTAAAGGGTGGCAGTCTGGAGATCTGTTAACAACCTCTCGTCTGTCTTCTTATCCTGCAGACAAGCTAGATTTGACAGCTTTATGTCTGGATTTGGATTTATAATTGGTCCTAAAGTCAGGTCCCGGTAGAATTACAAATGTCTTGGAAAGTCTTAAAATTGGCTTCCTGAAAGCTGGTTTCTTTATCCTTTTCTGTAAATCTATTAAACTAGGAGAGAGCCTGACACGGTCTTTACATCTCAGTTTCTGCTTTTATGCATTTCAGCCCTTCTAGTCTGCTGGACCTACCAGCATGTTCATCATTACAAATACAAAACAAATGTATTCAAACATAAAGACTATCGGATGTTTCCAAAGAGTTGTGTAAAAAATCTGATATCTGTTAGGTCTTGGTGAAGCCGACAAAGTGGGATATGAATTTCCACAGGTTATGTGTACCTTAAATGAAGTGGGCCTTTGTGGGAAATTAAAAGGGTTTAAGAGGTTAATGTCATTTGAATGTTATACCTTTTTTCCTTTGCTTCCCATCTTTTTGATCTCTTCACTTTATGATAATTATACATCGGTACCTCAGTACTCCCTCTGCTCTTTACCTCACCTCCTTCTCTCTCATCTCTTTTTCTCACTGTGCTTGTCGTTCGTTTGTTCATCTAGTGTAGTACCCAAACCCAAGCTCTGTGTGTTTGGACTGTATGATTATTAATTCAGTCTAACCTCCTGCTCCTCTTTTTGATGAATGTGTCCTGCTCCCCTCCACTTTGCATTATCAGGGAACACAAGAACATTATCATGAAAAATGCAGGAAAATAAAGCTTGACTCAATCGATAGTCCTTGATTAACGTTTTAGTGCTTGGATGCATGGCGAGTTTATTTCTGTGTGGTGTGTACAGCATGTACAGTAGTGTAGCAGAAAGGCTGAGATCAATCTCTCCCATATTCATTGAAATCCACAGTCAAGGTGATGTTAGGGTCAACAATATTGATTATACTGTTATGTCACACCGAAATTATTTATATATTTATATATATATATATATATATATATATATATTTATATTGAAATATTTTAAGTTTCATCTTATTAGAAATAGAACATTAAATTTTGGCAGGCATCGATATTTATTTAGAATTAAAAACAAATGAAATAAGACTGAATTTCACAAAAATAATGGAAATGGGTTTGCATCAGTGTTTGTTTCCTTGTGTTGATGTTCTCTTTGTTACTCAGGTGGTCAAAGTAAGCTTTATCTGCATACTAGTCCACTGTTAAATGAATACGGAATGGGTTTAATGCAACACAGCTTTCACTGTTTTTTGTTTTGGTTACTAAATTGCTCTTAAATCAAATTCCTGGTAGCAGTAAAGTCTTAATTTGCCTTTAAACATGCTCTGTCTCGTTCTTCTTACAGACTGTCTCTGCCTCATTTCCTTCTGTTGTCGTTTGCCCTTCTTCCTCTCCTCCACCGCCAGCATTTTACGCTTGTTATTCTCCTTCTCTGCTCCATTCTCTCCCCCTCTCTGTCCTTTTTTCATACTGTGTTTTTTTTCCTCCTTGTTATGGTTTTTCTGTGTTGCTCTATCCCCTTCCCTTTTTTACTCCTGCTGTGTGCTGTATTATGTAGCGTTTAAGACTCTATTTGCTTTTGGCAGGAGCTGGAGTCAGCTTGGGTCAGATTTGTTTCAGTGCTACTCTGATTGTGGTGTGTAGTATATGCCCCAGAGTTTGCAGCAGGAGAAAACCCTGCCGCACATGCATTTATACGTAGTTCGTCTCTCTCCAACATATGCACACTGTAAGCTGCCTTGCCCTTTTGACTGAATCATTCGGGAAAATGACGCAACTTGGAGACCATAAAAGAGATTAAATAGGTCTAGTTTGTGTGTGTGTGTGTATGTGTGTGTGTGTGTGTGTGTGTGTGTGTGTGTGTGTGTGTGTGTCGATGTTTCCCTTTCTTTAGACCAGACCTGCCGTCTTTTGCACACCAGTTATTAATTGAAAGCATTTGGCTCTCACAATGGACAGAAACGAATAGCCTTTTGATATTTTATATAGAACATTTTAGACATAAGTAGAGTCAGATTTATTTAACAGAGTGGTAATGGTGGGGTGTCACTCGTTTGTAGCTTTCTGATTTCATAATTTGCATGTTTTGACTGTGTGATCGCTCCGCCCAATAGCTCCAGTGGAGAGGGGCAGTAGTTTATAATGTAAATAGGGATGGGAGATTGCTGAAAACCGTGTCCAAGTTGTCTGATTCATAGAATCGTATGCCTCCAAGCTTATCAATATATTTTATCAAACCATTTTGGAAACTTGCAGCATGAGGGTGTCAGTGGCTGAGAGGAACCGCCCCAAGCGTGGCTTCATTTCACAAAGAAAGATGACAACATTACTAGTTTGTAATGTCTGTAAAATAAGTAAGTTCAAGTAAGGATGAAAACACCAGGAATATGGTGAAACATCTTTCTACGCAACATCGGCTTAAATTAAATTGAGTGCCATGTTTTTGACATTGAATTTTTTTTAGTCATATTTTTTCTACATTCTTACTTTGTTAAATTGCGAGAAAATCCTATCGCAAATCTAGTATTGTGAATTGTATTATGAGTTGAGTGTATCTTCTAAATCAAGCACAGAATAAAACTCAAAAATAATCCTTCAAAAATGTTAATGAAACTCACTGGAATTGGTTGTTGCTCTAAACTGTGGCTTCAACGTTTGCTGTGAGCATAAAGGATCAAAAATCAGTCAGCACCTCCGAGATAAGTGGAGTACACACACAAGCATGCACACACAGGGTTGTTCGGGCCACTGAGGCTGATCTCATAAACTAAAACTCATGCTGACCATCGTCTTAAGAGTCTATGAAATGCTCCATTTGCAGACGGTCTTTCTGGTGTGTGTAGCCCGCTCTCTGGTTCGGAAGGATGCCGTCATAAGCATTGATCTTCCCCGGTCCACACAAACAAAGAAACAAATAAACGACAAAAAGAAACCAAGTAGCACAAAGAATTTAATCAACCAAATCTCTAGATTGTTTCTTTTTATTAGCCTGGCAACCACCCCACAGACAAGATTATGTTTTGGCCTGTGCCCAGGGGATCGACAGGTAAAACCACAGGCCCTGCTATCATTGTATCAACCCACACATCTCTAAAGCGACTATGTGCTGTTATTACATTCTTTGGCTAGAATGGTGGCATTACTGGATTACCTTTCAGGCCGCAAGACAATACAATCTAGGATATTTGAATAGCTGTATTCATGCAGCATGTAAAGTCATATTTTGTTTCTGTTACTGTTATGAAGCAGAAAAGTATAGCTGGTTTGTTTTTAAATCATGTAAATGATTGTAACAAAGGGCTACCTGCTTCCACCTACTATTTGTGTCAGGTCATATCTCATGCTTGTCCCTCTGGCTACTCAAAGGAGTTTTGACACTAGTCGTTTCAGCTCATTCCTTGCCTTTCCAAAATTAGACCTGAGCAGTGGAGATGACCTATTTACCGGGCTGCCTCTCACAACACTCACTTTCATTCATCTACCATCCATCCTTTGTTTATGTGGCACATTCAGAGTGTTTAGTCAGATTTGGATGGATAGGTGAATATACTGTGCTGTCTGCCCCATGTCTTCCGTGTGTGTGTGTGTGTGTGTGTGTGTGTGTGTGTGTGTGTGTGTGTGTGTGTGTGTGTGTGTGTGTGTGTGTGTGTGTGTGTGTGTGTGTGTGTGTGTGTGTGTGTGTGTGTGATGTCCTCTGCGGAGCTGTCAAAACAAACCTGCAGCCGTCAGATGGAAGTGCATGTGGACGACGCTTCTGTCGATGTTCTAGGCATGTGCGAGATGTTACGTGCTAGGGTCTGGCAGCAACGCTACAGCGCGATCGAGTTTGTGTCTGTGTGTGTGTGTGTGTGTGTCACTCTATGCCCGTAACTTGTGTATCATAGGGAATGCATACGTGTTTGACTTTGTCCAGAGTGTATGCTGAAAGCTGACACAGCTGTTTCACAGTAACCACACTGTTTCTGCACACTATCTACAGTTTCCCTCCATGGCTGTTCTCCAATCAACTTCCCTCTATTGCTATTTTCTCCCTCTCACTTTCTTAGATTTTCTCTTTTCGTTCTGTCCTCCCACTCTGTTGCACAGATTTACTGCGAGTGTGTTTGGAGACTTTTGGTATTTTCACATGGCCATTATTGTCAGCCTGTAATGTGTAATATATTTATTATTTATTTAAATGTGTTTCTTTATGCGTGTAATCCACACAAATAGCTGTGCATTATAGCCTCAGGAATGAATGTCACCTATGTCAGATAGATATGTATCATGTATCGTAACGATTCAATATATTGCAATACTATAAGCAAGGTGTTATATGGCAATAAAAGATAAAAATCAAATTTTAGGAAGAAAATCTGAATTTTTTGAGAATCTATACAATATCCTAAAACAAAATCACGATACTCAAGTGTCAAGATATTTTCTTACACCCCTCATGTCTTGATTCAGTAAATAGGTGGCACCATAGTGGCACAATTTGTTTGTTTTCACTGGATAGTCTGGGTTTGAGAGGGATGAGGAGAAAAGCCTCTGGAGCTTGTTCCCAGCGTTTCACTGTGATATTTTACTGCACAGGAAGACAGCAGTCATTTCTAGCCAAACCTTCCATTTTCAGTTTATCAAAACTTTAGAGCTTAATGCCATAGGCTGCTGTGGTGGAAACAAAATATTGTAATAGACAATTCCACAGCTCTTAATGTCCTTCGTCAACCATTTACAATTTGAAGCAGCATTCAAACCAAGTGGGTACAAAATGGCAAGCGGGACAAAGACTGGACACTGTGGAGACTGTGGGCGTGACGATGATATGGAAGGAAAAAAGTCCTCAAAGACAGTTTATCAGCTCCAGTGTGCCAGGAGACAGTGCTGTAAATACTGTCCGCTACATTTCTAGCCCACTGTGAATTTCTTGAGCAAACATTTGAAATGTTACAAAAACAAGAATATAAATCAATTGGTTTCACTAGGCAGGAAATGAGGAGTTTTTTTAATATATATACAGTGTGGGTGAAGTAGTAGGACAATGACACATTTTTCATAGTTTTGGCTTTTTGCTCTAGCATGTTGCTATTGAATTGATACAATAAGCTGAAGTTTCAGTTTTAACAATGTTTGAGGCCTCCATATTGGGTTAGCAGTGTAGGACTTGTATCCCTTTAATTATGCATGGTTCTGAATTTTATGACAGCAGGACAATGATACTCGGCACACAGCAAAAACAACCAATTACTTTTTTTTTTCTGTGGCCAAACAGTGGAATGTTTTTGACTGGTCAAGTTAGGTCGCCTGATTTCAGTCCAGCTGAACATGTTTTTCACTCCCTGACTGAAGACAAAGTCACACTCCTCACATCCACAGTATTGATCACTTAAAGGATTAACACTGTGAGGATGTATTACACAGACTACTTTACATTTCCTATATAAGAAGCATTCTTATATATCAACAAAAACATACAGCAAGCCTAAAACTGTTGTCATGTAAAGTTAGTCAAAATGTCAATTTCCACGTGTTTCTTTATTTCTTACTTTTTTAATGCTATGCACCTGAATTTAAGCAAAGGTCCTTTCCCTGGTGATACCCAGTCAGGTCGGCCCCCGTCATCCTGGCTGAGAGGCCCCTCAACTGGCTAGAAGCCAGGGGCAGCAGGGAGGTGAGGTATTTTAATTCACCTTAGCCAGGAAAGGAAATTGTTTGCACCAGAGTGAATCAAACAATGGAAACAATTTTTTGTGACAGTACAGACGCCATCGAAGAGAGCTAATCTAATAAAACAAAAACAGTCCGGGCTGTCATTTGGCAGTTGTCATTTGGCTACTCACTGTAGTCTGCAGTGAAAGGAGTTAATGGTGAATGAAGTGCAGTGCAGCAAATAATCCCACAAAAGCAGCTGACTAGGATGCTACGGAGTACATTGTAATGAAAAAAATAACTATATTACATTTCTTACCTTCTATGTCTGGTAAATCCCGCCTTGGTGTCATACCACACAGGCTATCCTACCAGTCTAGGTTCAAACTAAATATGTAGGCAATCTCAGGCGTAGCTCTGCGTGAAGGGCCAAAATACGATACAAAATTTCCAGGACAACATAAATCAACTTTTCCTCTATTTATCTCTACAGTATAAGTGTAACTTTCACCCCCTGGCAATGCTAGAATCCCATGCCCATTGTGGAAGTCAGTATATTTGGGATCAAAGGTCACCTTATTTGAACTTTGACTGCAAGACCTATTGGAAAATCAGGGCATTGTGCTCTGCTATGTCTTGCTCAGCTGCCTGATTTTATGATTTCAGTGCTGTTGGTTCCTTCTCGACCCCTTGAAGGCGTTCATGTAGATAAATTATGAAAAACCTTGCTGTATTACAGTACTTAGGTTAGGCAAGTTTGAATATTGTCTGCCTGGATGTCTTGTCCGTTCAGTTAAATTGAAAACAGGTTGTGTTTCTAGTGATCTCATAATTAATCATTTAATGTGAGCAGATTAATTAGTTATATTTTGCTTGTGATGCCGTTATGTTGAGCGTATGCTCCATATGTGGTGCTGACATCAGAGTCAATGCCAAAAAGAGGAATACAATTCTGATTGTATATGAAGAGGTTGGAAAATGAGTATTTCCTGAGCTCTACTTAAGCAGAGGTTCTTGGAGTAAGCAGTGAGGTCAGACATTTTAGTCATCATTTTACAAACAACATTATGGAAAGTATGTAAATATGTCTTAATATACTCACAAGTGCTGAATGGATGTGATGTTCTGGTTGTTCAGGGCTTGCTGTTACTGGTTTAGGTATGAAAAGAGCAGGCTGCACACAACATACCATTTTACTATCCTGTACTGTATTGTGCTATACTATTACAGAAAAGTGGGAACCCTGGTGCACACTTTTTTTTTATTAATACAATTTTTTAATTTTATTGTGACCACATGTATGTATGTTTTTTTTCTATTGTATAATGTATGTATGGTTTTTTTCTATTGTATAATGTATGTTGTTTTTTTCTATTGTATAATGTATGTATGGTTTTTTTCTATTGTATAATGTATGTATGGTTTTTTTCATTGTACAAGTGTGTGTACGTATGTAACTGTTTTGATATGGACTGATCAGAAATAAACTGAACTGAAGTAGAAACTGATGAAGAACCCAAGACAGCCTCTGATTTTCTTTTCTATCCAGCCTCCCTGCTGGCAGCTTTGACTGGATTCAGCATCACGTTACATAACGCTGTCATTCCATGAATACCTTGTTGTAACTCGGCTGATTTGTTTTCCTGACACATTTGTCTTTGAATCAAAGGTTTAGTCCTTTTATTTTGAGGATGTACTGGCCATTTAGTGTGTTGATGCTCTGATGAATCAGCTTGCTGTCTGTCCCGGCTGATAAGAGTTCATTGTAGTCCTCATTCAGGGTGTCCGCTGGGTCTTAAAGTCTATATCCAATAGTCTGAACATTGGGCCTTTTTAAAATGTGAATTTGAACGATTTGGTCAGGTCTTAAAAATTGAGTGGATTAATATTAACGTTACTTCTCTAAAGTTAAATTTTTCAGTCACTTTTTAAATGTGTTTTTGGGAAAGGTTTGTATTGATCATGCTTTAACAACAACAAAACGAAACCGACATGGAACCAAGACCAGTTTTACTAAATATCCTTTGTACTTCTTTGCCAGTATGGTCTCAGTGTGACCACCGTCCCTGAGAGCCATTGTCATTCAGGGCTGTTATCACCATGCATTGTTTACATTTTCATACAAAGTAGAGGGAGTCATATGACACTGCTCTAACTGGTAAACAATGATGTAGCTAGCTAGCTAGCTAGAGCAGTATTCATTAATAGTTTTCCTCCACAGTGATCCCAGTAGCTCTCTCTTGTATAGTACTAAATCCTCTAGGCCACTGAAAACCCTTTGTCAATATTCATAGGTGGCATGTGAGTTATTAACATCAGGACTCGTGGCAGTGATACAAATTTGTGGATCCAGGCCAGTGCAATTAGCAGCCGCCTGGTGATGCACATTGAGTCCTAATTCTGGGCCTGTCACCACAGAGCCAAAAGTTTCCAGCTAGTGTGAATTGTAAACGGCTTCCTGAGTTACTCTGTCTACTTTATCTGAAACTGGTAACTTTGGCTACTGACAAAAAGTGAATCACCGAGTACCGACTGAATTTAGCTGTACAGCAGATGCCAGGAATGGTGTTTTGTTTGTCTTCCTAAGACAACATGCAGTTTCAGTTCAATGAGCATAATTCTCTCTCTCTCTGTGTGTGCATGTTTGTGTAAATGTGTGTATGTATACACAGTCGCTAAAACCAGGAGAAAGTGGTTATGTTTTTCTGACGATGTATGCTGGTTTACCCAGAGAGGAAAAACCAAGCAACAAACAACAGCCACAATAAGTCTAAACAGACCCCCCCCCCCTCCTCCACACTCTCTCTCTTTGCTCTCCATATGGTGTTGGTTGCTTGTGGTTTTTGTATTCTGCAGCTCTGTGTGTATGTAGTGATTTGGTGAAGACCTCATGCCTGGCTGGGAAATGCTCGCACGCGGACATGCACACGCACGAATGCGATCACAGACATAAATCTGTTCATTCAGGCACGTTTGCAGAAGAAAACCGACGAAAGCGCGACTAAACGTCTGCACACACACACATTTTGC
The DNA here is from genome assembly GCF_905237075.1 of Dicentrarchus labrax. Lineage (NCBI taxonomy): Eukaryota > Metazoa > Chordata > Actinopteri > Moronidae > Dicentrarchus > Dicentrarchus labrax. Next base: position 23,864,471 of record NW_026136715.1, read on the forward strand.
TCTGCCCGATAACTCTCTTATCCCACTTGTTTACAGTTGCTCTGGTCACCGCAGAGTTGAAACTGTCACTCAGAATCAAATTCTCCTTTCACATGTGGTGATTCAGACCGCCTGTTTAAAAAACAGCCATCATGTTTGACAGATGTGTACTTTATGGCTTCAACAGAGACTTGATTCACAAATCCTATTTTGACAGTCGCTCTCCTCGCTATATGTGTTCGTTGTCTATTAGTGAAAATGTGAATGTTTTGGTTGGTGAGGCTCTTCAAGGGTGTGTCGTTGTCTGCAATGCCCCCATTTTTCCCCTCCGCTTTTGTTTTTCTTTCCTCTGCTTTCAAGAACAACAGAAATGTCGAGAAAACCGTCAAAGCAGTGGTAGACAGGACAATGACATCTATTAAAGAGAATGTGAAGATAATGCCTGAGATATTTATTTTTATACACAGGAAATAATTTATTTGAAACGAGACTAAGCAATTCTTTTAACAACCCTCAAAATCATTGATAAATATAGAGAACTAGAGTAAAAATAGATGCAGTTGTACCACATTAAAATATTTTTTATTTTTCATCGAAAATGTTTAAAATTTTATTTTAGCCTGGTTGGCAAAACATGGTGGGTTTACTGACAGCACATTGTAGGATTTCTTGGTGTTGAGGTTGAAATTCAGATGCACTGTGATAAACAGTGCATACATGCATACATTAATTAATGCATCTCCAAAGATAATTATCCCTGGACCAAGTTAAAGTTGTTGTTAAATACTGAAAGACATTCCTGGTAACTATGAGGTCTTTATTTTCCTGCTTGAGAGAAGTCAAAATTACTCAAGGATGTGCTTTTCTACTCAAGCACACAATTTGTTTCCTTTTCCTGTTTTTCCTGCCTGTCTCCTATCATGTTCTCTTTGATTTTGCCCTGCTCACAGACAAGGATCCAAATGATGGAAAAACCTGCGTCTATAAATCCTCGTAAGCCTGCATGTGGTGTAGCAAATCCTGTTTCTTCCCCACTCTGTTTTTAAAGAGTTTTCTCCGTTTTAAAAAAGCAAGACAATTCTGTCGTTCCCTTTTTAAACCAGAAAACTGCATGCCAGTTGGGCAACAGGCAAGGGTGCTGACAAGGCCAAAGTAGGACTTATCACACTAGCTGAGGCTCGAGTCATGTTTCTGGCAGTTTTCTCTACAGGGGCCTCTCACACATACATGTGCTTGTAAACGCACCCACAGCCACACACACACACACACACACCACACACACACACACACACACACACACACACACACACACACACACACACAGGCATACACAAACTTATTCGGTAATATCCTACTGTTTGAAGTCTGCAGTAACTCCTCGAATCTAAGTGGTGAATGAAGATATACAAGCATCTTGCAAGTAGTCTTTACATGCATACTTCTATATAAATTTTTCCATCTGTGGACTCTCCTATACCATTACATCTAGTTTTGAAAAGACCACTTATTAAAGTGGCTTTTATGCTGCCTTCAAGGTCTGTCCCCTAAAGCAAGAGCAAATGGTGATGGGAATAAATAAATATATACATATTATGTCTTCTTTCTTCCTCACAAAACAGTCAGTCTTCATAACATTTGCCAGTTAAGTCATGATATTATTTAGCTTAATCATAAAGTTATATGATGGTCATTGCCTCTTACCTCTTAGTACCTCAGTGCCACTTGTATTGTTAAAATAACAAATACTGCGAAATTAAAAAGTTTTCTAAACCTAGTTAGAAGGAAAATTGTAATGCAGCTTTGGGTAAATATGGATACATCAGATACAGATCATATAGATCCAGCTTAATGGAAAGTTTGCTCCTACTGTTTGGGTATCCAATTGTTGCTGGTGGTCTTCATACAGACAGAGAAATACATGTTTTGTTGCACACTTTAGTTTCATGCTCAGCACCCTCCCACCATGACTATGCATGCCAGTATGCATTGTGCAAGACCTCCTGACAAACGCAGCATGTTTACCTGGTCAGCCTGAGGTTTTATCGTATTCATCGACATGACAGTAGGCATTTCTGCTGAGATACTCAGATGAAATAATGAACTAACCTCCTTCCTGATACTGTAGATTTTATATTATCAATCATAACCACAGCAGATAATATGTTATTACTTTTCCAGCCATAAACTAACATTGCAAAAGTTCATAGAAACCTGTCCTCAATAGTTATTTTATCTGTCACCATTGTTATATTTATCATTTAACAAATGTTAAGCCTCCCACAGTTTTTTTTCACACTAACTTGCCTCAGCATTGACATGAGCAATAACCTCTAGTTAAACCTTGGTGTCCTTCCATTTTCTTTCTGTGCTCCTCTTTTCCCCCTTTTTTCATGTTTCAATTTTAAGAGAACATAAAACAACTTGCTCATGTACCATATTATATCTCATTTGGACACTGTTTATTTCCTTAACTTTTTGTCAGTCTGCCCCATCAGTTCTTGGAACAGGGCTGTAAGCATTGGTGTCTAGATGTTCTCATTGAAGTCCAGAGCTGTTTTTATGTACAGGATGTGCTAGAGCTGGTAACTAGAAAAGAGGAAGGGAGAGAGCGAGAGATGGAGGGATGAAGCGAGAGATGAGTCATTTTCTCTGTCAGACACTGTTGTTTTCCACTAAGCCCTGTTATTTTCGCTCATAAACCGATGCCAGGTAGTGGGTGGAAAAAGTCTCTTTTTTTGTTTTCACATTTGGTGTAATTTTATAATGGAGACAGACTGTGGTTAAACTTGAAACATTTGCATGGATTTGTCCCAGTGTTGCCTTCCTCTCTGTCTTTATATAGACTGAAACATGTATTGTGAAATTACTTGGCATAAGATTAAAATAAGTGGTCTGTTATGCTCCTAGTTGTTGTTAGTTCTTAAAAGTTGTCCACTTGTAGCGCAAATGGTGAATCCAAACTAACCCTTTGAAAACACCAAAGTCACAGAATAACACAAACAAACTTGCTGATCGAGGCGGCAGTGGGCCAGCAACTCGTGCGATCTGTGAGGTACAGTTACTGTTTTTGTCAAAAGAGTGCAGTGGCTTTGAAGAGAGTATACTGTAGATGGATAGAATGGCCTCACTTTGCTGTTGGAAATAAGGCTGCGTATTGGCAAGAATCTGGCAATACGATGTGTATCACCATACAGTGGTTACAATTCAATATATTGATTGATAATCAACTGCAGCCGCTAGTGAAGATGCTGTGGTAAGCTTAAGGGTTTAAGAGTAGAGACAGTATAATAGAGCTGCATCATTAATTGAAATATTATAAAAATCGCAATATACAAATCACAGAAGCTACAATTGTTTTTAGGTAAAATATGTGACTCTGGCATACAAATCTTGTTCTCCAGATTTAAGAGAACTTTTTTGTTTGGTACACACCCCAAAAAATGTCATCATGATTTGAATTGTTTTTTTGTTTTTTTTCAGTGAAAATAAATTTGATACAAAAATGATCCTCCCCACTAATTGCAATATCTTAAAATAATCACAATGTGATGTTTTTACCATATTGTGCAACCCTATGTAATATCATTCCCATTTCCATTGGCATTCATGTCAAGTCATGTGAAATATGTCAGTATTTATTATGTAAGTATGGTGTCGCACATTCAAGTTGGCATGTGCCAAACTGAAATGGAGTGGAAACCACAGCTGCACGTTATAAACCGGCACTTTGCTGCACAGGTTGTGGCGCGCATCCTAAGGTCATCAAACTCATCATCTAATAATAAGGTGCAAGTCGTCAACAGCAGAGTGGGGGAGATATCAATCAAGCGCAGTCTGTACACACCCATACAATCTAGGTATAATCAGGCAAAATAAGTTCATTAAAAAAAAAGTCTGGTGCGGGTGGACCATGGGTGCGTAGGGACTTTCAAATTTTCCATTTCATGATGTGCACCTAATTTGGATTTTTTAAAAATGTAACATTAAGACCAATGCTCGTTTCTGAATGTACAAGTTCAGATTAGTAATCAGTGTTGAAACTCTTTGAAAGAACATCATTATCATGTCGTAACTGTATATTGTTGTTTTGAGGTAGAGCAAGTTTTATAACCTTAGAGTCCTTAAGACCCATTCATAATTATGACGTTCAGAAAAGGAATGCCCAATCTGAAGAAAAGACTAACTGCTGCTTAACCGGTCACAGACATGGTGGGACATGTCTCCTTGTAAAGATCGTAATTTCGCAGTAATCAGTTTAACCGAGCTCTGGGGTAGCACCAGAAACGTTAACTTTATGATCTCATGGAAGAAGTGAATATTTCCCAGAGCCCCGCCGGTCTGTGCTTGACTGACGGACTGTGGTGGTGAAGATGCCAGCCTTGAAACCTCCTTTGAATACTTCTCTATGGCTGAATAGGAAAGAACCGAGCAGTATTAGATCAGCAGCAAAATGTGTTAAAATCAAAAGGCCGATGGAATGGAATTGAATAAGATAATTGGGTTTTGAATGGAAGCTTATGTCTGTGTTTGGGTCTGAAGTAGCTCTTTCAAGAGGCCATTTGCACTCCGTTAAGCTGCCTGTGAGAGTTTCTCTTTTTATCACAGTGGCTAATCTCTGGCCTGGCCGCTACACTGTAACCACTTCTTTCCCGCCATGACTCGTCTAAGATTATGTGCCGGCCCTTCACAGTGAAAGCCATTGTAGAGAATGGCATCCATCCTTTATCTCTAGGACTACGTTTCTAATGTACTACTACTATCAGTTATCCTTGCTTCCCCTGGCGACCACACACACTTAAACTAATAACATTGTTCAGGCTCACGGTCATCGTGAGTGACATACTGTCATGTATGTTTTGATATACATTTATATAGGATGCCATTATTTATGAAGTATTTTTTTCCCCCTCAGCCTATCCTTAGCATCTCATCAAAACCCCCTTTATTTAATGCCTACAGAGCAAATGGTATTGCGTGTTCTTTAATGCTCATTCATCACACGCACACGCACACACGCACAGTCACAGTCACACAAACATGCCTTAATTTGACAGGACCTCTACGGAGAAATATAAACACACATATCTCAAACAGCTTATATTATATAAGTCTGTGTACTATTTCTGCTCTCACCTGTTAACTGAGGATATAGAGGTTGATTAAAATGTTTTTACAGATGTAAACAAGCTGGCGGCTCATTGAGGACTCGGCCCATTCATTTGCGATTTTAAAAACAAGTAATATTAAATACAGTGTTTGACTTCACATGGATAGAAAGTAAAAAATAGTGTGGCTGGTTGATCCTCCGTCCCCATAGGGCTCATATGTGCATGAGCGTGCCTGTTAATGATCAGGTATCCATGTGCTTAGCTGTGATACCTTGCTTGGATTAGTGGCATTAAAAATTGAGGCCTGTGTGGTTACACCCCATGGGTGTTGTGGGAAATCTGAAAGTGACACTTGATTCTGACTTCTCCACAACACAAAGCCGCTGTCCTTTATTTCTCCAACACGGGGAAGAGGTTGCAGTGTAACTCTATCTGCTACATCTACGTCACAAAACCTATATTCTGTGTCCTACATCCCACATTCCACTGTCCTTCATCCTGCATCCCATTTACAGCCATGCCCTATATTCTATGTTGGGTTTTTATTATGAGGTACATTCTTCAGTATGTCACGTACAGTTAATGTTTAGCCTTTTCATGTCCTAGGATGCAAGCCAAATTTCTTTTCAACATCTTTGTTTACATTTTTATTGATTTATTGAACACCTCAGAGAGATGGTTTGACATCAGTTTTCTAAAAATCCCACAACAAGTTCTTTGGAGCCTACATTTTTAACTGGGACTATTATTTATCCATCACACACCACATGACCATTTTGTCAGTGACTATAAAACTGGAAACAAATTGTGGCTATAACTGACAAAAAATCTAGTCCGGAGAACGGCCGCATTTATCAGCACTTCCTATAATCTTGAAAAAGTCAGGCTCTTCTCCTTCAGTAAGAGGCCCTTCTGCTTCACTGAGTGCCAGGCCCTTCTCCTTCAGAGCTCCTCTCCTTTTAACAGCTTGCCAAGCCACATCAGGGAATGTGAAAGAGTCTGTTTTCAAGCACAGACTCAAGATCCATCACTTCAACTTGTTATATCGTAGCCCCTGCCCTGACCCTGAACCATGTCCGCTATCACAAATACCTGCTTTTTATGAGGCGGGGCTCTCACATCCGATAGGTTTCGGTTTATTCTGTGTAATCTGTTTGTTTATTTTCTTGTTGAACAGAGTTTGTTTTACTATTGTAAAACTTGCTGAGAGCATGCTGTTAAGTACACTTCAAATTCCACTGAAGTTTAAATGTGAACTTTGAATGTGTGTGTTGTTGGTGGATGGAGGGGACGGAGGGGTGTATTGATTTACACCTGCATACTTGGCAGTCTAGACAAGCTGGGAGGAGCCCCCCTCACAATGCCTCAGTAGAAGATAAACTGATACTTGGCTTAATGTTGCTATTATAACTATTATTATCTTCACAACAAAGGTACTAGCAGCTGTACACTGGGCCATCACCGTGCTCTGTGTGTCAGAATGTCAGAAGAGGGGAAACACTGGGGGTGTCCTGGTAGCTCATCTGGAAGAGATGCTGCCCTACGTACCAAGGCTGAGTCCTAACTGCAGCGGGTTCAACTCCGAGCCGTGGCCCTTTGCTGCATGTTGAGTTGCGTGGATCTTTGGGAGGTGGTTGTGACATAACACTGAGTTTTACACCGTGTACATCTTTCTCGTCAATCCACTGCCTGCTCCCGTTAACACGTGGAAATAATATACAAAGGAATTCACCTTTCTGCCTTCAGAGAGGATGAAGGCAGCTATGGACTAGAGTTGCATACCGGGCGGGCTTATCCTGTACTTTTGGCTGTTAGTGGTCCCTACACGAATGACCTCCCCACACACACTGTGCACTAAGCTTTCAATTTAGGAAAGAACAGAGTTGGATTTCCAAGTCCAAGTTAGAAATGTGAAATTAAAGGATCCTTGTAGTAAGTCCTAACACAAAATGGAAGAATGAGATGTGGTTTTGATTCCAAGAAAAGAGTAATAGTTATTTATTTTGATTTATTTTTTTAGGACCGGTTGACTGCTTCCTCACTGGATCTTCAGAGTGATTTTACCTTTCATTTTAACCAAAATTAAAGTAAGAACAAAGTGACAAATAGAACATGCTGTGGAATAACAGAGGACATCAGACGTTCATGCTTTATAGTTCATCAAGGTAACTGGTTCTTGCTCTCTGTTAACTGAAAACATGTTTTGTGATTCATTGAGCTCACACAAACAAAACCTGTTACTATTTTGTTTTTTAAAGGAAATTAACAGCAAGAGATGCCCTCAAGAAGAGCTTTTTTATGTGATGTGCTCTGTAGGCCTTCGTCTTAGCAGAGCAGCAGACTACACATTTAAAATATTTCAGTCATGCCACACAAACCTCGGCTAATGGAGCAATTGCCCATTTGATATTACTGAGAGGAAACTATTTTCTGATGGGTTTGTTTCGGATGCTAAAAAGATTGTTCCTCTACTGGTAAAGTGAGAGAAAGTTCCCTCTGTGTGCTGTCTGGCCATATTAAGCACCTTATTTCTCAATGAGCTAATATGTTAGTTTTGGCCTGTTGCCTTTTTTAAATTTTGACAGAGTTTGGCAGAGGCAGAACACTTTTTTTTTTTAACCTTTTTTTGGGACTGCAACAAAGTGCTGATGAAATCCCAGGGACTCTGCTTTGTAGACTTTGCTGCAAGTCTGATCAGCAAATGGGGTTTGATTTTACACCATAATGGTATGCCAGTGTAGGAAAATGTATTACTTTAAGTTCATCATTTAATATTTACAAAATAAAGACGATTGCATCCTCTTAAACATGAGCATCTTGAAAGTAAAGGTGTTTAAAAAAGTCAATAGATGAATAGCCATTTTGATTAAGTTTTAGTTTTCAGCTTTTCTTTAATAAAACTTGCATGCTGTTTCACTCAGTTTCACAATCCACTTCAATGTATGATGTATAATACATTAAATTTCTGAAAAAAGCAACACGCTTATGTTTCTACTGGCTTTCCCGTCATGTCAGATGTCATCATGTCAGACTTAAGGCAACACTTAACCCTTCCATTAACGGAATCACTAGCTCTATAAAGTAAGTGTGCACAAACTTGATATACAGTAGTCAAATATTAACATTCTCTCTCTCTCTCTCTCTCTCTCTCTCTCTCTCTCTCTCTCTCTCTCTCTCTCTCTCTCTCTCTCTCTCTCACACTATATAGTTGAATTTAATTCAACCTGAATTGGGGATTTGCCAAATTATTCAAAACCAATTTCTTCTTAAGAAGAGGAGGATGCAGCAGGATATTCTGGAGGAATCTGTCCATTGATGTCAGTTGCACATCATATATCTAGAAGTATACAGCTCTCAATTAACCCTTGTTCTATATTCCCTTCAGTATGTGTTCATTTAAAATGGCTGATCTTGACATGGACTTCCTCAGGCTATTTTTGAGGCTTAGGAAATCCCCAGTACCTAAAGTTCACTGCCCTATAGCATTCCAACGTCATGTGGTTGCACCCTTAGCTTATAAGGCCAGTTTAACTAACATAAAAGAGTCACCAGACATGTCATCCACTGTGATTATTTAGGTCATATGGCTACAAATGAGATTCTGGGAACCTGTGTTGCTTGTCTGATAATATTTAGTCTCATGTTGGTATGCTATTAACCATAGTGACATACCTACCTACCTACAGAAAGTCATATTTCCCGTATTAAAAGAAATGGTTCTAAAGCTGCACTAATTTATATTTTACCAATGTGTAATGTGAGAGGTGTCGCTTGGAGTCACAAATCCACAGAATTATCACCACCTGAGTCCTCTGAGCTCTACAAAAGCATTTTAGCATCTTTTTTTAGTTTTATGTTTGTTTCCAGCTGCAATTGTTTTCAGCAAAAAAGCTCTAAGAAATCCCACTGTGCACTAAGCAACTAGCTGTTACATAGTGGAACATTCAGAAACTAAAGAGCGTGACAATTACCTCAGTAGTTGGTGGATACCAAAACAGAAGCAGAGTGAATATTGCACATAATGTACATTTGTCGAGTCCATTTGTCGAGTCCATTAGTCTACTAAAGGTCTACTAAACACCGACAGAAGAGTTTAATTTAGTCAAAGCCTTGATCAACAAAGGGCTATTCAAAATATACAAAATATTTTAATTTGGATTCATACCATCTTATAATACCTCCATATTGGATTGTTTTTATGTTGTTTATCTCTGGTATAGTTCAAAAGAAAAGAAGAGCACTGTTTTATTTCCAACCTCACTTTAAACTGGCATTTATGCCTGGCTTTAATCTATGGGATTTGGTATTGCAAAGATGCAGGAGTCGTTAGTTTATTCATCTCAAAAAATCAAAATGGCTGTAATAAATGCTACATCAAAGACCTCCATCTGCATCTAGGCATCTGAATGGAGCCATTGTGTTTGATGTCAAACACATTTTTCTAATTTTGCATTCTTTAGAAAATTAAGCGAATTATGGGTTGTAAAGCAGAGTTGGTCTCATTTAACTATTATAACCTTTAATCGTGTTCCCTTGATTTAATGACGTCCTATACTGCAGTGGTACATTTACTGAGATTATTGCAAATTGTAGCAGTTTTCCCAGAGGTTTCTTTTTGTCAGGTTCCCTCTGATTTCAGGGAATCCTTCTTCAGTCTTTTTGTTTTTGTTTTACTTCCTCATTTCTGCTTCCTTTCACTCTCTCCTTTCCTGGTTTCCTTTCTCTGCCTGCACCTTGTTTTGTTCCCTTTTATTTTTGAACCTGCATATCTCCTTCACTTGCTTCTGTCCTCCCTCTGTATACCCCTTCTTTTTATATTTCTTTGTTTAATCACATTTGCATCTTTAAATTTCACTTTTTGTTTTGCTCTTAAGCTTCCTTATTATTTGTCCCTCTGTCACCCCTTGTCTCCCCCTCCTCTCATCCCCTTCATTAAACTCTTTCCTCATGTCAGTGATGGCTTGTGTTATATTTGTGGAGTTTGCCCTCACCCTGCTGACTCCAATTATCGGGTTAACCATTAAACTTTCAGGTTTTCACCTTGTTGGCCCTTTGCCCCTCAGTCGTTGTCATCACTGACACAGCTACAGGCTGCATTCGTTTTTGCCGCATCAAATGTGCAAGCTTCTGGTGGAAGAGAGAGGAAGAGAATTACGAGGAAGTTAGTGGTGTGGTGGGAGTAGTGGGAGGAAAGGTGCAAAGGAAGAGGCGAGGCGTGGGAGCGCAGGGAGTATCAATGAATATCCGAATCATTGAAGCAGCTAAAGAGTTAAACCAGAGGAAGGAAGGCAGAGGAAGAGCCTCAAGTGGGATTTATACCTCTGCTCCTGGGAGATTTTGTCTGGAGGAGTTTTGACTGTATAAGCTACTGTGTTTGGCTGCTGGCAGAAAATGGAGGAAGCTCTCTCATCGTAGTAAAAGGTCAGTGGTAGCTGCCAGTGCTGCTGCGTTGGGCAAGGTGTCTTTCCCTTACATCGGATATTATTTATCTTTGTTATTTAATCCAGGTTTATTCCTCTGGGTTTCCACCAAAAGGCAGCTGAAGGTTTGATTTCAATCAGTGTCAGTGTATTTTGCATCAGGCAAATGTTATGACTCATTGTTTGTTAATAGTACTGATATACGCATTGATAATATACAACATTGTTTTTATTCTAGGATGGACATTAGGATGTCACCTGCAAGATGGAAAAAAGATGTGATATGTAATATAATATGGAAAGTGAAAGTATTTTCTTCTGAAAGTATTGTTTTGTTTTTAATAGTCATAAACCTTCGTGAGTAATGTATGACTCACGACAGGATATTCCAACAAATGAATCTGGTGTACTTTAATGGCCATGTTCGTTTATGATTAGTCTCTTTTGCAATTAAATCAGCATGCATCTTGAAGAAACACAGAGTTCACCAAAACCAAACCAGACGAGAACCAAACTAGACATTCCAAACAAATAAAATAGAGGTGGGTAGAAGCTAACAAACAGAAAACAGTTTACTTTGTTTTGGACTTCATGTTGGCAGTATTAGTCCGGCCTATGCTGGTACTGTCATAATTTTGTCCCTTTTTGTTTTTAAAAGTTCAGTTTGAAGAATAGATTTTTTGGTAATAGTAACTAAGCAGTTTGTAGACTCCTTTCTGCTAACATATGAGCATTTGTCATTACTTTTCACCATAATGGTACAATATATGGTATTTTTGAGGGTTTTTATGGAGTCATCTATGAATTAGGTGCAATCAATTACCTGACAAGGAAAGCACCCTTTTTAGTTTCTTCTAGACCTTTCACATCGTATGCAGTAAATTTATCAAAAAATGCATTGAAGAACAATTTAATGTAATCTTTTGTATACAGTATGTATACTCCCCGTAGCAGCCATGACCAGAGCTGAATGCAGAATTACTGTGATATGTCACTGTGTGGCCTGTCTCAGTCCACATGTCTGGTGTGTAGGAGACTGACCTCCCAAATCATTACGTGTTGGACAATGGAACAACAACAGCAATGGAAATGTAAGCAATAAATAATTTTCCAACGATAACTGTTGGCATTGAGTGAACTAATAAAACAATAAAATGCCTCCTTTAAAAGGTGCCATTAAAATTCAAGCAAACACTATAAAAACAAGTTTCAGATAAGCTGTAACTAATTTGGTATGATATGAAACCAAATATTAAAACCCAGTCTGACAATAAGTGGGCTACAAGTTGCACAGAAGTCTGCCAGCTGAGTTACAGTAATACTGTATGCGAATGACGAAAATGCTCTACTAAACATTATGTGTTTGTGGTGTTGTGCAGTGTAACATGAAGTGGATGTTGCATAATGCTTTCTTTTGTATCATCAGGCCTCGATCAAATGGTAATATACACTAACATACTTTTTTGAAAACAAGCGTTTCTCTTTTCCTCATTTTATTGTCGTTAAGTGTAATTAGAACATCTTTTCACAAGCAAATAGTTAGAGTAATATTTGCTGGTGAAAAGATGAAGACACACATCCAGTTACTTTTGCTGGGCTGCTGTTGTACCACACGCGCACACGCACGCACACAGAGACCACACAGAACCTCTCTGTCCTGATGCTTCACTGGATGAATGCTCAGACAGCTTCTTCTCTCGCCTGAATGAGTCTGCCACGACCCTCGCCTTTCCCTTCGGATGTTAACGAGTCGTAGCAAGAAACAGGGAAATGGAGGCTTGTACAGATATTTTAGAGAAAACAACTAATAATTTATCCTAATGTTGACAGTACATATTTAGCTTGGAGTTTGACTTTGAATAAGTTTGACTGTGTGCTTAGGCCATATTTTATGTAATGGAAATGTTTCTCTGTGGAAGTAGTGGGTGGGCTTCTCAGGAAGGACAAGGTCACATTTGATGTTTTTTGTTATATATTTAAATAGAAATGGAAAATGTATTCAGAAACATTTTTACCTATGTGGACATATACAAATGTGACAATGAAATGACCACTGGTGCTGGTGTCTCCAGTGCTCACTACAACCTCTGCCTGCTGTCCACCAGATCAGTTTACGTCATCAGAGATCTGGCCTGAGTTACAGGCCCTGTTAATGTGTCATTTGTTTTACTTGGCCCACCTCTGTGTGAAGGCAGGACACCTTCAGAGTCAGCCATTGTTATATGGCAAAATCTAGCAAAGAAACAATGGCTAATGGTGTTATACAGGATAAAAAATCTAATTAATCAAATATTCAGCCCCTCAACAACTTGACAATGGCTCCTCTGTGAGGTTTTTAAGTCAAACTGTCATCATAACTGTTACAGTTATGCTAGATACTTTCATCTACTATAGAAAATGACACATTTTTACATTGCTATACAGTGTTGGGTAAATTGCTTTGGCAGGGGGCACAAGGTACATTAGGAACAGTTGGAAAATGGCATTTTGTAGCCAGTATTGAATGTATTTCAGAAATGTTTCATCTCTATTATATATATTATATTGGCAGAAATTTGCGTTGGATTCCTGGCTTGCATCATTGTCAGTCTGTCTGTGCGTGGCTCTGTTGTGCGCTGCGGATTCCTACTTTGACTCTGGATGACATGATGTTTAGTCAATGAGCTGCCCTTATTTTGCCTTTATTCACATATTGTAGGTCAGCAATTGACAAGAATGTACTGATGACCCATGAGTGAGCCTCAGCTTATCTGCATTCCTGAGAGAGAGAGAGAGAGAGAGAGAGAGAGAGAGAGAGAGAGAGAGAGAGAGAGAGAGAGAGAGAGAGAGAGAGAGAGAGAGAGAGAGAGAGAGAGAGAGAGAGAGAGAGAGAGAGAGAGAGAGAGAGAGAGAGAGAGAGAGAGAGAGAGAGAGATTTGGAAGCATAATTAAAGACAACGTCAACACACTGAAGGTATAAACTCCAAATGATGTAAACAGGTATTTTAGCTTTCTATCATGCTGTGCAGTATTACATAAACTCTCCTGTGGTTGGACTCCTGCCCAGAGCAGAGTGTGTTACACCTCACACGCCTCTGTGTCCTTTTAATACTTACAAAACAAAACAGAATGAAACGCACTCAGGAGATGAATGGGCTCTGTGATGGAAATATGTTGTCTGTCTCTCAGTGTATGTACTTTGTACTTAGTACATTACAACCTCAGTTCTTAAGCCACCACAATGAAGCTGTCAGGAACAGCGCTGGGCGGATCAGTTGACACCCTCGGGCCCAGCAGACTTTCTCCCATACACATCCATTACAAAGCAACAGCTGTAAACAATGAAACCATTTCCTGACTATCACACTTGAAAAACTGTAAGTTGTGTGTAAAACGGGACATTTTGGGTCCAAGGGTGGCACCAGAAGAAAGCTCACGTGGTGTGTGATGGAAAGAGCTTTTCTTCCCTCTATCCTCACTTGCTTGCCTCTTTATGTTCTTATACCTATATTTCTTCCAACTGTGTGTATTTCTACGTATCTTCTTCTTCTGTCCTCCTTTACTCCCTCAGTCCCTCTCTTTCCCCCTCTCGTTCGCGTTCTCCTTTCATTCCCTCGTTCCCGCCTTAATTTTTTTTTCATTACTTCATTCCTTTCTTTACAAGCTCCTCTCTGTCTCTCCCTCTCTTACCCTCGCTCCTCCCTCTCTCCGTCTCCTTGTCAGCCTGCCAACAGCCCGACGGCCTGTTCGTTTTCATCCTCTGCCTAGAAAACAAGGTCTAAAGTTCAAAGCTGCTGTTGTGGATTTGCGGCAGGAGAGGGAACACAGAAGGAGGCCGGGACCGGGTCGAAACAGATTTAAATATAGTCTTAAATAGATGGAATTTTAATCTGATCAGACACCGCTTTTCAATTTCAGTACACGTAATTGCTTGTGAATTAGATGAATAAAATAGGATTGATTACACATATGACAGAAGAGAAGTGTGGCAATGTGCTGCAAACAGCCTTTAGACCATCATTGATAGAGGATTGGTCAGGTATATTGACAAACAGTGCACCGCACATATTTATGTGTGTGTGCCAGACACCATGTTGACCGTGCTGGAGGAATAGATGGAGGGAGAGGAGTAGATGGAGGTGTTGTTAAAGGAGTAGGGAGAGCAAATCAAGAGCGTTTGGTCTGACGTGTTTTTTGGCTTAAAGCCTCGGGAAGGAACCCTTGTGTGAGATGCCATAAATATAGTGTGTGTGTGTGTATGTGTGCGCGCGCACTGTTTGGTGCTTTTAATCTGATGAGTGAATGGGCTAGTCATTTTCATATTCCCACGTCTGGTCAATTTTGTGTGTGTGTGTGTGTGTGTGTGTGTGTGTGTGTGTGTGTGTGTGTGTGTGTGTGTGTGTGTGTGTGTTTTTGTGTGTGTGTGTGTGTGTGTGTGTGTGTGTGTGTGTGTGTGTGTGTGTGTGTGTGTGTGTGTGTGTGTGTGTGTGTGTGTGTGTGTGTGTGTGTGTGATTTTAATTTCATTAACATATCATCTGTTTGCACAGCTGGGTTGTTCCAGGCTAGAATACGTGTGTGTGTTTGAGACAGAGGTTTGTGTTTGTGTGCCTCCACCTGCACTATTAATGGAGAGAAAGAGGGAGAGAGAGCGAGAGAGCGAGCCGGGGTGCCCACCTGTATAACTCCCAGCTCAGCTTTCTCCAGCCCCTGTTATTATAGCGCCTGTATAAAACACCCTCCCTCTACATACACTGGCACACCATACAGACAATTAGCAGCATCTTCAGCACTTTTCCTGCTGGTGAGTGGGCGTGTGTGAAGGAGATAAAAACCTGCTTCGGTTTTGCTGTGTGTGGGGAGTGTGGTTGTACTTGGGGGAAAAATGAAGGATCAGCATATCTGAGTAGAGCCTGTATTTATAGTTAATGCAACATGTGTATCAGAGAATATTAGAGATGTTAATTATTTATTGATGATTGATTACTCACCATTAAGAATTAGATTTAAAGTATATTACTGTTAATGCACAGAAGTTAATACAGTGAGAATATATTTTAGCGTTGAGATGCATCCTCAAAGGTCTGTATTGTCCGGCCAATCACAGTCTCAATCTCTCTGTGCAGCATACTTCTGCAGCCAATTGGGACACTTCATTATTATCTTTCAAACGGAGTCCACAAATGGAGTCCATGCACACACACAGTCCATGCACACACACATACATACACGTTCAAAACCCCTCCTTCTTTTTAATGGCCTCAGACTCATTTGTTGGAAGTGCAGGCATCTGTTTGTATAAAATTGGAGCTCTCCCTTTATGTCTCATCCATGTTTCATGTGTTTTCTCCTTGCTGTATCGTACAGTATGGGTCTGTACCAAAGTACCACATTGTAGCCTATTGATACTGCTACTCATGCTGTGTTAAGTTGTCTCCTGGATTTCAGTTTACTCAGTTTACATTATGCAATTGCTATGTGACACAGACTGTGTAATGTTACAAACAAACATTTCTTGTATGTTTCAGTGCTTATAATACTGTTTGGCTCACGTTATTATCTCGAATATTTAATTGTTTTTTGCAGTACTTTTTCATGGTCTTATGACTATACACTCTGTTTATTAAGTACAACAGTCATGCAATAAATCCTCCATACTTGAAGGTTAGAATGTTCAGTTTTTGTTGAAACTGCTTTAGAGAGGTGTAGATCTGTAAGATCATTTTGGAGGAAGTAGTTTGCCGTTGAACTGTATTGCATTATACAGAGAACCTATTATTTGATTTTTTTTTCATTGATTTTAATTGTGGTGGACAAAATAATAAACTAGTAGATTGATTACAGGAACTCCAAATGCATTATGTTCAGCCTACCTGAGACTACAGGGACCACACTTGGCTACAAACTCAGAGAAAAAAAAACTCTTGCTTCATCTATGTGTCCCACATTGAGGTTGGGGTTCATATGCTGCTACTCCTCTGTGATTTCTTAACTTACCTTTGAGGATTTACAGTATGGAGCCAAACGGAAACCAAATACCTGGGGACTGACCATTTTAAAAGAAAACCTCAACCCGGTCCAACAGAATCCCACTTGTGATTTTTGACTGTCCAACTAAAATCAATTCAAAATAAAGTCAAATTGAGAAACACAAGGAGCCGCCACTAGATTTGATGGGATTTTGAGCGTGTTAAGCTCTGGCCCGGCTGCCGCTTTGTTGTATTGTACTGGACTGAAGTTTATGGCTGTTAGCTGTTAGTGAGGCCCACTATGAGGCAGCTGGTGGTAAAAGTAGGCCATGTTCCCTGTTGTGCCGCCTATAGAGTGAACCCCTCTATACGCAACAGATTCCATTTTTTATGGTACCCTCCTATACTGAGCCGTATACAGGACTGGGCAGTTCTAGGTTTGCTGAGCTTTGAAGAGAAACTATGCGGAGGGGAGAGCTTGAGCATGAGGGTTCAAGTCTTAACAACTTCACCACAACAAGGAAATGTTGGTGGAACAAATTTTTGAACTCCTCGGCCTTATGAAGTACAGCCCACCTGAGAGAGCTGAATGGGAAAGTAACATGCAATCAGTTCAAGTAGGTTTTCAGTTGACAAAATGCTTACTTTGCTTCCCTTCAAAATATCACTTGCTGGGTTTAAACTTCTTCTTTGACTCATCAACATGTTGCCTCATAGCAGGTCCGATAGATTTTGTCATCTTCTCAGAATTCCAAAATGCAAAATTTCCATAGTTTGTAGAACAAAAGTCAACATCGCCGATATAAACAAAGAGGCCCCTCTTTCAGTCAATGGTGTGATACTTTATTGATCCCTGTGGGGAAATTGCCTTTTGTCTTGCTGTCTCAGAGGTCAGGGTCAGCCACAGAGCAGCAGCCCTACAGCTGGTAGGGGGTTTGGGTGCAGTAGTTCAGGGACGCTTTTGCAGTGCTGATGCTTGCTGGCTGGTATGGTGGCGTGAACTCCAGTCCTTGGTGTATAACATCTGTAGACAATCTCTTTAACCTCTATGCTTCCCTGTCGCCAAGTTCAAACCACTTCAGCAGCACGTGGCCACTCTGTAAACATGTGTTAGGAAAGGTGGAGAAGGCACCAGTCAAACAAGACTGCTAAACATTTGTTTAGTGCATTTATGGTACAGGATTTTGTCAAGAAATCGTATTAAATGTTTTTCTCTCTGCTCAGCATGTATTAAAATTAAAAATAAAATTTGAATTTTAGCAATGTAGGTATTCTAGTCTACCATCTAGAGGATATTTTAACAGGGGATGTGGGACTCAATGTTAAGCCTCCTTTTACATCCATGTTTAGTTGTTCTTCTACTGCAGTTATTGAGTCAAATTAAGTAGAAATGGTCAAAAGTTATCCATTTTATTCATGCTGATTTCATCCAGTCTTTTGTTTATCAACTTCAACACTTCCTCACAACAAAATCCACAATAATGAGTTCTGTCAGCCTGTGGTTTCTGAAAGCAGTTCCCAGCTCAACAGCACATTCTGGTAAAGGCCACCAAATTGTCATTAATTATCAGCCTCGGCCTCAGTGTTGTAGTGACAAAATGCTCAATCATGGTGATGATATTTGATGGTACTGGTGCAGGTAAATCAATACATTGAAAAGTCCACGTCACGCTCCATTTAATGGAAAGCCAGACACACAGAGTGGAAGTCCAAGCCTCCATAAAGTTTATGGTATAGTATATAGAGTACATTGTAATTCTTATTATATAGCATGGGATATGTTTCTCTTTCATTCTCTGCAGTCAGGTGGTCTTGTTGTTTTACCAGCTCATGGGCTGTATAGGTTTTGCTAACTGGAACATCAGATTTATGATAGGAGGGAAGACAAACGCAGCTCAGTTAGTTTGACTGGCCTCCAAGGGCCACAGAAGGGGCCGGAGAGTAAAAAAAAGCGCAGACAGAAAAGCACAAGAGAGCTACATTGAGCTTTTGAAGGAGGCACGACAGTTTGTACAGTGGCCTGGTGGCTTCAGTTGGGAGTATTTATTGGGCATCAATGTGGCAATTGGTATACATACTAATGAATATGTTTGCTTTGAAGTGCACAGCTGAGGGTTTTTCATATATTTTAAATATGAACATTCTCATGCACTGATGCTATAACCTTGTCAGGCAGCAAGACTTGCGAGATCACACAACCATGACATCATGTGAGAATCCATTTTGCCAGCTTTCAAGCTGTGCACTTCTGTCCAAACCACAGTTGTTCTGACCAGTCAGCGTCCTCATTTACGGCATGAGCTTTGGGGCGTGGTTTAATGCTAGGTGTGTGGAATGTGGAAGAAGGGACTGTGTGCTCAGAAACAACAATGGTTGCTGCTAAAGAGGTTAGCATAGCTGCTGCTAAAGAGGTCCTATCAGAACTGCACAGTATTTCTTCATTGAAAGATGAGTTTTCGCTCTTCTCCCGACTGACTTTCGGTAACTTTGACTATGTTATAGGGTTCATTAATCTGATTGGTTGAAGTTCATCCGTGATAGACAGATGGTTTATTTGGCCGAGTAGTTTTTGAAATTGCCTGCTTTGTTCAACATTTTCTAACAATGACTTTCCAGATGGTTCTGTGCAACAAACTTAAGAAAAGTCTTAAAAACCTTTCAAAGAATGGAATCTCTTGTTTGTTGACCAATATTTGCACAAAAACAGGCAGTAAAAGCAATAGCCTTCCACAGTGTTTAAAAATAAATATTTTCCCAGTGGCAACCTGTATCTTGTTTTTTTTTTTTTTAATGTGTTTTCAAGTATATAATGCATTGCACAATTCAAGAACCCAAAATAACTAAAAACATGTTTTCACATGTTTTGCAACAAGCACCCCTCCAGTGACCTTTACAGGTATACTGCAGCATTGTATTGGTCATTACATGCTGGTCCTGTAATGGCTTACATTCGAGAGTGCTACTTTGAAACGGACTTTGACCATGTTTTGATTCATTTTCTAAATTAAATACATGTGTCATTTGTGTGGAAACAGAAAAACAAACTATTGTGCTGAGTGAATCTGTTCGGAATATCTCATACTGTGTGGTGAAGGGGTCTTAATGGTCTGGCTCATGGGAGTTAATGTTTACATGCTTCGGGGGATTTTATGAATTTTACTCGGCGAGATGGTCCTCAGCTGCACAGATCACCGCTTCGGGGAGGAAAATAGCATAAGCATCAGCTAAAACAGACAGAGTGGCTCTGCTGTAATCCGGCCTGATTATCCCTCTCGCTAAATGTTTCATCTGTTGACATTAGATGTCACTTGTAGCCGACTCTGCGTAGCTCTCAGAAGCAACATGGACAAATGTGTTTACAGCTTAGGATGGAGAGTGAGGTTAGTGAGGAAGGGAGGGAGAGATGAACTGCAAAGTGAAACATACAGTAAAGGGAAGAAAGAGGAATCAAACAGATATTTGGGATGGAATGACAGGCAAGGATGCAAAAACTGTTGTTGCCATGGCACCGGAAATTTGACGTGTTTCATAGCTGAGAATTGAATACTACTGCAGTGCAGTGGTTAACAAGGGAAAAAATGATTGTCCTGGACTGTCCTGGTAAAAGTGAGGATGACTGTTTGATGCTTTTGTTATGTTTTCAGTCATTTGATTCCAAATGTTGTAGTACACGGTTAACAGCCACAATTTGTGTATTTAAGCCTTCTCTGTTTTGCTTATATCAGTCTGCACATGTACACCCTCAGGACACAACTTTGAAGGGGGGAATTCATCTTGTGGATTGCATTTTGTCAAAGTTGGTAAAACTCTGAAAGTTTTGCAAAAGCCAGTTTTCAGTGTTCGGTCTTTCGCAACACTATTGACGTAGCATTGAATTTTGTTGTGTCAACACCAGCAAGGACTGTGAGTGATAGGAGTCAGACAGCTGTGGACAGGGGATACGAGGTGAACAGCGGCGGCGCAAGCTTGACGAAACAACACAGTTCCACTTCTACATTGTAAACAAGCCATCCTTGGGTCAGCTGGTGTAAGATGCACAAAATTACACATATCATACTGACACTAAAATTATTCTGGCAAAGACTTCTCTGTAATTATATCACATATTTATTTACTTATTTGCATAAATGCCTTTTTAAAGTAACTGTAGCCCTTTAATACAGTTATACCTAGTTCTTCTGAGATGGGGAGCCTAAAGGTGCACAGCTATGGTACCATGTATAGAGTCCTAGTTCAATTTTCACTATAACGTCTGCTTTCCTGCATTAACTAGACTATAGAACTAGCCTCACTGCCACACTGTACATACATATACTAGAGTATACAGAAGTAATATAGTTATTAGAAATTACTGTCAACTTTTACTGACTGAAGCTGCATACAAGTAATCTCAAGTGCTTGTAATATTAAGTTGTTGTCCTCGCCATACACAGATGTTTTCACACACACACACACACACAGACACACACTATATTCTTTATACACAGTGGAGTTTTGTTTTGTACAGCAGCATTGCATCTCTTGTCTCTCCTAATTCAATTTGTTTTGTTGACATGGTTGTCAAATTAATAACTGGTGCCTAAGCATCCAAGTAAACATGGAAATTTAATAAATGAATACAAATAAACAGCACAACCTGGTTTAGTGAGATTTAATCAGTTTTAACTAGGGATGTCCCAACCAGGTTTTTTGGCCCTGATCCCAAACGAGTCCTTTTAGATTAGTTGTATTTCCAATCCCATGCTTATATTTACTTAAATGTTAATTAAAAATGTATGTGACTGACATTACTCAATCCAAATACTAAAGGTCCTGGTCCAAAACTATAAAGATTATAAGCCTTATTTATTGATATGACTGATTAAGATTAACTGGGAGAATGTGACTCTTTAAACTGATGTGATCCGCTATAGAGAAGACTCTAATGGAAACTCTCAGCCCTCTCTGATTCTACAGTGGTGTTGGAGAGTTAAACAGTCTTTGGCAGAGTACAGACACCAGTGTGCAGAAAGCACTTCAACCAGGCATTGGCCAATTTTATTGTGGCCTGCCATCAAGTTACTCACATAATTGGCGTTACACTGACCTCCTGCCGACATTTGTCTTTTTAACCTGCAAAAGAAACATATGTGTTTTGTGCACTGCTCTTTACTAATAAGAAAGGAGGAGGAGATTTGTTAGCATCTGAGTTAAGCAAATTTTGCCAACTCCTGTTGGAATTTTTTCTCACAATTATAAACTTATATTTTTATTTGGATGTGCAGCGAAATGCTCGCACCGTAGAGCCCAGCTGCTGTAAAGGAGCTCAGCACTGCAACACTACCAGGGCTGAGATGGACAAAACAGCAAAAAACAGTAAAGAAAGGCCAGTGCCCGGTCGGCTGGGGGCAACTACTTGTTTTAAGACTTGGATAAACTAATCTCTGTATCTCCTATAACATGTTTGGGGTTGACTGTTCTACTAAAATACTGTTGCATAAGGAATTAAAAAAAACTAATCAAACCTATGTAACATGAAAAAATGATTAACCAGGACATTCTCTCCTTCTCTGTAATATGTTCTATACCTGACTGCTGCCTCTTAAAGAGAAAAACAATGATGAGTTCCACTCTGACCTGTGGCCCTTTGCTGCGTGTCATCCCCCCCGTCTCTCCTCTGCTGTGTGCATGAGAAAACAGAACAAAGATTGTTAAAGTGGTGGGGAGAGAGAGAGACAGAGAGAAAGGAGGAAAGATACAATTACCCGTCAGACTGGCAGCTAAAAAGTCTGCCCCCTTTTCGCTACCAACTAATCATCCTGTCTATAAATTAATAAAAATGCTAATTATTAAGCAGTGTTACAAATGAGAAACAAGTGAGAGAAAACACATAAAGAGAGGAAAGAAGTGACAGAGGAGTGATTAAAGGAGAAATAACACCAGAGTTGTTAATTACAGACCTGGAGCCTACTCGCCCTGTTGTTAATCAGCACCACTAATGAAACCGTGGGTTGTTTTGGGGTTGTTTTTGCAGATATGTTTGACACGCTGTCTCTCCATTATTATTATTATTATTATTCACCTGCTGCTGCATCGGGAAAACAAAAGCTGTTACGTGACACGATGACTAATGTTGTGTGTCTTGTTTTTGTGGGCACATCTGTCCTGTCAGCGCACTCCTCACCCGAACCTCACCCGATATGTTTACGATGATTTACATGAGAGAACTCCCTGTGCTTAAATGATATCCATATATACACACGCACCAACCAACAGCATACATACTCAGCATGCATTAAAGTGATACTCCAGCTGTAATGAAGTGTGCGTGCATGTGTGCTGCGCTGCGTTCCGAGTATTGATGCTTCACAGCCAGCAGCTCCTGGCTCACTCATATGTTATGTTTTCCTGGGAACTGGTGCCGAGGCTTCAACTAGCCAAAACGTAATGAGAGCTAATGGAGTCTGACTATGTTTGTCTCCATCCTTCGCTCCTGCTCTCACCTGCCTCCCCTCTCCCCTTCTTATTTCTCTCTCGCCACCCGCCAATTCCTCCCATCTCCTTGTCCTCGTTTGACATCATCCGAGTCCTACTTCAATGCACGTCAACTCCCCATAGGCTATATTCTGCTGCCACGTGACCTGTTTCCCCCCGCTGAGCCTGAGTTCATTGCATGTACCCCCTCCTCTCTTTGTCCTCATTTGATTGTCTCCCTCTCTTACTTCGTAGTGTTGTTTGTCTACAGGCGAAGATCTCTTTATTTAAGTAACAATACCATAAACCTACTAACCAAGTGTTTGTTGCATCGGGTCTCTTTGTTACAGATTGAGTCTTTTGCTTGTATTAAATTCAAACAAATTTCCATTCAGCACATTTTGAATTTTAGCACTGACATGAAAGCAAATACAGAAGATCGTATTGGTTTAGTGTTCCCCGGTGTTGGAGTCTGAAAAGCTTCCAGACAAATTGAACTGAAGTCTGAATTTTTAAGTCTTTAAAGACACAATGAAATGGACATTAACTTCCCGGAAAACATTGTGTAAAACAGTGAATTGTGAAATTACACCATATTCGGGAAGTAAAGATGGCACTTTATTGGGCCTTTTTAAAAATAATATTAAAGGTAGTACTAGGGCTGGGCGATATGGCTTAAAAATAAAATCTCAGATTTTTTCACACCAAACCCGATTTACGATTTTAATCGTTTTTTTTGTAGACTGTTTTTTAGCGGGTGTTTGTGGGCTGCGGTCTTGTATATCTCGCAGAAAGCAACATTTCTCCCACTCGGCTGCATGCCTCTGCTTGAGGTGCTGGAATAAATCCGTCGTACTGCTACCTTTGGTTGCAACAGCTTTCAAACAAACTTTGCAGTGGGTCGTGGTTTGTTCGCTGTCGGACGCCACAAAATCAAACCAGTTCCAAACAACCGACAACACTTTTTTGGGGACGAGCTCATCCTGGCTTGCTGCCATGTTGTGTTTATCTATGGAGAGGCGGGGGGAGGGGTCAGCGCACTCTGACCTACGGGAGCGCCGGTGTTGTGGAAGTTCAAGAGAAACCAGATTTTAACTAAAAATAAATTGTGTTTAACTACGAATTCGAATTAATCGATACAATCGATTTATCGCCCAGCCCTAGGTAGTACAATGTGATGTTGTGTTTTTACCACCCTTGAGACCCAGACCTAAGTTAGTTGTACAACATTAATATAATCTGCATTGCCAAAAATAATTCACTCCACATCCCATTGCCTTTACCGTATGGTCCCCCCCCCACCCCACTTGAACCCACTGATCAAACCTA
This sequence comes from Dicentrarchus labrax, assembly GCF_905237075.1. Classification (NCBI taxonomy): domain Eukaryota; kingdom Metazoa; phylum Chordata; class Actinopteri; family Moronidae; genus Dicentrarchus; species Dicentrarchus labrax. The sequence goes on from NW_026136715.1 coordinate 23,888,706, forward strand.
CTGTTATAGAGTGTACACTGTTCCTTTCATCCTCCATAATTTCTCCCCTCTCCTTTTTGACTTCCTTAAAGTATCTCCATCTCTTCAGTCAGACTTGAGACAGAGGATCTTTCTGTACAGATTGACATGGATTAGTTTGCTCACAGTTGCCCTGTCGGTGTGTGTTACTCTGCTGCTGTTTATTTCATTGGGGACGGCCAGATGGTGTGTGTGTGTGTGTGTGTGTGTGTGTGTGTGTGTGTGTGTGTGTGTACGCGGTAAAATGAGCACTGAAGAGAATATTTCATCTTGGCAGTATTAAATGTATCAGTCATTTCTTAGCCTTTGGCAAATGGCCTTCTTTCTTTCATTAATTCTCTTTTACAATTTACATTGTAATTTCACGATTCTTAATATTGTGTGTGTGTGTGTGTGTGTGTGTGTGTGTGTGTGTGTGTACCTGTGTCTGCTGAGTCATTCAGCCAATAGCTGCAAGCATGGCTGTCAATGCCTTTTGCTAAATATGCTAATTGCCTGACACCTGTTAGTATAAGAAGTGGAAAACACACCCCTCCCCATCGTGCACACACACTCCAACACTCCCACACAACACCAGAGCAGAGGAAACAAACTGATTTGGAAAGCTTTGTCGTAGGTTGGTGAAACTCATTGAAGCACACAGTCAGTCCTCTCCTGTTTGTGTTTCATTCGAGGAGCAGTGAAACTGGCTCTAATCTCTTTGTTTCCCTTTTATTGGCAGTGATGGAGCCCATGACGGTGACGACGTCGGTGGTCGGACCGGAGGAGTTCGACCGCAACGCCCCGCGGATCTGCGGCGTGTGCGGCGACAAGGCCACTGGCTTCCACTTCAACGCCATGACGTGCGAGGGCTGCAAGGGGTTCTTCAGGTGCGTGTTATCCTTGAGTTGTGTTCATGTTGTCTATTTTGCTTTGTGTGTTCTTAAGAGTTTTTAAGTGTGTCTGATGATGGGATTAGTATCGTCTTTGTTGAATCTGAGGTGTGATTATCAGCCTTTCATTGTGAAGGAGGTGCTCTCAGTATACACCCTGTTTGCTTTAGATTGGGCATCATACTGTAACAGTGTTTTTCCTGCCAACGTTTAACTGAATCGGTACAAATCAAATTTCAAAACTGTCATTAGTTACATTCAGTTCATTTTTACTCTGTTTTTTCCCTACGCTAGGCGTTATTTCACACTGACCGTCTGTTTGCAACACAGTGGACACCTTTTTCTGGTCGTCTCAGTTTCGCATTTTTTTTAAATCAGTATTGCATAACAAATGGACACCAATTCATTATTTTTTGTTATTCCTAAATAATTGATGTATTAATGAAATGAATGTTTTTGTTGAATATCTGCAGTAAATGACAGCAATAACAGCAAACAAACATACGATGCGTGTATGACAGCCAGTATACAGTGTGTCTGTTATGGTACAGTATGATTTTCTTTCTGACTGCATGAACAATCATGCAGTCAGAACACTATACATTATTCAGTGGAGTCCATAATCCTTCTGTATTTTTTCCTTTCACCCTCTTTCTTGCTCGCTCTCTCACATTCACTCACACATAAACAGACACACAACGCACAGCATTTATTTTATCCGTCAAGGATTCTAAAATAATGAAGTATTATAATTAAGTCTCAGCAGCCAAAGGGAAAGGAATAAAGACCTTATTATGAATGGTTCAGGTAGAGTTTAATTGGTAATTACAAAACAGTTTTAAGTAAAATGTGTGTGTGTGTGTGTGTGTGTGTGTGTGTGTGTGTGTTATATATATATATATATATATATATTTTTTATATATATATATATATGTGTGTATATATATATATATGTATATATATATATATATATATATATATATGTGTGTATATATACACATATGTATATGTTGCATCTTGATTTGTAGTAAAGTCCTTTAGCGTGCAGCACGAAGCATCAAGTCACCACCTTTGGTCCCTGCAATGGAGTATTTGAACCACCACAGAGAATAAATGGTTCTAAATGAGAATTTGACTAATTAATGAGGTCATCCCACAGGCGCAGTATGAAGCGTAAAGCCTCCTTCACCTGTCCGTTCAACGGAAGCTGCACCATCACAAAGGACAACCGGCGTCACTGCCAGGCCTGTCGTCTCAAACGCTGCATTGACATCGGCATGATGAAAGAGTGTGAGTTGACTTTTTTCTGACTTTCTGGCTGCTCCTGATTTTTTTATTATTTTTAAAAAAAATTTTGGAGTCACAGTTCGAGATGGAAAAACAACTTAAGCTGTGACTTGTCTTTACTGTTTTGATGTTATACTGTAATGTGTCTGTTAGCTGTGCATTAACACTGTTCTGGCAAACGCAGACTAATGCGATGAGTTGACTTATTTCCAATTTCTCCCTTTCCTGGAGACAAGTGACAATGCTTGAGACAGCTCCAGTAATATCGAGGTTGCACTGCATGATTTGAGAAAATGATTGAAACTAACTCTTTAAATTCTTACCCTATAGACATATTTTAAATTGTTTAAAGAAACTTTAGATTTAAAGGTTCATTACCAGATCAAAGGATGAGATAATACACAATATAATCATGAAGTTGACACGTACAATAGATAAGATTTCTTACTGTTGATACTGAGGTGATATTAAGGCAGGACTTAACATCTTTGGCTCCTCTTGACATGCCTTTGATGTAATATTCATTTAGGCTTGAAGTAGAGCAGCTTCTGATGCTGCTTCAGGATCACTGCTTAACTTCAAAACCATAGTCATTGCTGCCTGAAATACAGTGTATACAGCTTTTTTTTGTTTTTTTTGGTTATTTATTTTAAACATTACTTTAGCCAGTGCCAAATTTCAACTCACTCCCCAACTTTTAACACATAAATCCAGTTGGAGGAGAGCAGCCTGCAGTACGGACAGCAATAACTGTGTTGTGTTTGGATCACATAGTGTTTTTTTTCCCCCCATTTTGTGACTTCAGTCAGGACAGTAAAGTAAAAAAATCGTCCATTATAATCCAGTATTTTAATCAGTGCAATATTAACACATATGTGTCAACCCAAAATAAAAAACTGTAACTCTCATTAAAGCAATGTATTGTAGGGCGATTAGTTGTTTGGTCAATAAAAGGTCAGAAAATTGTGAAAAATGTTGATAACTGTTTGCTAATGCCCAAGGTGACATCCTCTATTCAATTTAGAAGCCGAAGTCAGAGAATTTGGAAAAAATAAATAAATCTTAAAAAATGGCTCAAAAGAATGAATCATTTTAAAAAATAGTTAGGCAATTGATTTAATAATGATAACTAATGTATTAATTGTCTAATCATTCGTTATAATAGCTCTATTGTATTGCAAGCCATATTACTTCATTGTTATTATCCTTTACTGTTTTATTGAAGCTATTTGTCTGGCTATCATCATCATTATTACAATTACATCTAATATACATTGTGCTTTTCTGTCCTCACACAGAGCATTACAAAGCAAATAAAGGTAATACAGGCAATGGATTCTAGATGAATACCAACTGCCTGGGGAGGTTAGCTATAAGTTAGCTGGTGCAAGCGGTAAATGGGTTTCCTGCTTGCATAGCATTTAATCTAATATTTAAAGACATTCAGGAAGCAGCAGCCAATAGAATCAATGGGAGGGTGTAAATTGATCTGATTTGCAACAAAGACACAGGCACTAGTGAATATGCAAAAGGAATGCTGTACCATATGGCAAACTCAGGCTTGGGACAAATAATAGCAGAAAATAATATTAAAATAATATCTATTTAATCCTGCTTTTATCCTACCAGATGGGGTTTCCATCAGTGCAGTTTGATGGGATCAATCAAAGTGTAGTATTGTAGCTTAACTGGACTGAAATGGTCTTGTATGTTTGAAAGGCTGTTTGACAGTCCATGTTGTTTATTCATACAGTAGCAGGGTGTAATACAAGTAGACCACGCTGCAAAGGGAAAGTAAGACATCACCTCACCCCATGTTAACAGAATGTGACACCTTGTCACAACTAATTCATAATGACTATAGAGGGGTGTCTTTATTCTGCTTGATGGGCAGATTATCACATTATCCATTAATTGCGTCATCAGTAACTACAAAAAAGCTATAGGAAGTAGACCAACAGCAGTGCATCAGCATAACCATGACAAGTAGTAGATGACAACGGGAGAATGAGAGAAAGGCAAGGAAGGAAGAAAGCCGTAGGGGGGGTTAAAGTCCTGATCAACAATGGCTCTCTTTCTTCAAAGAGACACACAATGGTCTGGCCCACATTTCATTCACAAGCAGATTGTACGTGTGTGAAACAGAGATGATGCAGGGCAGGGTTGACCATAAATAACCACATGACACTAAAGTGTCTGCGTTTTATTGAGGAAAGATGAGAGAGGAACAAGCGGGAGGAGAAAGACACTTTATTAGTGTATAATGTTCTCTTTGTTTCTCACAGCTTGTATACGGGTTCATGGGGTGGAGGGAGTGGAAGGAGTGTTAGCCGCTCTTCTGCTTGGCTCTACAGTGTGCAGAACTTAAAGGCAGCAGCATTGTTCAGATGCTGCACTGCCTGTACAAAACCTGACCGTATGCAATAATAATAAACCTGTTTCAAGAATGTGATTTATTTAATGCCAACTATAATTTCAGAGACAGTAACTCCAGGGTAGCGCTGAGAAGAAAGCAGAGTGTTACTCTAGCAATTAGTGCTTGACATTAGAAGCATAATTCACATTATTAAATCTGATTAATTCCCATCACAGTCGCCTGAAGGCAGCAGGTATGTGTTCATCTGCATTATGTGATTTGTGTGATGTAAATAGTCAAAATGTTATTATGCACTTCAGATCCGGAAATCCAAAACCAGGCAGCTTCACATACTACTGTGTGTTACCCACTTTAAGCAGTACAAATCATTATTATTTTACTAAAAAAAAGGATTCAGTCTATTCCAGAAATGCATTGGCACTTAATATGGCTTTACTGTGATGTGAAATGTACTTTCTTCCCTGAAAAATGTACAGATTCCCTTCTGCACAGCCACATGTGTAGTAGAAAGACAGCATTGAGAATGTAAAGCAAAATGAACAGTGCCTTATTACACCTGCATTTATAGCTGTAACACAGACAATCTTTATGGACTGGAAAAGGGGCTGTGACCATGTGGATAACTGGCGCATGGACAGTGTTGACTGCAGCTCGCCCCTCCACTCCCTCTGTGTAGATGTGGCTTTGTGCATCTGGCCATGACCTGGCCCATGTTTGGGTCTATTTTCCTGTTTAAAATAAGTAAATCCAGGATCACTAGGTCACCTGTGTCTACTTTGTGTGCATCCTCGTTTTGTTCTACATTTCTTTTGGGTTTTGGTTATGTGGACAAAGTAACGCAGTGTCTAACAAATAAAATACAAATAGAGGCCAGTATCAAGTATACAGTATACGGTACCCACACATGGGTGCACATACACAGACCAGCATGTGGAGATAATAATGATGACATGGGGCATGATTGATCCCCGTGTTGTTGTTGTTTGGGTTAGTTTCTGTTATGCCTTAAGTCCTGTGACCCGTATAAGCTGCTCATATGACGGACTCCTGACATTGAATGTTTTGTGTATATCTCTTGGTGTTGTTCCTATGAGTCAACAGTTAATTATATGTGTTTCATTAATCTGTCTCACTGTAAATCTTGTGACAGCAATGACAAACAAGACTCTGACTAGCTTGGAAAGGGATTTTCTCCTGTACCCTGAGGAAATAGATATTGTCATCAATCACAGTATCTTCCGGCACTGGCAGACAAGTACTCATACTGGAATAATGCATCTTTCTTGGATTATAATTTTTTTGTGGCTTGATGAGACTGATTTAAAGTCCATTGCTATTATGATTTTCAAGATGTATTCATACCTTGTTTTCCCAGTTTAATTATTTATTTTTAATGGAAGAGATATTATATTCATGAACATCTCTGAAGATTAATTAACAATTTATTTAAACTTTTTGTGCTTATGCATGTGTCGGCCTTTGTGCTAGCCCTTCTTTAAATTGGCGCCTTTGTCTAAGCTTCACCACCTACAGATCAGAACTGTGTGTTGGTTTGTTGGTATGTGTGTGCCTTCTGTGAGCTGTGCCAGCTGAGTTCGTAGTAAACACCCCTACGCTGTCCTCATTTGACAGAGGTTAGAGAGGTGTGTGTGTGTGTGTGTGTGTGTGTGTGTGTGTGAGTGTGAGTGTATGTATTTGCTTGCTGTGTTTGTCTGTTTGCGCCGGTGTGTATTTGTAACAGGATTAGAATCACAGGAGAGTGTCTGAAACGTTTCAGCCTTTTTAGATGAATGAATTCCCGCCCTCAGTGCCTCTTAGCAGCAGAGCTTCTCCTGCTGTGCTGGCCTCTATTTGCCTCCCTAATTCATATTCTTCGTCGTCCCTCCGAGTCTTTGGTATTCTTTCTCTTTGGCCACCTTTACACCTGCATTACCATAAGTGCCAGATGTGAATTTATAGTTAGGTAGTGTAAAAACATGTCAAGTGAGGGTGTGTAGGCATCCAGAAAACAAAGGCTTGGTCTTGATCCAGAATATTAAGCATTGATGGCTCAGAATCAAATGTTGTGTGCTTCTTTTGATGTCATATTTGTAAGAAAGTTGCAGTTATAAATAAGCTCTCTGCATCTTATGTGGACACATTTTTTACTCATTGCACCCTCGTGAAGTAGTTGTTTTAACAGCAACTCAGCCAGCAAATTAATTTCAAATGAGAGAAAGATCCTGACATGTTAACTGATAAGACACACAGGTGCGTGAGCGGTTAGAAAAAGCCCACATGAATTATAGAAATGTTTTTAAAAATACTGAGTAGACACAATAAGTACCACCTAATGTGTTTATACTCTACACCCTCCTGCCACCATGTGCACTTCCATTTTGATCTATTGATAAGCCATATTTGCGTCAAACTCGGCATGTGTGGGTGCCTTGATGCCTGGCTGACCTGATTTTACCTCTTGAACATCACAGGCCCAGGGCAGCACTGTGAAAAGTATTGGCTACACACCAAATCCGGCTTGACATATATCACACCAAATCTGAGTGTTAGCTACCTCCATTGTGTTTAACTGGTCGGTCGGCTGGTTAATGAGTAAGCCCGCTGTGAACCTCTGGCCTCCACAACAGGGAGACTCTGCCTTTCCCTCTTTGTCAGTGTCTCTGGCATCACTGGTGTTGGCCAAACCCTTTCTGTTTGCCTTTATTTCTGCCTTTCTTTCTTTGCTCCTTTCTGCCATGCAGGGCACCACATCACCACATTCAATCAGTCGCTTTCCAAACAGCAAACCTTCTTTTTGGTGAACTGCTGTTCGTCTGCCAAGCACTGTGGGGTGGTCAAGATGTTCCTTTGATGGTCTGTTGTTTTTTTTGTTTTTTTTCTGCCTTAATGATGCCATCCAGCGCCCAAACTTGGCTGGATGCTGACTGGTTCAATCATGTCCCGGCCTCAGAATAGCTGCTTTGACGGCCTGTGCCAAACTTTGACCAAACTGTGCCCATTCATGATTGGTCTTCAGGCTGCATACTTGGATGTCCTCACCACAAGGAGTGGTTATGGGCAGTCCGCTCCTGGCTTGGGACTGGATGGACATTGGAGCACAGCCAAGGCCTAATTAATGACGGTGGGTCAAAAGAGATGAAAGCCAAGTAAATCCTTTGGTTAGCTAAGCAGTCAAATTCATTTAGTTGCCTTCTTAAGCCTGTGTAGCCAAACTGTTGTTGTTGTTGTTGTTGTCGTACTCACCACATTATGCGGTTATGTAACGCCACTTCTGTGGTTGCAATCCAGGGTGCAATCACCGAAAATCCACTTCAAATATAGTTGTTTACAGCTTCCAGGAAAACAACCAGTATTTAGTATGAAGTGCTCATTGGTCTCTTAAATTTAGCAGTTACTGACAAAGTATGTATTTATTTGGTGTGTTTATTCCTTTGATTCAAATGTGTGCTTGCCATTGTAAAGGCATAACGTTGTAGTTTGCCACTTGAAACTTTAGGAATAGGTAACAGGTAAACTATACAGACATTGCTGTATTAACTGATGAAGACAGTTCAACAAGTTAAAAGATCATTTAAAGAGATTTACAGCTTTTTCAGTATAAGACAAAAAAAAAGAGTGTAAGGAGCTTTTTTGCATTCAGCTTGCATGAACAAGGTCTCTATCTCTTAAAAACGGTACATGCCATGCCTACAACCCTAAGCAAATAGCATCATTTGATGAAGCTAAATTTAATGTCAGTAAAGCATGAATAGTGAGATAGTTTCTCTGTAGCTGCCAGAGTGTCAGACTTGCCGTCGTATCTGCGCGTGCTGTGACCTCATGACTCTGGGCCTGTCTCTCTTTGGCAGTTGCGGTCTGTCTGGCAGTCATGCTGTCTGTCTGTCTGCACAGTTGAGCGCTTCATGGGTAATCGGTCACTGCGGCAGAGAGTAAAAAGGATAATATGGGCCGAGGCATTCAGGGGTCAGTGCATTACTCCAGCAGTAACTACAGTGACCCACAGAGCCAGGTCTCAGATCTTGATGACAAGATTACACATTTTAAAATACCACTGAAGTGCCTAATTTTCTGTTATGTTATTAAACTGTATTTTGACATTCAGTGCTGTTCTTTAATTAACTTGCTAGATGCTGCGACGAAGGTATGAAATGTGGTTTAGCAGATATTGTGTCTTTGTTTGCTTTTGTGGTGAATATTTGTTCTGGTGATAACTGTACAGTTTCCTGTGCATGCTGGGATTGTATGTGTTCTTATTGTCTGCAATGACATCAAACACTGATGACATAACACTCTTCCTGCTTCTTTCTCTGTGCTCAACAGAAACATTGTGTTCTAAAACATACAGCTGACAACTGCATACCTGAACAGAACATTTGAAAGTTTAATATATGGCCATGTATGTGGTTGGGTTTGTTCAGTTTGTGCCTTTATAACGACCATTTACAGGCTTTTTTTACATGCATGATTTGTATTTCTGGATTTGTATAATCTTATAACTACAGACCGACTGATATATTTAATTTTTGAGCTGGAATGAATTAAACTTTTTCTATGTGGATTGTGCACCACTATGAATATGCAGAGGCATCCAGAAGTCTGTGTTCTGAAACAAATAACTTATTTAAAGAATATTTCAGTTATTGGCTCGGGCTCTACTTAAACTCAATTAAAACCATGACAGTAACATAGTGCTTAAAGATGTTTCAGTATAAGTAGTAAACTGGCTGTGTATGTAAATGTAACATAGAATTACTTTTTATAGACCACCTCATTACAGATGTCACATCCACACATTTGAGCCGCCTGTTTTTCATTTTATAAAGTCTCTTAAGGCAAAGCACATTTCCTGTTTCACACCATCAGTGGCCACTCAACAACACACATCCAGATGTTTGTCGCTCAGTCTTTTGCTGAAAAGAAAAATATTGTCAAAATAGTGTACGGAGTGCAATGGTGTGATGCCAGCCTGCGTGCTGAAAATAGCTTCACCACATCAACGGTTTAAAGTAGAGCAGTTAGACTAACAGTGGCTGTCTGGTTTAGGGTTTGGTAGATCTCATGGGGGCTCTGAGATACCAGCCATAAAAAGACCTCCTGGGACTCGGCCTGCAGTGTGAGTTAAAATAGACATTTTAGAAAGCCAATAGACTGAGGTGCTGTAGCTAATATGACTTACTCGGTGCTGCTGCTGTATTCACCCACTCATGGCAGACCCACCACAGCTGAATTTTCAGTGCATATTAAATTGCTACTTATCACTGCTTGGCGTCAGTCATTCTGTCATTCACACCCTATTTTCACTGCAGGGATGCCAGTGTTTTCCAGTTCTGCTCCATTCTGGTCTGTTGTTAATGTCGATGTGTAAAGCGACAGGACGGGTTGACACTAATTCAGCATGAATTCTTCCCAATAACGGCATCTTAATGTGAGGGCAGAGGTTTGCCTGTACTATAATATTGCCAAAAGTCCCCCTTTTCATTCACTCTGTAGCTTGCTCGACCTCCTTTGCACCCTCTCTCTCTCTCTCAGTAAGCCGGGGAGGACGGTTTAACTTCAAACATCAACTGACAAATCCTACTCCGTGTGCCTTAAAGATGGAGACATTGTTTTAGCATTGTTTGTCTTTAAATTATTCAAACCAACTTTAAAGATGTAATAGATTTCATTACAACAGTGACATTTTATTATGGCCAAAGTGGTAAATTATTGAAAAATATAAAAACATAAATGCACAATAATTTTTCTTTGTCTCGAAGTGGATTGTGGTTTGAATCCAAAAGAGAGAGATATAAATCTTTTGTGATCTGTAATAAATAATGAGTGTTGTGAATATAAGATTACAAAGTAATGTAATGCTCCAAGACATGTGGAAGTGGCACGCAAACCCAGGAATTCCCAAAAGAACCCCTCCTCTAGTCAAACCTAAAAGAGTTACTATAAACAGTATGTATAATCCATTCTGCACCACTGTGCCACTCTGCAGCATGAATAAGGCAAAAGGCACTTAAACATCCAACACTCGCCGCATCAGCTGTATGAGAAGGAAGCAGACATGACAGGCCTTTTCTGCGTGCCAAACTGGGAAGATGTATAGTTCATGTAACCTGGGATGGAAATGTTTGGAGCTTACATTACAGCTCCCTTGCCTTTTGAAAGCTAACTTTGTTTTACTGTTGACAAGTAGCACTTCCACAATCCATCCTAAAACTGAATTCATTATTCCTGTCATCGTAGCCAGTTCAGGACATATTTTGGGATTTGAACATTCCTCCTATTATGCTGTGACTGAACAAAGACTATTATATAGAACATATATTTTAATAAAACTGCTTTTAATAATTGTCTTGACCTCAATACTTCAAGTGGTACAACATCTGCTCTCCTTTCTGTGAGGCTCATAGTTTCACTTTCCCTCTTTCCTTTTTTTTCTTCAAACTGAAGTACCTGGTTTAATCAAAAGAAAATACCTTGAGGAGAGGACAACAAGCAGTATGAGACACTCTATTACAAATGGACTAAAGGATTTGATGCAACAATGTTAATATTTTATAGGGATAGACAATATGATTTATTTTTTTCCCCAGCCAATACGATAACCGATACCTGCTTCTCATGGTTGATAACCGATAATTTTATATTTTGGTATTTAAAAGAGAAGTAGCTTATTACCTGTAGTTTTTACACACCCCAGGGTAGGAAAGATTGACATGTTTTGAGCAAAGATGGATCATTTAATATTCCATAGTTCTGTTCTAACCAAATACAACTGACATCACTATTGTTAACACAACAACAAACAACAGTTCTGACTCTTCAATGTTCATTTATTTTTCTAGTCGTTCATTAAAAAGCTCAAAAACATAGGCTTTCATAGAACATAAAGGCCATCAATAATTCAAAATAAAATATAAGTTATTGGCTGTAATTTATTTTGTTTTTGGATAATTTCTAATGATAGAAATTTCCCATTATCGGCCCATAATGTATTGGGCCCGATAATTATCGTGCATCCCTAATATTTTATTATGAGCTTGAAAACCTTCTCGCCTGCCTTTGCCTTATTATGGCCCAAACAACAACACACTTCACACGCTCCTCTAATTGCTGAAATTGTTACCTTAGTGTAACACTACTGTGATGCTGATGTTGTAAAGAGTGTGTTGCCATGACAGTGTCTGACACCATGTGTATACTTTGTACTTTCACTAAATTAGACACAGTGAGAGGAACCCAGTACAATTACAAATCTTAGTGATATTTGGGACGTTAATAGAGTTACCTCTTCCTTTAAATCCTTTCTTTTTGATAAATTACAACAAGTAAAAAGTCAAATTTCTCATTCCAGAATTCCAAAATACAGATTTTAATGTTTATATCAGGTGTATTCAATGCTAATTTTTATTTGTTTGACTGTTTATTTTTTTCATTCTTCTCTTTGGGCTGCACAATCTTTGACTAAAATAAATAACCTGCACACAAACACATTCAAAATGTATTGCAACGTTTTTTACTAATCCCCTATTTTATCCTCTATTGTAGTCATCCTGACAGACGAGGAGGTTCAGAGGAAGAAGGACATGATAATGAAGAGGAAAGAGGAGGAGGCAGCCCGGGAGGCCATGAGGCCACGTCTGAACGACGAGCAGGCCAGGATCATCTCCTCCCTGGTGGAAGCTCACCACAAGACCTATGATGCCTCCTATTCTGACTTCTCCCGCTTCAGGGTTAGTTCAGTACAAAGTTTCACCCTTTACCAAAACCACACTGGCAGTGGTGCAGCCAAAATCACTTTGTTCTCCACCATGAAGATGGGTGGAGCTGGTCATGATGTCATGCAACAGAAGGGAAGGCTCCCTGAAGCACCGCATCAGGCCATATTACTGCATTCTTCAGTAAAAAGCAAATTGATACAGAAACGAAACGCACTTGTACATTTAGTTTCTATGGTGGCAGCTTACTTGAAAGAGTGTAGTTACAAGTCAACAGCCTGCCACCTGAGAAACTAAATTCCTTGGAAGTTAAATACTGATGTTCAAACAAATAAAAATGTAATAATAGGATATGGATAACATCTGCACTGGTTTACCACAACACTACAGACATTGGGATTCTCTCTTTTAGTTTGTACCCATGACTGTAATTGGCTGAAGTAGGCTACAATTATAGCTTAAACACCAGGAAAGACTGCCACTTCTTCATGTTTGATTTTTCTAGCAGTTACTTTATACCGTGGCCAATGAGAATTGAGATTGACTGGAAGGTGCATATTAACTTTTAGCACACAGTATAAATGCACACCTATGATGTAGGGGTTTTGTTTGTACTTTAAAATTGTTGCATCAGTTTTAAACTATAAGCAAAGACGGCAACAATGAGGCTTCGCATTATTTGTCCAAACCAACTAACTGCAGGTTTTTGGGGTTTTTTTAAGTATATTTTTGGGGCTTTTATGATAGTGACAGCTGAAGACAGACAAGAAATCGGGGCAGAGAGAGGGGATGACACGCAGCAAAAGACCGCAGGTCGGATTCGAACCCTGGGCCACTGCTGCAAGGATTCAGCCTCGGTCGAGGGTCGCCAGCTCTACCCACTGAGCTATCCAGGCGCCCATAACCACAGGTTTTTAGGAGACTTAAATAGAGAACCGAAATCATGTTAGCCATGGTGAAGTTAATAACTTGAGTCCGAGGGACAGCTGCACAAGAAAGGAGAGACAGGAGGGGACTAGACAGCACAGAGAATAAGGAGATGTGCAGAAGTCACAAATAGTGAGTGACATCCGCATTTATTTACTCAAATTTATACTCCTATAGCATAAAAAGTGTAGACTGTAGACTCTAGACTACTGATTGAAACAGGAGCAGATCTGTTCCCACAGACACATGTGAGACAGATGACTAAAAAACGCAGCTGAAACACCACCTCCTGTGTAGACACGCCATGAGAAAGACAGGGATGCACCTTCTCTAGTTTTAATATAATCTAGCAGAATGTAATGTTATTCTCCTTTTTCTGACAATGATCAGTTCATTTAGCTTTCTCTCCAAAACTTCAGGATTTTAACTCACTGAGCCCAGCCTTGTGAACCCCTTCCTGTCCAGCTAGATGTTGCCTAGCAATCCAAATGACCTTTAGTCCCTGTGGCTCAGGATCTATATTTTATGATCTTTAAATCAGAAAGAGATCAGGGTTAGTTATGTGTAAATTAACCAGTGGCCATGGTATAACACATTACAATCAGATTTTCAGAACATGCTATTTAAGGTAGAACAGGGTACAGTATGTCAGAAACATCACTCAACTGCATTATTCTACACAAATATATATATTTAATCCTAGCCAGTAATGGTTTTAGATTAGATTACAGCAGGATGCATGAGAGTTGAAGGGCTTGAAACTAACTTTTGTCACTACTTCCCAAAACTCACATTGTTCCACAGCAGCCACAGACAAAGCAGATGTGTCTACAGACATTTTTTGTTTATCGGCCTCATGAGCGGCTGATGCAGATTATCTCAAATTACCAGATAACTGGCCCGATTAATCGGTCTATCACTTATCTTGGGATAGCTGTAAATAATGTCTGTAACCACAGACATATTTACTGCAGACCAACACGTCAGCCACCATCTCCTGTGTGTGTTTTCAATTTACTTGACACCCGTAACACGAGTCACCAGAGGCGTTTATCTGTCCGACAGCGGCGTCGTATTTTCTTCCTCCACATCATGAACTTGATACTTTTAGACCACGTTCTCTCTGCCGACCACAACAATTGGGTCTTCCAGAGTAAATTAGATTGGGGGGAGGGGGGTACTGATTGGATGGAACATCTGAGAAAGTCTCAAAACACTTCTCCATGTGTCTGTGATTTAGCAGACACTATGCAGACAGCCATAACCACACTCCAGTTGAGTAGTAGATACGTAATAACTCAGTTTCCCAGATATTGAGCTGTGGGCGTCTGAGTGTGAACCTGGCCAGATGAAGTAATCCTAAAAATAAACCAAAACTCGAACTGAAAAACTGAACTCAAGTTTGTCTAAAAAAAACTAAGGAACTAACTTACTAAGAAACAAACTTTGGAAATTATTAGCAATTGTTCTATTTAAGAAAAAAAACACACAATATCATACCTTTTTTTTAACTTGAATCTTTGGATAAGGATAAGAATAATCCAATACATTTACAGTAATTACTTCTGGTTTTATGGAGCTCCCTAAATGTTAACTTTTTAACTCATGTTTCTCAAACAACCCCTTCAAATGTGTAACATCAGCTAAAGTAAAGAGAACATATCCAGCAACTTGGTGAGGCTCCTGGTGTGTGGTGACTATTCGTACAGGATTTGATTCCTAAGCTCCAGTTGGCCCCCAAGAGGAGGAGGAAGAGCCCGGCAGTGCGCTGAGCTGTCAAAGTATTACAGTGAGTATATTAATGTTTGTTTCTCTGTGTGTATCCGCAGCCTCCAGTACGTGAAGGCCCAGTAACACGCAGCGCCAGCAGAGCCGCCTCCCTTCACTCTCTGTCTGATGCCTCCTCTGACTCATTCAACCACTCACCTGGTAAGATACACAAAGAGTCTTTCTCTTCATGTCCTTGTTCCATTTTCATGCTTCAGGGTTAACTTTACCGAGGACACAGTCATGAAGAGATCCATTGATTTAAAAAAAACAAACAAAAAAAACACACACACACACACACACACACACACACACACACACACACACACACAAACAAAAATAGGCAGTAACTCTGCTCCCACTGTGTGCCTCTGCTTTCATTCAGTTTTAGTGTACCAATGACAACCCATTCAACTTGTGTTCTTGAGCAACAAGCACATGTCTATGCATACTTGATGAACTTATCCCATGAAATTAATTTGTTTTGTTATGTGTTTGCTAAGAGCTTAGTGTATTTTCTTTGCCGTGCTCAGGTCAGGAACGGTCTGATATCCAACTTAGTTTGCCAGGATTGGGACTGCTTAATGCAATTTTAAAAACGTATTTTATGTTGTTACTTGTGAATGCGGCAGAATATTAATAGGCCTAAAAAGGTCTGAAAAGATCTGTGGTTGCCAAACCAAAGGCTTTTAAATTGCCTTTCATACAAAAATGTCACATTTGTTCCACCATTTCAGTGTAGACAATATAATATAAGTTGTGAAATAATGGCCTAAAAAGAACATCCCTTTACAGTGTGTGTAGTCTGTGTACAGCAATGCTGTTGAGGTACTCCTAAATGCCGGCATATTTGAGTCTCCATGTAAACACATAGCTAGCTTAACGCTAAGAAAACAGCACTGTCTGTGTTTAGGGTTAGGGTTGTACTGAATTAGGGTGCTGGTCCAATTCAGACACTGCACCATACTGTTTATATTTCTACTCGTCTGAGTTTGTTTTAAATTTAGATTTCATTTTTCTCATATCTAATATTGCTCATTTTAGCTTCAAAACTAAATCTTCATTGTTAATGGACCCAGGGAACCCAGGAGTAGAGTATATGAGTGCAAGGAAATACTTCCTTTCACAGTAATCACTTCCTTATTCTACCTCTCCCCTCTCCTCGCTTTCCTCCCCTCCTAAAACAGAGTCGGTGGAGACCAAAATGAACTTCAGCAGCCTGTTGATGATGTACCAAGACGGCGCTAGCAGTCCAGACTCCAGTGAGGAGGACACAAAGCTTTCCATGCTGCCCCACCTGGCTGACCTTGTCTCCTACAGCATCCAGAAAGTCATAGGCTTTGCCAAGATGATCCCAGGCTTTAGGTACAAACTACACACACCACAGTGATTGAGTTTGACTTTCGAAACAGTGCACCAGCATGCGTTCCTGTCTGGCACGGTGTCTTTGTTTATCCAAGGAGTTAACAAGGTCAGAATTGAATATGTCACAGTGGGGCGTTAAGAATAAATGACTTGTAACTAGTATTGGTAGACCTCCATTTTAATTTACCAGCAATAAATCACTTATCACAATATCAAGACAGTTTTAGTGTTAATGCATCTCAAATGAAAGATTTGATCAAATTTAATTTTGAGCTGAAATGATAAGTGGATAGACAGGAAAAATAAATCATTATAGATTAATCGTTTGAGTCATTCGTCGATAAGAAATGCCAAACATTTGCTGGTTCGAGCTTCTAAAATGTGAGGATTTGCTGCTTTTGTTTGTCTTTAATAATATTGTTTGATGATGGCTCTGCAAACTCGTGATGGACATTTTTCACTATTTTCTGATGTTTTACAAATAAATAAATTGCGCATTTGTGCAGATGAATCGGTTAAAAAAGTAATGCAACTTTAAATAAATAAATAGTTTTAATGGTCTGTTGTGAGTGTCCTACTTCGACCTAGAGTTGAGCAGGAACACCTTTCATTGACTCAGAAGGGCTCTCATATTGATATGCAATATACATTAAAATCCTCCCATGCCATAAATCATATTCCTTTCCTGATGAACATTCAACTCTCTTACCTCTGTTCACTGGTAAAATTCTGCTGCATTCAACCACTAGCACGTACAGACCCAAAGGCTAGCAGCCTGAGCGAGCTCCCCACCCACGTGCAGAGCACATTGATTTGCTGCCTACACGTATGAGGGAGATTATTGGGTAAAGTGAGATGCTATTATCACTCCCAAACAAACAAGCTCTTCCAAGAATATGCTGGAACAGACTGCAGCTTTATGAAGACACGCTGAGCTGAGAGCTAAGTTTATAAATGTATGCACACACAGAGACTGTATTATAAAATAATAGGGAAGACATATCTGCAGTATGGATATACATAATGCAGACGTGTGTTTGCATGTTCTGTAACAGAAATGGAAATGAGGACAATAATTGTTGATGTGCAGACAGCTTAATATTTACATGCGTGTTTGGAGCTGAGTCTCAGCTGTGTGTTAAGGGGGTTTCCATGAGGATATAAAAGAGACTGGGATTTTTTGTTCTTCTACAAGCTACTGCAAAGATATGACAACATGCAGGTCTGCATTGATTTAGAGGTGTTTCCCATCCCAGATCTCTAGATTAACTCCGACCTCTGACCCTCAGGGAATTATCTCTGGGTCCTAATTTGAAAAAGCACTTCTTGAAAATTGTGTTCCACTCTTTCTTAATAAATTCTTTCAACAGCATTTGTGGCCTTTAATAGCAGCACATTTACTGCCGGGTAATTGTCATAATTTTTTTTTTAAGTCAGGTCTTTGCATTTGATAAATATTATGAAAATGACAGCTACTTTCTATCTGTGCCTCATATACTGTAACTGTGATTCAAACTATATTCAGTTCTTCCCTGGAATAACTCCATGTTTGCATGTTCTTACACATTTGTAACTTGTTTAAATGAAACAAAAAAATTAAAGGTAGGACAGGACATTCTGTTTAGCACAAAATAATGAGCTGAGATGACAAAAAGAAAAAAAAAGCATATAACCTGAGTATATAAATTGTGAAGTGATGAGTTCATTTTAAGTGCATTAGAGTTTTTTCCATGATAGTGTTGGTGAAGACTTATGCTCTTCCTAAAGTTACCTGTCGCTGTGTGGAGATTCACAGACTGTAGTTCTGTGTAAACTAAATATTAAACTAAATATAGGGGGCTTAAATGTTTGGAGTATTAAGCATGCTGATGACACAGAATGTCTGAATGTGTGCTGTCCTTGTGTGTGCGCTTTAATGGTCACACAGCCTGAGTTGGACACTCTGTTGCTACAGTAACTGTATAATATATTCATCATTGTGCATGCTGTGTTTATGTTGGTCATGTGGAACTTTTTGACAAAAAAAAAAAGAAATAGTCTGTTAACAACATCAGCCAATATTCATCTTTTAACGTAAACACATGATGTAACAAATGCTTTTGATAAGAATCCCTTCGGTTATTTAGTTTTTTTTAATTTTAAGATGGCCAAGATATGTATAGAATGTAACTAAACTTGTCAGTGCTCTCTGGTGGAGAGACAGTATAATGGTTACACTGTTGCAATACTACCTCCAATATATCATTGGTATTTCTGTACTTCAGTGTCTTGTTACAGTATTGTGCAATATAACAATAACAATTTTGCAGTTGTCCATGAACTTGAAAAGCAAAATAAAGAAGCGGAAGTAAAGACACCTTCCATGACTCTCTTAAATCCTATCTGTGAACAGAGCGCTAAACTGACAATGCCAGTGTCTGACTATAAGCATTAATACGGTTACAATACAGTAACACACTGTATCTGTGACTGCCTTCCAGAGAGCTGACAGCAGAAGACCAGATCGCTCTGTTGAAGTCGAGTGCCATTGAGATCATCATGCTGCGTTCAAACCAGTCGTTCAGTCTGGAGGACATGTCCTGGAGCTGCGGAGGACCCGACTTTAAATACTGCATCAATGATGTTACAAAGGGTTGGTGAAACAAATTAACTGCAGAATCAGTACATTAACACATTAGCAACATGTTTAGACGTACACAAGGACTGAGCACACAGAGCACGTCAGAGACCTTGCTTATTGATCACACATCCTCTTCAATACACCCATTCCTCTCTTTCGTCGTGTCCTCCCTCAGTTTCCATGAAGGCCACAGTGCAGTGATAAAACACAAAGGTACACACACTCAAGGAGAGAGAAGTTTTCATTGCTGGAGCTGATGACACAGCTGTGATTATTTTCTTTCCTCCCACCTTATATAACAGTCCTACAAGGATCACCCACACACATTGCTTTTCTACGCACACTTTCACATTACTAGGAGGTTTTGACTTCAGGTATTTTCATGGAAGCAATAAAGGGGCCACAAACACACACATGCAGGGCAGGAAGTAATGCTCTATACTGGACAAAATACCTTTTAATCTAAATAGAACTTGGTGCTGTCAGAAATGGCAAGTGACCCCATCCTACTGGGCGGGGATCTTAACATGGTCAGTAATGCTCTGCTGGACAGGTCTGGACGTCCCCTCCCAACAGATGGAGCATAGTCAAATGCCTTAACAGAAGTACGGAACTCCCTTGCGCTAGCTGATATTTGGCGTGTTGTTAACCCTGACAAACATCAATATACTTTTTATTCCCACGCTCATAACTCATATTCCCCGATTGATTACTTGCTTCTCTCTCAGTCCTTGGTTAGCAATGTAATTGATTGTAAAATACATAATATTATTCTCTCAGATCATGCTCCCCTGTCAGTACTCTTTACCCCTGCCGTCACTTACAATAAAATTAAACAATGGAGATTTAATAACTCTTTGCTGAAAGATAAAAATGTTGTGTCTATGATAAATGAAAAAATACAGGAGTATATAGAGATTAATCTTAAATCAGTCCAGTCAGTTCAGACTGTATGGGAAGCCTTTAAGGCAACTTGCAGAGGCTGGATTGTAAGCTATTCAACAGCTAGGAAAAAGGAAAAAAACGCAAGGAAGCATGGTCTGAGTAAGGAACTTAAATCCCTAGAATCAAGACATATGTTGGACCTAGATAACTCTCAATTAAAGAACTCAATGATGATTATAAAAACAGAATTAGAAACAATTTTACATGAAGAAAATGCATTTGCTCTTTTTCAACTACGCCGAAGACACTTTGAGGCCGGTGACAAGGCTGGTAAATTACTGGTAAATTACTCGGCAAGAAAACTGCCGGTCACTTACAAGTATTAAAGATGAGGATGGGTCTTTAGTTTGTTACCAAAACCAAATTAATCAAGTCTTTAAAAAGTTCTATAGTAAGCTTTATAAATCAGACTGCTCCACTAGTGAAAATGACATGGAAGACTTTTCCAGAAACATATTTTTACCAACCCTCAGTGAGGAAGGAAGGGAATCAAAGGAGTTGCTGTTAAATCTGTGTCAACTGGTAAGACACCAGGGGACGATGGTTATTCAGCTGAGTTTTATAAATGTTTCCAAGACAGGCTAATACCACTTTTAACGCTGCTTTTCAATTACATACTAATCAGTCAATCCATGCCATTAACCATGCGCCAAGCAACTATCTCTTTAATTCCTAAGCCAGGCAAGGACCATTTGCAAATGAGTTATTACAGACCCTTGAGTATTTTAAATAGTGATTACAAATGATTTGCAAAGATCCTTGCAAAGCGAATGGATAATGTCATAACTTCTTTGATACATATTGACCAAGCAGGCTTTATACGAAGTCGCATGGCATCAAATAATATAAGGAGGCTTCTACATGTAATGGCTAGGGCAGAGACTTATTAGCACCCAGCCATAGCTGTGTCGCTGGATGCTGAGAAAGCCTTCAATAGTAAGAGTAATAATAATATTAATAAATATAATAATAATAAGAGTGGAATGGAAGTATCTTTTTTATGTGTTGTCTAAATATGGCTTTGGCCTGGTATGTATAAATTGGATAAAAGCACTTGGACCCCCCAAGGTATAAAATGTCTAGGAATTAAAATGCGATCTCCAATTAGCAAAATTGTTGATATAAATGCACCAGAACTTCTTAAAACAGTCAGGGAAGACATTAAAAGGTGGACCTCTATCCCTCTGGGGAAGATCAGAAGTCATAAAAACGAACATATTACCAAGGTTGGCTTTTCTCATGTCTTCTATACCGCTCAAATTCCCCCTAGCTGGTTTAAGGAAATAAATAAATGATTCTCTGGTTTTCTTTGGAATGACAAAAAACCTAGGATTAGTAATAAAAAATTAAACAACCCAAGAATTAAAAGAGGATTAGGACTTCCAGATATATACCAATATTATATAGCATTTAACTCTAGATATCCCCTGCAGTGGGCCTATGCCGGTGTTAGAGAGATTGGCAGTTGGGAGTGGCTTGAGGAAAATATTTTCAAAGCTTATAACAAAGGCATAACCTTAACAGTTGTATGGTATAATCCCAGAGCCATTTCCAGAATTAATAATCCAGCCTTACAGCTCTCATGTGATGTAGTCAAAATTCTCCAGAAGTGTTTGAACTTTAGTGGAACATCGTTACCATCATGTCCACTGTGGAATAATCCCTTGTTTAACATAGGAGGTAAACCTCTTAAGAATAAAGTAAGTTGTCAGTTGGGCCAAGTAATTAGTGATGGCAAAATGATCCTGTTTAATGACTTAAAATTACAATTTGGACTGATAGATACAGAATTTCTGTCATATCTACCGTCATGAAACCTTTACTCTCCAAAGAGATAGGGAATAAAAAAACAAGAAAACAAATTAAGGGGAATTGCTAAGGTACAGTCTCAGCAATGTATACATTATTATGTTCTGCTGCTCCTGACAGAAACTCCAAAACTAAATTACAATGGGAACGTGATATGGGTGTACAAAAGTGTCAAAGTGTGTCAGATACAAAATTATACAGATACAGATATTACACAGAGTTTACATTACACCTTGCAATCTGAATAAATTTGATAACACATTATCCAAATCTTGCTGGCATGGCTGTGAGGTGGAGGGTACACTAATGCACTTACTGTGGTACTGCCCTCCTGTTAAGAGGTTTTGGTTGAATGTTATTGAAAGCTTGTCACGTGTCCTTAACATAGATATAAAACCCTGCCCGATAACCTGTGTATTAGGTGCGAATATGGAAACCCAAAACTGTACAAAGTATTATTGTCCTGGCTTTTCTATCAGCTAAACAGATAATTTTAATGAACTGGAAACAACGTAAGCCAAATTGTTTTAGTATGGAGAACTGGCGCAAGGACTTCATGGAGTTTTTATCGATAATAGGCCGGATGAATTGTGGAGCTTTTTTAAATCTTGTCTCCAGGAAACATGAGGATCCCCATGCTGTGAAGAACTGATATACTACTGTACCGTGTGTGTAAACCACAAAAGTACACACACTCAAGGAGAGAGAAGTTTTCATTGTTGGAGCTGATGACACAGCTGTGATTATTTTCTTTCCTCCCACCTTATATAACGGTCCTACAAGGATCACCCACACACGTTGCTTTTCTACGCACACTTTCACATTACTAGGAGGTTTTGACTTCAGGTATTTTCATGGAAGCAATAAAGCGGCCACAAACACACACATGCAGGGCAGGAAGTAATGCTCTCTGTCCACAGTGTATAAACACACACAGAGAGTAATGGCTCTTCCTCGAAGCCCACCGCTGCATAAATTGTGTTTGCATTCATAAGTCCTGTCTTAGCGTGAGAAGATGCTTCTGGAGACCTGACGCTATGTTTGTGTCGTCCTCCACAGCGGGTCACACTCTGGAGCTGCTGGAGCCGCTGGTGAAGTTCCAGGTTGGACTGAAGAAACTCAACCTGCACGAGGAGGAACACGTGCTGCTCATGGCCATCTGCCTGCTCTCCCCAGGTACTGCCTGTGTTTGTGTGTTCGTTTGCGTGTTCGCGGTGTAGGTGTATTTCCAGCTGAGCCATTTTTGTTTTTTAAGAGTGAGATTGTTAGCAGATTGACTGACTGCTAAGCACAGAGTTTGTGTTGCTCGCTGACCTCGATTCACCCAGGCATCAGTGCTCTTTTGATGCTGCCAGTAACGGTTGAAAAAAGCTTCTCCTGGAAGACGTCCTGTTCAGCAGATTAAAGTATGAAGTTACGTCGGGAATTCACATTTGTGAGCTTGCAGTGACAAGGTGAAAACAGCAAAGGAACATAATCAATGAATGAGGCCATGGGGTGGCTAGGCCTGTTCAACAATAGATTATACAGGCTATCTCAGACATTGCTTGTTTATTTCCACTATCTAACACTGTTGTGAGTTAATGAGACATTTTAATAAATGTGATATCCACATTTTAATTTTATGGCCTTCTATCTCAAGTCGTAGGAACATTATTACACTGCTGTCTAAGCACCAAAACCTTAAAAATAAATGAAAGCATGAATGAATCATCAATCAAGCAATTTGTGTCAATCTCAGTCATAAGTCAGTCATCAGTATAAGAAATATATCTCTAGTGTCGCCATATAGATGTCCATGAATAGAAATCATATAAAAAGAGGCTCATTTGAGATCAGATGTTGAGACAATTCCTTCAATGGTTCTCTGGACGAATACAAGATTCTAGATATGGGTACAAAAAGGGGTGGAACGTAGATATCGTTTGTTTAGAGAAGTTTCAATACTTCTTGTTACTGGGTTATTTTGCTCGATACCTTTTTAAGGGTATTGTTGTGCGATCAGTAAACATGTCCGTAGACCATGATTACAATCCTTTTTCTTTCTACTGACTGATTTTCTCTTTCCATTCCTCCACCTTCCCTCTCCTCTACTTCCTCCCTGTGCCCCTCCCTGACTCTGCTTGCCCACCCACTTGCCTTCCTCCTTTTTCTTTGTGACTTCCCTCCACTTCACCCTCGCCGTTCTCTTGTGGCAGATCGTCCCGGTGTCCAGGACCACAGGCGCATCGAGCAGCTCCAGGACCATATGTCAGAGACACTGCAGGCCTACATCCGGGTCAACCACCCAGGCGGACGCCTCCTCTACGCCAAGATGATCCAGAAGCTGGCCGACCTGCGCAGTCTGAACGAGGAGCACTCCAAGCAGTACCGCTCGCTCTCCTTCCAGCCTGAGCACAGCATGCAGCTCACCCCGCTCGTGCTGGAGGTGTTTGGCAGTGAGGTGTCATAGCAGAGGAGGAAGGGGACACACTCGCATACATAGACACACTCATCACACCAAGGATGACTAACCAACCCTTACCGCCTTTTCCCCAAGAAAACCCCAGCCCTGATATACCTGGACACGTGGGAGAAAGATGGATAATAAGATAGGTAGACAGTAACCATCATCATCTGCCCATTCTCCTCCTCCTCCGGACCTCAAGCAGCAAAACTCAGATGCCTGGACCTCTGGATTTATCGATTTAAGATACCTGAACATGCTGTGGATTTCTGCAGCACCTGGATAACCAGATTATATTTTGACATCTGGATTCTCAAACCCCGTACAGCATTAAATATCATTACATCAGGCAGATGTCCTGACTCATAGACATATGGAAAAGACAGACATCCCGATTCTCTCCACATCCACAAACTCAAAAAAAAACAGCCTTTTCTCATCACCACCTTTTCCCCCAGACATCACTGACTGTCGCATCCCTTTTTACTATCATCCTCATAACATTGTTCCATGTTCACATCAGCGCAGTGATGGAACAGGAATAGATACACAGATTTACATCCTATTAACCATGCCAGCACTTGTGAGGTACAGATAAATCGCTAGCAATGTTACTACACTAGTGTTAGATAGCTATGAACTATTGTTGAGTTACAGTTTGTTGACAGCAAAGGTATCCAAATATATTAAACATCAGCATGGTCAGCCATAGGCAAGCTTAATGTAATGTACTGGATATACTTAGTTTACTAGTTTAATACTTGGTTAAGATGGAGTCTGGCAGGTGCATTTTCCTGCTTAGCCCTGTTTATCTGTGTATGTGCAAAGTGAGGTCTCAGCTGAAGTGAAGACAGGAAGCTTAAATAGGAATGTTTCAGTATGGGAACGGTGGGAAGAAATGTGAGATGTGGAGGAATGAGTAAAGGAGGTTGGATAGATGGAGGGAGATGCTACAGTTGGAATTCCCTGTTCACAAGACAAAAGGGAATTTCACAAAACAAGAATGTATGTATAATGCTATATAAATATAAATGATACGTATAAGCTGATATATATAAATATATATATTTAAGGGAGTGAAACATGGTTGCTTCCATGGAAGCAAATGGTTCTGAGTGTTGTTTAATGTAGAGGATTTGAAGGCGCCTCCTCAGTTGTGTGTGTGTATGTGTCATCTTTCAAAAATGACAAATGTACACACACACACACACACATAAGAAAGCACTGAGAAGTGTGTGAGGAGTCCTTCTATTTTTTTGATGTGTGTACAGAATACGAGAATACTGATGGACCACAAGGGGGTGTGTGTACAGGCTGTAGCTTGGGGGTTCAGTGCTGGGAAGCACTTCTCCGTTGGATGTCGTCGTTTTTGGACCTGTGAAGTTTGTAGACTGACATACGCAAACAAAACGTCATGTTTCATGGATAGTTATCCAAAAACAATTTTTCGGCTGGTTAGATTGCTGCTAAGACAGTTAGAGCTAGATAGTTGGACAGAAACCGACTACCGGCTGTTGCCTCAGGGAAAAGTTTGTCTGATGATATTGTGTACCTGGTGTTTATGGTGTGTGTGGCGTAAGCTTACAATCATAAGACAGAGATTGTTTTTGAAGCTCTAGGCATCACTGTGATTTCTAATCATACTAAATAACAGCGTAAGTAAGCTAAAAGTGAAACTTTTTCAAATACTACAAGATTTTTTTCATTCCTTAGCTTATCTGTTCAATTAAATACTCCTCTCATGGTATGGTTTGCATGATTGTACAATCCATTGGAGATCAGTGTTAAAGTTGACATACCAATTGAATGGCGACATTTTAAAATACAGAGTCATCTGTGTTAAAACATCAAGCGATTAATATCAGGTTTAACTTTAGTTTGGCTTGTTTTTTCAGGGCAAAGTGAATATTCTACAGAGGGTAGCAATGTACAGTAGTTAAACAAGATAAAGATTTTTTGGAATAATATCCCTAAGATGCTCTTGACAGCAGAGCAGACCTATAAAACATGAGAAAGAACCTTTTTTTTATATTAAATATAAAATCAAGCCTCATACCTTTTTGTCACATTTATATCATTTCAACACCAGCCACATAAGCGAGGTTTAGGATTTTACTTTAGGACATCACTACATATCATATCACGTTTGTGTCGACACACAGTGCATGCTCACCCCTCATGCAGGCCTGGATCACCCCCTTGTGGACAAACTTTGTAAATACCACTTGCTAAGTCTGTACATAGTTAGACATTAATGTAGGCAAAATAGTAAGAGAATTCAATTGTTGATGGCAAGATGCTCTGGAGATACAGCACTATATGCAATTAGGAGATGGATTCTTGTGTTGTATTCAACTAGAATGGACAGAGGGGGCAGTCTTGGCAGAGTTACAGAGTTGTTTCAGGTTGCAGTGAAGAAGGCTGCCGGATTTGGGTTTAACCAGCATGGCCAATAATTCAGCAAAATCAAAAGTTATCAATTTCATAACAACAAAATAGGACAGACCAACACACCTGGAAGAACATTCGGAAAGAACGTTCTTATTATCCTATCAAACTGGCCAATAAAGTCCCCAACAAAAGGGCCAGTAATAGTCCAGCCCTGCTTTGGATGACGCTCTTATTAGTGTAATGATGGGACTCGGAAATCTGGTGTGTTTTTATAATTGCAAAGGCGTCTTGTGACTGAACATTCCCAGTGGTGGTCATGTTGAGCATTCCAACCGGCCGAGTCTCGTGCACCATCAACACTTAAACCGTGAGTGTGAGCATGGTTAAATCTCCAACAGCCTTCTAAAGGCACCCAGCAACTCAGTACCAGCAGGAAGTGTCCTCTCTGTCCATTCCAAGCTTATGGATGTACATCTTTTCTCTATCTCTCTCTTTCTAAAGTCTATCGATAAGCTTTTGACAATTATACAGTATATCCATAATGTTTTCATTTTGGTGAAAATTTTCTTTTTTTTTTTTGTTCTTTTCAAGATTGTCAATTTTAATGCGTGTCAGTTTGCTGTCTAGCTAGCGCTTTAGCTTGCTGCGCTGGGACGTTGTTTTAATGAAGCAGAGATGAGTGTGAGTGGACTCCTGGAGCCTTTACCAAGTGCAAATGAACCAGCTCACCTTCCCTTGTTCCCTTCATTTCAAGGGAGTGAATACAGAACAGCCCCGTTCAACCAGTGACGTGGCTTCACTCTCTTGTTTGGGCAAGGAGGGGGGGGGGGGGGACACTGGCCCCGTTCTCCTTACTTTTTCTAATGGAATGAAGAACGACTTGTCATTGCAGCCGTCTTACACCTGGAGCTGTGACCTGAGGGAAAGGAACTCGGTGGAGCTAAATCTTTTCTTTGTTAATGGAAAGGCAGTCCGCAGCTCTATATTTAAAAAATAGATAAATAAATAGAAAAAGGAGAAAAAAAAGCTACATCTACTTTTCCAGACGTACGATGTCAAACACAATCAAGTGATCATGAACTAACACTGCCTCAACTGACTGACACAGGATTTAGCCAATGGCAAGGAGTCGCAGCGACAGCATGGGCGTGCCTCTTCATTCATCACCCATCATCCAACCATCTAACCGCCTCTTCTTCTGCCAGTTACAGCAGGATTACTCTTCATAGCTTTAACTCAGCAGCCAGTCAAGGCTCTGCTTTCGGGAAAAAAAAAACAAAAAACTGGTGCACCAAGGGCTGATGGGAGTCGGGAGATTTGGTGGAACAGCTAATGTGGAATTGGGACGTGTCACTTAACTGTGAAACAGACAATGCAGAAATGGCTCCTTTGTCCTGTTTGACGCAGACAACGTTCGGATTGGACCTCCAGAAGACTGTGTAGAATCTGTATAGAAGATCTTAGGAGATAAAGTATTTTTTAAAATGAGATATGTAGTGATGTGCTGTACAGCCAGAGTGTGCAGTGACTGACGAGATGTCGCCTCCTAAACCCAAAGTGTGACATTACCTTTCTCACTACTCTGTGTGTGTCGCGTCGCAGCTCTTGATATTCAGATTTTTAAAAGATTGTTTGTTTAAGAATAGTGAAATGAAAACATACAAAAAGTGGACTTTTTACATTTAACACCAACATCTACATCATTCGTTTCTTAATGGTCAGGGAGGGGGATGGGGGTGAGGGTCTGCTCAGCTTTAAGGGTTCCGAGAGCGAAACGTGGATAATTGGATGCTTTTCGGGTCATACATAGAGAACATCATGCAAGACAGACCTTGATCAGGATCTGCACGCCGTTCGTTGGCATGAGCATGATGCGAGAGGTCGTCGGCGCTCAAACGAACCCAAACAAGGCAGCAGCCTCTCCCCTCTCACCCGTTCGTCCCCTCAACCCAGGTCAGCAGCTCCACCTCAGTAGCCTTACGTACAGAAACCTCACTCAGCTGGAAAACATTTAACAGATACCTCAGTGATTTACAGGATGACCTTTCACAATAGCCTTTAAGGGAACCAGACATAAACTCACACAGACACACACTCACACAGACAACGCCACAACTCTCTCCTCAGCAACCTTTGCAGTGTTTTTACGTTTTTAGACGTACAGTAAACTAGTTGCCAGTTGTATAAAGAAGAAGGTTGTCCAGTAGAATCCTCTTTGCCAGTAGACCAGTCAATATGAGCGGATCCCAATGTTTCTAAATGTTAACTGTCAACTCTGTTTTTCCTGCTTTACTCACTTGATCCTCATCTCTGCCTCATTCTGTATTTTCTGTCTTTGTTGTCTCTACAAAAAGATGACGTGCCGCTAAGCTTTGGCGCTGCGTTTAACCAAACATACTACCTCTCCCTTCCGCACATATATA
The DNA here is from genome assembly GCF_905237075.1 of Dicentrarchus labrax. Classification (NCBI taxonomy): domain Eukaryota; kingdom Metazoa; phylum Chordata; class Actinopteri; family Moronidae; genus Dicentrarchus; species Dicentrarchus labrax. The sequence continues at coordinate 23,917,662 of NW_026136715.1, forward strand.
TAAATATATATATATATTTTTTTTTTTTTGTTGTTGTTGTTGTTGCAGCATGATTGTGTTTATGATGAAGCATCCATTCTTATTTTAACACTAATGTAGAAGGTTTTTTTTTTGTGTATATGTGTACAGTATATTCCTCTTTAGCTCGTTTCTCTTTTCAAATGCTGGATGATTTTTACCTCAAATCTCAATATAAGCCTACAAATCTTAAAGTCCGTAAATCTGAGGCCTCTTTAGTGTGTAAATGCATGTTACAATTATTGTAACAAACACGCATTTAGGTAAGGCTACATTCACATAGCAGCTGAAAGTGCCCATATTCTTTTCACCATTTCATATGTGACACAGATCTAATATGTTAAATTTCCCTCGGGACAACTTGGATCTGTGGAGTTTTAGCATGGCTGAGTTAGCTTTACCATGCAGGACAGTTGGAAACAACAGAAAGAAAGAGCCAGGCTAGCTGTTTTCCCCTGATTCAAGTCTTTATGCTAAGCTAAGCTAACCGCCTCCTGGCTGTAGCTTCATAATCAGCATACAGATATGAGAGTGGTATCTTCTTTTCTTCGGGAATTCTCAGCAAGAAAGCATATTTTCCAAAATCTGACCTTTTCTTTCTATTAGCAAAGCCATAAAAAAAACACTGACTGCTGGTGTTATTAAGCTGGCTAATGTAGAGAATCCTAGAATACAAATCTCAGATATGATGGGCAGTTTGAGCCTGACAGCCTGCTGTGTGAATGTAGCATAAAACCACGGAGGCGATGAGGGGATGTGCTCATCAGTGCACTTTTCAGAGACTCGGCTCCTGCTTGAATTAAGCAAAGCCTTGGAAATACTCTGATGCTACTAAACTACCAGGTGTTTACCTGATTTTGGCCAGAAGACTTGTTGTGTTTGTCCGATGGGACTCCACAGGGCTGCCAGTTGTTCTCGATCAGGCTTGTGCGAAAGGCTTTCAGCTCCACACAGCTAATCAAAGACAAGGGATGGAGGTCTCGGGAATCGATTCATACCGCCTCAGATAAAAGGGAGAGCGGGAGTTAGACAACCGCTCTGTCCTAAAATGTAAAAAGTAGTGGCCTGAACCTAACACCCAACGCATTGGTGTCCCTCCATCTGCTTCGCTTTGGTATTGCAGGTTTCCTCTGTGTTTGTCTCTAGCTGTAGCTTTCCTCAAACGTCTGATAAGGGTTTGATACATTGGGATCCCTTTTTAGATCTAGATACTCTAGATACAAACAGTGTGCGTGTTTGTTGGGGTTTTTTTTTTTTTTCTACTCTGCAGCCAGCCAGGCCTCACACACCCGCTCCAGCCCGATCTCAGCACTCTGCCTTCTTCTAACTGTTTTAACGCTATTTTACTGCTTTCTCTGGTTATCTGCTGCTTTCACATCTGCTTTTTAGAAAATAAGGCCTTCAAAAAGATATGCTGTGAATGACACACCAAGCCTTTAGTAATCACTCTTGTATTATATCGACTAATGAATCACGACTCGGCTCACAGCATGTGGAAGTTAACGCTCTCCTAGGTTTCCTTTCTTACTACCAGCTGCTGTTGATGGAAAGCTTTGGGCAGATATGGAAATTCTGAGATTGACTGCAATCGGTTTATTGCATCAACACGATATCTGTTTCATAGCCTTTTGGGAAAAGGATGAAATGTTTCACTTGGAAAGGGTGACACCCAATTTGTCTACTGACTGATAGCAAAAAAAAGCCATTTGAAACGTATTAGGAAGCTTCTTTGTTGATTAAATGTTTACACTTAAATTATCTGCATCCTGAAAAATGAAATGAAAATCAACGGACTGGATATTGAACTTTAGCTGTTTTTCGACTCTTGAATAGATCTCTGTTCGGAGTGGTCTCGGTTAAGGTCTGTGGCTCGCAATGAAATATAATCGCCGAGGAGAGAGTCGTCTTTTCTACTGTCGTAACAGACAGATGGTTGTCAATCGAGACGGATTGTCATCTGTTGCTCTGATTGCATTTCTCTGCTACCTCTTTAAATATGCGCTTCCTCACACACATGCGCTTAAACAACGGCACTCAAACATACACTCATACTGACTGAAAAAGACAAGACACTGAACACAGCAAACACACACACACACACACACACACACACACACACACAACGCACACTAGTGTGCACTTGTTTCTCCCTCACCAGCAGTTTTTGCCAATGATGCACTTGTGTATTTGTCTCTTAATTCTCAGCAAAACGTGTGACGTCTGAAAATGATTTGTTGTCATCATCTTTGTTTTTCTTCTTTTTAAAAAAAAAAAGAGTCTAATCTCGATAGTGAACGTCTGGGCTAGCCAGGTGCTTAGAAATAAATTGAATATTAATTAATCCAGTACATACAGAAAGTTTCATGTCTTTTAAAAGAAAAAAAACAAATGCACATATTGCTCAGCTCAGTTGTACCTTGGTGTGCCTAGAACCCACAGCCTTATTTTGGGACAATATCAGGGGTTTTAAACCAGAATACAGGAGGACCTGTCTTCGTATTGCTGATAAGACAGTTTCATTTAGTTTCAGTAGCTGTTTTTTCCTCTTTATATCCACGCATTCGTTAGTTTCTGCAGTTGTATTGGTTGTGTGAGTCAACGGTAGCTTGCTCGTGGGATGTGCGTGTCCTGTGTAGGATGTGCTACGTCAGTGTTTTTCTGCTGGTTTGTTCTTTTGTTTCATTCAGTACTTCTATTTATTCCCCTCAGTTGATTTATCAATGATTTCTAAAGCCTAAAAAATCATTTAGATGACTTGTGCTGATGCACTTCTGAAACTTCATGAAATTTTAATTTGACCTAATTTAAGCTTTTTTTTTCTTCTTCTTCTTCTTTTAAGAATGTCCAGCAGACTGTGGCCTCCCATATAGCATAAACTATTCTCATCATTAGGAGAACAAAAGAAAAAAACTAGTTAAAAATTTATAGTTGATCTCAGCAGAGTCCCAAGATAAGTACCTTTACCTTCACACATGCACACCATGCAGTAAAACTCACCAGACCTCCGTGCTTCTAGCAGAAACGTACCTTTTTATCAGATACAGTTGCCATGGCGTCGCTGTTGATGGCACCATCAATAGCCCTAAACCGTGTATAAAAGAAATAGTGTTATACATACAGTACCTTAACCAATGTCTCTCTTCGTGGTCAAAATCACCGCCTGTTTTTTTTTTTTTTTTTTTTGTGTTGCTCTTTTCTTTTTGCTCTTGTCTTTGAAGTTGATCCATTGTACTTTGATTACATGCATTGTATGTAGTAAAATACTGATAATGTTTTGGGGAAATCACAAATAAAACAGCTGTACATAATGATGCAAAGCATCCCTCGTGTTCCTGTTTCTGTTTTGTCTCAGGGGGTTGTTGTGCTTCTCCTCACCCAATCCTGGAAACACATTTTACTTACCAGTTGCATTTATAAAAAGCTGGTTTTACTTGCCCAGGTTTTGAGATATCTGTCTCAGAATGGAGATTAAGGACATTTCTATTCAAAAAAATTCAAACAGCAATATCTTTCCAGAAAGACTGTCCCCTAATAATCCACAGAACACAATGTGAACTATTTATGGGACTTTGTTCACAGTGAGGTCTGTGGGTTATTCAGAATAATTGAGACCATTTCTTCCAGGAAATGCGCATTGTTCTTCAAATATTTAAATGTCTTTTTTATTGATGCTGTGAGCACCACAAGTGAAATTCCTTTCACCTCCATTGTGTTTTTCTAACATTGTTAAAATGGTAAAAAAAAAAAAAAAAAAGAAAAGCCAAGACTTCAAAAAGAGGATAGTGTTTTTTGTAATGGGCATGGAGGAAAACACACAAAGCATAAATGTATTTTCATCAGCTCTCCACTTATTCAGAATGGAGTTTTATGGTGCACATACACGTCTTTGGTCAGTAGAGGACGCTAAGAGGCTGTCGTAGTCATGAACAGTTTATAGACTTGTTATATGCATGTAGATGCAAACAAAGGACACACTACCCCTATTCTCCGGTTTTATCACTTCTTTAAAGTCACAAAGTAAAAAATTCCGAGATTCTTTATTGGTCATGTATTCTTGCTTTAAACAGGATGTGGATTTGCGTACAAACCAATGTCGTGTCATTATTTCTAGAGTCAGATTAGTAACAAAATATCTCATACAAAAGATGGTTTATGTTAAAATATACACCAAACTGAAAAGCTGTGGACGATTGCTTTTCAAAGGGGTCATTTATAACACAAAGCAGAGGAGAGCTGTTGAACGCAGTAATATGAGACAGTTAAATACGCTAAGGATATGCATAAATACAGAATATAATGGACTGGCAGTTACCCTCGATTGCAATCTTTATTAAGCTCGGTGCTCTTCCTCGGGCAGAATCCGGATGCAAAGTTTTTTCATTTTTCTTCATTCAACAGCCTCTTTTTTGTTTTGTTTGTTTATCAATCTCAAATACTCTAAGATGTTTAATGGGATATGAGAAGAAAAAAAAACATGTTGTTCTGCTAAAACATGTTTATCTTAACCTTATCACATCTTTTGCGGTTTTCCTTGTGAAATACTGGAATTTTAACTGCTAAAAATCCATCAGATGAAGAGAACAATGAGAGGGACAAATTACTCTGAGGATGAACTTCTTGGACGTTCTCTCTGTTCACTTCTTTGTGTTATTACAGACCCATCTGGGAAGCATTCTTATGCTGTTTCTGTTGATAATTTGAGATTAAACAGCTAAAACAATGACTTTCTGTGAGTGATGACCAAACCGATGCTGTCTGAATCATACTGTAAATGCAGCAGACTCTAAATATTGTCAACTCAGATGTTCCCATCCGCAGTGTTTGACAGAGCCATAGTGCTGTTAGGCTTTCAACAACACACAAATTAATGGACATTCCTTGTTTGTAAAGGCTTTTGCGTTCACTTTTCTACTGATGGTTTGCTGGTTTTTCGTTTTTTGCAGCTGCGGCACGATGAAAGGAAATTGAAGAAGACTCTTGGACATGATGTACACTTCAAGATACATGGGGTTAAACCTAGAGTAATTTAACAAGAGCCCGGGGAAGCTCGGACGTCTAAAAGTGTAATCATCATTTTAGACCTCTCTTTGATTTCAGACAAATCTGACACTTCCCCATTTCACCCATGTTATGACAAACCCCGCCCAAGCTCAGGAGTTAGCTTCGCAGGCCCTTCCCTGACCCGGGTCTGGTCAGCAGGAGGATGATGATGATGATGGAGAGCTTGGCCCGTCTGTGATGAGAGTCATCCAAACAACATTAGGGGCAATTTCCTCCATGTGACCCTGCTGGAGACGCCTCACATGCAGGTCTGTGGACCTGCATGGGAAGAGAGACAGACAGGGGATAGTGAAGAGAGCAGAGGATAGAGAGAAGAAGCTGAGAGAGTTTTGATTAGAGGAGAACATCACTGATTGACTAGCTGATATTTTTGTGATTACTGTTCAGCTTCAAATTTGACCGCATCACTTTAGTGAGTATTTTCCTAATGACACAGCTCCTCATGGCTGGATGACTGTGTTCTCAGGCTTGAAATAAACTGCCATCAACACTTCCACTATATTGCACTCATTGCGGTTTTCATAATAACTGTTTCTCCCATATTAAGTTCTCCACCGACCGCCAACCAGATGCTAATCGCTCACGCTGCATTGGTGTTGATTGACTATTATCTCACTGGCTTTCGCGTCTCGTACAAACCAAAGTTACGGTTATGGATGAGAGAGGCGTCTGAAAGGTTTTTACAGTCAGATTCCTGCATAATTACTACACGCAGCCGTGTTGGGAAACAGCTCTGACGACGATGTTACAGTATGTATGTCGTAACACTGTGGCAAATCAGAACTTGATGAGCTCTCTTTTGAAAATGAATTCAGGGGCGTAAGCTGAACTTCCACTTAACCAGACACATGAGGGACATGAGCGCACTTTTCTTCAACCAATTACTTTGGAAGTTATATTCCCTATACACAAGGGAGGGGCACATGTTGATTTTTGAACGCCAAAACCAGTGTTTTTGGAAAGGAGACACATTCATGATCTTAGAATCTGACCATTTTTACACAAACCACAGTATTTCCTCCTTTTGTCAGAACCGAGCCTCTGAGACTTTTAAATGTTGTACAAGGAGTTTTTAACTGGTCATGCAACAGCCAATTTAATACTGATGTCTCTATATGACCTACACAGCAAGAAGACCATGTCTGTATTGTTATTCTGAAGGCCTGCCTCCAGGTTAGATTCAGTCAGATTCCCCTTGAAATCAATTGAAATGAGGTGGTGGAATCACTACCACTTTTGTCCACAGGGGCCGCCAGAATCAACAAAAAATGTAAGTTCCTTGTTGCTGCTTTATCCTCTGAAATCTAAAATATTATTTCTTGTTAAAGGACAAGGCTGGACTTTCTTCCCTAGCCTGTCCGTGGAACTCAAGCTCATTAGTTCCTAATAAAGACAAAACTCTTAAAAAGCAAGTCCCAAATGTGTAGTGTCATTTTTAGAGCCTTAAACTGCTGGCCATTGTAGTTTTCAGCCAACATCACTCAAACAGGAGTGCGTTTGTTTGGGACTATTTTCAACAGCGGAATAATACATTGTATTTCTGGCCCGAGGACAGTTTATGTAGAACTGTAGAACAACCCCAGAAGGGAGTCACCTCCAGTATTTCTTACTCATTTCTCATTTTCACATCACCATCACGGAGTGCTATGCAGCTTTTCCCAGTGGAGTGCAGAGGAGGAGTTTTACTCAATAAGTTTCTTGTTCCTCCAGCCAAGTGTCCGACATCCACAGCTGTGGTGGCAGACGATCGGAGAGAAGGAGTTAAGTCTTCAATATTATATTTACACCCCTTGTTTCTCACAGTGGATTGGGTTCACATCGCCTGCCACCTTTACACAATAAATGTAACACAGTGTGACCGACTGCTTCACACACACAATGCTCCACTCAGGACTCTTGCTTGCTCTCATTCCTCATGTTGCTTTGTTGGTGTGATTTCAAACAGGCCGTTCAGGGAAGCTGTGAAACAGGCAGATCACTGTCCCTCACTTCTTTACTGTCAAAACCTCTTTAGATGTTTGTCTGTGTCAAATTCTAACCTCATGTAAAAGCAGCTGCTTTTACATGCTTTTACAGCTTCCTTGTTTTTGATTGTTATAGTATCAACTCAGCAACCTTCTGATCTCTATCTACATCAGTAAAACCATACAAGTCTCTATGATTCCATATTTCCTAAACTTCCATCTCCAAATACCCCACCTGTGGAAGCTTTACAGGTCATAAAAAAGGCGATTATGAGAATACAGAGGTTGTCACAGACATTAAATGCCATCATGCCAGACAGTTAAAGTTTAGTGGTGGTGACGTGAAGTCATGTAACGGTGAATTTTATGAAAAATCATAAAAGCGGTAATCATTTATGAAGATTATCTTGCTAAACATAATGTGTGAGTATCATAAAACTTTGTTCGCTTTTTTTATGCAATAATCCAAAATCCCATAAAGAAATCACATTGGCCTTTTGTCAAAGGAAACTACAGTGATGATAACTTCTTGGTTCAAAAATACATCATCCCTGCAGCATATATATTGTGGCTGCAGGTGATGCAGATGTCTTTTTAAAATGAAACATTCTAGACTACATTTCCCCAATCAAGACAGATTTATGGTACTTTTGGAATTTCCAGTCTGAATAAGAGCTTCAGCTAAATGTTATGAATATGAAACTGAAAGTTTGAGGGCAGACTACAGGCTGTATTTGGACCCAGCTGACTGGGACTCTTTTGGAGCTGAAGAAGGGAATAATGGGTTCTACTACAGCAGAAGTAGAGGGAGAGGAAAAACACAAGATGGAAGCAAAGAAAGGGTCAAAAAGAGGAAGAGGCGAGGAAGATGACGGGGAGGAAAAAAGAGGAAAAAAGGGAGATGCAGAGAGACTGAAGAGGTGACGGTTGAAAGCAAGAGGGTGGGGTGTTTAAAACAAGAAGGATCATGGGGTTACAGAGAGAGAGAGAGGGGACGAGAGAAGTTGCGGTAACATTGCTGACGCACATGTGAAACATGGAGGGGGGGGGAGGGATGGAAAGGAATCTCTGGCAGGGATCACCAAACCTCGAGACGAGGTCAGAAAGCCACTGGCGACATGACGAACACACAGGCACACACACACACACACACACACACACACACACACACACACACACACACACACACACACACACACACACACACACACACACACACACACACACACACACTCACACTAGAGTAATAATAACAGTAAATAGTACTTTAATAGGTGATAATCATTGTTGGGGTTATGATCGTGAAAACCCAGAGGAGCGAGGGAGCGGAGTGGTGAACCCAAAACCCCTCTCTCTTTCTGTATCTCTCTTTCTGTATCTCTCTTTATTTCTCTCTCTCTCCTCTCTCTCTCTCTCTCTCTCTCTCTCTCTCTCTCATATTCACACACTCTCTCATCTCACTCATACACTTTTCCTCTTTGAAGACTTTATTTCAAAAAGTAGGGTGACTGCGACAGCCCTCTGTCAATACTCCTTCCTTTCCTGTGTGCGTGTGTGTGTGTGTGTGTGTGTGTGTGTGTGTGTGTGCACATGCATTTTGACATTAGCCAGTGTGTTGAATGGTTTATGTTTTGTGTAGCTGTGTTTGACAGTTTTGCTGAGAGTTTCTATTGTGCAGTTTTTCACTATAAATGTCACACACACACACACACACACACACACACACACACACACACACACACACACACACACACACTGTTTTATGTTGTGTATGTGTTCTGATTCTTCCAACAGCACGTGTACACGTGCAAATGCATGTGAGTGTGTGTGTGTGTGGATGCTTGCGTGACCCTACAAGTGTTTTTATTTTTGCATGGGAATGTGAATAAATGCATCTGTGCGTCTGTGTGTACAGTATCCGTGCAAGTGAGACAGATAGACGGCCTCATCGGTATGTATACAGGGTATGTACAGTATGTGTGTGTGGTTGCATGCTGATGTGAACATGTGTGTGTGTGTGTTCTGGCCAGTTGGAGCGTGGGAATGTGGTGAAGGATTTCTGTGGTATTTTTAATGTTTGTTATTAAATATTACCACAAGGGACCATGACCAAACCCCAGACACTCCTCCTCTGCTCCTCCTCCTCCTCCTTTTTCTCCTCCTCCTCCTCAAATAACAATGAAACCAAAAAGACTCACCACTTGGTTTAAATAAATCTGACACTTAAGGAAAAGGCCAAACAAACTAAGTTAGAACCAAACTATGGCAGGGGTAGAAAAGTCAAAATAACCAGAGTAACACAAGAAGGCCAACCTACTGCTACTTCCTAACTCTGGAAAACGGAGTGACACACACAGCAGCAGCAGCAGCAGGTGGAGACATTAATATGATGAACAACAGGCTATAAAGGAGAGATGGACAACCATGCCATGACAGGTGTCTGAAAGGCGTTGATTGAGACTGATGGTGAAGACCAAATGGAAGCGAACAAATCACTCAACATGGAGTTATGAAGTCGGATGCTCCCCGGGCCCTGAAGTTCCAAAACAGTTTTCCCATAAGTAGTGTTACGTAACTCCCAGTTGAAGCACTTCTGTGGATGGATTGTGGATGGTTGAATCATCAGCACAAGTATCTGTTTCTTTGATTAAAAGGTTGAAGGTCAAACAACTTTGGAGGATTCCCAAGGTGCATTGCAACTTCCAATCACTGAGATTAAAATTCTGTTAGGATCACTTTCCTTTATTACTTTTGAATTGGGAGTGTGAATACCGCTCTGGTGTGCTTCAGTGATTCACTGACGGATAACTGATTGTCCAGGAAGATGTGTTATTACATCATGAATGGCTAATGACCATATTTACATGTTAAGGAAGAGTTTTGTCGTACAATTAGCTTTGTCTATACAGTGTGAACATACGCCTACAGGCTCTGACTGCAGCTTTACGTCTCAGATTAAGCACATCAGGTCCTTCAAAATGGCTCCCACAGATTTCCTTTTATACAATGGCTTGATTGAATATTGCCCAGTATGCAGAGCTAATCAACATTTAAATTCAATAGTCAATGTCAATTCATTGCTTTAAAACTCGCATTACAGAGTTGCAACTAAACCTTGACTGAGAGACTATAATCATTATCTTATTTTAAAATGATGTATGACTGTGAGGAATGCCATCACGCCTGTATATTGTCTGGACTCTGTGTGCCCTCAGACGTTACAGCTGCTGGAAAGCACGAGTTTCATCCTGTGCACACGCATATAAACACTGCTGCCCGTTGGCGTTTATCAGATATTTGTAATTCACTCTCACTTTAATCAGACACAAAGACACAGAACAGCCCGAGAAGGCACAGACAGACAGAGAGCTGCACTGTTAGCTGTTAGGGAGACAGACAGACAGACAGACAGACAGAGTGGAGAGATTCATTGCAAGCTTAAATTTTTTACCTGATTCCTGTTCCCACAATTCACTCCCACTGTGTTATTTCTCTTTTTGTGACAGATAATCCGTTCATCCTCTCATCAAAGTTGTAAACACTGACACCCTCTTTGGCATGAGGGGGAGATGGGGCCCTTGCAAATTTGCGGGGCCCTACGCAGCGGACCAGCTCTGTGTAAAATAATAAAAAAGCAAGAAAAACTTGCACTGTAGCCTCATACTTTGACTGATTTGAAACATTTCAATGGATTTGTGCTTTGCTGAGTTAGTAATTGAAGTTCAAAAGTGTGCGTCTCTCCCCACATTCATTTCAATGAGGAACATGGTAAGATGCATTCACTATTATGAACAGATACTGCCTCCTTTGCCTCACACAGAACTTGAGACTTTGCGCTAACCTTGCTCCTTACTCTGAGTACACTAACAAACCTTTCCACATTGTTTTCTTGTCTCGCTTTTTACCACAGCCTGCAAATAAATTTCACCTTGCAAATTCTGATCGGGCTACACCCTAAAATAGCTATAATCGAAACTTTATATAATAACAATATATTAAATGACAATGTGAAAACAATGTGAGAGGAGACGCTTGTGGAGATGAACCTATAGAGACTTGTAACCTGAATATTCAGTTCTGCTGGCAGGTTTTGTAGTTTCATTTCCGCTCATTGTTTAGCTGTCAAAAAACTTAACTGTTTTGGTTCACTCCCACTTCTTTCATAATGTTGTTTATGGCCACCGCAGGCAGGTGGTAGATCCCACTGTGGCTTAATAGCATTGAGTAGCTAATCAGTGATTGCCTGAAATTGAAAAATGACCATCATGACAAAACCATTTATTGCATCTACTAGTGGGGTGAATGCTAGGACCGCTCTTGTATCGGCTATTGGGGACACTATTGTCCTTAATGTGAGCAGATATATTTTTTATCCAAACTAGTGGCGTGACTCAAAGAATGAAATATCCGTCTGTCGGCCCATGGTTTGTCCAGAGTTAACTATCAGGACAACTAGTGGAAGGATTTATGGTCCCCATAGTGTACATCTTAATGGCATTTGAGTGTATGAGTATCACCAGCTCATCAGGCTGCTACAGTAGGATACACACTAACCATCCTGTAGAGGGGGTTTTTAATGCGTTTATTCTTGAGTCTTTCCATCAATTTTAGTTCATCACATGATGGCCTGCTAGCTTCAGTCCTGTGAATCACAGAGGGAGTTAAAGTCATCTGAGAAACCAGACAGTCTGGTGATGTGTTGGTAGTCAGAACAGAAACGGGAGTGCTGAGACCAGAGCAGTTTTGACAGTGATAAGCAGAGTAAGAAGTGTTAATCTGATCCTCCCTGCTCTACATTGGTATCTCTACAAGATACCCGCCATGTTAAATTAGATTGTTGAGTCACTCCAGCTGAGGAGAGCATCATCGTTTTGCTTCATCTATCTGTCCAAAATGTGAACTCAGAGTTCCACAGGGGCCCTTAATAGTTTCCCAGAATTTCACCGAACATATTAGAGATATTGTTTGACCGAAAATGACGAGCACTATTTTCATTTGCACATTCATTCTTACAGTATGTCCCACCTACTCTGGAGTCAAACCTAAAAACAAAAAAAACCTTCCTCATGAGAGTCAACATCTTATCATCTTTGTCTAATTCATGCATTTCGGTTCTTGAGATGAAAACGTTGCTATAAAGTATAGCACTTCATTCCTCTGACTGCAGTTTGAGTCGTCTGGCATCGAGCTACATTATGCTTTCTCGTTGGGGAAGAGAAGTTCAAGTTTTGGGTGGAGCTGACAGATGGAGGGATTCATACCATACAGTAAACATCTTTTTTTACTTACCAAATGCAGAACTCCTTATTTTCTCTTTTCCTCATCAGAGTGATTCCGTCCTTAAACTCTCACACCATCTAAATTCAGTTTCCAGATTTTGTTTATTTATTTTTGTTTAGTTGTTGTTTGATTCTATGGTTGTATCTACATTTCAAATCATAAATTCCACCCAGCTCTTCCTCTCGTCCTAACCGGGTTGGTATGTGTGTCATTGCGGGAAAGCATGTGGTTGATTTCCTGCCGAGGCAGATATACAACAGATCAGAGGTCATATAAACAGGAATGGAAGGAAGAATTGCTCTGCAGGAGGGCCTATTTGTAGCTCAATATAAGGACTTACATCTTTCTCATGTTTTCCAGAAACAGGTGATGGAAATCTTCCAGTGACATGAGGTAACCTTTCTTGTTTTGGCACAGTAAAGATGTATTTTTTTATACTTGGGTCGGTATCATCTTTTCCTTCCTTTATGTCAACTTATCAAGATATTTAAAGCATGTGATGTTTGAGCCTCGGGGGAAGTTGTTGACCAAAACATGATATGGTGCATTTATCATCTTTATATTGCAGTCCCGAGTGTACTTTTCCAGTGTTCATCCTGAATCTGTTTATTGTAGTTTACTGTGAGTCACAAACTTTTGACAGGAGTCCTCACATCGCCCCATCAGCCTCTGTTTTTTCTTTTCATGTCATCCAGTTCCATCTGTTCACAACTTTCTCCATTCCTGTGTTTGTTCCCCTCATCTCCAACTCGCTGCCTCTCAGCTATCTTTCTTCTGTTATATATATATATTTTTTTTATTTCTTTAAGAAGTATGTGAGAGCGCAATCACGGAGACTCCAAGCTTTTCCGCACAAGCAGCCAAATTTATCCTTGTGGTTTTCCGCGTGTTTATTTTGGGTTTTCTTGAGGGACGACATATCTGCGGGAAAACCAAACGGCCCGGAGCGGGTGCTTTCCCTCTGGGGATCATCACGGCGCAGGGTAAAAATAGGAAAGTCTTTTTTGGGAAATGGAATTAAGGATTGGTGAGTGCTTCCCGAGGGTCCCACTCTCTCGAAGCCGGTACAGGACGGGAGAGATCATCACTCATTTATTCCTTTGTTTGTTTGTCTTTTTTGTTCCCCTCTTTCCATTCCGCAGAGCATGTGAAAACAGCAATTTGGGTCTTGTTTTAGACACAATAGAAAAACACCACAGCAGCCGTTCGCCATTTTTAATATCTCTGTAATTTCTCAGACCAATTAGCACCAAAACATCACATAATTACTTTGCACAAAACACTTTTTTTTAACAGATTAAATGAATCACTCCCCGTCTCCTCCTCCTCCTCCTGCTGTATGTAAATCTACTCCCCGGGAGGATTAATCTCTGTCATCCTTTTCAGAGACTCTTCTGCACTTTCCCTCTTTCTTTTCTTTCAGCTGAACTCGATGGCTGTCACTGTAGGATGTGTGTGTGGGTTGTGAGGAATTCTGGGATAGGAAAAAGCCTCCTCCGCTCTGACTTCTTGGTTTGACCTGTGTTTAACATGCTGTCTGCTACGGCAATCTACTACTACTGCTGCTGCTGCTGCTGCTGCTGCTGCATTCATTGGAGCTGCTCCTTTGCCGGGTGGGCGACCCGCTCAGATTGCATCAAGGGGGATGGTGGGCGAGTAAATAGTTTTGTTCACCCAGATTTTCACTGCAGCTAACCTGCGGAAGTCTTTATAATAGCTCACTTTGCAGATATTGGCCTTCGTCCAGACCTGTCATCGATATGATGGAGGTTCCTCCCTGCAGACCTTTGACCTTTGATAATTCATTCTTCACTTAAAGGCAGGGATGTGAGTTTTCCAAGCAGTGAATTAATATGAAGCTTTCCTTGCCATGAAGCTGTCAGCACACTAGAAAAGAATGTTAGTTCTCTGGTTTTCAGGGAGATTTTTAGTGCCCGCGTTGCTCTAAATCCTGCAACTAAACACTGAATATTTGCAATTATTCAACCTAAAAAAAAATCATTAAATTACATCCCTATTTCCCGTATCCCTAACCATATCCCTCTTCACTTATTGTCTTCACCATAACTCTTTATATCCATTGTGCTTAGGTGGTGCATTTATTTTAAAAGCATTTAAAAAATCCAGAAAAATTGTATAAAGGGATACATTTTACATAGTCTATAAAAGTCAGTGTACTAGTCACAAGGAGTACTACTCAGCCTGTGAAAACAGTTACATAATGTATTTACTGAAGGACATACCTAGAAAAACAAACAGACAAAAAAAATACAAAGAATAACAACAAAAACATCTAATGATGTCATAGTGATGTCACTAGGGTAAATCTCATGCATTAAAACACATAAACACCCCTATCTACAGCCAGTGTTTGGTTTGTCCCTTCTTGGCTACTGTAGAAACATGGCGGTTCAACATGGCGGCCTCCATGGAAGGCGACCTGTAGATAAAAACGTCTCATTCTAAGGTAAAAAAAACCCAGAATGATTTCTATATTCAGGTGATTACACACCTATGAATATTATATTCCATTTCTGACAATAATTATTTTTTCATTATCATGTGGATGGTTATATACCAGCTCGTCGACGTTTTGTCACACCCCTTGGTCCATACAGACACACAGGGTACCTGTTTGCGATGCAGGGAGCTGTCATCTAAATCCAGTGTAACCCATCCACATCAGGTGACGTAGTGTAAAGAACTAGAAAGTCGTGGTGGTTGTGGTTGGGGTGGATTGACAAACACAGGACATTCATGCAGTAGACTGTAGTTTGTGTCCTGTGTGTAACCACAACTCACTTTAAGTTTGACGTTTTATAACATGTAAATGACTTGCATTAAGTGACCACAGTAATGAAAACGTGAGTTGTGTCATGTCATGTACTTATTTTAACCTAAATCATGGTGTTAATCTGACCTAAACAAACTGCGACCGTTTCGCAACATTAACCACGTGTTGAAAAAGGCGTTTCATAAAAGGAAACTTGTGCTTATGTGATTAAAAACAGCGTCAATATTTGACAAACTGGGGCGTTTTCTGTATATACAAAATGTAAACATGCTAGGGACCAGTCAGTACATATTGCACAAGTAACAGCAGCAAGTGGGAAGGTGAAACAGCTAAATTCAGTTATTTTTAGTAACAATAGTATTAAAAGGATCATTTCCCATCTCATCTTACCTTGTCTTGTAATTGACAGATATGTGCTAGTAAGTCTTGTGAACAGAAATTTAGTTGGAACCAAAAAGGGGATGTCTGTGGTTGGCAGCAGTTGTTCTGTTGCCATCAGCAGATATTAGTATCATGCAGAGCAGAGATGTGGTGAACTAAGGGAGAAGTGTGATGCAGTAAAAACTCTGGGAAAACTGCAGTTTAAATGTACAAACTATAGGAACACGACATCACTATGAAGACAAGCAATGCACAACTTAATTCTTCTTACTGGTCACTGCTTCAGGTTTTGTCTGTCTATAGATTATTGATATATTTTATCGTTCGTATAACGACGGCTTACTTTTCTATAGCACACTGTCTGTAAGCAGTTTTATGTCCACGTCAGCACTGACCACAGCTTTCTTCACTCAGCCGGTCACTTGGGTGTGGTTGGGACTTAGCAGACTGCTGTCACTGTGACTAATAAGAAACATGTGCACGCACAAAAACATAAACAAATGTACAGACCGTTATATATTGCACAAGTGCTAGGGCTGACTCATATACACAGGTCCTTAAAGAGGAGGCTGCACAGTGCATTCGCAAGTCTTTGCAGGAGAAATTCATATTCAAAACATAGTTTGTATTCTGTTTGGTATACAAAGTGGTTGTGTGAAGGCTGCAGCAGTGATTGGAACCAGAAACCAGGAGCACACAGAAACAAAACACCTAGAATGAGTCCATTAAAGACTTGAAGCTTGTATGGTACCAAGTGTTGTTATAATGACATTTTATCGTACTTACAGTAAGATCTGATGTTTGTTAATCATTTTAAAATAGATACAAAGTAAAGTATATGTATATATAAAGTATATAAAGTACATAAAATATTCTTATTTTTTATTACACACATCTAATGGCTGTTTATTTGTCAAAATGATACAATATACCAAATCTCACTAATTTTGAAAAAATTCTGGACAAGAAAATCCATCTGATGGTGTATATATGAATATTTATGTTTTTGGTTAAGTTTCACATGAAAGGAATAGTTTGACATTTTGGGGAGGTTCACTTATTCATTGACTTTGGACGAGAAGATCGATACCACTCTATGTTCAGTATGAAGCTGGGGCAGGGGGAAAGATAACTTAGCTTTGCATCACGACTGGAAACAGGGGGAGCAAAGCTAGCCTCCTGAGGTTAAAAAGACAGCAGAGCCAGGCTAGCTGTTTTCCAGTCTTAATGCTAAGCTAAGCTAACCAGGGGCTGGTTCTGGCTACAACTTTACTGTACAAACACGTGAGCGATATCAGAAATCTTTTTCCCAAAATTCTGGAACCAGCCAGACTCTTTTATGAAATATGACATCCAGAGTATCACAACCTGTCTTAAAGGAGGGAGACCACACATTAGTGAAAACAGTACGGTGCAGCTGAAATGTAATCAAACTAAATGAAGCTTAAAGGTACCAGGCTTAGGAATCACTGGCTTTGGATATGAAAGGAAAGGATATGATTGGAAAAATATGAATGAAAGATGTTTCAAGATTGTTTATTTAGCTGTTTTCATCATCTATAACTGACCACAACCTTTAATCCCCGAAACAGAGTGGAGAGCATTCTTGGAGTTCCTTTTCTGCAGGTCGGGACAAGGTCTCTGGCCTCCGACCTGGTCCGAGGATTAATGCGTTTTTAAAAGCGACATGTCACCTCAGATACTGAGTTGGTGAGAACTACTGCTGGACAGATGTGGGGTTTTTAAATTGTGAGTACGAACCAATTACCTTTAAACGTTTAAAAACACCCCGGCTGCAGCCTACTACGATCTAACTGCATCATATCCATCATCACAATACAGACTGGACTGGTTTTGGGCTCCACCGGTCTATACGTGTCTATACATCTTAAAACTACCCAGATGCCACAGTGAGTCCTGGTCTAGAGGGCTGTAAGTCTGTGTGTGTGCAGCCACAGAGTCAAGGTCCTCCATCAAAGAGGAAATGACTTCACGAGACTCTGAGGCCTCTGCAGTGCCAGGGGGGAGGGCTGGAATGCGTGCGCTCAGACACACACACACACACACACACACACACACACACACACACACACACATACACACCTGCAAACCCATGCAAGCATGCATGAATGTGCAGGCTTCGTCACATAAGTTAACAATTGCAAGTGTAAACAGACAAGCAAACAAAACATGGCAGGAACACACATATTGGCTCTTTAAATACATGCACGCATGCACGCACACCTAGACACACACACACACACACACACACACACACACACACACACTCTGGCCTGTCACCCCAGGTCGGGTGCTGAGTGTGTTATTTATTTTAGCTGGCCTGTGAGAGTTAAAAATGGAATGTTTCAGCTACATAAAACACTTCCTGTTTTGACGACCCCCTCGCTGAGCGGTTCCCTCAGCTAAATAGTCCCAGAGCACCACGTAATAATGACAGTCTGACACACAGGAAAAATGTGTGTGTTTGTGTCTAAATAAACTGTGTACATTGACTCCAGTTTATCCTCTTTGTGTATGTGTTATTTCACATTTTCCCCAGCAGTCTGCTCGCTTGTGTGCACAGTGGTGGATGGCCTCTTGTTTGTGTTGCATTGTTGCTTGTCTCTCTTATTTGTGTGTGTGTGTGTGTGTACAGTTGTGTCACCACAAGAACAGGAAGAAAGCACTCTGCTTTATTTGAAGTGTATCTCTGTACGGACACTTTTATGGTACCGGACTCTCGTTGCCACTTCGTTTACTTTCAGCAGATGCTCTTAAAATAATACCCTCAAACTCCAGTATTTCTTCAGTATGATATATTTTCTCAAATCGCAGGTCAGGACCCACATTTAGACTGCAGGTCCCACTCCTGCTGGGTACTCGAGTGAGTCTCCTGAGTCAACAAAACAACACTCAGGGGGTGATCTTACTGTAGGCATATGTTTTTTTTTGTGAAATGTATAATTGGGAACGAAATCTAACCCCCCCCCCAGCAGACCCTGGAGGCTCTGTCAAGGAGAATTGAAGCTGTTCTTGATGGCTGGTGGTGCAACAGCTCGTCATATGGCACTTGAGCGTGTTGTTTTTGTCAGCCAGTTGTATGTGGCAGTGTAATGGTAGGGAGGTTACAGAAGCAAGCTTGAACCTCCACCTGCTCCAATACAGCTGCAGAGTGGCCAGTTGTGCTGGCAGGTCCCAGCCGTGAGTGAATACAGCTTCTGAGTGTCAGTGACGAGTGCTGGAAGAGACAATGATCAACTTTTCCAAAAAGAAATAGTTAGAAGAGAGTTCAAAGTCATGGAAGCAGCATACATTAGTTCTTTCTTGACATTGTAAACGATTAATCTCGATTAATCCAAGAAAATGAATCTGCAACTATTTTAAAAATCAATGAATACAAAAGCAGTTATTCAAACAATCAAGAAAAGTATCGGCATATAAATCAATAGAGAAACTCATTCTTCACTTATGGAACGGGGGTTGAAAAGACAGTCTCATCACAAGGTCTATTTAGTTGTTGTTGTGGACCTTTCGAGGCCACCATGTTGACCGCAAGGCAGCAACTACACTGCTAGAGGTCACTAAATCCTACACACTAGCCCTTTAATTGGATTCGAAGTCCTTAAAGTTCCACGATGATTGGGTAACTGCATCTACTGATGAAGATCATATAATATGCTCCAGAATATCTACTTAATCATTTTTTTTCTAAATCTTTTATTTTATGCAACAACACAATTAACAATCATAGAAACGTTACATAATCAGAGGTTCGGTCCTCTCACTCTCAGCTCTATTAACCATGCAAACCTCCCTTTGTTTAAGATTTGCAATCAAGCCGTTATCTTCATTCGTTCCATAGATATGATAAAAAACAGATAATCGTCTCGTGGCAGAAATCCCAGACCCAGATGTCTAATCATGTGATTTTTGGCCAAATCCCCACAGTTATCTGCCCAAAACTTCTCGTAAGTTTTTCAGACGTTCTGCTGACAAACCAAAGAAAACATTAACTCCTGCAGAAAGAAGTGAGCTGCTGGAGACGAGCGCTGATTACATCTCTACACATTGCTGACTTCTGGCTCGGTGAGGTTACAGGTGTTTCCAACAACAAAGTTTACAATCACATACACACCTCCCACCCACTGCCTCTAAACCACGACCCCCCCACTAAGAGAAACCAACATATAGACCCTAAAGAGCTGTGGTATGTACAGAGTGTGTGCTGCTGCTCACATTATCTGCATTCTGAATCTGCGCACGACATGCAAGAAGACACAGACATGTTTATTTTCTTCTCTTTCCGTCAATTTGCACATTTGTCTTTCACACCCACAAGTCTTCTCTTCACACACACATATAAATACACACACACCTCACTTTACAACATTTTCACTCTCACCCGCCCACGCATGCAAACACACGCACACACACACACACACACACACACAC
This sequence comes from Dicentrarchus labrax, assembly GCF_905237075.1. NCBI lineage: Eukaryota > Metazoa > Chordata > Actinopteri > Moronidae > Dicentrarchus > Dicentrarchus labrax. Next base: position 23,937,612 of record NW_026136715.1, read on the forward strand.
ATCCCCCTTCCTTTTCCCTCCCTTGTCTCTAATCCCTGCAGCTGTTGCTCTTACTCACACTGCTGCCTCCTCCAGACAAAACCTCATCTGTGTGTATGTGTGTGTGTGTGTGAGAGAGAGAGGGGGGGAGAAAGAGAAAGAGAGACGGAGATACAGATAGGGAGAGCTAGATTCTGAATGAAGGAGGTGGGTGAGATCTGAATGAGAGGATGGGAGATGGAGAGGTGGGAGAAAAATTCCCCTCCAATTTTCCCCTGAGAGAGCCTCCGTCCTCCTTTTCTCCCAGACCCATTGTGTTCCCTCTTCACCTCCTTCCTCCGTCCATCCATCTCCACATCCTCGGCAAATATGCGCTCTGCTTTCGGATATCACAAATCTATCAGCCCCATCTGGCTTCATCATGGATGTCGAGTGGAGAGTTGGCTGTGTGCAAATAATAGCTAAATATATAACAGGGATATTATGTCTCTGAAAAGACGGCTGTGGTTTGGACGGAGTTCATTTCTGTCGTGTTCTAAGTGAACAGTCTGATAAAGTAGATTTGTTTCCAAATTAAGACACAGTGACACAGGAAATCTCTTTTTAATCGCTCTCTTTTCCATTTTGGTTTCTTTTCTCTGAAAAATGTTTTGTTTCTGGCTCAAAAACAGAACATAAAGCAATTGTTTTTTACTTTTTGCCATTCACAGCCACTACAGGTGCCAGTACACTGGCTGGAACTGCTTATTGGATGCTCGAACAGCTTGGGAAACCCCCCTCCACTCACACCTTTCCCACGTCGGAATCAGTTTTAATAACTTTCCAAAACCAACAATCTGACATTCACACCCACTTCACGCTGTGATTGGCCAGCTGTACAGAGGTGAGGAACCGCGTTCCGAACTTCAGCTTTCCTTTTTGATTTGTGACACAACCATTTCTGTCACTTTTAGTGTTTAAGTGCAACATTATGAATGCCGCCCAAGAGACAGTCTGAAAATGTACAACGTTATCCCGCATTGTCTCCTCCCTCTGTATGAAAGCACACGTTTTACCCCGCCTTGGAGTGTAGCCCCTATACACACTTTTCCCCTCCGATGTGGTCAGACAACATGTTGTCCAGACTAGATGCTGTTGTGTTGCATTATGGGAGATGTAGGATCCAGTGTTGTTGGAGCTTGACCCATACTTGGGACAAAGACTCAATTCACACCTGGTATTAACACATGATTTGTATCTGGATAAAATCAGTGTATATGCATGCAAAACGCATTGCAATTGGAATGCCAACAGATTAGCCAGACCACATCAGGAGGTAAAGAGAGAGAGAGTAGAACCCATACAGCAGCATCACTCTGGGAGACTCTCAGGGGAAGGCTGCGAGGTGTAAGCTGAGCTAGCACCAGTGCTAGTGAGCTTCTCCACTAGCTCAGATTAGCAAGGCTAACCATAGCCTATCTCCGTTTGTCATGTGACGGATTGCATTGCATTCGGTAGTGATCTTCGTGGTTTTGATCTCCATAGTGTCTTAAGCACCTCTGATTCCAGCTGGTAAAAATTACCTAAAACTTCTGTTTTCTGCCCCAGTTTTCTAGTGGTGAAGAAACTAAATGGCTTCCAGGCTCAGAATATCATTGCATAGTTTTCTTTCTCTATATAAATCTCATGCAGGTGCTGTCATTGTATCCACAGAGGTGCCATATAACCTAGTGTCATTTTAATGGACTATATCAAATATGCATGTCATATCCAGATGTCTGAATTCACACTTGCTATCTCACCATAGACCCTAAATTACACACACATCACTTTGTGCACATAGAGCGCACATGCAATGACACACTTTAATGTTAATTTCTCATCGACGGGATTTTAGGCTGGTTAACAAATACCCAGCGACCAGTCAGCTGACATGCTTGTAGGCCCTGGCCCTTAAAATTAGACTGTCAATGAGCACAGAGAAACTTTCCACTTTCAGCAGATGAATGTGAAAACATCCTTCTAGTGTCAAACTCTGCACTGACAGCATTCTGCACAGTGAACTCCAAACATCCAACTGTAGGAAGAAGAATAACAACATGTTTTTGAGTGGAGGGGGGCTTTAAATAGTCAATGAGTTCATTTCTTTTTCATTTTGTTTTTTTTATGAGCAAATGAGGTTTTATGTCCATTCAGTAATTTCCAGCACTGCTTTATGACTCTGTGGCTGTTATAAACAGTTGTAATGGGCTGGACAGAATGAACTGTCTTCGCTGCCTCCACGAAGCTTGTGTACATCACTGGCAGCATCATGTACACACTGATGTTTAGATGAAACCAGGGTTTATTTACATTCAAGTTAGGCCCTAACAACAAGCTGTTAAACACACTGAAAAATGACTGTTTGTGCAGACTGTGCACTCCTAATAGTGTGCTGTTGTTAGGGGCTGATTAATATCTGTTTTTATCACATTGGTCATCAGATCATACTGTTACACAACTGGTGCGCAAGCTGCTTTGCTTTAAAGTATTTTATTGTATGGCACATTGGAAGCTAGATTTGAGAATATCAACAATGTTTCCTCAGAGACAGCACTGACTTCATGATGTCAAAAAGTAAATCCTGGATACGCCTCATTAGACGTGTATGAACGAGTGTATGGCGGCTTTGTTGTCACGGCATCAGCACCCATGGGTGATTTTGGCCACATCCTCTGCTTCATAATTCACACTGTCAGTCAAATATTTACAGTGCAGCAGCTCTACTTTCCTGATGACTACGTAGGTGCTATAGGTTCAGAGCGAGTGTGTAGTGTGTTTGTGTGTGTGTGTGTGTGTGTGTGTGTGTGTGTGTCTGAGAGAGAGCTATACGGGTTCACTAGCAGTGATGAAAAAGACATGACCCGTGTTGGAAGGCTGCTGCCTGAGAGGCCAGAACCACACCACTTAACCTCTGCAACACACACACACGTATGCACACAGAGTCCTCGCCACATCCATTCACAGTAAAATCCCCCAACATATGGATGCTATAAATTCAAACAGACCTATAAATTCTTGAGCAACACATTTCAGTTTTTTTTTTCAGCAGAATTGTTCTGGCTCCTTTGGGTTTGATGCTGTTTTTTATAAGAAGTTTAAACCATAACTCTCTCCAAAAAAGACCAAAAAGACAGCTGGCATGTTAAATCGACCATGATATTGACGAGCCGTACACTCCAGGGGTTCAAACAGCTCTGTTGCATTTTCGATAAGAAGTGAGAAAGTGTGGGCTGAGTGACTGTGCTAGCACTTTTGCTAAAGAGCAAAAATAAGCTGGTCAAATTTTATTTTTTATGAATGATTATGTTCTTGTCGTTGCACTTGATTCTTTACTAATAACAATAATGAACTGCGCAGATGTTGTACCATAAGCTCAGTTGACAAGCGCCGCATTAAAAACCATCAGCACAACTTAATGTGGACATAAAAGCGATGAAAATAATAGTTCAAAATTCAAAACAATTCACATAGCCAAAGTTTTAGAGACATTTTAAGGCCCTGCTTCCTAGATTATGCAGTCTTTCAGCAACTGCTAATAAAACAAGATGACAAAACAATGTGTGTGTTGGGTAGGAAGTGAGCGAGTGAGTGAGTGCTGGGAGGCCGGGGAGTATTGCATGTCATCTAACACTAACATTCTTTAAGTAGGTCAAGTAGAGAAGTGATTCCCAGCCTTTTCCATAAACCTACTGATGTAATGCTGACCTACAAAACAGCAGCAGCTGCTGGGATCAGGGGTCTGGACCCCATCTTATCCCCTCCTTCCTCCTCCTCCTGCGTCTCCATCTCTTTGTCCTGCTGCTCCTTTTCTTTATTCAGCTTGAATTCATCCACATCATTACATCATTCTCTGTCAGTACTGCTGTCAACATAGTATTACCTTAATCCTAACATTAACTAAATAGTTTTGGTTGCCTAACCTATCCATAACCACAGCTGTTCACTTGTCTAAACTTTACCTGCATCGTTTCCCTGCAAACAAACATGGATTAGTTTGCCTTCATTATTTCTCTCATGCAGAGTGTGTTATTGGACTGGGCAGACTGTGTTGACTGAAGTTATTACCTTTAAAGGTGTGTGGAAAATCTTGATTTTTAGGTTTACATAACTGGGCCACACTGTTTACATCAGGGTTTCATTGCATTGGCTTGTAGAGGAAGTTCCCACCCCTTCATTTGATGGATGGACTGAGACACAGGTGTTCCAGGTGACGACAGCAACAGTGGACGCGCCGGGCAACAGGTGAGGAGCTTGATCTCTCTTAAAGCTGCATTAATAGATTGTTTTGCTCACTTCAGGGCTGATTAAAACACAATATGGACGTTGTCGAGCTGTAAAGTTCTTGTGGTGAACGTGCTGGCAAACGTTTGCCTGCTTACACATCCAGTAAAAACAGCACAGCTCTAGCATTTATCTGGAGTCGTGCTGTCGGCCACCTGGTGAATGTTAGTCCAGTATTCACTTTCCTTTAGCCCTGTTCTGGTCTGGTGAGAGTGAACCAAAACAGTAAAGTAAAACCAAAGCAAGGTTTTGAAAGATTAAAGCGCTCTGTACGCTTCTGAGTAGAGCTTTGATTCTCTGCACCAAACTGCTGCCTTAGGTCAGGCTCGGGTCAGGCTCAGACAGAGTTAGATTGAAAACTATATATGTAAGATTTTATTAATAATGCATGCAAGTGAATTTGTTATTGATTTGTTTTGATAATAGGTTTTGCACTATGGACAACGTAGTTTAGTCCGTTATAAACAATTTAAATTATTCATATATTTAAAGCAGAAATTCGGGCTCCCTCAGCTTTGGTTGGGTTGGACCTGACTTTTTGGGTTAGGGCTAGGGTTAGGGCCCGTTAGGGCCCGATCAAAGCTCTACTTCGGAGGCAAGTGGCAGGTTGTTTATTTATGCATCGAATGGACACAAAGCAACATAAGCATTAACTTGGAGTCATGTGTCTGGCCATACCATGAATGCAAGTACAATATCGACTCTCCTTCCTCTTCAGCTGCTAAATGCTCCACTAAGTTTATTAGCCGGTTTGCAGGCCAGAAAACCAAAACAATAAGGCTAAAAGAGGATAAAAAGCTTCATAGAGCTAAAGGGAACTGCAGATAAGTCTACATACAAATGACCCCTTTTACATTACACATATTTTAGCCATTTGATCCATTGTTGGTATAAAATGATTGAATAGCAGCTTTAATGTTGTGTGTCAGGCGGTACAGTCAACTCCCATGCTATGAAATCTCTCTCATCATTGTCCTCCAACAGTCAGGCCACTGTTAGTCCAGATGAGAGAAGAGAGGGGTTAAGGAATAGGGATACAAATGTTGATATAATTATCTGAATCACCTTCAGTTATTAACATGTGTTCAAAGCACACACTATTTCCTGGCTGTCCCCTCCTGCTTTTGGCCACACCACGTGAGTCAGTTTCACCACGCAGATTTTGGTCTGCAACAAAACAAGCAGCTGTGACTGATGGACTTTTTTTGCCCTGGGTTTCAACTCACAGAACTCAGCCTGCCCTGACTTAATGCTAGAGGTTGTTGGAGCAGTATGGAGACTGAAGGGAGTTATGTATTTCAAGTTACAGTCAATATTATCTGAAAAACAAGCTAGAATATAACTTCAGTCAAAGATAAGGCAGTAAAGCACAGGGCTCGTTGTAGTAAGGATGCAAATCAACCTCTATCAAGGAAACTGAACATGATTTTAACATTTATGTTATAAATAATTACATTACAGTACAGTACAGTACATCAGTTATGTCAGTTAAGTATGTAAGTTACTTCACCATATGTGACATATGATAAATAAGTTATACCAGGCTGATATTTGCAGAGCGATGGCCTGTTTTCAGTCTCTGATATTTCCATGTCATATTCTTGTATTTATGATTTTTCTGCATTCAGCATCACTTTGTTCTCTCAGAATGAATTGTTTTCTGCCAACATGGTTATCAGCTGTGAGGAACCTAAACCAGCTAATTGGTGTTTGGATGCTGGAGCATCATACGAGATAGACATTTGGACTTGAGACTTCACATGTTTCAATTTGATAAAATGATACATTTCTGTCAAAAATTAAGCCCTAGCCCAAATTTTTGGTTTTGACCAGTGAGCCAAATTATATTTGATAATTTTCCCAGAACATTTTTAAACAAATCAACACATGCAAGGCCACAGTTTTCAGCAGCTCTACACGACTGATTGACCGAAGCTGAAGTGTGAAAAGTAAACTTTCTTTTAATCAGATTTTATGAATATGCTGGTGTGTTCTTTTATTTCTTTCTAAAATTAGATTTAAAATGTGCTGTATATTGCCTTGTTTATAGTATTGCAATATAATGAATCGTAACCCCTGTATTGTTATGCATATCATATTGCCAAATTCTTGCCAATACACTGCCCTATTGTCTTAAGCTGGTGAGTGTGACCATACATTTCTTATTGTATCTGATTGGATTTACTGGAGTCCCATTGTCAACCTGTATCCAGAGCAGCAGCTCATCTGTGACTTAAATGATCAGACACTCTTGTTACTATGAAAAATGAGTGTACATGTAGTGAATTACTGTATGAAGGTCATTATGGTGTATGGGGAATTTTGTGATTGACAAGACGGCCTATTGTGTGTGAATTGTTCTGAACGATCGGGGCGTCGGTATCTTGTGTTTCTTTTCCTGACAGTGGGACTGATTAGTGAGGCTTAGCAGACAAGGCTGGTAACCAAAACAGAGGAGGGGAGGTGGAAATACACAACACAGCAGCGCACTCACTCACTAATCACTCCGTACAAGCATCACACCCACATCTGGAGTCATCTTTCCATGTCTGTGAGTGAGAGACAAGTGCGAACAGGAGTTTAGTCAGAGAGACTGACAGAAAAGGTCTATGACGGTTTGTGTGTGTGATAAGGACAAAGATTATTGTGTCTGTGATGTGTTGAGGTTGCACGGAGGTCAGAGGCGTTGCTGGTTTGATTCCTGCAAATGACGTTGGCAAAAGTGACATCTAACGTCAAAGTGCAAATCCGTGTGAGTGCGTATAGATATGTTGCTACCCACCCCTCCAGAGGGACCTCGCCCTTGTATTCAGTCATTTTAATGACAAACACATTCTCAGCTTTTGGAGACACACACACTTTCATTCTCTTTTTCAATACACACATTCATATTCACACGCATGCACGTGGACACACACACTCCTTATGTTTGCCATGCATTTGACAGTGATGCACGGCATTGTTTTATTTGGCCAAAATGAGACTCAGATGTGTTGAAGAAGTCTGATAAACAACCTGCAGCGAGCCAGCCGCTTCATCAGCCTGCATTACACAGAATCAGCGGAAAAGCCTGCAGATCTGACCTATTGTTTTAAATTAAGGCAAGGATTTTTATTAAAATATTTCCAAATGAGACTTGAGTGTCTTACTGTGAGACCCAGGATTACATTTTTCTAGTTTGTGTTCTGGTGGGACATGCCAGAAGCAGGCCTGCAACCTGTTTTGGGTCCGTAACCCCAGTTTAAGAAACCTGGGAGGGGAACAAAGTCAGACCAACAACTGATTCTCATCATATAAGCTGATGTAGCTCTGCATTCTGCATCTCCACCCCGATGTTAGTGATTTTGACTCATCAACCATCATTTTCTTTGGAGGCTGTCAGAGAAACCTCCACAGAGAGAAAAAAAGGTTCAGCTTTAATTAGTGTTCAGTGCTTTTTTTTCAACTGGACTGTAAAGCTATAAATTAGAAGTGTTGATGTCATTAAAAAAATAGATGTTGTTGGATGGTTTTCATTCCCAGCTCATATGGCTATTCAATACCCTCCATACTTAACTTGTCACAAGAGAGCTTGCATAAATAAGGGCCCAGTCAGTTGAACACAAAGTGATCTGTCATAATCTTAAACACCAAACCAAACCATACTCAGTCTTTCTCTATTTTAAGTAAAAAAAGACGTTTCACTGCTTTGCAATTAAATCTGTACTGTATCATAGTGCTGTTACAGTAATATTTATAGACTTTAAACTCTTTTGGCAACAACAGTGAATGTCTGGCACGTCCACCCTACTTGAACAAGAGTGGACTTTAAAGACATTTGCAGCTGAATAGTATTGTTATATGGTGTCTCTGTCTCTCTCATTTGCACTCAGTCTTGACTTGGGTTCAAAGCTCTTCGCACTCGGTCTGGCCTAGTCCTGTACTTGGACTCCACAAAGGTGGTCTTCTTGACTACACCAGCTGTTCTTCCTGTTTAGTGCTAATTAGAAATTGTTAGCATTCTAACAAGCAAATACACGATTGTGAGCATGGTAAACACTATCCCTGCTAAACATCAGCATGTTAGCATTGTCATTGTGTGCATGTTACCACGCTGTTAGCATTTACCTCAGAGCAACACTGCACCTAAGTGACGCCTCACTGAGCGTCTACCATCGCTGCAGACTCCTGGTCCGAATAGCTACCACGTTATCTTTGTGGATAAAAGTAACCATACCTTAACTATAGATATGTAAGATCAGAAAACATATGAATCTGTTTTTTTTTTTTTTAAGTTTTGAGAGGAACGGACACTCATTCGTATGGTTTAGAGGGAAATAACTTACAATGGGTTTTGGCGTTTAATTGGTTTGCATTATTGAATCTAGTACAACTGGGTGATTTGATATGCAGGCTTCTCCAGCTGATGGTCTCTCTCTACTTTGCATCCTGTTTAATCTAGTTGTCTTCTTCTGTTCTGTAGCACTACTAGTGGTCAAAAACTTGACCTACTCTTAAACCAGATTAAGAGAAAATGGGAAGAGAGTTTATTGGATCCAACAGAAGCAACAAAAGTTGATGTGGCACAATTTGATGCTTTTGTAGTTTTAAATTACTCTAAAAGACAATACAGTTTGTACATTAGTAGAAATATGTTGCTACATCAGTTAATTGCTAATGGCACCACTGAGCACCTGACTTTCAGTGTTTCAGTGTTCCAGCTTTACTTCCACCACAGAATAAGCAGAAATCTCAGGAATTGAAGAGCTATGGTATTGATCAACAACCCTATCAACCCCCCACAGATTATTACAGTCAGTTTTTGTGCAAGCAGCTTGTTCCGTTCAACAACTGCTTAATCAGTTCCTCCCTATGCACTCACACACATACGCACACACACAAAGGTTGACCCGGGGGGGAGGAAATTGAATTAGCAGGGTGTAATGCAGCTCCTTGTGTGTGTAATCAGAGCGGGCTCAGAATACAGAGCCATTGTAAGTCACTGTGGTCGGAGCCGGAGAGCCAGCGACCGCTGGGGGAAGCTGCCCTTATCACTAGATATGATTACAGCTGGGGGAATGTGTGTGTGTGTGTGTGGGTGGTGGTGAGATTTGTGTGGGAGTCATGGCTGACTGATTGCATGGGGAATGTACGTCTACATGCTTGTGATTGTGCATCAGTGAGTATGAGAGTCATTTCTAAAAAAATATTTGAAATGGTGATGAAGTTTTTGTGCATACAAAAATAACACCAACATTTCTGACATTCATCGCCACTAACCCCTCAGATCTTTCTGGATTTGGCATTTCTATATCCTGTGGTAACAACAACAACAACAATAACAACAACTATCATTGTTGGGCGCAGGCTGCAGGCTGTGTTTTCCACGGTGCATGTCATTGTTTTTCACTGTCTGTTCATTATTTTTGAGCTGGTATTTTGCCTCCTCCTGATATAGTGTTTCCTGCTATTGTCTTTTTCTACCAGGCTGGCTGACTCTGGACTTGAGCCAGCCAGTCCCTCCTACCTTAAAAATACACACACACACACACACACACACACACACACACACACACACACACACACACTACAATACACAGACACAGACACACACACACACACACACACACACACACACACACACACACACACACACACACAGACACTGCTCTCCCTTCCTCCTCTTGGCACTTGAGAGAAAACACAAGAAGTCAGTGATACGGCAAACCAACTGTGTATGTGTGTGTGTGTATGAGAGGGAGGGAGAGTGTCCGCCAGTCAGTTCAGAGGGGTTAATCTCTCTCTCTCTCTGTCTCTGTCTCTTTCTCTGCCTCTCTCTCTCTCTCTCTCTCTCTCTCTCTCTCTCTCTCTCTCTCTACCTCGATCTCTCCCTCCCTCCCTCTGTTGCCTTTTGTTGCGGCCCCTCACTTTCTCAACACTTGGACAGAGGGAACTGATACTGTGCCTGTGTGTGTGTGTGTGTGTGTGTGTGTGTAGTTTGGGTGTCCTTCTCACCACTCGCGATCTCTCTGGACTGAACTGTACGTGAACATGACTGACGGGACTTTCTAACACACTCCTCATGCTGAATGTTCACACCACAGACTGGTAAGGCAGCGCTCTGGTCGGGAAAGTTGTCTTATATTATATATATATTCATGCAGAGTGTGTTTGGGGTCGTAGAGGGATGAGTGTGTGGGAGAATGCCACTTTTGTGTGTGTGTGTGTGTGTGTGTGTGTGTGTGTGTGTGTGTGTGTGTGCATGAGGGAAATGCTTGTTTGGAATGCAACAGGTTATTTGTAAATGCGGGTTTTGTTTCCATATTTGTGTGAGCTCAAATTTCCAAAATATGGAGACATGTAAAGATGTGAAACGCTTCTCTGTCCCTGTCTTTCTCCTTTGCTCCGCTCCCCCATTCCCACTTCTTCCCCTTATCCCCCCTCTCCACCCGGCCCAAGTTACTCAAGTTACCGGCTTCCTCCTGTTGTTATGAGCCCCGTGGTTTCTATGCAGCACTCTGAGGGCGCTCCCACGCTCTCCCAAAGAGAAAGAAAGGAAGGAAAACAGCGATAACCATTTCAGAGCCACAAAAGAAGTGGGGAGAAGCATGCATGGTTTTGCCCCATGTCTCCCCTGGGCATCAACATGCACGCTTTTGTCCCTTTAATTCTAAGAAACTTGGAAAAATATCTCTGTCTTTTGCATGTCTGGTTGGCTATTTTTTGTTTTTTTGTTTTCTGGACAAAAGTTTTCTCTTTCCTTCTGAGGTGGTGGGGTGGCTGAGGTGGTGAGAAAATTGGAAACAGAACCACCCACAGTGGAAGTGAGTCAGCCCGGCATTTAGTGGTGTGTTGACTTTGGAAATGGCAGGGATTGGGGGTGGGGGGGTGGGGGTGCTGGTGCTGGGGGACAGATGAAATTGTCAGAAGAAAAGAGGAACAAACAGAAAGCGTCATATTTTCTGCTGAGGGTCTTAGAATCCCTGCAAAGTGGGAGCTGAGCTGCAGCAGGCATTAAATGAAAGAAGAAGAGATTGACAGAGAGGAGAGGGGAGGAGAGGTAAAGCCAGAGGCTGTTTATAAAGGGAGGGAGCGGCTTGTGTCCATCTGGGACAATCCCAAGTGCTGAAAGCTTCCCCACCCTGATCCCAAACATCTCTTTCCCCCCTCTCTCCCTCTGTCTTTCTCATTGTCTCTCTGTTGCTTCCTCACAATGAGGTGCATGTGGGTACATTTTGGTTGCAACCTGCAAAAAGCATTCAACTTGCTGCATATTTTCTTTTGACAGACACATGCTGCCTTACTGCCTTTCTTTATTTTCTTTTCCTGATAATCTTTGTCACTGTCTTTCCTCTTCTCTCCTTGCCTGCAGCTCATTTGTATCGAGTATGGGGATGCTCTTCTTTTCAGTGTAGACTATATTTTTATATAATATTTGTAGTATATTATGGCCTGCAACGTAATGCAAGATAAATCTGTATTTCTGTGTGATTTAAACTATAAACAGTCTCGCCTTAGCTGCTTTTTTTGTTCTCCCACATTCCTACTGACATGCAAAAGTGTTGATGGTGTCACACACCGGCAGAATAAAGTTCTGGGTAATTTGTATCATGGTTTGCATGGACAGCTAAGATGTAGGCCTATATGTTATAAGCTGTAGGCTTTAATGCATGTCAAATGCTATGTTTTCTCGCAGCTCAGTGGCTAATAAAGCAAGCTGTAGCCAAATGCAATTGTGGTCTACCAGAGTGAGAGGTGAAGTTAACCAAGCAGCTAAAAAGCCGAAAAAATCATTTACATAATCATTGCAAATGCACTACAAGAATACATTTTACACAGGTTCTCCTCCTCCTCCTCCTCCTCCTCCCCCCCTTCATCCTCCTTCTATTATCATTTACTACCAGAAACCCAAAAAAAAAAAACCCCACACACAAAACAACTTACACAGCCATATCTGGCTCGCTTGTGCTCTCCCTTTGTCTGGCCTGCTTGACCACTCTCCGTCTCCTTCTCCTCTTCCCCTTCCCTCCCTGCCTTCCTCCCTCCGCGCTGCCTGTGTATCCAGCGATAAGGGGACAGCGACGGTAGCACTTCCTCTCGCCACAGGAAGCAGGAAGTGTTGATTTCCAACACAGCCTCTCTGGGCAAACTCTGCGCTAGGTCCGCTGGGATTCTGATGCACACACACTCAAATTCAAACTGCACACACTCCAACATGCAGTGAAGTTGGGATATTGACATAGAAATGCATGAGTTCTGTGTGTGTCACCTGTTCTGCAGACAATGACTCCACTATATATTTTCCTGCCTGATGGTTTTCATGGGAAACCACCTGGGAAGCCGTCCACTCTGTGTCTGTTTGGCCTCAGGGTTGGCTTGCAGGTCAGGGGATGATTGGCTAATTATTCCTCTAATCACAGCAAATGTTTTGCTATCTCCCTCTTTGGCCACGCAGGCGGGGTGGCGCTGTCGAGCTTAAAAAAACACAAACAACCATTCATCAGCTAATGGATTCCAGTTATACTGCAGGGTGGGAGGGCTGGGTGTGAGTGAGAGAGAAAGAGGGAGGGAGGGAGGGAAGCTGACATAAAGAGAAAGTGGAGGAAGACAAAGAATAGGGCGTCTGAGGGCACCAAACGCTACCTGATGGATTTTATTTCTAAGCAAGAGCCTTACTCCCATTTGTAGTCAAATTAAGATTTTTATAATTGTGGTGGTGGTTTCCTTGTGTGTGATTTTCAATTTTTTTTTAGAGCCAAAGCAGTGACATCATCCCTTTTTTGAGAAATCTGCTGTTATAAATAAGTTCAGGAAACAAAACATTTAAAACAAGGCAGAACACACCAAAAGCACAGAGAAAAATTGCACATTATTCCGGAAAATGTTTCCAACAAATAATTTCAAGTTCATTGACAGATTTTCGTTCACTTCTTCCAAGATAGTATTAGGAGGGTATTCGATTTCAGCACATGACGCACACGAACTCCAGCATGTTCAGAAAAACAAGTGGATGGATCAGTGTTTAAAATAGAGGGATTTAGAAGAGAAACCTAAAAAAGCGGGAACTTTGAGACTATGAGAACAAGGACAAATAGAGTTTTCTGAACACAATTCTTTTCCAGTCTTTTTTAAGGCTGTGGCTTCTACATCAGTTTGACTTCTAACCTCTGTTTTTTTGTACAATACCATGAAACATTGCACATGTAACAGGTATCCATCCAGTTATCCATCTGGACCATACTCCACTTTATTGTATATAGTATATATATGTTTTATATATTATATTTTTAATCCATCTCTTTGCACAAAATGTCCACTGTGCTGCTGTGCCAAATCTGAATTTCCCCTACGTGGGATCAATAAAGTAACATCTTGTATGGTAGAAGAGGAGTCAGTGACAAGAAAACAGATCAAAACAGGTGAAAATAGTCACTGACCAACCGTACAATACATTTAAAGTTCATTCCTCTGAGTGTGATGTGATGATCTACACTTCACAGATGGTCAATGAACTGACTAAAGTCATTTAGGCCAGACTGGTCTTGCAGAATATACATAGGTCATTGGTGCATTAGTCACCTATTGCCAAAAGGTGAAGACAGCAAATATTTTTGTTTTTGTTTAAGCAAATTAACAGGATGAGAGTTTGCATAGTTTCCAATACGGTGAGCTTTAATTTGCCTTCAAATACCAGTCCCCCACCTTATTTCATTATCATGAAAATCAAATCAATCTGGAAGCACTGGAAGCAGGGCTGCTGCTAAGAATTATTTTCATAATCAATTAATTATTTTATTAGACTTGTTTAGTCTATAAAACATCAGAAAATAGTGGAAAATACCACAAAAAGTAATGTGTCAAATGTTTTGTTTAGTACAACTAAAACCATAAAGACTTTCTTTTCTTTTCAGAAGAACTAGACTTTATGACTAGTTTTTAAATTGAACGACAGCATTCCTGACTAAGTTTGCATTTTATGTAGGCTAATGGTTATTGCTGCATGTATTGCCTGTGGTTTTGTAGTGGTGGCTGTTAGTTAAATATGAGGAGGGAGAAGAAGGCTGGCAAGAGATTGAGTGGGAGCAGAGAAAGGAACAAAGAGGAAAAGGAAGAAGGGAATATTCAAGTGACACCTGTGAGTGTGACAGAGGAGTTAGGAAGGAGACAAAGCAAAGCAAAACTGCAAGAATATGAAGAGATTTGGGGCGATTAGGAAACGTTGGAGATGTGAGCCTAAACTATGAGCAGGTCAGGGGTCAAGAGGGGCGAAGAGGTCAGAGTGGGCCCAGCAGCTCTACTTAGAACAGGATATCCTGCGAGGAAAACCCATCTGTCTCTCTCTCTCTCTCTCTCTCTCTCTCTCTCTCTCTCTCTCTCTCTCTCTCTCTCTCTCTCTCTCTCGTTCTGTGTCTTAAATTCCCACAGAGGGCACAGCGGAGAGGAGAGGTGTAACCTTTCACTGAAAACACCAGAGAAAACACAAGTTCCCAACTGAGGGGCTTCACTTGCATCCATCATCGGTGACAAAGACAGATAGCAAGATATGCACGCCTGATGTGTCTTGCGCTGACAAACTGAGAGTGTATGAAGTGTTTTATGGTGTGATGATAACGGTGTGATGTTCCCATCCTGTGCTGATGTTTGTTGCTGTTTTCATCCACTCACTGCAGTGGCTACAACAGCCAAGATAAATTTCCCTGCAGGGACAATAAAGTTTATCTTACTGTATCTTATCTTAGCCAGGCAGACAGTGTGTAAAACAATTATGAAACATCCCCGTTTTATTTTAAATATACTAAGGGATATATCAGCATGCTGGACCCTGGTAAATGCTGCCATCCAGTTGTGGTATTGAAAATTGTATGTCTTTTGTGAGATACTGAATGCTACAATTAGCATTATCCTAGAATGATGTTGCATGTGGTTCAGGTTCAGGTTGCCTAAAAGTTTCAGAGCCTCTGGTGTAAGCCTCTCTTCTTTATTGCAAGGTACTAAATCCCTGCCTACACTATGGTCGAACCTAATCCCCGCCTTACCTGTGTTAGGGTTAGGGGTTATTATCATTATCAAATAGATCAGTTTTTTATTAGATGTGTTTGTGTCCTGTGTAGTAAAGGGGGATGCCTTCGGATCAAAGAATCATAGCCACAAGAATTTCCTGTGTTAAACCTGTGCGAACAATAACATTTAAACTCCAGTAATTACACTAAGATAATAATTTGTACTTACCAGGTTCTTTGCTGAGATCTGGCAATGCGGCTGTATCACTAAAAAGAAGTCAGACAGGAGCAGTCAGATCATCAGACAGGTTGTAAAGAAACTTCCAGGTCATCCAAACCTATTTAGACGAGAAAACAAAGATGAACAGTAAAATTATTACCCAAACCAGTGACTTTTCTCCCCCACTGGCATAAGACAGTTAGGGTTAGGGAGCCAATCAGAGGCAGAGTGGCAGTGGGTCTTTGTGTAATATAGGTGTAGAAAAAAATAATCGTAAAATGTTGATTGTTTATTGTTTACAACCTGTCTGGCCGTCTGAGTGTGCGTTTTTCCCCATCAGACTTTGTTGTAGGGATGTCGACACATTCCCAGATCTCACAATTACTTGAGAATCCAGTGTTATTGTAACTGAAAGATATTGTGTCCAAAACTTAGAAAATAAGGTCCAGGTCGTAATAAATCAGAATTATCCTTAAAGCACACACTCCGTTGGCTTAAAATAGCTTAGGTTGACATTACCGGAGAAGCAAGTACATGCCAACTTGCTTTGCTTTTAACAAAGACTGCAATTACATTTGTTTAAAAATCTCTAACCTTGCAGGATGACAGGTTACTAAAACGGTCCGGTAAACACGCTACTTGTGAGTCCATGTGACTTTTGTTTACGAGCCCTGCCTCACTTGTAATTGGATATCCTAAAGCTAAACAAACTGACAACGTTGCCACCATGGTTTGGACCAAAGCAACATATCTGTGGGTGTAACAGCATCCTCAAAATGTGAAAAAGATGCAGCAGGAATATGGAGCCCGATGGAGATCTGTGTGGCTTATTTTATTTTATCCTGAACCAGCTTGATTTTGACACAAGAAAAAAATAAAGATACCAGCTTTCATTGATCATTTTCTACGGTATTCTCAAGGAATGTCTGACTTCTCCCTCGTCGGCTCGATGTGTCAGACAAATTTCAACCTACTAATGTTTTCCTCTTGTGAGGAGCTTTATGTTTCCCCTTGTGCAACAGTTACGCCAAAATAGTCATTACTCTCTCCATACACTCAATCATATACTCAGTCTGATATTCTCACATTCAAGCTCGCTCTTAAGTGGGTGATATTTTCCGTATGGGAACATTAACTTATTTTTTTCCTATGAATGGTTTATAGTGACACAAGTGAGAGACATAGAGAGAGAGAGAGAGAGAAAGAGCGAGGGATCGAGAGCGAGAGATGGGGAACGAGAGTGTAGAGCTATTTTTGGCCTGTCTGGGTGTTTCCTACACACACACTCACGCTTCTCAGGCTTGTTGTTGTTCAGAATGGTGGGTGTTAAAAGGGTGAGTTTTGATTTGATTTGACTTTGTGTTTTGAGGGTTCGTATGCGTATGTGTGTGTGCGCATTGTCGTGTGTGTGTGTGTGTGTGTGTGTGTGTGTGCTTGTTGATATCCTTGGGATTTTCCTGTGGTTGCTATGGTTTCTTGCTGTGTTTTGAACAACTTGCCATAACTCCAAACATCCTTAGGGTGTAAAGGATCTTCAGCCCTTCATTATACACTCCACTTGTGCTGTTGCCGGGGTTGACCTCAGTTCACTTTCAATTTAACCAGATCAAACGACCATCTTTACATTTTTCTCTATCTTCTTCTTTGCTGTGGTGTTTTTGCACTACACTTCCCAGAGATCTTGTGTCAGTTGGCTTTAGGCGGCAAAGCTGCTAAGGTTTTTCTCAAATTCATTATAATATTTACTGTTCTTCTCACATTAAGTTTTTATTATACCTGTCAACAGTGGTTAGTGATGACTGCACACACAACACCATTGCTATGTTGTGGAAAATGTCTGTCAGCGATCTATTGTGTTAGAGCACACAAGGCTTTCGATGTGCCTCGTCTTTTCAGAAATCCGCTGTCTCCTTTTTTTTTTCACACGCCGTGGAAACTTTTGTACATTGTTTTTTTTCTTTGTACATTGTGTTTTTTTAAACAGTGTACATTGAGGGAATATATGATTGTGTCTTCTTTGGGCTTCCATTAAGGTCTGTGCTGTATAGATTTATGTAGGCTATTTATTTATTTAGGCATGTATGATGTGTGTGAAACTTTTTTGACAGATGTTGGATCACACCTTTATTTATTTTATTTAAACATGCTTAAGTGTGTCAACATTATCTTACAAAACGGAGAGATATAGAGATATGAAATGAAAGATATAAAAGCGATATTGATGTTCAAGAAGCCTTCATCTGTCCTTCTGGTTGTCATTCTGTGAGGATTTCACTTCTGTGTGGATCACCACACAGTCAAATGTCGTGTTGTAGCTGGACCGCATCTCTGCTGTGGCAACTATGTAATGTTAGCACACAAATCCAACACTAATACAATCGATTCATCTAATTTAAACTGGGCTTTACACACATTTTCTAGACCGTTTTTAACTAAGAGCTCCAAATACATTATCACAGCAAAAGCAACCAATTTGGGCTAATTAAATGATGCGAATGCAAGGCTAGCAGTGGGGTTAACCATATTGAATAAATTAGTGATCACAAGTCGGATTAACCGACGGGAGGTTTTCCTGTTTCCTGTCCGTCTACTGTTAATTACTATATTGAAATGGATAAAATGAATTAATCTACAGTTATATTATATTATATTCTCTGTAATTAATGTTTTAAAGAGTTCGGTCTAGACCTGCTCTATTTGAAAAGTGTCCTGAGATAACTTCTGTTATGAATTGGCGCTATACAAATAAAATTGAATTGAATTGAATTGAATTATATTATAAATATTTTTAATCTGTAATTTAGATGTAAATTAAACACAAATTGTGTGAATTTCAATAAAGTTACAGTAAAAGCAGAGATGTGAGTTGCTGCTATACTCTGCTAAGCAAGGCTAGTTTTAGCAGGTTTGGCTCATCATGAATCAAATTAGCCACTATTTTATTTCCTCGGGACAACAGCGATGGAAATGCTGTTGTGTTTTTTTTCTGTGAAGGAGAGCGCAGTAAGAGTGACGGGTGTGGTCCTAGAGCTGAGATTACTAAACAAGAGCGCAGATTTGACTGTTTTAACGGAAATGATACAGTCCCATGAGATAATAATGTTTGGTATGGTAAATCAAATGCAAAAAAAAAAAGCTTCTGGTCCTAGCTCCATTGGTAGTTTCTGCATTTTGGTGTACAGGGCAGCTCTGTAAATATGTCTTCAGTGAGCTCAGTCTCTGGAGACCAAATGTGTAATTTTCTTCAATTCTGCGTATTCGCCGCTTTAAATAACCCCGTAGCCTCCACGTTATCTTCCATGAAGCGGGAGGGTCACACACACGATTTGAGCGTGTACGTGCTTGATGTACAAAGTCTCTGTCTGTCTGTATCTCATGATTATCAACTGACCGCCGCAAGACTGAAGCAGACTCTCGCTGAAAGAGCAATCACACACGGAAAGAAATATTTTCTGTAGAATATTGCAGGTGTGAAGTTTCTGGCACTGAGATTACTGGCAAAGAGAAACTCTGAAAGGAAACCCAGCTGCATTTAGAAAACGTTTGAGTATAGTTCAGTGCTGTAGCTGACCACACCCTGATACTCTCTCGCACACATACACACACGAAACACACGTAAACACACACAAACACATGGTCGTGTGCATACATGAATAGCTCAAAAAAAAAAAAAAAAAAAAGAAATACACAAATGGAGCTCAAGTTTTCCTTCCAAATATTTTCCAGCCTTATTATTTTCATCTTCTTTGTTCTTGTGTTTACTCAGCCCACTAAAGATAATAAGTCTTTTCCTCAGTGTCTACCCCCCAGATCCCCCCCCCCCCACACACACACATTTCTCTCCCTCTTCATCTTCCTGTCTCCCTCTTTCTATCCTCATCTTGCTCTCCGTTCCCCCACTTTCCTCCCTCCTCCTTCTCCTCTGCTTTTCTTTCTTTCTTTCACATCACCAACTCCGTTTCTCCCCCTCTCCTCCGCTCCTTCCTTCTTTTTCTTCTCATGCAGCATTCCTCACATTCCTCTTGGCTTCTTAGGGGGAAGGACCCCGCTGGCAGACCAAGGCCAAACATTATTACAGTGCTCTCAGCCTCTCTCTCTGTTTCTTCATCCTATCTCTCTTCTTCTCTCCCTCTCCCACTGATCCTACCTCTCTTATTCTCTTTCTGACTTTCTTCTGTTCCTCCTCAGTCACTTTATCTTTCAAATCCCTTCCCTTGTTCTTTCGCTCTCTTTTTTTTTTCTTCATCCCTGCTAATTCCATTTTACAGATAGTTGCTTTATGCTTGTACTTTAACTGTGTTAAAACAGCTTACTGAGACCGCTGTGTTTCATAATTAGTGGAAATAAGGGTCATACCCTCCTCTGTTACGTAAAACAGGCTCATTCATGTTTATACAAGCGCATGTGCTGTGTTTTTTAACAACGACACACTGTCCGCACATGGGAGATAAAGTATCAGACACACAGAGTAGGCTCAACACACACCCCCCGCACTTACAAAGCCCCGTCAGTTTTCTCAATTAAGTGAGGTTTCGAGAATATTTCCCTGTGTCTGCATGTATTTGAATGCACCACAAATTAACGTTAAACATTTTAGTTTTAGCTAGATGAGCCTGAATTGTGCTCAGGTTTTATTACCTCATTATGTTACACACAGAGATACACCGTCACTAAGGAGAACTGAAACAACAGATTCGAAATGAAAGCAGTAAGCCAGTTGCTTTAGTTTGATGTGCAGTGTAGTGAAATAGAGAAAGAAGAATAGTGGATTTCTGATTTGATATCAGGAATGAATGTGCATCTGCATATGTGTGTCCATACATGTCATGGGTAGGCCTGGGTATCATTTGAAAATGTACGCTGAGATTTAGAAAAATAAATAGCCTGGGCTTTTATTTGCTTCAGTCAGTGAACTTTAACCTGCCTATATTTGGAACAGGCGTCTATGTGGGACAGGCGTTTTGTTCGTTTTGCACGTTTGATGCTCATGGTTTCAATAAAATGGTTGAACTGTGGAGAATCTAACTGATCTAAATTTGTAACATGTCCATATTGACAAAAGTTTAAACATTTATCTTTGTGTAGGTGATCTAAGCAGCTTGGAACTCACTCAAGCGGGCGACCCGGTGGGCTCTAAGAGGTTTTATACATCCGGATAATTTCTGTAAAATCCTCACCAGGCTAGTAAAAGAGACCTGTGTCTATTTGGAACCCTGCTTTTAAATTAAGCTTTACAGTAAATATTGTTGTCTTCCAAAATATTTTTTTTTTATCATTAAACAAAAAAAGTAAAGTTCCTTTAAATGTTGAACAAAGCTAGACCTACAAGAAGCCTTTAAATAAAGATCTCCCTGATGAAAGAGTACTTTCAAAAACATTAATTCATTACTTAACAGTTTTTTATATTTATACGTATAAATATATTTATTTATATATATATTTATACGTACGTTCTTCTGACCATGGTTCTGTGAGGATTTCAACCAAGTTTTGCAGATGCTTTTTGTATTTTGTGACGGATCACTTTAGATGTTGTGTTGAAGCAAGAGCATGTCTCTGCAGGTGGGAGGCAACTATGTAGCACACAGTTGACCACATCCTGCTCCGTGTATACTGACAAAAATGGTACATACGTCAGAGTGACTGTTTTTAACTGTGTCATTTCAGTATAATTTATATTAAGGTTTGACTCATCATGTTTGTAAAAATACAGATTCCAAAATTTTTTTGCACTTAACCTGCACTGGAGATTTAAATCAGTGATTTCCTTTGTCTTTAGACTGTGAAGACTGTCCAGTATTGGATTATTCCATATTATTCTCACATTTGGACTCACCAATATATCTTGAAATAATTACATTTTGCAGTTACTTTATAAAGTTACATAGGGAGGCTTTTACAATAATTTGAAAAGCAGTTTTTAGTAAATCTTTAAAATTTCTGTAATCAGAGTAAAAAACAAGAAAGTCAGCTCTGTAAAGTAAAGCTCTTCTTTAGATAGATAGATGTTGTTTGTGGAAAATACTAACTGACCAGTGCTGGACTGCGTGAGTTTGTATATGTATGTATTCCTCTCTCCCTGTGGGCGGTTGCCTGCTGCGCTGCTTTTCTGTCACCCTGTGGTTTTGTTATTTTCAGCTCGAAACCGGATGTGATTCAGACTGCATGGTAGATTGTGTAATTGAATGGACTAACCACATACACACACATGTGCTCAAAGACACACACACACACATACACATAGGCCTATATACACTTGCACACACATTTTATGTCAGCACACAGAGACACATGCAGTCAGACAACACACAGAAAACGTACGCGTGCACACACACACACACACACACACACACACACACACACACAGTTTTGTAGCTCTGTACACCCACACAGTGAGGGTTTCTGGGAACGGTGCTGGGCTCCCCCCGTTCACAGAGGCACCCGAGGGTGAGCGAGCGGACGATGGAGCACCACCAGCAGTAGACAGACGCACGCTTCTTGGTTTCAATATTGGTCTGAAACATCGGTTGTTGACCTGGCTGACGCTGAGATCGGAAAAAAGGATAAAACGTACAAACGCTTGTGCACTGTGGAAACAAAAGGACGGTTGAAAGTGGGGAAAAACACTGAGAAGTGCTAGTGAAACCCATAATAAATGTCAGTTTCTGCATCAAAACATTTAGAAACTGTAGCCTACAGTTACATGCAGATAGAGCTAATTTCAGAAAAAGTAAGAACAGTAGGGAAGACATAGAGGTGGGCAAAAAAAGTACCTCCAAAAAGATTTTTCTCATATGTACAAAAATAGATATTCTGTAGAGACTTATTAATAATCATGAATAATTACTGTGGCTGTCTATGTATTTCTTCTAATTGTGACCATTTTCATTTTAG
The DNA here is from genome assembly GCF_905237075.1 of Dicentrarchus labrax. Lineage (NCBI taxonomy): Eukaryota > Metazoa > Chordata > Actinopteri > Moronidae > Dicentrarchus > Dicentrarchus labrax. The sequence goes on from NW_026136715.1 coordinate 23,959,986, forward strand.
GATCCAATTATTATCTTTATTCGTGAAAGTTTGGGGATTTAGTTTTGTGTTGCAGAACGTATAGATGTATTTTCATGATGTTACGGAATCTCTGATGAAACAGAGAAAAGACTGAGGGCTCCTGTCATGCTGACCACACTCCATGTGACGCCGTTTGAACGATGTACGTGACACAGTGTGAGCGGCTGCTGACAGCAAACAGCCTCTTGATTCTAGGAAGACTTTGGACCAGAAAAACTGACGAGACGACGCTCCTGCGTCAAGCTGCCACAATAACGTATGCAGATGTGTGTATGTTAGAACATCGAGGCTTACACAGACAGGATGCTCTGTTTCCTCCCTGAATGTGCCTCCCGCATGGGTGCCCTGCACTAGGTGGTCTGACAACAGCAAGGAAAGATTTGTACCTGCAATGTCAGAACATTATTTAATTAACTGCCTTTATTTCCATGTAAAAAGTGTGTTACAGCAGCTGTGAATTATAACTTATATATACAACCTCCAGTCTGTCACTATAGCAGTAATCAAAAGCATTATGTGATGTGATGATGAACCTTGTTAAGGGATTATGTCAGCACACAAAGGTGGTGATGGTTGCTTTACCTTCCACCTCATTGCTGGCTTTACAGTAACTGCTGGCAAATCTTCCCAACCATATTACCTCAGAGCTTCCTCTTTACGTACTGTCTGATTCTCATCATTCTGTGGTATGGTCTCTTCAGAGGAGTATGTCTTTTTGTGAGCATGCATTAAGTGCAATATGTTCAATTCTCACTCGATTTACTGTAAAACCATTTACAATAAGTTGACTTCATAGTTACATGTACAATGAGCCACAATGATTTAATCATAGTGTGTTTATAATGTTGTTTTATGATATTGTATCTATTGCTACTGCAGTGGTGCGTAATGTTATACTGTGTACTTGATAACAACAACAGATATATTGCGGTGAATTAAATCAGTTATTCCTGCAATGCTGTAAATATACAAAATATTCTGCTATTGAAAAAGAAATTCTATTTTCCTTTTTTTCATTATTTTCACTAAATTACTGCAGTAAGTCCTTGAAAATCCTTTATTGTTATTAGCTGGACAGGAACAAACTACTTATTTGGATCGTGCTCAGGGATTGTGCATACCATGCTTACAGAAATCTAACAGCCTTTTTCCACATGGTAGGAATATCCACTCCCGTGATTAGATCTGGTTTTCCATAGGACAGAACAGCACACATAAAGGTTTGTTGACTTTAAATAACATGTTATTTAACCAAGCTTTCCTCCTGCAATACTTACAGCTGATCTGTAACAATAGTACAGTACTCTCTAGTATTCTCTACTATAATCTTTAATCCTACAACAGTTACAGTTTTAATCCTATTTCAACTCTATTGTGGCATGGTTTGGGCCTTTCCATGAATTTAATGTACAGTAGTGAGTAAAGCTATTTATACAATCAGCTCAACAATATATGGCATTGTTATTAGGCCTACAGAAACTATTCCAAACATTTCCTCATGATGGTCCTTTCTTCTACTGTTGGCGAGGACGTGAAAACAATGTTCAGGAGTCCTATCAGAGTCTTTTCTCCTGTTAGGTCTCTACTTCAGATACGTTATGAGGTCATTTAGGGTGGTTGATCTCATTAAATGGAAGTGCAAGTTTTTATATAATTAAAGGGAATAATATTGCTGTGGCGTTAAATGTATTGAAAGAAATCCAAACTGCTCCAGTCTTTGTAATCAAATTTAAAAGCTCTCGTGAAATGACTGTTAGCGTGAAAATTACAATATTAGTCAGCAGGGTGTGTATTAGTCATTTGTTGGTTTTGTTTAATAATTATTATGAGAATTATTTGTATATATATATATAGTAAAATCATGTATTTGGAGTACCGTTTAAAGTAACTGCAGTCAAATCCACCAAAACATGTTTTACTGGCAGGAAACCAAATTGGGTTCAAGATACATTTTTTGTTTCCTGAGAATGTCTGTAGCCTTGGTGGATATGGTTTTGTGCAGAAACTTTTATCATATACAGTTTGAAGTTGCACCCCGGCTAAAATAATTGTTTGTTAAATGCTATTTTGGTTTTATTAGACATTAGCTAGACATAGCTTAATTGGTATGGAAGGGCGGACCTAGAGAAATTCATGAGGTGCCAGAAAATATAGTCTGATTTAATCACAAACAATCTCATATATCAAAATGTTCTTAGAAAAGCCCCCAAAGGAAGATTTTAACAATATTACATTACATTATTGTGGCAAATTTGTAAAGCAATAAATGGATATATCCAAAGGTGGCATTAGAAACCAATAGTTTTATTTCCAAATCAGACATTTTGCCAAATACACATTTCATTTAACTTTAGCCAATCACTTGTGAGGCACATCATTAAATTATATGTGCTCATTTCCATTTTTTAGCACATTTTAAAAAAAGGAAAATCTAAATGAACGTGTTAAATTTGACTGCCTTTGACACCAAACTAGGGCGGCAGCTGGGGTGGCAAGGCATTTATGCCACCCCTCTGCTTCCGCCCCTGGGTACCTAAACAGACTTCAGAAATCTGAATAGCCAATTGTCGGGACTATTCAGTGCTGTTGTATACATTATGCCATGTACTATATAATACAGTCTCAATACAATGGACAAATAATGGCAGTTTATTACAAATCAGAGTGCTGGCAGTCAGTACTGAATGTGTTGGAGGTTCCTTTACTTTTAAGCAGCAGACTCAGTAACATGTGCTTCAACCTGGAGTGTCACATGCTGTCTCACCCAGACAAAAATAACGTGCTGAGTGAAGGATTTATCATTTTTGGAAACATTTACTCTTGAAAACGTAAAATGTCAGCACAGACTTTTGGAGAATCAAGTAAAAAAAAAAAAAGAGGGGGATGGGGAATTGAACCCTAGCACTCAAGAGCGACAAAAGTGAAGTGAAGTTAAACTAATTTGTCTGGGGACCTCCGAGGGGTTGAGGAGGGTGTCGGGACCCACAGAACCACATCACTCTGCCTGCTGCTACTACAGCGCTGGTTTGGAGGGTTTTGACAGCAGATGGAGCCACAGCGTAGGGGCATTATTGGAATTGACACACTGTGGAAACAAAGTTAGGACTCTTTTCCAAAGTTATAAGGAGCCAAGCGCGGATTGGCTGCAGTTTGCACCCAATGGGAGTCAGTCAGTGCAGGAAAACAATAGTCCTGAAGGTCCGTGTGAAGTCAAGGCTATTTTTGGTGGGACCCGCCTTGCTTGCTATTTCTGTCAGCAGGAGACCGGAGGGGAGGGGGCAGGACTTGAGGGGCCGGACTTTTTCTGCAACTTGCCTCCGATAAGTCTCTTTTCTTTTCCTCCTCCTCCTCTGTACTGCTCCACTGACAACACCAGCGGCTCTCGCCATCACCTCCCGTCAGGGTTTTTCGGTCTCCTGCACAGGGACTTTGTTTAGCTGGATTATATCATTAAAGGTTTGGACCGTTTCAAGAGGCTGTTAGGTGTTAACGGATTCTGTCTTACAAAGGTAGGAAACACTGTTGGAGACAGAGTGTGATGTGGGAACCGCTGGAAGTTTGTTTCATGTGCTTTACTTGTTAAATGTGCTGTTGTTTGTGTCGGAGTTTTGCATTGCTAATGCTAAGAAAAGCTATGAGTGGTTAGCTAACCTGCGCAGGTGTTTGCTCTGTTTTAATTGCCCACGAGCGCTTAGAAGTAAAGCGCGTCAGAAAATAAGACCTCTTATTAAAACTGATGAATACCATCTTCTGGTCTCTATAGTGTTATTTTAGCCGTCGTTTAGTGATACATGACTACCACAAAGTCACTATTAGCTCGTTTTTTTCTCTCAGAAACGATATTCCTTGCGGGATATTATAGAAATAAGCCAACACATAACGTGTCACAAAGTAGGATAAAGTCACTAAGTTAGATACGCCGTGGGTCGCCAAAGAAAGGTCGTCATTTTTTGGTTGTCTTCGTAAACAGAGAAATGAATGTTTTGTTGAAATTGTTTGTGGTCTGTGAGCTACAACCGTGCCATGTCTTATCAGTCATTTCTCAGATGTTATTCAAATATTATTTAGCCGACTTTTGGCCCTTGTGTTTGACCCCAATTGGGTTTTTGCTGCTCAACAGATGTTAACCAGCAAGCGGAGTTCAACAGGTCTTCCACCACACACACACACACACACACACACACACACACACACACACACACACACGCACTACTTGCCTACTTTATTTGTCTTGTGTGTGTGTGTGTGTGTGTTATTTCGGCTGGCCCAACCAGCACTGCCATATTCATTCTGTGATCTTTATATCCAGCTCTGGGTCAAATATTAAACATGACAGGCGGGGCTTACATCACAAGGGCAGCTCAGATTGTGCCCAGCCGCACCCATCAGGTGGCCAAGTCTGCTAATACAAACCTTTAAGGAGCATTAAGTCATCTGTGTCGGCTGCCAGCAGGGATTGCAACAACTTTTCTGGGACAGTTTATGGCAGCCTGCAGTTGACATTTTTCACAATAGAAAGGAGAATTTCAGCATTTTGATCCAGCTCATGAGCTGCCACTTGCCAATTGTACTTGTTTTGATAACTTCTTATTGTTTTTTATATTGTGTGTCTGAGCTGCTTTTCACTCATTTATTTTCTGTTTGTCTCCACAGATGGAATCAGCACCTCTGGAAACATCATAGAGACTGACAGACAGGACAACATATTTCATACGGTGGCAGGTAGAACTTTCAACTTCTAAAGAAATTTGACTAAATACCAACTGGGACTTAATAAGTAGTTGTGTTGTGGCTTGGTAATATTTCACTTAAGTGTGTTAAAGTTAGACCACAGTCATCAACACTGAAACATTCATGTGGAAAAATGCCTGTCAACTCCCCTCAGGTCTACATCTTGTCCTCTTTACAACATTTTATTTTTACAGCGTACACACACATTAAACAGCTTGGGTGACAGCAGATTTTCCAGTGTAGAATGATCTAAGCTGTTTGATTTTCTCAGAGAAGTGCAGTAAAGTACAGAACAGGTGTTGAGGTGTTGTTGGCCTAGTTGGAAACACGTAGTCTGGCCGCTGTGTTTTTCATGTGTGGGTTTGCTGCAGGTCATGCAGCAGTGTAGTTTATTATGTGTCAAAATGTCCTACAAAATGTGTGCAAGTTAAATTCAGCATTCATTGTTCTGCTGCACGGCTTTGGCTACCTTTTGTGAACAATATCCAGTTGCAGTTCTTTTTTTCTAAAAAAAGTTATCTGTCAGTCCATCCTGAGTTCAAATTAGTCTTGAAGGATATTTTAAAAATCTGCATATGGTGCCAATATACACTTGTAGGATTTAGTTTACTTTTTTCAATATCCCTTCCCTAATTGTGTTATTTTGTCTTAGCAGTGGAGTGGTCCGAACCTTAATCTTAGATGCAATTGAAACAAAGATCTGGAATTATCTAAATTTATTTTCTACAGACATTTTCCAACGGATTTTCAACTGTTTTTCATTCATCACATAATTGCTGCATTCGCATGTGAATGTGGTCATGGTGAATGACAACAATGAAAATGTCAACAGTGACTGCTAGTGCGATACAGGATGTGAACCTGAGCTAACCCTGCACTTATCTCGCTCCGCTTTCAGGAGAATCTATGACCACGATGGGCATGTTAGGATTGCCTTTACCCCACAATCAATTCCCATCCTAATAGCAGCAGTCATGTATATGTCTGGCAAATTTCTCCCCATTTTGCTTCTCTTCTCTGTGTAAAGAACTTTAGAAACATCACCACAAGCCAGCTGCGCTAAGTGCTGACTCACATGGGAAACACTCAAAGGTTTTTTTCTTCAACCTGAGATCAAAATGAATTTGATCCACTGCTCCACCCGTCAGAAACGAGTCACCCGGCTGTTTCTTTGTTTCCTGCCTTTTAGTTTAGATTAGCATTCTCCTCTGTGAAGCATGCCTCTGTGATCACACTGTGTAGGATTACAATGCATGACTCTCTGAATGGAAGCTTGCCCTCGCTGTGCCAGGCTCCGCTGACTGTATGCTAACCAAGGACTCGCTATGTGTGTTTGTATATTGTGTGTGTGTGTGTGTGTGTGTGTGTGTGTGTGTGTGTGTGTGTGTGTGTGTGTGTGTGTGTGTACGTGCCTGTGGAAAAACCCGGTGAGGTCATGGCCATGGCTGTAGGGTCTGGTTACACGTGTGTTGTCCACACAGGGCAACTGACACTGGCTCTCTCTCCTTTGTCTTCCTCTCTAATCTCCATCTCCTTACTAACACACACACACCCCTACACACACATACAGACACACAACCTCACTTTAAACCTTTTTTACTGTTGAGCATATCACCCCGATGCCAGGCGTCTCTGAAGTTAGAGACTGGTTAGCAGCCTAAGGTGGCAGCAGTCTGCACCAGATGTGTGTAAGACGTGACACCACCATTTTAAAAGCCTCTAGAGCTCAAACAGCCCTTTAAACTACAGAGGACTGCTATAATAGACCTGCAGGCCTCCAGGCTTACTTCTTACTTATACTGTAGCATGTTCTTCTTGTTTCAGTTTTTTTACATACACAAAAATGAAATCAACAGGTGGAAACAGTACCTGAAGAGACCACGGGTGCAGGGACAATGCATGATGCAGACAAGTTGGACACTCCTAATAAATCTTCTATAATACCATGAAACCAAAACTTCCACATCTGAGTCACATTCCAGTCCTTCCAGCAACAGATACAAACAGTTGTTGAAGTTTTGACAAGTAATAAGATCTAGTGTTTTAAAGGTTGTTTTCCTCATAACAAGTGAAAAGAATCTTTTAATAGGTTGAGAAAGTAGCTTTTGTTTTCAGTGTTTTTCTGAATCAACAGATGTTGCATTGAAACAAATCAAGCCATCTCTATCATATCCACAAAATAGAAATAGAATAAAATGATAATATTTTTGGAACAAATTGCTTCACCGTACAGACAGACTCACTCTCACATGTACACTCTTTTTCTTCTATAAATGTTCCTATGTCTTGTATTCTGTCCTGTCTGGTTCACTAAACTAAAGGGAGACACTTCAGGGACAGATAACAACAGGCATGATTGTAATAGCTGCAGCAGAGAGGACATATCCTCTTCCTGGTCCTGGTTTTCAAACACTCAGGTCAGCTGATGTAAGGGCTTTTCTTCTTTGTGTCACTGGTTTCTGCAGAATGGGAGAGCTGATAGAGGAAGAGTTTGTTACAATAGATTATTTGTATATGCGTGTGAGAGTTGGATTTGTATTTTTACATTTAAATGTTTATTTTATATTTCTATAGGTTAATATACAAATACATTCTTTCATATATTATACATTTCTACATTAAACTGCAGTAATTAGAGAGAGTGAATGAGCTTCTGTTGAGCATTAACTCTGATTTAATGCTCTTTTTTCCCCTTGCAACTAATCTTCCTCACTTCTTTATACGTCTGAGTAACCTGACCTCACTTTAACATTTAATCAGCCGGTTTAGAGTTCATTGGTATAGAGGTAATATATCACTAAACAACATACTGGAATGGTAATACGGCTGCAGCTACTACACTATTTATATAACACTAAATTGTGCACCATCTTGAATTTCCTGTGTGTGGCGTTTTTGTTAGAAAACACTGTAAAGTCATTAAATCCCAGCAGCTGCCCCCCAAAATTGACCTATTTGTACTGATCAACAGCCATATTAACCTCTGCAGATATATTATGGTCATTCTGAGCTCTGGGTCCCCTTAAAGCCAAACTGCAGTGTAGATACTAGTTGTGGTAGTAATGGTAGTAATAGTAGACGGCAATGACGGAGACGGCTATTTTTGACCTGCTGAACAAATGGCTCGATTGTCCTGCCTCTAGGTGCGTGAAATCACTTGATATGTCAGGGGTAATGTTATATAATACCCTCCAAGGGGCCCCATGGCACTGTGTGTGCGTGTGTGTGCAGTTTTCTACTTTTCATGCCTGTTAATTGTGTGTATTTTTCTGCTTCTCTGTATCACCCTGCACATATTTTGTAAATAGGACAGAGAGGCTGTGTGTAAGTGTGTGTGTCGTGGCCTGAGGTAACATTGTTCTTAACATTTTATTAGTGTGTCAAATCAATTCATGTTGTATAAACCTTTGAGCTAAAGGCTCCTTGCTGTGGTCAGCTGGGTAATTGGTCTGTTGTTGGCCTCCAGCCGCAGTCTGTATCCCCTTCGGGACGTCTCTCTCTCTTCCATATACACAAGCACATACACGTAGACACACTTAATCCCATTGAAATTTCCTTAAATCAATGGAATTATTCTCAGAAAGATTTATTCCTGTGCCATTTGGGGAAAAAAAAAGAGACCTTTTCACCTCAGTGCCACCCACTGCTCCAGACAAGAAGCCTTGGATCTAAAAAACATGTTTCAGCCTCCAGTGATTTGTGATTTGCTTCTGTCAAAAACAACTACATTTATCTTGATCACAGCTTGGGCTCCAGGCTCATAGGCTTGTGAAAATTCATACTGAAACCATTCATACTGAATATTTCTGCCCGTATTCAATCAGGTGTTTTGTTAGTAGCTCATTAAGGCTCTGAAACCCTTCTGATTCAGTGATAAAATTATTGGGTGACATCATGAAAAGATTATATTTACATCTAACATCTGTTAAATTCAAATCCTGCTGTGTTACATATGTAGCTCTCAGGAATGCTGATCATCTTGCACATAGATGATGTGACTAATATGTGATATCTGATAAAAGGCCAATACAGACCCCATATATCAGTCTACCCCTAATCACAAGGTTTCCAAACCAGACTCCTCCTCGCTGTATTTTGATATAGTTCGACCTAAAGTGCATCAGAGAGTAATGGACGGCTCACATTCACTCCAGATCACCGAGGTGACTGACACTGACCTCGGATCAGATAGCCTGTTGTTAGAGCAGATGCAATAGGATCTCCTCCCATCTGGATGGACTCCTGACTTTACATCTGACTGTGTGTGTGTGTGTGTGTGTGTGTGTGTGTGTTGTGTGTGTGTGTGTGTGTGTGTGTGTGTGTGTGTGTGTGTGTGTGTGTGTGTGTGTGTGGACAGGATTCTCAGAGACGCCCTTTTGAGATACATACATAGACGGCACAGAAACCTGTCAACAGTGCTGCAGGGAGCAAAGGTGATAATAGTTGGGGAGTAGTTGAATATGTTGTGCACTAAACTGTGCAAATCACAGATGTGATCGGTGGAATATGTCCAATATCACAAGGGGGAAGTACACAAGATGCATAATAATACGCATGCAGTGATTTTTTTTTTTTTAAGCAGGCTCTTTCTCTTACTGTTTCCCCATTGCTAATAAATACTTCTACATCCTGTATTGACACAGCTAAAAAGTTGCTGTAATAGACTGAAGGTATCCCATATTCAACATCTGGCATATGTCTAACCTAATGTCTGCTTGGCAAATAGAATGAAATTCAAATATTCTACCAGTAGCAGTGAATACTTTGTGCTTTTTGTGGTCTGAGACTTGTTATAAACCAGGTCAAATCTGACCACTTGCAGAATTAAGGTAGTTGTGTAGTGAGCATTAGTGTAATTTCTGCTACTCCTGCCATTTCTCACTGGAATCCAATCAAGTTAAGTGCAAGTAATGATCATTATCGATGAATTTGTTTTTCTTAAGAAAATGACAAACAATGAATCCGTTATCAAATAGTTGTTACTTTTCTGCCGATCGATTAATGACTCTAAACTGGACCTTGTGGCTGAATTTTAAAAAAAAAAAAAAAAAAAAGGGACACCCGTCCAGGACTGTGGCTATGTATGGATTTTTTGTCTGTTTCTATGTGTATATGTGAGTGTATGTGAGTGTGTTCATCCCTGACCAGAGAGCAGAGCATGTGCAGGAATGTTAATGTCTTCTTCCTTTGTTGTCCGTGCAGACAGCCGAGTGTGACTGTGCATATTCATGAAGCTGCCTTCCTGGAACACGTTAACTTTTACCAAGAAAAGAAAGTAGATAAAAAATAAGATGAAGAAATTGGAGAGAGAGAGAGAGAGAGAGAGAGAGAGAGAGAGAGAGAGAGAGAGAGAGAGAGAGAGAGAGAGAGAGAGAGAGATCAAAATAAGAACATGAAGTAAGAGATGGAGGCAGATGTCAAAAGTCCTCTCAGCAAATCCTGTTTCACACATACACTTCAGTTCATTAATGTTTTTCAGCCAAAGTTGTTTTTTTTTTCTATGCTACTGTAGTTGCTCTGGCACTAAGTCTTTGTCTTTACTCACAGAACTCAGTCTACAGCATTTATTAATTTCCCTTTTTTTAATATTTGAAACAAGTTATTGAACTGAAAGTGGATGGAGAACCTTGACTGCCCCTTTCTTTATCCAGCAGACAACATAATCAAATGAACTATGTTTGAACATGAGTTTATGTCCAATTCTGAGTTAAATCAAATTGTCTCCCACTTGTGGGGTTGACTGAGCAGTATAAGCAGATCGCGTTCTTATCAGCACAAAAGCCTTTGCTGCAGATTGTAGTTCTTTTGTAGCTGCCAATCTCTCCACCACTACCACAGGCTATCAGTGTATCAGTCACCACTGTTTTCACCACTGATATCCAACAAGATCACTCCGTTCACTTGAAATAATTTCCCTCACGACATTGCAAAGTATTTGTTAGAGGAGATTAAACAATGGACACTTGAGCGACTTGAGTTGTGTTGCATTAGTGTTTGTTTGCCTGATCAGGCATTGTGTTTCTAAGTTGGAAGTGTGAGTACCGTGTGAGTGTATTGTGGGTTGTGATGATAAAGGTGGACTGATATCTGTGTGTGTGTGTGTGTGTGTGTGTGTGTGTTATAAAAGATAAAGGGGGAGATCCCTTTGAGTGAGCTGCTGTGTTGAGTGGCTTTATCTCTGTTGGGAAATGTGGGGAATGTGTTTGATGTTACGGAAAGCAGGAGTATGAGTGTGTGTGTGTGAGAGAGAGAGAGCTTTGACAGATGTGTAGAAATATTGAAGTTAATTTGTCATCTTAAATTTTTGAAGATCAAACCTTGAAGTTCTTGACTTTTAGGTCTAGTGCAGCTAAAACTGCAGTGATTATGAAAGAATTAGTTTCTTGAGATCTGTGAAGTGGGGCTGTGTAGGTGTATTTCTAACCTGATGTGTACACCCTATGTATAACCTGTATTAACTGGATGAGGACAGGTTTCCTCATGTTGCGCTGGGAGCTGCCCAGTATGGCCAGTGTTACTGTTGGCTGTCGAGCAGCTGTATTGCAGCGGCTGGAGGAAACATTGCTTTGCCAAAGTGCGTTTCCACAGTATTTATTCCTGTCAGTAGTTCCATAAGACTCCACATTCCTGATAGGTTAAACATTCAGCAAAATGATTAGATACTTATGCTGCCTCCTTGTTGACAAATGTTCTCAGTGCCACAGGCAAAGCAGCAAACACCTTCCAGTCTCAGGACATCTGTTTCTGACCGCTCATGACCTCTGACCTCCCCATGGAGGACGGCACCAGTTGAAAAAAAAGAATTCACCCACAAGAAGCAACAAAGATATTTGCTTCTATCAGCAGCTGATTCAAAGCATGACTGAAAGGAATTTAGTTTTTTGTTGTTGTTTTTTTTCTCAGGAAAAACCTACCCGACAGTGTTTAGAACCGAGGAGAATCATTCATGACCTGGAAAGGTTGAATTACACCAGAGTACAATCAGATTTATCTTCTGGTGTATTGCGTTCAGTAGCACACAGCAGAGAGTGTCAAAGACAGGAAACAGACCTGAGACTGTAAAAAAAGGCTTTGCCTCTGTTGTGTGTGCAGCAGTCATTTGTCAAACCGGACAGCACACCTGGTGTCTTCTCTCTGACAGGCAGAGGCATCCACGTTCATTACTTCATGTCTGTTTGTGTGTGTGTAGGTGTGTAATGAATGAATTGTTGTAAAGTTTCCAGCTTCAGGCGAATTGCAACACTTAGTCAAGCAAAACATGACAGGGGGAGGGGGAGGGGGAGAGGGGAGGGAGAGGGAGAGAGAGGGAGGGAGAGGGAGAGGGAGAGAGAGAGAGAGAGAGAGAATATTATTATCATTATTGTTGATTTTATATGAGGCTGAAATAAACTCCTCTTAACAGGCAAGTATATGTATGTATGCATGTATGTCCCAAAAGGCAATTTGAGGCAAGTATAAGATCAGAAAAGGAAATCAGAAAAACAGGAAATCCTGTTAACAGGAAAAATCCCATCCTGAAAACAAATATGCAACTGTAAGGGTTTCAAATTTATTGTCATGTCAATATTTATTAAATTCCCCAAATGTCAAATATTTGAGTCTTGAAATATAAGAAAAGTGCAATAAGTGTAAACATCTTACACACACACACACACTATCAATAAAACAGTGTGCATCTGAACAGCACAAATCAAGTACACTGGCTCGTGTAGCATCAACAAATCAAGGTTTTAAATGTCAATTATCTGAAATATAAGAAAAGTGCAATAACTGCACACACACACACACACACACACACACACACACACACACACACACACACACACACACACACACACACACATTCAGTAATCCCTTTAGCTTTCACGTTGTCTGCCTGGAGTTTAACTTGTTTTTGGAATGACTCCAGAAGTGATTCCTGACAGCTCGCCTGAAAAATCCTCGTGCTGTTTCGTGTAGTGCTTGTTTGATTGCATTCGTAGTGTTGTACGACGTGAGGGAACTTCCACGTCTCTGAATTACGGCTTTGCAAACATTGCATTTTGCTGTCTTGCTCCGCGGTGTTTCCAGTGTAAAGTATTTCCACACAGCGGACATGTTGGCTAGCCACAATGCTGCTCAATGCTATCCTGCTAGCTGGCTGCAAACTGCGGAATGGATTTCCAGAGCGGGGGCGAGTCTCATAACTCTGTCTCATTGAGCTGTGCCTCCGTTCAGAAAATCCATTCCACAGTTTGCAGCCAGCTAGCAGACTGGCCGGCAGAAATCACCCGTGGAGTCATTTCAGGAGACAACGTTAAAGTGCAGACATGGCTCATGGATATCGGTAATCTGCGCAGGTTGGATCGGGAAATTCCGATACGTGAATTACGCTGGTATCGGTACCGATACTGATACTGGATTGGATCGGCCCCATCCTTAGTACAGACAGTGCTTTTTATTGTGTTTTCTTGTTCCTAACATAGGTATAAACAACACGCTAAGGAGTAAGATTGACTCTTCAGAATCTGACATTAAGCAGTCAAATAGGTACATCCATTGTAGATGATAAAAAGAGACCAGCTTCTGCACCCGGGGTTCTCAAAGTGTGGGGTGCGCCCCACTGCTGGGGAATAGAGATGTGACAGGTGGGGCGTGCCAAACGGGAGGAAATTTTCCTTTTCATGCCTTTTATGTCTTTATCCAGACATCCCAACTGTCCTGGAAGTTCCGGGAGTCTCCCGCATATTGATAGCGGCTCCTTGACGCCCGCAAATGAGATCCAATCTCCCAGAATATGGAGCAAGACCGCGCACTAGACTAGAGAGTGACTGTGCGTGTGTGTGTGTGTTTGTGTGACTATAAATGCAGCGCGTGTGAGAGCAAACCGTCCTTATACCTGTATGTTGCCGCTTATTAGACCGATCACCCTCGGGGGGCGGCACCAAGTGTAACAGGAATTCCCCTCCCCACCCCCACCCCCCCGCAACGAACCTCCCTGAAATGACTTTTTGCAGGTTGGGATGTCTGCTTTATCAATGCCTTTCTTTAATGACAGCAAAGATCATACATTCAAAACAAAACACCCACAAACAAAGTAATCATTACTAGCCTACATGCAGTCTAAATTAAAAGAACATTAGATATGAGACCCTAAGAAAAATGTATGTATGTATTATAATCTATTTTTGAACTTGATACAAATTTTGACACAGCTGCACTTTTATTTTCTCTATTTTTGAATTTCATGTAAGTTATGACACAGCTGCACTTTTATTTTCTTTATTTTTGAACTTTAGCTGTTATTTGATGTAGATAGTTTGTATTTAGATACATCTTGTTACTATACTGATACTACTTGTTACCTCAATAAATTGGAACATTTTAAGCTTGTTTGTGTATTTCATTAGCATTGTGTTGGGGCGATGGGGGCAGGTGGTGCTTGAAAATTCCCCCTTGTCCAAAGTGGGGAATGACCGAAAAAGTTTGAGAACCACTGCACTCACTGTAGCCTCAGCAGACCAGAATGCATTGCAGAACATGTTGAACATTTATACCTGCTAAACATTAGTATGCTAATACTGCTGTATGCTGTATGTTTGAGGCAGCTGTGGCTATTGAAACAATGAAAAAACTAGTATAACAGTGCTGATGTTGGTTATAAAAGTTAATCTCTAAGTAACCAATAAATAATGCATTATTAGAATACTTTATTCCACTTTTTCCTGAATGCAACACGTTGACACTCACTGTCAAAAGGAATTCTGCAAAATGTAAGTAACCAGCAGTCAAAGTAAGAAGGGTTGCAAAATTCTGGGAATTTTCAAAGTTGGAAACTTTCCATGGGAATTAACGGGAATAAACAGGAATTAATGGGAATAAACTGGATATTTTTAATATTGCTTGTTATAATACTGTTATTCTATAACAGGGAACTTATATGTAGTTGAAAAGAAACATCTTGCAGGATGCAACTTCAGTTGAATGTTCTCCCTATATTCGTCAATGACATGAACACACGCAGTAATCAGCATAGGCTACTACATACTTGCCAACATTTTTTTTTCTTTCTTTTTTTTGGGGGGGTTAATACATAACCTATCGCTGTTAACCTATTTGACTTAATGGTATTGTACGCATATAACCATAACCATAACCATAGCAAGTAAATCAAAGGCAGCATGCTAGCTACCATCATATGTTAAGCTAAAGGTCAATGGTTTGGGCTACTACTTATGGTGCTATCCATTTGTTTCGTAAATCCCCTGCCCGAGTTGCTCTGAAGCGAGAACGTGACGTAATTGCCTGGCTTGTACCACTTATAGCGTTCCATTTGTCTTACGAATTACGAGTCGGAAAGAACATGGACGCCACCAGTGCAGCAGCTGTGTTGTTATTGCTTGTGGCTCATCTAAACAAGCTCAATGTGAAATAATAATGTTTTTCTACAGAAACACTAACATTTCAAGTAATTCCGTTATTGCAAGTCTTACATTTCAATAATATTTTGCCATTTTCGCCTATTTCAATTTCAACAAGTGCTGTGGCGTTCGTCTCGAGCCACCAGGGGCAGTGGCAGGCTAGTGTTATTGTTAGCTACATTAGCCTATTTGGCAAACCAGCTCGAAAACAAAACTTTACATTGTATTGCACGCACAACAACACCGTGCAATGCATAAATTGGTGACCGGACTAAAGCAGCAATGTAAACAAGTGTGTAAGAGCATTTAAAATCGACATTAAAACGACCAACGTTGTACAAATACAAAGAAAATACATTTCAATGTTGTATGAATTACTCAACTTTTCCAGTTAATTCCCATAATTTCCCGTTAATTCCCATAATTTCCCATTAATTCCCTGAAAGTTTCCAAATTGGAATGTTTCCAAAATTGCCCAGCTTATCTTTCCATGGAAAGTTTCCGGAAAGTTTCCGGAAATTTACTGGAAAATGTCCGCCCATTTGCAACCCTAAAAGTAAGTCAGATAAACATTCATGAATACAGTACTTCCATATTGAACATGAAAGGTGAGTTTGAGGAGTGTTGATTTCTTTCTGTGCATGATGAGAACGTAAAATCATCCAACAAGAGAAGGCTCACATTGAATCCTGGAGCCAGAGATCTACCAGAGACACATGGATGATTTAGGCTCTTCTGGTGTCCTAACTTAACCTTCTATAGATGTGAGCACCAGCAAAATGTTCTCACTCAAGAGGGTCGTCCTCATCAGACACTCTCTCTCTCACACACACACACACACACACACACACACACACACACACACACACACACACACACACACACACACACACACACACAGCAGAGGGTAGTTCTTAAACTTGTCGACAGCCACACACACTAGCATTTACACTTGAACACTCAAGTATGCACCAACAGAGCAACACCATAAATATAGAAATAGTTTGGCTGACAGTTTTAGGCAGGCAGGCCTACACACACACACACACACACACACACACACACACACACACACACACACAAACCAAAGTCTGGCCAGCTGCTATGGGAAGACGAGAGGTTTTGAATGGGAGTGACAGCTGTGGATTCCTCAGGATGAAGGAGGGAGAAAGAGAGCGATAGGAGAAAGAAAGCAAGAGAGGGAGATAAGTTGGAGGAGAAATTAGTGTGTGTCAGTGGGAGCGGGAGCGGGAGCTGGAGAGAGAGCGGAGCCTGAATGGCAAAGAAAGACGCAGACGAGGAGGAATGAAAAGAGGTTTAGTGCGTCAGGAACACTTATGACTGATTTATTAATGATATAATGATTTCCTTTCTATTCAACCAGATTTAGGTACATCAGCTTGACTTTTCTTTTGCAATAAAGCAGATTGGAATAACAAAGTATAGAACCTGAAACCGTAACTTTCAGTATTGAGCAATACCACAATTATACTTTCCCCTTACTTCACTGACAGTCTGTCGACAAAAACTTTTGCTTTTCCTAAATTAAGTATCTTAAATTATGAATAAAATGAACACAATGATTAATTGAATACATCAATATGTGATTTAAGAATGACTGAAGAATATTCCCATGGTAGTTGGTACTTATTGAGGGGGAAGTAGTATTGAGGTCTGATGAGACAGAGAGCTCCCAGAGTAAAGAACATGTGATCCTAACTGTCAGTACCAGACTATTCATAGAGATCCTGTGTTTCACAAGGCTCATTAAGCAACTCTGTAGAGTTTTTTTTAGTGAATACACCCTCACCTCCTGCACCTTTTACTCTATCTGAGCAATAATCACTTCTATACTGATGAATGTATTTGGCCCTACACTAAACACAAAGCAAGAGTGAATCAAACTATATCAATAAAATAGTTTTTCTAAACTATAGTTGTCTTATTGGGGTTTCCTGGGAAAATTGCTTTGGTTCACAGGATTTTTTTGATTTCCAGAAGCCTAGATCATTGTCTTGAACAAATAGAGCAAGATGTCGGTATGAGCATGAGCTGCAACACCCACCACTGTTGAACAGACAAAAAAAACAAACAGCACCATCTACAGAAGCTGAAATGTCATCAAACAGAAAGAAAGATGTCACATTGCTGCAAACAGTTTGATTGACAGGTGATCTCTGCAGAGACACTCACCACCACACTTCCCCAAAAGTAAAGTAAGGATATTGTAGCATTGCACAACTGGCAACAGTCAGCTGAAATGACCCATGGTGGGAAATAGTTTCTCTTCTATATGCCAATAGACATAGTGTGTGTCTCGCAGCCTGCTATATATTTGGGAAAAAAAACTAAAACTCTACACATTATTATGTAATGACAAATTTAAAGGAATAATTTGACATCTATTCTCTTTCTTTGCCAAACATTAGATGAGAAGATCAAAACCACTAATAGTTTTGATCTCCTCATCTAACTCTCAGGATGAAAGCAACTATGTATTTTTCCCAAAATGTCATAGTGTTCCTTTTTAATAGTTTGTGACGAAATAAATGAAATAACATTATCATGTTACAATGTTACAATGCAACATTATAATGATACTCACAAACACAAAGACAACTTCACCCAAGTTTGTCAAAGCTATACTTACTCTTCAGGCCCACAAACAATTTAAATATGTAAAACAGATTTTAACTGGATTGTCAATAGTTTACTTAGTAGTTTTCCATGTTCCTGTAATGGGTGTGTTTTTGTAAGCGATTGTGTGTTCAGTACATTAGTGTGTTGCCTTCAGGGCCACTGTTAGTCATTAATCTGGCTTGTTAATGGATGTCAAAGCTCTCAGCTTTACACCAAAGCCATACATTGAGATGAACAGTGATTTGGGAGTCGGGGTGGGGGGGGGGTCAGAGCACTGGAACTGTGTTGTGCACTTTACTGGCATAGGGCTCAAGGGCACTGCGGCAGCAACGTCACAACAACAGCAGGGGGAGGATAGGGGAGGAAATGGGAGTCTAAACTCAGCTCTTAAACAGGAAGCCACTCTGGTTCTCTCATTGTTGTGTTTTTATAGACTCAACTTCCTGCCGGCCCGACCGCCCCCCGTTACCACGGTTACAATCCATGTTGTTTATGGGATGGATTGTAAAGGTCCTGCAGTGGCAAGAGCTGACGGTCATCACTGGCCAAAGTGAGACAATTAGATAATTTGTTGAATAAGAGAAGCTGAGCTGTTCTTGTTGTGTAAAGGCTTGTGAAGTCTTTTTAAATGCCTCCTATGGTGTTATTAAAGGTCTTGTGTTACCCTACTTTACTCATTTCTTACTAGCCGTTTTCTTACTCTGCACATTTACAGTTTCAGTCTCATTTCGACTACACTGTGTTAATTTTGCTTTCAGTCTGTCTTACATTGAACCTCGGGCAGCCTTTAAAACCAAAAACTATTTAAAAACACTTTTCTGTCTGACGTCTTCAGATACACTGAAAACATGCCCATTTGCTCCCAGGCTAGATGCTTCTACTGAGTGAATGAAATGATGAAATCGACAGTTTGGTGTTGGACAGCGTCAAAAAATAGAGACAGAGATAGAGAGAGGGAGGAAGGAGAAGAAAGAGAAGGAGTTAAAGAAAAAGAGGATGTGGCCGACAGTAAAAGATGACTGGAGGGGAGTGGAGCTCTCTGTCTAATTATAGATCCTGCTGTGAGCTGGCTGAGGCAGAAGTGCTACTGGGGTTTTTCAGATAGCCGGATATTTACAAGACAAACACGGGTATGTGCCTATGACTTATTATTTATCATTTACTCTGTGTATGCTGCATCTGTTTCTGCCAACCTGTTGTGTCAAACTCCTTGGATCTTACCTCGCACTGGAAGCCTGCTGTGGGGTGTGTTCGTGAGTGTGACAAACTCTGATGATCGAGCCTAATCAGCCTAGCTTGGAGTTGTATCTGAGAGAGAAAAAGAGAGAGAGATAGGCAAATAGAGAGAGAGAAAGATCTTTACTCTGTTAATTAATTATTGTTCTCTGATACTTTTCGTGCTGCTTTTTCTACTACACTTGTTTTAACAGCAGCAACACTGTGTGTGTGTGTGTGTGTGTGTGTGTGTGTGTGTGTGTGTGTGTGTGTGTGTGTGTGTGTGTGTGTGTGTGTGTGTGTGTGTGTGTGTGTGTGTTTGTTGACCTAACAGACAAGCGGCCCTGGATGTTTATGGAAACTCATTGAGGACTTAGGAAACTGGACCTACGCTGAATTATACATCAACCTTCCTCTGTTAGTGCCCCCCACCCCCCCACCTGACACACACTCTCAGTCCTTTCTGTCTCTCATGCTCTCACACACACACACATGCACATAAGCACATGATATACAAATCCATGCTTCCATCTCTACTACTCTTGCTCACCTAGTGTGTAAGAACATTCAGTGTGGGACTGGCTGCAGGAGGACACTGACATCGGCCTGTGTTATTGCACAGTAACTGTGTCTAATTTGGGATCGCTGCTATTTTGGGTTTGTTTAGTGTCCCATAGGTTTGTTCCTATGGGAAAGCTGCTGTACGTCTATAATGTTCATGTCAACAATCTTTTTTGCAAATTAAAGGGCCAGTGTGTAGGATTTAGTGGCATATAGCTGTGAAGGTGCAAATTTGCAACCAACTGAATACCACTTGCCTTCAAGGCATGTAGAAGAAACTTTGGTGGCCATGAAACTCACAAAAAAACGTGAAGGCCCCTATCTAAAGCCATAATTTGGTTTGTCCATTTTGGGCTGCTGTAGAACATGGCAGTTCAACATGGCAGACTTCAAAGAAGTCTCTGTAGATAAAAACAGCTCATTGTAAGGTAACAAAGACACTTCTTTTTTATTCTTATTTTCAGGTGATTATACAACAATGTAAACAAACCTATGAATATTATATTCCATTTCTGCCAATAGACATATATGTTAGAAATGTTACATGGTGGACCTTTTTTGAATTAAAAACAATGACAAATCATGTTTTTAGGATTGACTTTAATTTGCCAAACAAATGTCCTGGAGAGCCCAAACCTCTTTCCTGTTTCAGGTGAAATCTCTGCAATAACTCAGGTGTTGTCTGTTTTCTAGACAAATCCCTGTATGCCTTCTGTTATGATAAATGGAGGCAGTATTTGAGTAAACGGTCTAGAGGAAGGTTAAAAATGCACTTTCAGCACAAAGTTCAGACATTGCTTTTCTAAAAACAGGAAGTGAGGAGTAGTAAGATCTTAATACAACTGTACAATTTGGTACCCGTCAATTATGTACATTTCTATTAGTAGCTTATTGGAAATACTAAATCTGAACTTCTGCTGTGCCAGTAGGGTAATATTTCGGAAACAGTTACACCATTTAATCAGTTAGGCAATCAACACAACAGTAGTCATCAACAATCTTGATAGTCGATTGAGTGATTTATCAAGCAGCAATTCCAAACATTTTCAAGTTTCCAACTTCTCAAATGGGAATATAGTCTTTTTTTCATCATTGTAATATCTTTGGTTTTAGTCTTGGTCTTGGACAAGGTGTTACCTTGGTCTCTGGGAAATCCTGATGAGTACTTTCATCTCCTGACATTTTCTAGACTAAATGATGAATCAAAAATATAATCAACTGGTGCCCGGTTAGCTCAGTCGGTAGAGCTGGCGATCAATGTACGGAGTTGCTGCAGCGGCCCGGGTTCGAATCCGACCTGCAGCCCTTTGCTGCGTGTCATCACCTCACTCTCTACCCACCTTGCCTGTCTATCTTCAGCTGTCACTATGGAATAAAGCCAATATAAGGCCAAAAAAATAACTTATATAATCAACAAGTGAATCACTGAAACAAAACGTTGGTTGCAGCAAGGGGTCTCCTGATCATTCCATCAAGACAGCAACTAAAAACCCCATATAGGAACAGCTTGGATGTAGGCATTTTTTTCATCTTTGTTATCTAGAAAAGTACAAGTATCAGATGGGCACTTGGTATCTGCAGATACTCAATATTAAAGGACTTGAATCGCAATCAGGACATCCCTAGTTGCATCCTTAGTAATAATAGTCTAAAACATGCTCCAAGGAAACCAGTTTTTGTTTTAAGGCAAATAAAAGTAAAACCTTATTATTCATACTCTGGTTTGAGTAACTAACTTAACTGAAACACAGTTTTGTGCATGTTAAGTAGTAACTCCAAGAGGTGAACATTTCCAATCCAGCTGCAGTGTGTTCATTTCGTGTTGCAGATTATCAGGCGTCTCCACTTGCTTAAGAAAAGCCAGACTTGAACCTGCGGCTTTGACCCTGCGTTTGTTTGCTTTAGATGAAATGGGAACTGTTTTCTTTGGCAAAGAGCTGGAACGACATGCTGTAAACTTGGATCAGTAATTCTTTGGAACAAATACTCCTGCGGGCGCACCAACACACAGACACATGCACTTGTAAAGTGTGTGCAATCATTTCTGAATTGACATTACCAGGAAACAAATGTGCATATTTTATTGCAGGGGCATAAAGAAATAAGATAAGGAAGAGAAGTGACAGGTTACTTGCAGCTCATACCATGCAAAGAATCTTTTCCACACACATGCACACACACACACACACACACACACACACACACACACACACACACACACACACACACACACACACACACACACACACACACACACACACACACACACACATATATACATTATAATTACACAGATGCATGCCAGTCCAAGCTTGTGGAGAAAGAGATGAAGGGAGTAACAGAGAGTCAAGAGGAGAACGTTTGACTTTCTTAACAGTGTCAGGTTGCCCTGTCAGTCCTTCTGCTCTGACCTTTTCCCTCTGTCTCCTAACTCCATATTCCCTCCTTTATCCTTTTTTATTTCCTTTCAGACAGTTTTTTTCCCCTTCTGCCCTTCCTCTCAGACTCGTCTCTCAGTTTTTTCTCTTTCTTAACCCCTAACCCTTAACCCTACTTTCACCCACCTTGAAGGGCCTTTATTTGCATCCAGTCTTTTTTGGTGCTAACAGCCTCTCAGATACCCTGAGGTAATGACATCTTTATCAACTGAAAGTAGCTGTTGCCTCTAAAAGCTGTAGTGTGATTTAGACACAGTTGCGCGCACAGTCAAAATAGAAGAAGGCGTTGCAACTATATTTGGATGTGTGACAAGACACAAAGTGGTAGCGTCTGCTCACTTGGTTGTTGACTTAGTACAGTCTGAGTATCACTAGTGGCACTGCTGGCTGTCAGCTCTCCTTTAGTGTGCAGAGAGTGACTAGACTTATCTGCGGGTTGCTAAAGATTGCTGACCAACTCGCCTTTCTTGTCTTATGACTTCCCTCTCCTTCTTTTTAGTCTGGTCTGTCCATTTTTACCTTTTGTTTTCATCTTTCTTTTTTTTTATTGCTCTTGTTCTCTCACGCCACGTGGCTTTTTCTATCCTCATCTGTCACTCTGTCAACATCTGTCTGCTTCATGAGTGGGTATAGAGGGAGTGAGGGATGGATAAAAATAGAAAGAGAGAGAGAGAGAGAGAGAGAGAGAGACATACAGACAGAGAGAGACCTTTGTGTATCCTTGTCTTACCTGTAGAACCAGTCCTGACTAAGCAGAACACAAGTTGAGAATAAAAGAATAAAAGGGGGAGGAATCAGTAGAAAGGGATTAGCAATACAAAGCCATGGGATAGACTCTCTCTGTATCTCTCTGTCAATCACACATGTACTGTACACATTCACATATATATTTATTCGCACAAAGTATTTTGTTTTGTCTGTATGGATGACATGTGCCTCATCTACCTAATCTGTAACATACATCAGTACATTCCCAACGGTCTCTATAACCAGACAGGCCATATCATACTGCATTGTTGGTGATTTCCATAATGACACACTGACATTCCAACAGATCCTCTCTCTCTCTCTCTCTCTCTCTCTCTCTCTCTCTCTCTCTCTCTCTCTCTCTCTCTCTCTCTCTCTCTCTCTCTCTCTCTCTCTCTCTCTCTCTCTCTCTCTCTCTCTCTCTCTCTCTCTGCTGTGCTATTGACAAGCCACTGCGACAGCCGCATGTGACATCCCATCATCATGTCATGTTCAGCATTTCGAGTGCAGGTGATGATTAGAACAAGCAGGTACTGAGATAAAAATGATCCCTAACATCATTAACACAAATGGGTTTGATATAATGTGAAGTACAGAAAGGCCCTGCTCCCTCTGAACTGTAGCAGGAGAAAACCCCACATTGCTGTAAATCCTCCCTACTTTAGTACTGATAGTATCAGTAGCATTGCATTTGCGTTTTCAATTGTTATTTGACTCTCCTTACAGTTGCAAGCTTTCGCAAGGAAAGCACATCACATTACCTCATACTCTCACATGGACATGTTGTTTAAATGTATGTGTCTACATGTGTGTGCATGCTTTGTGTGTTTTTCTTGTGCATGCCTTCCCAGCTCTATTTGCACAGAAAAACTGTGCTATTTAGATAAAATCACACAGAATTGCAACCACAGGGTCAAAATGTGTTATTCTTCTCTGAGTACGACACGCAGATGTAATGAACTGTAACATGATATCATTCTTTTAAAAGAACTAAAACATTAGAACCTCATTAACTTGGAGAGAGAGACTGTGGAGGGATTAAATGTGGTCACAGAGGTCCAGAGACTAAACCACTACACGGTTTCTAAACTTAAAGTCATGTCGGCTACATGGGAACTGTGTTATTATCAGTTATTTTACAATTCTAAAAGACATCATGTATCCACTCATTGGGCAGCAGGGCGGCTAAGCGGTCAAAGAGATTATTCCTCAACTGAAGGACTCATGTACATGTAGTTACTAGTGTTTATCTAAACCTGCTTGACAGGTTACTAATAAAGCAAAATCAAATATCACGACAAACGAACCGCAGTAGACTTAACCTTGAAGATGAGTGCTGTACGCTGATGATAAATAAGGACCTCAAACTTCCGTTATAGATTTATAAAAATAGACAGAAATATTCATTACAGCATGGAAGCTTTTCATCATGCCTTTTCTTTTCTGGTGTTGAGTCAACAACTGACCCTCTGACCCCTGTTTGCATGCTTTGCAGTACATACTGAGTAACATGTAAAACAGTCAGTAGAGGCGTGAGGTGGGAGCTAAACAGGGAAATGTCTCTAATAAAGTGGGTGTGCAGACAGACAGTCAGGGTTCAAAGTAATGAAGAATGAATAAACAATGAAGAAGTGGTTTTAAGATGCCTTGGCTCTCAGCAAACTATAAATGACCTCCTAAGTATAAAATCAACAAGAAAAGCATGTTGCAACCCCCTGTCATTCATTTACATCTATTTATGTTAAATTTACCAACAACTGGAAACTGATAGTGACATCACTGGGTTACTCTACAAGTGTGTATGTGTGTGTGGTTTTCCTGCAGAAACAAAAAGCTCTGTGTAGGTAAATGTTGGACCAGTGTGTGTTTTGCTATTTATAACCCATGGGAGGCAGGGAACGAGAGAGACACCGGTGTTCCCGACTGTGTGTGTGTGTGTGTGTGTGTGTGTGTGTGTGTGTGTGTGTGTGCGCATGTGTGTACACGGTGTACTGTAGCAGCCTTTGTTTCCTTGTATAAGCATGTTCTCCTCTTCTTTTCCTCAGAATAATAGCCTTGTTATTCCTTGGTGTCGTTACAGAGTGTGTGTGTGTGTGTGTGTGTGTGTGTGTGTGTGTGTGTGTGTGTGTGTGTGTGTGTGTGTGTGTGTGTGTGTGTGTGTGTGTGTGTGTGTGTGTGTGTGTGTGTGTGTGTGTGTGTGTGTGTGTGTGTGTGTCAAGGGATTTCTGTTATTCCAGCCATGGTCGGCATTCAGACTCTCTGCATTTGTACCTCCTAATATGGAGGAGGAGTACTGCCAGTGCACACACAAACACAGACACTGCTATATCACAATAATCCAAACTGTGATGCTAATGAGACCACAGTAACTCAAGCTCACTGTTGGTGTGTGTGTGTGTCTGCTTGTAAAAACAGCACCAGAAGGATATCCATCTTTTCTATTTGTTTTTATTCTGTTTCCCTTCACCAATATCCAGTGCTGCTGTTTGCATCAGGCCAAGCTTCTCTACGAGTGACATTTACTTCACACACTGCAGCCTGACATCTGAGCAACAGGCGCAGCAACACGGAGATGATGTCACACCAAGTTATTTCAAGACTTGGTGTGTGTGTGTGTGTGTGTGTGTGTGTGTGTGTGTGTGTGTGTGTGTGTGTGTGTGTGTGTGTGTGTGTGTGTGTGTGTGTGTGTGTGTGTGTGTGTGTGTGTGTGTGTGTGTTCAAAGTTTTGGTTTAAGCGTCAAGGCAGGTTTGTGCAATAGGTGTTTGCTTCAGCCTGTCTTGTGTGTGCAGCTGTGTATGAGTGTGCTCTAAGTGACTGTGTATTTGTTCTGAATATTTTTTTGTTTTTTTATGAAGGTTTGTGTGTGGGGGTTTATTTAAATGAATTGAATAATAATATTGAATAAATGTACATACAGTACATCTTCAGGTGAGTGTGTGTCGCTTCATCCACATGCGTGTTCATGTTAGTTAGTGGTAGGATACACTGTTACAGCTGTGTTTCTCTGTTAGTGTGTGAGTCAGTGTGCATTTTTCTGTGCATATGCAAGTGCATCTATGAGTGAATGTGTGCGTGTCTCATAGACAGAAACCACCCCCAGCCTTTTCCCAAGCTGTTCCCTTCCCGGATCCTGTTTTTAGCGCCGGATGAGGCAATCTTTCCCATTGACTCAGCCATGCAATGCAAATAACCCCAACAGCATGCAAAGAGCATGGAAATTCATCTGTCTGTGTGTGTGTAGGTGTGTGAGTGTGAGTGTGTGTGTGTGTGTGTGTGTGTGTGTGTGTGTGTGTGTGTGTGTGTGTGTGTGTGAGTGACAGACACACACACAGATGGAGAAAGTGAGCGATAGTTTGAGTTTGTGTGTAACACACAAAGAAAACAAAAAGATGGAAGACTGGTTATTTTGCCACTGGGTACTAGTTTAGATATTGTTTTTTTGCATTTGTTATTTTTATCTACAATAAAACATTTTGTTTGCCTATTGATCAGCAGTTGATTGAATTGCAATCGGTCAACTTCACTGTCAGTTTTCAATAATTTGCACTGCAGCAAACCATCTCAGTTAGGATACAAAAACTCTAGTCACGCACGCTTGTCATCTGTAGGATAGACCACTTAATAAACTGCAATAGGCAATCGACATAGGTAAGTCGTGTGTCATACTGTATGGTCTGATCTAGTCGGGGCTTGAGATGTAATGCACACAACTTTTGTTTGCCTACATAAAAGTAGAAATAACAGAAATTACCAATAGCTGCATTTTGCTTTTTAGCATAGCACTGAAATTGATATGACTATTATATCTTACTTAGTAAAGAATGGTTAACTCAAACATTACTGTATGTCCTCTCATCATTCTGTCTAAGATCCCCAAAATGATACTGTGCTCTTGTGTCCATACTCTAAGAAAAATGATTATCTATAGTTGTACTGGTTAGTAAACTTTCTTCCCAACTACCGTTGCCATAAGACCTTTGAGTGTGTACCAATATCCAAGACTCATTGGGATATGCCAACCCTGAAAGCTAACTAAATAATTGTTGTGTAACATTTGTTAAAAGAAGGATGACATGCTCACATTTTACTGGTTAGTACAGTCAAAGATAGTAATTTATCTTAATAAATGAAATAAAAATAAAATAATAAAATTAGGTAAAATAAAATAACTTCCTATGAGAAATATCTAGGTTACAGTAGTTGTTTATAGCAAAAACAAAAGTGTTTATTTACCTCAACTGACTCTAAAGCTACAACTGAGGGTTATTATAATAGTGATTAAAAGAGTAAAATGCCTTGTCTTAAGTAAAGTTTACTGTGTCACAGTATCTTCAATTGGAACAGTCAACCATGTCAGACAGTTCACTTTAACTGACTGAACATTTCTGAATGGATCTACAGCTGCAACACAACAATATTTTTAGCTAGCTTTGTTTGTCAAGCCTGCTTATATATAATCAGTTCTCCCAGAATGGTACTAACTTTTTGCCATGAGTTTTGCAACTGCAAAGTATCTGTTATGCCTGTGAACCATAATACTGGTTTTCTCCAAACACTGGTTCATTTAGCTTCTGTTTACATGTGCTCATTGTTTCTCAGGTTGAGTTTCCCACAGAGTATTATGTAAATCAACTGTTCTTAGTGGGGATGAAGCAAATTGACGCCTCTCTCCTCTCCCTCCCCTCACCTCTTTCTTTTCCCAGATTCCTCTGTGGCAGTGCCAGTGTCGTGCGCTGCCTTGTTTCCCATGGACCTCAGGGTGGGAGAGCGGGGGATGCGCCCTGGTTCGGACACGGCGCTCCTCACCTCGCTGCATCCGCCTTTACTCCTCACCACGTTCTCCCCTCAGCCCCGCACCTCCTTCTCCCAACAACAACTGCACCAGCACATCCGGGTAAAGCATATAAAACATAGAGATAGTATAATCTTCTTTATTATAATATGAACTGATCTGAATAAAGAAGGCTAGCTTCTTATATTTTCTTACCGGTTGCTTTATACACGTTGCTGTAATATAAATGTGTGTTTGGTGGTGGTGTAGTTTAACATGGAGCAGAGGAGGCGAGAGCAGGAGCACCACGAGAAACACCAAGAGTTGCAGCAGCTAAAACACAAAGACAAGAGTCAACAGAGTGAGTCCATTCTCACACACACACACACACACACACACACACTCTCACATATTAAACTCTAACTACACTAACAGGTTATTACAAGTTTAATTTTACATTTGAAGTTGTATTTCTTTCAACTGAGCTTTATAAAAAAGCTATTTCAACATCTTACATAATAATGTGTTAATCGTGGCCAGAGAGGAAAGTCCCTACAAGAGATCTTATTCATCTTTATTGAACAGTGTGACTCCACTTTTAAAGCTGTTTGCTTTGAAATGAGCACTAAATATAACCCGACAAGTGGAGCTACAACAGTGGAGTTAAATATAGCTTTGGGTCTGTGTACATAAAGTCGCTGGGTCAATATTGACTTGATCACTCCTAGCACCTCCTGTCACCTCTGTGTGCACACATTTGCACACGCATGCACACACGCACACAGAGAGATAGCAGTGGACATACTCTCAGACAACCAGTGACCTGCATCACACACAAATTTGCCAGAACTCCCCACAGTATTGTTCTGTTTGCATTTGTCATATTTTATTTGGTTGGTTGTGCACTCTGTGCTTTTTTTTTTTTTTTTTTTTTACAATGAAGTAGTTGCTGAAGCCTTTTATGTATTTTGACAGGTGCAGTTGCCAGTTCCCTGGTAAAACAGAAACTCCAGGAGGTGATTCTTAAGAAGCAAAAACAGGCAGCACTGGAAAGAACAAACTCCAACAGTCTGACTGCACCTCCTGTAGCATACAGGTGACACAAAATGCACACATGTACACACACACAAAGCACAAAAGTAAACACTAAATATGCATCATGAACATATGAGTTATGCTGATTTCTTATCAACTCTAAAATCTGAATTTAAAATAAATTTCCACCATATGTGGTGTGACTGTTTACCCCAGTGGTTGTATGTCTATTTATGTTTGTGTGTTGTGGTTTCCCAGAAAGCTGGGCCCAGACCCCAGTTTATCCTCCCAGCCTTTGGTCTCGTCTCCATCACAGCCTTCTTCTGAGGGGTCAGAGGGGACACCGCTGCGCAGAGCAGGTAAAACGTGACATACGCCATAACACGTCAACTTAAAACAAGCTATAAAACAAAACCGACATGGACCAATACTGATTTCCCTTCATATCCCTGGTACTTTTTTTTTGTTTAAACCTGCAGAAACCCTTGTATAATCACAGCCAGTCACATACTTTGTCCCTTTTTAACTTGTAGTATGGTCAGTTTGCAAGACTTAATTAACTGGAAATAGGTTGAATCACTGTTGTTTCACCATTTGCACATAATTACATTAAGTAACATTCCCCACGTTGCTTTAATTTGTCAGCGTCTGAGCCCAATCTGAAGGTGAAACACAAGCTGAAGAAACACCTGAACACCCGCAAGAGCCCGCTCACCCGCAAAGAGAGTGCCCCACCTACTGTCAAACACAGAGTACCTGATGCACTGGGTAACCACACACACACACACACACACACACACACAAATGAATAAGAGTGGTAATGCAGTATTTTTGTTTGATATGTGATGAAAATCACAACAATGTTTTTTTTTTTAATTCTTTTTCACTATGATCAAATTTGATTTCACTAATGTGATAAAATGTAATGTCACTGAAATATGATGAAGATGCATAATCGTATTCTAAACTCACACACTGCCTGTCTCACACCAGACTCGTCCCCCAGCAGCAGTAGCACTCCAGTCTCTGGCTGCAGTTCTCCTAATGACAGCCTGCCCAATGAGAACGGGCTACTGCCATCTGCAGGCGGCCTCTCGCATGAGGTTAAAACACACACACACACACACACACACACACACACACACACACACACACACACACACACACACACACACACACACACACACACACACATATATGTTTTTGAGTTCTTTCAGAATATTAATAAAGTAAAACCAACAAAATAAACTGGTTGACAAAACCAGATTGAATTAAACAAAATAACTAAACCATGTTTTTACACCATCAGTGATCATGATAAAGGCTTGATGATGGGAAAAAATGAAAGAGTAGAGATAAAACATTTCCTTTTTTGCCATTCAGAAGGGCTCTTTTGTCTTAGAGATGGAAAAACATGAGCATTTTAAACAAGTAAGAACGAGTTCCTGTTTCATGTACACGAGCTGAGCCGAGACGCTGAGTAATGACATGTTTAAAGCAATGACACAAGAGTATGGGAGCACTGAGTGTTTGTCAGCTGTTTATACATAATGCATTTAATCACAGAAAGTCACCCTCTGTCACACCTGCTGTGGATGTCTGACTCATGATTCCCCAGTGTCAAGACAGCTCAGGGCAAAACACTAGCTTAGGTTTAATTTAATTAAACACTGACTGACATTTGGTCACTGCAGCAGAACATGTTAAGAGAATATAGCAAAGACAAGTTGTGTGGCTGTACCAGAGAAGAGATTCATTATGGGATACATAACCAACACTTATTTTTAATGTTAAATGGGATTTATTTTAATGTCATGAACACAATTCAATTCAAATTTGAATATAAATGTATTCTTTTTGAGTAGCAATTATGTTTGACTTTTGCAGGCTCAGAGGCTGCTGCTCAGAGATGGCACTCTCGCTAATTTCACCATCCAGAGTCCCTCCACTCTGCCCACTATCACACTGGGACTACCAGCCAACGCCAGGGTAAACACTGAACTGCAGCAGATGTCTGTCATAACAACTCAATTCTTCTTGAATCATGTCTTTTCTCTAAAACAAGTGAGAAAAGTGCTCTTTCAAAAATGTTACCTAGTCAAATGAAGTTGATCACTATATTAGCGAAAATATCATTAAAGACACATTTTAATTTATAATACAAGAACTCTTGTTATGTTTATAGATAATCATGTTAGATAGACAAGTTTTATAGACTCAGTACCAGACAAAATGTCTTAAGGAGATGTGTTTTAAGATGCAGTGTAAAACTTAACTTACAAAACTCACATAACATAACATCCCATGACTTGGAAATCTCAATGAACTGAAACAATGAATGAAATTCTGGTTAAATCAGGAAGTAAATAGAATAAAGGAAGCATGGTACCTTTAAAGTGCTGTTTAACTACGACATTGACACATGTGAGTTCTGTGTATTGAAATTTAAATGGCATAAGAGTTTTTCTTATCATGTCACCTTGACTAAACCGATCATCTCCTGTCAACATACAGAGATATATTCATCTTATTCTTTGTTGTAAATTCAGCTGTGATAGTGTCAGATATCATGTTATATGTGGCTATAAAGCCGTTTGACTCTCTGTGCGCAGGCTGAGGGAGACCTGTCGTCTCTGAAAGTCGGCCGGGTGCCAGTGGTTACAGCTGGGGGCTCGCAGGTCTTCCTCCCCCTGAGCAGAGAGGATCAGGCTGGTCAGCTGAACCCTCACCTGCCTGTCATCATCCTGGAGCCCTCTGGACTGGTACACACTCCGCTACTCAGTGGTGAGACACACACGCTGGCACATATAGTGTAGAAATGTATATGCATGTGCTCACGTATATGGCCAAAAGTTCAAAAATTTGGGATGAAACACTGAAAAATAATTATTAATTTTACTTTTACGTTCTGTAACTGATTTACTTACGGAGTATGATTGTATGGTAAAATGCAAAAGGTGCCAAATATTCACAACCAATATGTTTATAGCCACAAATGTACACATACATATTACATTAGATATACATTAATCAACTTAAAGCAAGCAGCGCTTTCACTAGGGTCTTTTGATTTTATTGTCTGAAATGTTAGAGCACCACCCAGTGGTTACATTTAGAATAATAATTTTTTCTTTGACGGATCAGCAGGTAAACTGCTTTCACTTTGTTATCTTCTGACTCCTTTAATCCGGATCCACCTGTGCTCT
Organism: Dicentrarchus labrax; assembly: GCF_905237075.1. Classification (NCBI taxonomy): domain Eukaryota; kingdom Metazoa; phylum Chordata; class Actinopteri; family Moronidae; genus Dicentrarchus; species Dicentrarchus labrax. The sequence continues at coordinate 23,991,752 of NW_026136715.1, forward strand.
CAGTTCTACTTCAGCAACTCATAAAAAAATAATTATACAATGGGATAAAAATTATTCAATCAATTTACAATACAGCAGGAAGAAAGTTGACATTGTCATAGCTATGTGTTTATTTCTGTTTGAGGAACTGCGTGTGAATACATTCAGCAAATTATTTGTCTTCTCCTTTGTCCCCAGTTCCAGGCCTAGATGCTGTCCCGCTCCAGTTTGCCCCCCAGTTAGAACACCTGGCTCCTGGAGGCACCCAGACCCACAAGCCTCTGAGCAGAACACGCTCAGAGCCCCTCCCGCAGAGCCCACGGACCCTTCACGCACATCTCCTCCAACAACAGCACAATACACAACTACTAGAGAGGCTCAAACAGCAAACCCACCTGGGCAAGGTATGAATGCACTCACCTGTATTCAGAAACATGAATCCCTAAATAGTTTTTCACAGCTAATACACATTCCACACAGAAACATACAGATATAACAAATACATGCAACATACACTTCATCTACATCTATACATTCATGCCCCTGCTTGTATCACCGCTGACACTTATGCTCTCACACAGATATGTTCAGATCAAGAGTGTCAAGTTGACAGATAACATGGAGTGTTTGCTAGGATATGGATAGAAGTGTGGTGTTGATTGAGTTTGTTGTCTATAATAAGTGTAGATATTTGAAGTTGTTGCTGTTGGGTTCAGTCCAGTGTGGGTTTGTGCACTTCTTTGGTTTTGTCCATGTTCACCTGGAGGTAGCTGTCAGCGCACCATTGTGTGAAGCATTGCTTGGCTGCAACAGAGTAATTTTCATTCAGCAGACCAAGTATGGCAGTGTCATCGAAGTATTTGAAGTATGTGGTGATGGCTGAAGGACCGGTACAGTCATTTGTGTAGGGGGTTTTTCCTTTAAGATAACAATTACAATATCTGAACTTTGTGTATTGGCTGATACCGAGTACCGATCCAATACATATATGTGCATTAAAAACTGAATAATATTAGTTTTTTTGTGTATATTACTAAGCCTGTGTGATTGCAACCATTGTTGTATGGCCTGACTCAGCATAAACCCTTTGTCAAAGTAGTAGGGTGGGTCATGACTTTGCTATCCTGGGGGAAAAAAATTGCTGTCTTGTGATACGTTTGCATGAGGTCAGACTTAAAGCTGAAAGAACTTGTTCAAGTTAGCCTCCTGAGAAATTGCAAACTGTGGAAGCATATTGACACAGGAGACAAATGGTAGCAAATTAATTGACGTTGACTGCCTTTGCTCATATTTTATTCACATTTTTGTGGAGCTCCATCTTCAGAAGGAGAACCACAGCAATGTCAAGACTGCAAATGTAGATGTCGACATTACAGTTTAAATATTTAACCCTTGTAAAAATTTAGTACTGATATGTCTTCATCCAACAAAAAACTCCACAAGCTGTTGATGTTTGTGGTCCCGAATTGGTTGATGTTGGAGGCATTTTTTCCCCACTTGTATTTACACTCATATTCCCCTCTCCTGTTAAATCAATTTTAGCATGGTTAGATGAGGTTTATCTTGTGGTAACTGAGAAAGGAATTTTTATTTTTTAAAGGTTTTATGGCAGTGGACTGTTCACAGTTGATGGAAAACACCAGTAGACTACATCAGCACTACAGCAGCATTATAGTGAATTATTCTGTTTGTTTGCATTTTTGAGTCTGCTGTCTCACTCCATCGTGTCTTTATGCAAAGTGCAAACACACATGCATGTGTATTTTTGTCAACTTAAATGTGTGTATGTGCATGTGCAGCTGATGTCCAAGTCCAGTGAGAAGCCCAGACTGCATCAGATCCCCTCTGAGGATATGGACTCCGAGGATGGTGGCGGGACGTCCCCTACAGAGCCAACCTATCAGAGCAGAGCAAGGGCGGAGTCGCTGAGGGAGGCAGAGCCAACAGCATCCAAGAGCCAGGAAGACCAAATGAACTTGCAACATGCACTCATACTCAACCAGGTTGGAAAATATAGCATACTTTCACATATGAGATATACACACACAGAAAGCAGGTAGATGGTAGTAAAACCACTGACCTGCTCTTCATCCAAAAGTCCTGTAGATGGCATCCTAACACTTGTACTTGCTTGGTTCTAGTTACTGTTTCATGGTTTTGTGGTTTGACAACTATTCATTACATCAAAGTGGTTATTTCAGCATATGAGGATAGGGTGCATGTACTGTAAGCTGAGCTATTACTCTTTCAGAATCAGTTGCTGATCAAACAAACCACATAGTGAGAAGTCAGGCTTTGTTGGAATGTATGACGAGGAAGACTTCACAACAAACAGAAATTCAGATTAATTTATATATGGAAGAAACAAAGCATCAGTGATGTTTTCAGTGTTAGCTATAGGGAGGGGAATTGAATGGTTTTATTAACCTGACTTTTAAGGTACTGAGCATGATCAAAAATTACTTGCAGATTTAAAGCAGTGTACTTGATATTGACGGACCCAGGCTTTAAGGTGCAGGTCAGAGCAGCCACATGAAACAAGGAGAAGGTTCCGTGATTTCCAGCATGAATACAAATCACTTAGTGAGTTTTAGTTGGATGAACAGCTGCATACCATATGCCTAACAATACAACTGAAATTTATGAGCACTGATATTCTCCATGGATTTGAATAAGACCCTGTGCTTTCTACAGTTTTTTTATGTTTATGATATTTACTTTGAATTTTATCTAAGAATATGTTTCATCTTTATCAACCCCACTCTTCCTCTAGTCGTTGCTATGGGAACAACAGAAGCAGCTGCAGCAGCTGCATCGACAGATGGAGACCCTGGCAGTGCCCATGTTACGTAGCAGCGGCGGGGTTGCTAGTGGGCTGGGTGTCCATCGCCCCCTGTCACGTACACAGTCCTCCCCAGCCTCCACCTCCCTCACTCTACCTGAGAAACCCCTGAGCCTGGCCGCACAGGACGCCAGCAGCAAACCACGCTTTACCACTGGTGAGTCACACATGCATATACAATATTATAATAGGGATGTATAATCATTTTCTAAATAATACTTGAAATACAGGGTGCCCCCATGGAGACGCCTACCATAGAACCGCAACATTCCTGGTTTTAATGCAGCTGTGGACCTTTATTGTGTGCCGTTCCCATCTCTCTCCCTAATTTTGATCATGTCTCCGGTATGGCTGTCTAATAAAGGAATAAAAAGCCTCCAATGGTACTAATAAAACATAATGATACTTTATATAATTCCAAGCCACTGTTCCAAGTAAAGGAAACTCAAAAATGAATGGCTGTCTCCAGGAGGTCTCACTCATGAACAAACTAAAATAAAGACGAAATGTGAATAAATTTGGATAATTAAAACGTCAATTAAAACTTAACTGACACTTTAAAGTATAAAACAGTGCGGCTTTAAAAGTGTTTTAAAGAAACGACTTTAAAGATTTGTCAGCTGGTTGCTAGGCCTACTTTGACTCTGAAGTCTGTAGGTGTTAGTTCACATGTTTTAACTAGTGGTGGAGTGTTTATGAGTGCATGTGCTGTCTGACCTGTGCTCCTCATGTGGGAAAGAAGAAGTGTTTGATATTCCCTGTCCATGTCTTCCTGAGAAACCAGATGAGCCATTCTGGCAGTCACTAATCAACTAATTCTAATATGAAAACAAGCTTAATATAACATTTAACCTTAATGTTAATTGTTGTGGAAAGTAATAAAAATTTATAAGTGGCAAAAAAATCTGAGAAAATAAAGTGAAGCTGGGGCTTACCTGGTAGAGCTGGTACCAAGGCTGCCTCTTTGCTGCAGCGGCCATGGGTTTGAATCTGGCCTGTGGCCCTTTGCTGCGTGTCATCCCACTCTCTTTCCGCTCAATCTTTAGCTGTCCTATCCAATAAAGGCGAATATATCTTTAAAAAAATAAAAAAAATGAAGTGAAGTGAAGCTTCTGTCAGATGCCACAAATATGTCTTATTGTAAATACATAAAACAGAAATCTGCCGTCTGATGCAACTGGAGTACATATTGAGAAAAAGGGGTCAGCGGCTTTTGGCTCCTAGTGTGAATATACTTGTGCAAAATATTGAGATTCATTCTGTTTCACCTAATTTTTTGTGTATTTTTGTGTATTTGTGTGCAGGCCTGGTGTATGATTCTCAGATGCTCAAGCACCAGTGTACATGTGGAGACAACAGCAGTCACCCAGAGCATGCTGGGAGGATACAGAGCATCTGGTCCCGACTACAGGAGAGAGGCCTGAGGGGACAGTGTGAGGTACGACATGAGATGATTGCACACACACACAATCACACACACATACATTTATTAGCCTAGTCTGGTATTAGTTATGTTGTTGAGGAGGTGCTAAGTTGCCTAAACACTGATATTGTCTTATTAAAAAAACATTCTATTTGAATTACTTTTCATGCTGAACAAACCTACAAGTACCTGATATGATTTGTCTTTCTGGAAATAGAAAGGTTGGGTTTTTGTGTTGGAGCAGAATGTTTCTCTCTGTTTGACATTTTTGTTCATTACATATTCTACATTATACATGTGCATATGATTCCCTATGTAAGGTCATGTTCTTGGTCCTTGGGGCTACAAAATGAATGCGTTTTGTCTCTTTCTGTAGTATCAAAGTATTAGAGATGAGAAAGTCGAATGAAAATGTTCTGTTCATACAGAGTATTCGTGGTCGTAAAGCCACTCTGGAGGAGCTGCAGTCAGTCCATACAGAGCGCCATGTGTTGCTCTACGGCACCAACCCGCTCAACAGACTCAAGCTGGATAACCGCAAACTGGCCGGTATGTTACACCTCAGATCAATTTGTACATTTGTGTTGTTTTTCCTTTAGTTACTTCTTTCTAGTGATTTAATAGTGAACATTAAAGACTTTGTAGAGTAAATGTGATCAGGTACATCAATACCAAACAGTTTTACAGATGTGCGATCCTTTCTGTTACAATAACTGAAGCTATGTCATAAATATAAATACATTTTTGTCATTGAACTATGTTAATTGAGTTCAAATGAATATACAAACATGTGATAGTGCTACATGGCATCATGAGACATAGTTATGCCGTGAATATTATGACAGGTCAGGTCAGCATATGGCTTTTCTTTTCATTAGCTAGCATAAAATGATTCTGTTGAAAAGAATAGTTAACTGAAATGTAATTGAAGGAATATATAATTATGCATTCATTTTTATGTTTCTGTTTCCTCAGGAATACTCTCTCAGAGGATGTTTGTGATGTTACCATGTGGGGGTGTAGGGGTAAGAGACGACCCACACACACAACTCTATTTTTGCTCTTAATGAAAGCAGTACAAAATGACACAATCACTGCGTTGATGACAGACAATATCGTTTCAAAGAAAAGCTACAAAGTCAAGCAAGAGAAAATTACAAGAAAGACAGGATATTAAAGAGGAAAAGAGAGTTGGCTTGGCCCGATGCTAACGTTTGCCTGACAGTCCGTGTCGGACCATGACAAGTCAGACTAATGAGAACAACATGTCCATGACCAGGGATAAAAGAAATGCCTCGGATTTCATTGTCCAAGCCAGATGGACAGTAATGCCAGTTTGTGAACAAACAGAGGGGAGAAAAAACAGAATGGAAAGGAAAATTACCAGCAATATGGATGGATTTGGCCTCGAAATGGGAGAGTAAAACTGCCACTTTTACTCTCAAGTCACAGCTGAAAGTTCGGTCACCCATGCCCTAGAGAAGGTCTTCTGTTTCCTTTTATTGCCCCAAAAGGATTTTAGAAGTAGTCAGCCTTCATACAACAGATGTTCTAAATATTTCCACACTATTTGCTATTTGCCATTTGTTTGTGCTGTCATTCAGTGGCCTCCATCATTTGTCTGTAGGTTGATAATGACACCACCTGGAATGAGTCGCACACCTCTACGGCATCACGCATGGCAGCAGGCAGCGTTGTGGAGCTGTCCTTCAGAGTGGCCAAAGGAGAACTAAAGGTGAGAATCTAAAACTAAGATGGGATAGAGCCACACGTCATTCTGTCATCTCCACATTAGACATCTTACTAGTTGGAATAATTGTTAAGGATACGTTTTGTTGCCTCATTCCCAACTTTTCATCCGTCTTACATATGGCTCTACAGACGATTATGACAAAACAATATGCAAGCAATAATACAGTAACAACGTTATGGAGGCAGGGGATGCCACATTGCAATAAAAACAGTTATACTATAGTATTGTGTATGGCTATTTATTTATTCAGTAGTGGGAACAAGTAGACAGACACACACACACACACACACACACACACACACACACACACACACCGAACATGTGTTGGTTCACAATGTCAGATGGTGAAAAACAACAACGTTTGTTAGGCTGAGACATAAACATGACAGTTTTAACGTTATACCCATGCACACAGACAGAGTCACTGCTTTTCAGGCACTGGGTCATGGGACAAAAACTGTTGTGAATTAATTCTGGAGTCTTTGTTTTGTTCCTGTACATCAACTGCAAGGGTCGGAAAGACACACCAACTTAGAAATGCATCCGGCGAAGAAGTGTGCCTCACCCGGCCTTAAGGAGCTACTAACCCACTTCAAAGATGAATAGGATTTCAGAAAAGAGTTTTCCCGTCACATCATGGCCCAAATGTTCTTCCTTTCCCTCTCACAGTGATTAAAAGTCTGGAATAAACATGAAATTCTCTTTTTTTACTTCTAAATGCTCAAATGTAAAAATACAATTGGCAAAAAGTATTTATAGCTGGCAGCTTCAAACCAGACCATTTTAGCCCAAAACAAAATAAAACAAAAGCAAGCAGGCAGAATGAAAAACAGTAAACAGCACCCTAAGGCTCAGTTTGTACTGAGCAGCGATAGTATACTACCACTACACTAACCACAATACAACCACTCCACTTCTGTTTGTGAGCTATACATATCATAGGGAATGTATACTATATATACTAATGTACAAGGCAACATAATACTTATCTTGAATTGCCTCCATTGTCTTTACATTGCCAGAACTCACGCATTTCATCTTGTGTATTCATGAAATGTTTAACTTTATGCTTTGAGTTTTACTGGGATAATAAAGATTGAAGGCTTCATATTGTATGTGAACCCAGTATGAATTAGTATGTGATCATAATGGAAACCTACTGTAAACAAACTTTATATAAACCAGGATACATTACTTGTCTGCTGTTGATCTTTGCATTAGAGATCTCAGTTATTTCCTGAATGACGAGGTTTTGGATTGTGCCTTTTAAGGAAGATGTTTCTTCATTTATGTTTATACTTTTGTACATTATAAAAGCCTATAAAAGATTGTAGTCTCTTCACAGTACACTTGAAGTTCTTCATATCCATTGAAACACTGATTAATAACATCTTATTTTTCTACACAGAACGGCTTTGCTGTGGTCAGACCGCCAGGGCATCACGCAGACCCCTCCAATCCCATGTAAGTGTGTGAGTGTGTGAGAAACTCACATGCTCAGCCTGACCACAATGAGTTTTCCTGTTCTACTGCACTGTCAGCAGCTTCTCTGAGAAGGATATTTATGAACAGGACAAAATAAAGAAGATTAATACTTTTTTTGTGTTCATGTTGGTTTTCTTCTTTTACTGATGCTTGGACTACTCATTTATCCTGAGCACAATCCTCTACAGCTACTGTTCTGTTAACCATTTTACTTTGTCTCTAAACCTCCTCTCTATGTGTCTATTAGGGGTTTCTGTTACTTCAATTCTGTGGCCATAGCCGCCAAACAGCTCCAACACAAGCTCAGTGTCAGCAAGATCCTCATTGTCGACTGGGTAAGACAGCTTATTAATTTTGGCCTTATACGTACTTTCACTATTGTTTATATTGATGAAAAGCCCCTGTCATTATCCCATAGCGTATGTAGTGCTAGAGCATGCCTGTGACACTCAAAATTGAATTTATCTCTCTGTGTTATTGCCATGTATAATATTGATATGTCTTCCCTCATTCTGTTGCTAGGATGTTCACCATGGCAACGGCACCCAGGATGTGTTCTACAGTGACCCCAGTGTTCTCTACATCTCGCTCCATCGCTATGACGATGGAAACTTCTTCCCTGGCAGTGGGTCGCCAGTTGAGGTGGGTGACGTCCTGGACATTGTCCCTGACATGTAACAAATAAACAGCACGTTTTTGACTGACTGGTGCCATTGCATGAATGAAATGCAACGTGTTCTTTTGGGTTTAGGTTGGTTCTGGAGCGGGTGAGGGCTTTAATGTGAACGTGGCGTGGACAGGAGGACTAGACCCACCCATGGGAGATGCTGAGTACCTTGCTGCATTCAGGTACAACCAACTACTGCTCTGTTTAAACACTGCAAGCTTAAACGAGAGATAAGGAGAGATGTAGACGGGTGGCAAATTCAGCATTTATGCTGTCTCTTGCTGCTCCCATGTTTTTGTGAATTGTAGAGAAACTTTGTACCAACTGTTCTCAGATTCAGACAGACACAAGAAAAATAAACAACTTTTTAAACTTCCTTTGGGAGATCTCATCTAAGTTTGTGGAGTTGGTGCAGGACAGTGATGGAAACATGGATATCTTCTGGGTTGTGTCTGTTAAGCCACAAAAAAGAATGACATAAATAAATATATGTATATAAATATTACAGTAAGCGTAGAGAAAGTGAGCAAAAATAATTGCTGTTTCATCATGCTCTGAACATTAGCCCAGTACATATTGAAAGCAGATAGTTTGTCTGTAATTCGTGTCTTGGATGTGAAATCTAGTAAATTAGGCAGCAGACAAAAAAGTTAGTTCACTGTCCCAATAGTTTTGCCACCGCCTGTTTTCCAGTTTTCATTGATCAGGATATTCAGTAGAGCTGTAATCAGACCATTTCTGTCATTTCCTTTAAACTGAGCCACAACAAACACACTTAGGCTGATTCTCTGATCAGCTTAACTTTGCCTCTGACGTACTTCTTGCGCAATTAATAATCCTTGTCATTTGGGCAACATGTGTCTGGCGTGCCCTGTTTCCAATAACTTCAAATGCTTTACAGTAAATGGTCTCCAGGTCTTGTGTTTGACAGATTGGGGACTGTTACTTCCTGCTTGTGGGTTGGATAATTGTGATAGGTGGGTGTTTGGCACCAATAAAGTTTCAATAGTGTGGGCTTTTTGGTTGTCTGGTGCATCCAACCCCAAGGAAACTGTGACAACCGCACGCTTACTGGAAAAGGGGCACAGTGGCAAAGTCGCAGACATGAGAGGGGGGATGCATGCATATGTTTATATGAAGCACACACGCATACACCCATAAAGTGGGTGAGCCTTGATCCTAAGACCACCTTCAGCAATGATCTGCCTCAGTGCATTTAGTTCCTCTCATTACTATGTACATCCAGTTATACACACAAGCCCTTAAAGTCAATATGAGACTTATTCAAACTATAATACTGCTCATTTGAGGAGGTTTGGATATCAAAAAGCAGAGAACCCGATGCTTAAGGAGGCTTTCCTGACTTCTGAAGTGTTTCTGACCAAAACACTTATTCTCTGCCTGCTCCAGGACTGCTTCTTTGTAGCATGACCCTCGACTCTAAACTTTCTGTGGAGCAGAGCAACAGAAGACATATTTTCCTATGAGAATAAGTCAACGGGGGGGGGTTAGGGTAAGCCCAAATGCCCCTATGTACTGTATGTATATTGTCCTTTTGATAGTGTCTGTGCCTATTGGATGGATAAAACAACCATTTACTGGATTATTGTGATAACATTTGTTTGCAGATCCAGCTGCTCACAATTAAGACTCAGATTTGTCCCTCCCTGTTTGTCCCTTAAAATCAGAACTGGACAGAAAAAGCTGCGTTCTCTAAGTAGAGTACTCAAGCAGTGAGCTTTGTACCTTCCAGAGCTTCATATCATGATATAATACAGAACATTTTTTAATGTATTTAATGACAAAATTGAGTTGAACCAGTCTCCACAGTCCAGTGAAAGTAGAGAGGGACAGGCCTCTTCGAGTTCAATGGGAACCACTAAACTGATTCAAAGTATCATTTTTATTACATAATGCCAATCGTATGGCCCAGTATTCAGATCTGGACCTAATAGAAGTTCTAAGTAATTCTCTGTTTGTTTCAATCTGCCTGGAGCCCCAGATGGTGAGAGTTCACCACATCAAAACTTTTCAGATCATTGTCTGCTCAGTTATAGAAAATAATAGCAATTTTAAGATGTGATGTGAGTTGGGGTCACAGATCTGCATGTTTATAGAAAGTAAACATTTTCAAAATCAAGTTGTGCCTTTTACAAAGGTGACAGAGAAAGAACTAGTCATAGGTAATGCTTCTTTTAGCTAGTACAGAGTGAGACGTATGACAGGAAATGTGGGTAGAGAGAGTGGGAATGACGTGCACCAAAGGTGGTCAGTTTCTTGACCACAAGGATGCCAGTACAGGGTAATTGTATAGTCCAATGTCGAATACAATGTTTAAATGAGCCTCACAGGCCCAAAACATCAATGGTCATCAACCCAGTCCAAACGCTAAGAAGACATGGAGAAAAAAGTCACGGTATAAATAAACTTGACATTCACTGAGTGAAAATAAACACATCTTTCTTTAAAATCGAGTCTTTTTAATACATGTTGTTGTCCAGAATAGAGCTTGCAATTAATTAATGTTAAAAAAGGTGCAGAATAAGTAAATAACTGCATTTACTGGAATTAGCTGGTAATATTTTGAGCTACTTAAAAAGGAAATGTGTTACAATTACTAATAATTATTATGATTAGCCTGGAGGTCCACATAATCTTGTTTTAGGCTCTAATGGGGAGGCACTTTGTCTTAACAATGCATTTTTCCTTTCATGGAGTCAAAATCCAAAAGGCCCCTCCACCTCCCACCCACTACTTAAAAACCATGCATCCCCTTTGTAATTAATAAAGTTTGCAAATGTTGAATGGTCTGTGGAAAAAAAACAACGAAATGAAATGAAGTGTATAAGCCATTTAATGGAAAACATTTTATGGGTTAAAGTTTGTGAGTGCTTTAACTTCAGAGGGGAGCTTTGTTGCATTTGCACCTTATCCTTCACTCTCACCCCCCTTCTTTTCCATCACCCCGACCCTCACCACCACCATGCGCGCGCACACACGCACACACGCACACAGGCACACACGCACACGCACACACACGCACACACACACACACACACACACACACACATTCTCCCTCCTCCTCTCCTCTCTTGATTGATCTTTAATAAGCGGCACCTCCTCTCCTCCGCCCTCCCTCCATCTTTCCATTAGTTTGTCTGTAGTTACTCTCTCCGGGGGGATCGTGGCAGCTTTAATGGCTCTACAGGGGAGTTGGGGTTGGGTTTTGCGGTTAGGTGTGTGTGTATGTGTGGGGATGAGTGAAGAATGTGTGCATGCTCTGCATCACATCCATGTGACTATGATAAAGTTTTGTTTTATGGATTGGAATATTTGAATGAATCAAAATACAACTCCAACAGGATGTGTTTATGTCTGTATGCGTGTGGAAATTAATTTATGTGTTGTGTTTTTGCATTTATATGCTCATGCTGGAATGTGTTTTGTGTGTTTTATCTCTGTGTGTCCTCATTTCTGTCCATGAGCTCATGTTGTCCATCTGCATGTGTGTGTGTGTGTGTGTGTGTGGAGGGAGGGAGGGAGGTCTCCAAAGTCCCCAGGCAGAATAATGAAGGTAAATGGATCCCAGATGGACTGTTTTCCTCTTTTCTCTGTGTTGTCAATGACGTGAGGAGAGTGACAAGCCTCTAATGGGAAACAGACTCACACACTCTGGCTTTGAACTCCACCGACATCGTCAAGCCGTGGATTGAGCCTCTCTCTGCCTTGGGACAGTGCAGCTCTCCTCCTAACAACAATAGCATTAAGGAAATCTTCATCCGTTTGAAGTCCACAAACAACACAGAGAGGCTGTAAGAGCTGACCAAACAATATGACTTTGTCAAGCAGACCCGTCTTACTCGAGGCTGTGCAGCTTCTCCAACAGAGAAACAATAGTCCCTTTGTCAGCTCTGTTTGAGCTGTTGAGTCTGGGATCAGCCAAACCTTGGTTTCACTTGTCATGTTAATGACTTATTTAGATTTGATCATGTGTCATCTCCAGGAGACTGCCCAGTTTGGAAATGCCCAGTTTGATTTGAAACGGCTACATTGCACTGACTGTCTTCATGAGCAAACTGATTAAATAAGTTAAAGTCTATCTATCAGTAACTTGTTAACCTTTGAATCAACTGAGACGGGCTACGGCTGGTTGTGAAAATGAACCAGTACAGCAATGTTAACACTGTTACAGTGCTTTTTGACAGTTGCTGCAAGTTGACAAGCGTTGACTGTTTGTACACTTTTTATAGCTTCTAAACAGTTAGTGAGAAGAACTATGTGTTAAAACCCTCTGAGATTATCAAAATCAACACTATGCCAGTGATTGTACCCGTCTGCACAAACTCTAGAGTCTGGATTTCACAAGTTATCATTGAGACTTGTGTAGGAACTTGCTGTGACTAAATGACCGTACTCTTATTCAACTACTGCCTTTTATGTGACTCAGAAGAAAAAGTCCAGTTTCCTCTCCTTCTATTCTCTGGGTTGAACTATATAATTAAGACTTAAATGTGCACATAAAAACACACATGTAATTTGAATTGTTGTTTGGTTTGTTTTGTTTGTCTTTGCGGCCGTGTTTTTCTGACCTTTTTAATTTGTTATTATAAAACAATGAGTGCATGTTACAGCCAGGAGGTCACACAAACCTGCAGTAGAACAGACACTACATGGCAAAAACACAGCAGACTTTTCATTGGAATCAATGGGGAAAAGGAAACATCATACACACTACACTGACATTATCCTTTAAAGAGTGTTGTGTAATATATGACTTGTATCAACCTCTATTGGCAACCAGTAGGAACTGCAACCACACAGACAGCTCTTTCCAGTCCCTTGAAGTTACAGTGGTCCGTGTGATTGTGTCCCCGCAGGTCTGTGGTGATGCCCATCGCCCAGGAGTTCTCTCCGGACGTCGTTCTGGTGTCGGCTGGGTTTGATGCCGCTGAGGGCAACCCTGCTCCTCTGGGAGGGTACAAGGTTTCTGCCAAATGTAAGCACAGTTCTCCACCACAGACTGCACAGTCTTTACCTCAAGGTCTCGTTTTTAGCAAGGGGATGCCAGACTTTACCCCGTGGCCCTGTGGGTATTTAGAGATATTAATAGACTATTACAGCTCCTGTCCAGTATGGACAGAAGAGCAGGAGTTGTGCCTTTTTATCATACATCCCTGCATCACTAATGTAACCATAATTATAGTAATCAGTAGTTGGTACGTTGCTGTGGGAGGATCCACAAGGTAAAAATATACATTTGTTTTCATAGAATTTTGCAATTTATAGCAAAACTCATTTGGTAAGTCTTACAGTAAGTGGTTTCATGATTGCAGCTTACCTGCCAAGCTTTATTCTTACTGTTCATGCTACATGTTAACATTTCTGTGTATGTTTGTGTACCACAGGTTTCAGCTTCCTGACCCGCCAGCTGATGTCTCTAGCAGGAGGTCGTCTGGTTTTGGCCCTTGAGGGAGGTCACGACCTTACAGCTATCTGTGACGCATCTGAAGCCTGTGTCAGTGCACTACTGGGCATACAGGTAAGGCATGCTGGGTGCTGTTTAACCAGCAGATGAGGGAATCATCTATATTCAGTGCTGAAATGTTTTTCAGGGTTAGCGGAATTTGAATTTGGGTTTTGGAAGGTCAGGCACAACAGGCAGAGAGACAGACATTTTACAAGCCAATTTTTTTCTTTTTCTTGGAAAATACTAAGGATTTATCTCTGACACACTAATTATAGAACACATAGTATATTGTAATACTACTTACTGTAGAAAATGTGCATTTTACATGCACATTTGCATATGAATTCAGGAACTATGTCTCTTACTAACTATGTCACAAAATTAACAATTTATTAAGCATTTCTTGTTGTTTTGCTTCAGGTATAAAGTTGGTCCTGATAATAATATAATGCTTTATAACACTTTTTACTATATCTCCTCAGTCACTTCTTAACTAAGTCCTTAGCCATTGAAAATATGAATAAAGGTAATTTGACGGTCTTCATGGCTGCTACTCTGTCCTGTAGGACCCACTGGCAGAAGAGGTTCTACTCCAGAAGCCCAACGCTAACGCAGTCCGCTCCCTGCAGACTGTCATACAGATACAAAGTGAGCAGCACTAACACATTCAATTATTCATTTTTTTAATTTAATCCTGTATGTAATCCTACTGAAATCCGAACAGATCCACATCAGCATGGTGTTTGCACTGATGACAGTTAACAGTAACCTGTATATTGCAGGTCAGTACTGGCAGAGTGTGAAGGCTTACAGTGGATCAGTGGGTCTGTCCTACCTGGCTGCTCAGAGAAGAGACTGTGAGGAAACAGATGCTGTCAATGCTTTGGCCTCGCTCTCTGTGGGAGTGCTTTCCAACAAGAGGTAGAGCACACACACACACACACACACACACACACACACAGTCATAACAAAGTAAAAACAAAAATCACACTTTGACGTTGGCACTAACTCTCCCTGCTCTCCACTTACGTCTGGTTTTCACCCTCTCCTCCAGCCTCCCAGACGAGCCGATGGAGCATGACAGTGACTCTATGTAGAAGAATCCGACCAATCACCTCACAGAACTCACTTTAAGGATTCGGGCCGCACCTGTAGCCTTGGATCTCCCGCGCTGTCACATGACCATGAAGGGGACGTGTTTTGTAATGCCACTGAGCCCCACCCGTCTGCCTTATTCACACACATTCACATGCACCAACACACAATGCTGAACCTCTACAGAGCTGCCGTATGAGCACCTCAGTGCTGGTAACCACTCAGCAGCCAGCAGCACTACCTGCAACTGGGAAACCTTCTGAAACCTCACCAAAGAGCAATACCAGACAATTTTGAATAGACTTTTCACGTCTCCTGACTGACTTTGGATTTTGTGTGTGTGTGTGTTCAGAGGTCCAGTAGCACAGCTCTGTGACCACAAACCTTAGAAGAACAGACGGACTTCAGATGCAGAGTCCAGTTCTGATTCTTCTTGAAGCACTATGTACCAGCAGGCTGTTTTGTTGCCTTAACTTTGCCTTAACGTAAGGACCAACATCAGGTTTCAGAAGACTTTGGATTATATATTCCTTGCTCCTCTGCCACTTTGCTTCCCACATCACAGTCGAAGCAAATGCAGACCAAACGGGATGCAAAATGGCTGACTGTTGAAGGTTCATGGCCTACAACCTACAACATCAGGTGAAAGCATATATGCACATACCTGATGGATAAGATGCAAAAATATCAACAAGAGGTGGCCACATTACAAAGAGAGGAAAAAAAGACACAGAGATTGTCTGTTTTAATGATGTCATTATATGCAGTTTAACCACTAAAAGAAGACAACAAAGAACTTGAGGGAAAGAAAATGAAGACACAAAATGGACAACTGTGGTTTTGTAGAAACAAAGAAGGGGCAAATGTCCTTGTTGTTTTATTGCACTGTTCATTCCATAATGTGAACCATAAGAAATTCCAAAGCTCTGGGAAATAAAAGAAACAACTCCTCTGTAGGTTATTTAATAGTTTTTTGAAGATTTGGATGAAATAGCGTTGGCTATACTTTTCCCACTCTTCATCTGAGATGTCTTACAAAGTCTCTGACTCACTCTTTGGACACGTGTCAGCCGAAATACTGTATTGTATTTCCTATGAAGTTAATCTGAAAAGTAGGCAAGATTTTAAGAGCAGGATTATTTTTCACTGCTGTTCAGTGTCTTAGATGCACACACATACATTTATACACACCTACACAAACACATGTACAAAGCAATGATGAACTATCGATGTACCACTAGTATTGAATACTGTATATTATTGTTTATATTTGAGACTAAAGGGGCGTTCATTCCACCGTGGCACCACTGAGGACCACTGTATTGTTCTATAGTAGCAATAATGTTAATGCACTTAATGGACATCACCCAAAGAAAACTGCCTTAATAGCCTGCACTCTGCGACTGTATGGAAGCAACACAAGGGACCAGTATGGATACTACTTATACAGTGACTCTTCTTTGAAAAGACGACGTTTGAACCTGTGGATTTAGGTGAACATCGTACATACAGACTTTTATTTACCATTTGTTTTGATGATGAGTACAGTGGCCTGGTCTGGTTTGAATGTTTTCTTCATCATCTTGGGAAAAAAAATCAGTTTTGGAGTTCCGGGCTTTATCACAGTCTTATAAAGGAAACTAACGTATTGTGTTCTGTTTGTTGGAAGTGAGTGTTTTTTCTCTGCAGCTGTGCTAAGTTGCAGCTCTTCTGGTCAATGTCAGTCTGTCATCTAAGCTGACGTTTGAAGTAGAGGTCATGATGCTGATTCATGTGAAGAATTTCCTGACTGCCCTGCTTTACGGGCATGTTAGGGCTCTGCATTCCAAAAGTAAAAAATAACAAGATCATGTTTGTTAGTTTGGAGCTTATTGTGTAGCAAAATAAAGCTTGTTGATGTGCTGTTTTCATGCACACTAGGTTTGATCTGTTCAGGCTTTTGAAGACCAATACTAATGTTTTAGATTAGAGCTGAGTAATTATATTGGTGGCCAAAATAAAGCACAGTTCTGTTTATTTCAGCCTTTTATTGTTTTAGGGTGTTAAAGCTTCTAAAAAGCATCTAGACACTAAAACTGTCTAATTAAACTGAGACTAATGACATTCAGATTTTGACCAGTCGGCCACCCCTTACATGGCTTTGTCTGAGCGTTGTTGCTCTAGAGCTTTCCTTTGACTTTTTACATCCATGACTGGATCTAAAGCAGCACAATCAGATTTTTTGAACTCTTGTTGTCAAAGATTTGATACAGTGAGACTTGATTAGGTGTTTATGTGTAAATGCAGCTTTTATAAAATCAAGATTGCAGTTAGAACAAGTTGATTTGACTGGCTGAAGGAAGTTTTGTCAGTTCAGTGTACAGGTAAGGAAAGTGTGTGAGTGTTCAGTTTGCTTTAGTCAGACCCTGGGCATTGTCTGCCCAACAGAAGGCCTCAGTGCTTTTATATTAAACAAGAGGACGGTGAAAACCAAAAGTCCCAGAAGTCCCACTGCTGTTGCACTACTGCTCCATCCCAGTAGGAATTATTAAGGAAATGTTGCATGGAGGATTGTTTTCTGTAATGGGTCACATTCATTTAGTGTTGTTCATAGTATTCTTAACGGCAAGTGACGGCATTTAAACTATATGCTGTGTCTCCTTTATACAGCATGCCCAGCAGGTGCATGTGGTATCTATGAAGTAAATGTAGTTGTGTGTGTGTGTGTGTGTGTGTGTGTGTGTGTGTGTGTGTGTGTGTGTGTGTGTGTGTGTGTGTGTGTGTGTGTGTGTGTGTGTGTGTGTGTGTGTGTGTGTGTGTGTGTGTATATGTATGTGTGAGAGAGAGACTGGTTGTTGATTGCATGTGCACTAGTACATATGTAGACCTCTGCCATGTGTTTTGTGCATGCAAATGTTGGTATGTTTGTGTGTTTTTCCGTCAAAGACTGTAAATGACCTCTCCTGTATTATATTCCCAGTGGCTGTATTTTGTTCTATGTAGAGGCCAGTATTGCCTCAACTCTTATTTCCCTTTATTACTGATGTCATTTGTACCTTCTTCTTAAAGAAAGACATTGTAAATAGAAACTCCAAGACCAAAATACACACGACACACATGTGCCTTGATGCATTCAGTAGTATGTGTATTGGTAACTCTTAACTAACTGGACTTACAGTAACTATCTATAAACATGACATTGAAATCTTTGTTTCATACTATTCTTTATTATTTACCTACATGTGTTATTTTTCCTTCACATTTCCTACCATGTGTATGTATAGAAAGATTGTCTATTTTGTACTGTTATTTTTGTCTTTTCCTCTTAATTAAAAAAAAAAAAAATTCCAGTATAAGCCCATCTTTGTCTGGCCTTCTTGTCCCAACATTATACGAGCTTGTGTTTGCCTGTGCATAAATTAATATAAACATTTTAAGAAATTCTATTTTCTTATTTATTGAATGACAAGGAAAACTTAAAAGACCGGTGTGTATGATTCAGTGCCATCTAACAGTGAAGTTGCTAATTGTAACTAACTGAACACTGCTCCCGTCTATATTTGACAACCTGGGAATGAGTATGGGCTGTGAAGTGTGTAGGAGAAATTAACACGGATGTGAAAAAACTCAAAAGGCCCTATCTAGAGCCAGTGTTCGTCCATTCAGGGCTACTGTAGAAACATGGTGGTTAAACTCCAGGGAAGGTGACCTGCAGCATTATTATATTACTGTAATATATTATCAGAGGGGTATATTATATAGCACTATTGATAAAAACAGCTCATTCTAAGGTAACGAAAACACAATGATTTCTATATTCAGGTGTCTATACACTAACATACCATTTGTGCCAATAGATCTTCCTGCATGTTACACACTGGACCTTTAAGTCATCAAAATGATATCAGCAACTATATAAAAAAGAATATAACCAGATAGGATTTAGAGATATTTGCAAATGTTGAGCAAATGATCACGTTAGAACTGTATCAGATCAATCAAACTTATCTGCTGCAAAGTTAGTTGTGAATCTACAAATGCCTGGCCTGACAGGATTGATGTGAGGAAATGAACGGGGCATATTTCTACCAATGCATGGATTAAAAATAAATATATTTTATATATTAATTATATTTAATATTATAAGTACCACTGGCAGGACAAGGACCAGCAACCTGGCTCAGAGTACACTGAGTGATAGCTGCCATCTTGTCAGCTAGTTTGTTAGCTATTTGCTAAATCAATGTTGTTATCCAGCAGATATACTTTAATGCCAGCTATAGCAAACTAGGACAACACATTAAGGCTGGTTACCACACACTAGTGTTTTGCTATGGTGCTGTTACCTAGCTAATGCTGTTTATGTCATTTATCTTAATGCAGTATTCATGCATATCAGAGTTTCTGTAATTAGTAGGTTCTGGCTTTTAAATTGTGGGGTAACCACAAAACATCCTTAGGTTAAAAGTAGCTTCGAACTGGCTGAGTTAGGAGAAACTACTAAAAATAATGTCTGGAAAAACTATGTTGTGTTATATTGTCAGTCTGTGGTGTTTTTAATAGCTACATTTCTGACACCTAATTATTTTGTGACTATGTGAGCTTTAAACAACGTGAATGCACAAACATATTTCATTCCACATGACGTTGATGCAGCACTGATCCCAGCTGTGAAATCCTCAAGTGATCTGCTGTCAGGTGACAACAACCTGGATCCACAGAACGAGAAAACGTCTCAGGTCTGTGAACTGAAACTGCACTTTTTGGATGAGCAGACGCCATATAACTCACTGTCTAACTCATCCAAGATAAAACTGAGGTTTGAAAGGTTTACTTGCAAAGAGGCAGAGACACAACTTTTTCTCCAGCAGGGAATTCAAAAAGATTTGAGCCATACAACAGAATTTCAGCACAGAATATTATTAAGGAGACTTCCCTATAAACCAGCAGTGCTACCAGACCTGACACAAAATTGGCATGGTTACAGACAGAGTTTAAGACTCCTACACAGGCGTGGTTCACTTGCTGAGCGTGGATAGACCTTTCCTCGGGACTGCGAGGGTGTGTGCAGACTGTGTTTGATTGACATCTCCCTCACTCTGCTGTTAGCTTTGTTGCACCTGTTAATTGGGGCAATTTACACCTCTACCTTTTTAATGTGCACAGCTTGGTGGCATCAGGTAATTACATTACACTTGAACAGAGATCTAATCTGTGTGTGTGTGTGAGCTGAGCCTTTAACTAGCTGCAACACTGGTTTTGCATGTTTTTACCCATTTGCTGAAAACTCACCTACACTGCAAACCATTTTCCAAAGCATGCTTTTGTGTTTTTGAGGGAGGGAAGAACAGAGCACCACTCATAGCTAAGCATTGAATGTAAGGGTAATCAAATTCAAACCATATTAATATTAAAATTTGCCTCGTTTGTCTCTGTAAACCCACAGCAAAAGAGACTATTAAACGTTGTCTCCTAAACTCTCTTGAAATCATGGTCAGTTTGTGGTTGCCATATTGTATCTATGTTCCTGTTTGGTGTTAACCCTTTTTTAAAGTTTACTCTACACTGTGTGGAAGCTTAAATGCTTTAATTCTTGCTACAGTATCAGTATTTGCAACTGTAAACCTGCAAGCCACTGTACCATAACTGAAAAGATCAAGCTACAACTTAGAACTTGGGTCCAAACAGGCTATAAATATTCCCAGAGGCCTTAATTGCGCATTAACGTGTTCTTTCTGGAGGAATTAACTGTTCCTGACTGACCAGGCAAAGGCACACAGACCTCATTAAAAAAAAAGACCGGGGGAAGTAAGGGAAAACAAGAGAGACAGTTTAACAAGAGAGACGGGAGACAAAGAGGGTGTGGTGCCAGTGTAAATCTTTGCACCGTTCATCATCCACTTTTACCAAAACAACAAGAATCTCAAGAATAGTTAGAGGACTGTTTTATTTTTCAGACAAATAATGATACATGTGCGGTATGTATCAGTACATCTAACTCCGCAGGGATTTTTCTGCTTGTGAAATTTATATCACAAGACTGATATTTATATCAGTAATACTGCATCAGTGTCAGTTATTTTTTGTAATAACCACACTGTGTATACTTCAAGTAAATGCTCCTTAAAAGACAAAGCCTCACTCTCTGTCTGTAAACTGGCGCACAACAGGCAAACACTCTAATCACTGTCCAAGTCTCGCTTTAACTACAGGAAAAATAGTATGAAACACAAATACTGGTCCATCCTGACCTGTACGGTTAATTTCTTCTTGATACATTTGTTGGTTCAGAGAAAAGTCAGTCTGCATCTTGATCTTGCCTTTAAATATTCTTCAAAGTTGTTTTCTCCAAAAGTGAGGAACCTAAAAAGTTCCTTTTGCATCAAAGTCCATGTGATTAAATTGGCAGAAATGGTAGCATGGGTCACTTTATTCAGCAGCTGGAAAGACAAAAAGGCAGACACATTACTGTGGTAACCAGTTATATTCATTTAAGAGTTTGTAAGGGTCACACTGGACACATTTTTAACATATCCTAATATATCCCAATATACTCAGAAGTCAGAATACAACTTGAGATCATACAAGGGGGATGTAAGGAAACTGAGGTTCAGTACTTACATAAATAGGGGTCAGTACAAATGCACTTTTGTAATTGTTTTTGCCAAATTAGCTATAAAAAAAAGTTGGAAAGCAATAAGTAGCTGTCATACTGTCTAAATAATTAGTCAAATTCTGTATGAAATGAATGTGCACTCAAAAATCCTCTCTGATTCTTCAGGCCAGCCGCTCTAATTTTATATTCAAAATGCACAGGGGCTGCTTTTCTCTTTTGGCCACAAACTGAATTCTTTTGAAATGTCAAGTGTCTTCTAACATGTCAGTGAATGTTAGCCCTCTGAGACCACACTGTGCTGACTGTGGGGCTCAGTGAAAGACTTCATAGGTCTTCATAGGAGCTGGAAACATTAGCAACCTCCCTGGGACATTCTAATGATAGGTTGCTGGGCTTCATGCATATTGGCAATGAAGGAAGAAGTGGTTTGTCATGGATATGTATCAAATACAAATAACATGTCAACCTCCATCTCTTTGGAGTTGTTGTTTATAAGAAATGAAAGCTACACCTTGCAGGTGATGTTCATTAGTTCTCTTTCATGCAAGACAAAAACCTGTGCTATAATAATAACACAAACCTGACTTTATTGTTGCTTTATTGTATGTAGCTAAATATGTATGTTGACTTTTCAAGAAAATGGTTCTTTTTCAAACCCAAGACGTTGGGGGAGGTGTGTGTGCACGGCTACACCTATGCATGTGTGCATATTTGTGTGTGTGTATAAATCCACTCTCACCTCCTCCATCACTTCCAGTGGTTTATAGGAGCCCAGCGGGGAGCCACATCAGCCTCCCCTTTGATGGTGACACACATGATTCATGGCTTTTAGGGACCGTTTGTTTTCATTACGCCTTCTCGTCAGCTCGCTGTAGCTGCATCACGGTTTCGTGCAACGCAAGCAAATTTGGGCCAGAATGAGAGGAAAGAATTTCAAGAGGAGAGTTTTTTTGGCACTAGAAGAAACAAAGGGGCTTGGTTTGGGTATAAAGAGGAGAAACTCAAGTCAGGACGACGGCTGCCCGCGGCTACTTTTTCCACCGTTGCTTGGGTTCAGAGGTGGTCAGGGATTCATAATATGTCAGAGTCTCGGAAAATAAAGAATTGAGTACGGGGTATGGAAAAGTCAAAGGTCCAACCTCTCTTTAAAGATATTCTTTTAGTCCTTCTGCTGCATTCTCTAGTTGTTTCTCTTCATACAAAACCTTGTAGACTTGCTAGCCTAAGGCAGAAATAAAGTTAAATAAAAATATGTAATAAAGTTGTGGCTCAAAGTATGCATTCCTATGATGATGACGATAGTAATGTTGATGTTGATACTGATGGCAGTTATGATGATAAAATCAACGGTGATGATGAGGATGAAACCACAGGTCAAGCTTCAGAACTTGAGAAAGCCAATGGGTCAAAGGGCTCCAGCAGAATGAGCCATGCTGTCACGTGGAGGCATCTAGGACAGGGCGTCCTTCACTATCAGGTTGTTGAATTGAATGAATATATAATGATGTCCAGCTGTTTTTGTCCCTCACCTGTCCTCCATTGTGATCTATGTAGACAAAGTGCAAATGTCTAGGAATCACTGAGCACAATGTCCTTGTTCTGATACATTTCTTGAATACTACCATTGGCACACATGTAATATCTGCTTTTGGCAAGCAAAACAATAGAATCCAAATAATCCAGTTACATCTGATATGTCGCTTGACAACAATTCAAACTACAATTTTCACAAAGGAGGAGTGGCTAAACAGAGTGGTCTGTTTATGTAAAAAACTGTCAGAATCTCTTCTCATCATAGTCTTTCAATCATCATTGAGTCAAACAGATGATCTACATTGAGATGTTAAATAGTGTGAGTCCTCTGGTGAGCAGACACAGATCAGACGTCTTCTCAATCCTCTATATCAAGTAAGAATATTTCCCTCTCATGAGAAATTCATCATTCGTTTACGCCAAAGTCAAAAGACAAACCTTTCTTTCGGGGGGGCTAGTGTCCAGCAGACATGGTTGACCAGGCCCCCTCCATCCTCCAGACAGAGAAGGCGTAGCTCAGTCTCTCATGGGCCAGGTAGTTACACCCAGCCAGCTTAGCGTCCATATCATCGCTCTGCAGAACCTGGTACAGAAAGTCAATGTATCGTGATGCCAATTTAAGTGTCTGGATCTTGCTCAGCTTGTCAGAGGGGAGTGTTGGGATTATTTTACGCAACGAGGCGAATGCTTCGTTTAGAGATTGTGTCCGCTGGCGTTCCCGGATGTTAGCAATCACCCGCTGGCCATGTGGGTCCTCAAGTGCTGAGAGATCTCCAGGACTTGTATCAGGGACAGGAGACAGAGACGGTCCTGAGGAAGGCGGCCGATGTTGAGGACTCCGCTTGAGTCTTTTGGATCCAATCGGTGTGTAGATCTGGATGTCGTCCCCTGTCTTAACCTTGCCATCGTCTGCTGATGTTGGGGGAGTAACTGTGGTAACGTGATCCACCTTATGTGAGCCTGTCTGCCTTTTATGCCCGGTGACCCCCGGTGTTGCAACAACGACGGGACAGGCATTAGAAGTTGGTCGTCCCGTGTTTTCCCCGCTGGAAACCAGCCCTCCCTCAGGGTGGTCATCATTAGACTGCTCCTCCTCTCTCATGCTTGGCCACGTTTTTCTTCTGTCTTCTCTCTCCTTTACGAGACTCCCTATACTTCACCCCTCTGAATATTTCCAGTGATTCTCTCTTTCCTTCAATATGTCTGTCCACTCCCCCTCTGCTTCTTTCTTACAATTTTCCTTCTTCACTTCGTCTTCAGGAACTCCCTCTGTTAGGCTGTGTGTTTCTCTGGCCTTCTGCTGTGTTGTTCTTCTTCTCCAACAGTTATCAGCTTTACTCTTTGACACATCCAAACATGCCAAGCCAAAATGGGTGAGTAATCAGCCCTCAGTTTTGGATTGCCACGGTGCTGCTTCATCCACATATGTGGAAACCTGCCAATGATGTCTTCCCAGTCTCTGTGAGTGTACACTGCATCGGCAAACTGGGCTCTTCTCACGTCCCGCTCCTTTAGCTGCATGTGAAACAACGGCAACCTGAATCAGACTTTTTAAAGGGAGGGAACCGTGAAACTTTCAGCTGCCCACCCATCCAACCCACTTATTGGTCCGCAGGACTTTTTTTGGACAGCTGAGCCTAAAACAACAGGAAGAAAGAATCTTAAGCGATTGGTCGGATCAAAGGGACGAGGCGGAGACAAAGGTATGCCGTACAGCCAACCAAATTGAACCGTTGTGACGTTGCTTCTTGTCATAGAAGTTGCCCAAGTTTATAGGTTCCAGATTTCCTCCAAAGCAAGTCGCTACCATCCCCCCTCTTGCTGCCTGGTTCTCTGTCCCCCACTGCCTCTCCACAACTCAGCACCATCATCGGTTGCTTTCAATATAGTTCAGAGGAAAGGAAAAAAAACTGAAAAAGAAGCTTCACAAATGTTTTTGTTTCTGGTTTGAAAGTTGGACAAAGTTCATCTACATTTTTCTACCACAGGGTAGCTCTGTCTACTTTATAAATAGTGAAATGTGATGGCTTTTTAACACATAACATTCCAGGCAGATGGAGTAATGGTGAGAGACTTAGGTAATCATTCTTTCATTGTTCATTTTCTGTTGGGTAAAATTTTTTTATATTGTTACAATTGTGGCAGGTCCGCCATCATTAGGAATTGAAGATAAATAGAAATGATTTTATACAATACATAAAAATGTAAATAAATAACAATATATATAGATATATAATAGAATATCCTTACTTCCTAACATAAACTATGGCCTTTAGTCAGACATCGTCATTTGGCAAATAACTCATTAAATGTGAGAATGTAAAATAAAGATCTATTGAATACAAAATTGGAAGAATTTGTCAGAATATTTTTGAAAGAATGAACACCTCTTTTTAACAGAGCGTTCTTCTTGTTTGTGAAACAACAGAGACAGTGTGTTTTATTTTACTGCCAGTGACTTGGCTGTAGTTTCTAAGCACAGACCTGGAGGGAGGAGAGAGCTGGCATTTAGTCAGCATGCTCTAATCACTGCATTAAGGAAAGAATGAGTTCTGTGGATCAGGGGGAGGCCTGTGGGACATTTTGTTGCTTTCAACCACCGAGTTACATCCAGAACAAGCCTCGGTCCAGGTCCAACATGGACTTTGCTCTCCAAACTTCAGGGTGAGCCTCCAGCATGGCCCACAGCCTCTCTCCCACAAGAGAAGAGTCTATTGTTAGTGTTTTGCATTTCAGAGGCAAGATGCTTCCCTCTCATGAGAACACTTGAGTGAAAATGGTTTTGTACAGGCACGGTTAGGACACAGAGCTGGAAAATCTCAAAGTTTCTCCACTGAGTCAACTCAAAGATGGCTCAAGTCCACAACAAGAAGAGAAACCTCTATTGTCTGACCACAGATGATACCATTTCCCTTTTGCACACACCACTGCTCACCATGACAGTGTATGTTTTTGTTGCCACAACAATATTTGCACTTGAATGTCTAAAAAAGTTGCTGGAGCTTTATGAGACTCATGTGTTATCGTCTTCTATAACCTGTACAAACCAAATGGACTAGCCTCTACTGTGCCCATGTCTATAATACACTGTAGACATATCCCATTGTAAAACCTACTGTATGCTCCTGTCGTGAGGTACCCTGACTGCCCCAGATGATTTGTTTTACAGAATCATTTAGGAAGTCATACTTGGAAAGTGTTTGGAAAAGGGCAGGCACTTTCAAAAAATACTTGGAAGGTGATTGGATGAACCATCTGTCTGTCACCGTATACCTCAACCAATCAGATCAACAAAGCCAGTCGGGAGAAGAACAAAAACATCTTTTCCACCAAGAAAAGCCATCAGTGCCGTTCTTTGCTCTTCTTTCAATGAAGAATACTCTCTAGTTTTTAAATAACTGATAGCATCTACGCTGACCTCATTAGCGTAGATGCTACCAGCAGTGTTGTTTTTGGACGAACACACCTGTAGCTGCCAGTAGTTCCTCATAGGATGCTGTCCAATCCAAACCACTGTGGTCACCACATAGGACACCACGGCGTAGCTTAAACCCTGGTAAGATATATTCTCGCTTGATTTTGTGATCTCGCGAATCAAGCTACGTCGCAGGGTTAATTATGAAGTTGCATCTCTCTGCATTCTATGTACTTGTTACAAATGCACAGAACTCCATCAACACTGGGCGCAAAAAATATAGTGTTGGAAGCCAACATGGGGTTTGTTAAAGATAGGGTGATGACGAAAATGCAGGTCTACATTTATAAATAAATGTGCATTTGTCAACAAATTGGAACTTGAAGTGATAGATGGGCACATACATAGGCTGCATGGATAGTAAATAACTAACTCAACAGCTAAAATGTCCTTGGTTTCGGAATCACCTTTAACAAAAAATGTTCAGATATTGTAGAACTTGTAAATTTAACAATAACTAATAACATATAGCCTGAACACCTGAGTCCATTACTCAAACAACGATTTATTTTAAATTTAATGTACCAGTGTATACAATTTAGTGAAGTTGCATATTGCAACCACATGAATACAGCACAGCTTTCATCTTGTAGGAGAAACTACGGTGGCCATGAAAAATGTTTTTCAAAACATTCTTTTGTCATTTATGGTTTTTTATTGCAGCCAAGGGAGCTGTCCCCTGCTGGCCATCACATAGAATGCAGCTTTAAAACACTTCACAGACCTGGAAGGTATATACTGTCAATGGCTCCAACACACACACACACATACACACACACACACACAAACCCAGACACATAGACGCACACAGAGCTGACTGCACAGCACAACACAAAATAGAGCCTCCTAAATGTTACATGTGGACCTTTTTAAAATATGTTCCTGTTCACTGTGAACAGATTGCAGTCATCTGAATGAATCAGAAATCACAAGCATACCTTAAAAAATACAACTTGTTGCTGGAACATTTATATTTTGGCATAGACATAGATATCTGCCTGATTAATGTATGAAGTGTTGAAATGAAATGGATTAGTTCTTCCCATAGTTAAATGGGTTTCCATCAGCAGGGCACTGGCCTTAACCAGCCATGCCTGTTTTTTGCGCTGGGGCTGCCAATTGCTTCCAAATAGCTAAGATATGATATATGAACTTTCCCAAAAGGGTTAATAATGTATAAACTTAAAAGCACCCTGTGGAGTTTTTGGCCACTAGTAGCACTATTGAGCAATGTTTTTAAAAGCAGAGCACTATTTTATTTGTATTGCATGCGCAGCAAATACACCCACGTGAATACTTTGCAATGCAATACACATTCCTGCCGGTTTCATGCTATTTCCCCAATCGGTTCCCAGCAGTCGTGCCAAGAAATATAGCAAAGCACCTGCAAAGGTAAGGACGAAGACTGCTAGCCAGTGTAAAAATGGATGTAAACAATGCAGGACTTACAGTATTATATACTTTGGCTTAGCAAATGTTTTATGAGGATGGAAATGCATTCAACAGGTCTCAAGGATTCACACAATGCGTCTTGGTGAGAAACATAACTAAACATACTGTTGTTTATAAGAATTCCCCAGGGTGCCTTTAATAACTTGGCTTAAAGCTAACCCAATTTAAGCTAAAAACATTGCATCTTGTCCACTTGCAAAGGCTGATTATGGTGAACATGTTAGCAAGCAATGGAGCAAAATTAAATCTGATCCGTCTCTGGCCTGACAATTGTAGTTGTAGTTTTCAAAAACTGAAGTGGGTGATATAATAACTTAACGCAAGGTCTCATTGTCATTTGATCCATTATTAATATAAAACATATTATTTAGTACAACTGAAATATTTTTTATAATCTTAAGCTTTATATGATATAGGCATGGGGTCACACAATGATCACATTAGTTTTAACACAAACAGTCTGGTGTGGAATGACTATTAACATATTTACGTCAGAAAGTTGAGTTAAAGTAACAATCCTGCTGTCATACGAGCCTTTGAGTTGTGGAAATTAGCTTCAATAAATACTCCTGTGCATAGACCACTGCCTCACTGACTGATTCTTTTTCATCTTCTTCTCTTTAAACATCATCAGACTCCGTGGGCGATGGGACACCTGTGATGGATCACAACTATTTACATATCACAGCTCCCTTGAAACTGTTCCTTGCCTGCTGAAAATAAATACCTCCAAGCTACAGGAGTGAGTGATGGAAAATGGATATCAGGTCATGATATAAACACATATATATTGGGGCATGGGAGTGGGGAGGGGCAGGCCACGTTCACAATGCTTCGTCTTGTATGGGACGGCCCCCCGGAGGCTGACTGCAACTGGAAAAATGGGAAAGAACACCGGACCCTGTCTGTTTGAACTGCATGCTCAAATGAGGACTTAGCATAAATATTTCCAGCAAGAGAAATGGGAGAATGTTATCACATGTGGAGCTTATATATACACACATATGGCACACACACACACACACACATGCTTGAAAATTCAATACACAATACAATGTGGCATGCATTTACACAGATACACAGGATCCACTGTATAAACAAGTCGATTAAAGGACGTTAGGTACTGTATTTTGTTTGTCATTTTATATTGTGAAACTCATTTTCCATGTAACAGCTATGTCTGTCCTGAACAATTTGGATTTTGTATTTGATTCAATTCTGTTTTAGTTCTTTTTTTGAGTAACAATTTCTCAACAATTACATAGCTAAGGAATCTGCGGTCTAAACACTGTAGGCAATGGTTCTCAATGTTAAACAACCCACAGAGAAATATCACCCAACTCAGCAGTTCCCCTGAGCTCCATGGAGGGTTTTGGCTGCTTTCAGCTCATTGTTTTGGTTTTACTTTACTGTTTTGGTACTCTCGCTGCTCTCATCAACTCCATTCCCAACTGCAGCCCAGCACACAACTAGTTGATAGTACCCCAACACAAAGGTGGAACTTTTGGAGGTTCATTTTGTGAAAATTCCTCAGATATGATCAACAAAGGTAATTGTCAGCCAAAAACACTTCATGCTGCACTTTGCAGTTTCTTAGGTTTCAGTTGTGCCCAAAGACGATTTCAGTGTGTAACAGTCCTTTAAACTAAACTAAAAGAGCTCACTGAGCACAGTCTGAAGTATAAAACCTTTAAAAACTGAAATTATTATTTAACAGTACTTATTTTTATTGACTTACAAACAACATGAGCACACTGTCAGAATTTAAATGTGTAGCAGAGTCCCTTTGTACTTTACTGCACAGTTGGGCAGTGCTTTACAACACATAACAGGAAGTGCATTCTGAGCTGAGAAAAGGACAGAGAAAGATCTTTTGGGCTCTTTATTCTGAACAAGAACATTTTGTTTTTAGTTGAAATAGTAAAAGCTTTAAAATCGAAATGTGTACAAAGTTGTTTGCTGTGAACAATCATTTATTTATCTATTATATATTTCTACACAAATAGAGCATAGTGTTGTTAAGGTCACTGTCCACATTGCAAGCTTTTTTAAAATTCTTTTTTTTTTAATTCTTTATATTTTTTACATTCTAGTTGTCCATTCCATTCCAAGTCAAGAATTACTTGATTACATTTTTGAATAAAATATGGCAATTTCATTCTTGTCAACAACAACAACAAAAAACAGCATCCCACGTGTTGTAGAACACACTTTCAGGGTTTCAAGGGCTACTTTTAACTACATCTGTCTTGTGTGTCTCCCCAAATATTTATCAGGTCTAACGCCTCACTGTCCCTCTACTGACTCCCTCGATCGCAGCTATCTTCCATGTTCCATCCACAGAGTGAGTCCTGCCACCAAATTGTAACAAATATTGACCATGACTGATGTAAAAGTCACACGAATTCCGATAAGACTGCTCACACTGAGATCGCATTGTAAAATTACTATAATTATCAGATTTAGGCCATTTTTGCCAACAGTCTGAACATATATCTATGAGGTTCAAACAGCACCTGCAGCTTTTTCCAAACCCAGCTGCTGTGTCTTGTAGAAATGACTGAAACACCACTAGAGGTCATCATGCCTGAGGTTTTACTTAAACGTACTGCAGAAGGGAAGGTCTGTCACACTCTGATCTTTATAGCTGCATGTGTTCATTTTGCCAGAGCAATCAGGTTTGTGCATGTGTGTGGAACTGTGGATGACAAGGGAACTGTCCGTCTATTCCTCAGGCAGAAACCACAGGCAATACCACATAACCAGATAACACATGTATACTATGAAATAAAACCAGAAGATGTGGATAAATGACATAAGGACCGTGCATATGCATATCCATAAACAGACCTTAAACTGCCATGGGGTGGAATATAAAAATAGTTAAGAAATGCTTCAGCAGGAATTGTAGCTGCACACAGACCAATGAACACCCCCGACAGTCCACTGTGAGTGCACGAGGATAGAAAAGCTCCTACAGCTGCCCCCACTGTCACCCCCAGCATTCCTACAAATCCATAGTGATTCTGTCCATACTGGTTGATTACTGCCTCTGCTGCGGAAACAGATACCCCTACTGCTCCTGCCCCCCCTATCAGAGCTCCTATAGTGGGACCTGGACCTAGCACAGGGAGAGCCAACTTTATAGCACCTAAAACTGCTGCACCAGAAGCTGCAGCACTAGCACAGATTGTAAAAGCTCCACCTCTTTGCCAAGATGCAAATATTGACATTCCTACAGTAACTGTGAACAGCAGAGAAGTTAAAACTCCAACAAATATTCTCTCTAGTACAAAACTGCGTATGTCTGTGGAAGCTGGTGACAGTAAGGAAACAATCTGCTGCCCTGCAGTGTTATATACATCAGATATGATCAACATCAGTGGCACAGGTGCAGTGGTTAGTTTGAGGGAAAGCAATTTTTCAAGCTCTTTAACTGTTATAATCATAGGAGTCAAAACAGCTGCAAGAATGAATCTAATTCTAAATAAAAAACCTAGTAAAAGTATAAATAATATAATAGTTGGCCAAAAAACTAATGAAAAATAAAGATGTAAGTTAAACCAGACTCCAGAAATGATTCCAAACAGAAATACTGCTGTCACTACAATTAAACACCACACCAAATCACTAACATTTAAAGTAATGGATAGAAAACCCTCTAAAGCAAGGCCCAGAAGACATCCAGTTGCAGTGACACCCATGAGACACACTGGCCCAGCAACACCCAGGGCCTTCCCCATCGCTGCTTCACCTTTTATTTTAATCACCAATGAATACGCTGATAATCCAATAAAGATCCCTACAGCTAATGATAAAGCTGAGGAAAAACCACCAAATATTACTGGAAAAACGGATAGGTTAATTTCATGGATTAGAAATATCACTTCCAAATAATCATAATCAATTATGTATTTTTCTAACTGCTCCATGAGCAGCCTGTTCTCAGCCAG
Organism: Dicentrarchus labrax; assembly: GCF_905237075.1. Lineage (NCBI taxonomy): Eukaryota > Metazoa > Chordata > Actinopteri > Moronidae > Dicentrarchus > Dicentrarchus labrax. The sequence continues at coordinate 24,023,471 of NW_026136715.1, forward strand.
AAGCTCCAGGGACTGTAGCACAACGACTGCTGTCGCTCCCAGCAGAAGACCTCCTGCAGCTCCTGACACCAGTCCAATGCAAAAGATGGAAACAGCTGATGCCAGCCCTGAAGATGTACAAATGTACGAAGGCATATTAGGGCCATAGTTGGTAAAAAAATAAATAATTACAGAGCTGCAGGAGAGGGGTAATATTAAAAAATAATAATAATACATTTACAAGATTTTACAATTACAAGAAAAAACCTCAAATATTCTCTGTCACAAATTAATGAAACAGTTTTTTTCATTAAGGTACCACATCACTTTACTTCAAGTCGCTCACTGCAGTGTGAGATTCAGGGTGCTGCTCCGGCTCATTCAGTATCATCATTTTATGACAAATACATGAAATAACATTGTTTCCTCATTATGTTATATGTTATGTCGATTAAAAAAACACAAGCCGGCTTGCATTACATTTCCTTGAAAACGTATTTGCTGTTGCACATTATTGTATCAATGTTGCGTTTAGGAGACAGGGTTAGATATAAAAACTGCTGAGTGTAAAAGAAATATCTCAGAACACACAACACATAAATTGTAAGTGTGTAACAGGATTTTATCAATACACATCTAATATTTTTGTTTTAAAGGGTTTTTTGAAAGCACTGTAATGAATGAAATTTACTTACCAGAGTTAACACAGGCAGGTAGAGGGATATGTCTGTAATAAACAGTAAAATAATAATGTCAAGTCTAAAGAATAGATAAATTGATATCATTCAGTTTCATTCATCAAGATTAGAACTGGGGAAAGTGATGCATGCCAAAAACTTGTATCATAAAACATAAATCACTTCAAAGAACTGAATGGATAGCATATCTGATATCTGATATCAGAGATAAAGACATGTACTGCAGGATTGAAAACGTAAACTTTAACCTGTTGTTGACCCTGCTGTTGTCCTCTGTAACAGGAGGCATCTGAATCTGATCTGACAATGAAAAAAGATATTGATAGAGAAAGTTGAATTCTTCAGCTTCTTGTGGATTTTGTCACCAAACTGGAAGCACATCAAACAGTTTTCAGAAAAAACGTAATCCTATAACACAGAGAGCCAACTAAGTATACATAAATGAAGCTCACCAGTGTCAGATTGGTCCATTGTTTGTGAAGCTGCTCACAGATGATGAGCAGGAATTAGTTTTCAAGTCCTTTTCTTCTTAGATCTTCCCACCCGTAAACCTTTAAAATAGTCTTTGACTTCTCAGATAGCCTACAGTATGAAACAAGCTCGGTACTGTAGTATGAATGAGCCCGACACAAAACTTGAACTTCTACCTTGTGTAACAGGAATCCTCAGATATGATCAACAAAGATAACCGTTAATCAAACACACTAAACACCTAATGCTGAACTTTGCATTTTCATAGGTTTCAACTGTACACAAAGCTGAATTAACAAACTAAAACTCACTAAACTGGTTTTACTAAACATGCCCCTTTGAACTATTTAAAAAGACTGCCTTGCATCTGAAAAAATTGACTATGCCAGGCAGCTTTAACACTTATATTTACAGTGTGAGTTTGTCTGTTGGCCCAGTGAAGAATGTTGGTGAGCAGGTTCTGAGTTTGTTGCCATATAACATCCAAAGCACCCAGTAGCTGTACTTTATAGTAAAAACAAAAGAGAAAATGAGGAGAGTATTTCCAAAGGTTTGGTTTATTTGGGATTGCTAAAGAAGCAAAAACAATGAATATTTTGTAGATGATTCCACGAACATCATGTTTTACTAACTGTAGAATAAGAGTTTTTTGATTTTTTTACTGGTTTACACCCTTTGCTACACTTTGGCAAAGAGTGAATTAAAGAGCTTTGAACTGTTCCTGTAACTGTTAACATGTTTATGTAGCCCGGAGAAATTAAACTGACACAGGACACAGAAATATATTTTGGGTTCTTTATTCTGAACAAGAACATTTTTTAAAAGCTTTCAAATCAAAAGTTACAAGAAGGTGTCTGCTGTGGTCTCCTGGTAGATTAACCGCAGAGGACTTTCCTCTCTTTGTACTGTAACTCTCACACATACAGTATCTAGTCTGTTTAAAAGGTTGTCATTAATTCTTCACTTTATAGCTGTACAGAATACCATGAGCTATAAGGGCAACAATAACCCTTGTTCAAAGTACAAAAATAATAAGCATGAAAAAATAAGTAATACAGCAGAGTATAAGAATAACTGCAGTTAATCTTCCTGATTTTTTTTTTTGAAAATACAACAATAAATACAACAACATCTCACAAAACATGACATTCCACAAAACACAAAGACATTTCACAAAACAATATCATTTCAAGACCCTGTTTCAGAAATCCGTTTAACAAACTCACAAACACTGAACTCTGAGTTCATTCAGCCTGAGATGGGAAACTCAAGAGTTTTCAGTTCCAGAACAGCTGATCAGAGTTGGTTCAGTTACCTCTGAGTATGTTCACTCTGAGTAAAACTCTTATGTGGTTAATGAAAAAAGCCTTCATCAACAGAGCTCTGATACTACAATTCACCACGGAAGAGCCTCCATTTTAATCCGGCAGATGTAGATCATAGCATGTGGACCTCGCACACAAAATGAGCCTAAGTTAGAGCAGGAAGTCTCAGTAAGTTAACACAATAATGTTTTGTTTAGTTGTCCATTACATTTCAGAATCAGAATCAGAATCAGAAATACTTTATTGATCCCTCACTGACAAAACACAGGGGCCAGCAACTTCAGATGAAAAATATAGTTAAAGATTTAAAAGATATATAGTTTAAATGCATTCAGGCTGATAACTGTAAACTCGTAATCTGATCCAGTCACAATGTCATTTGTACTTGAAAAGCTGTTGAGGTTAAAATACTGTAGATTATAAATACTGCACATCTATTTGGATCTTGGGTACAGTATAGTATTCAGTGGCTTTATTTCAACTCCTTCAACCAATACATTTAAACACAGTCACTGAAATGCTGTTAAAACATTCAGATACATAGCATATATAATGTAAAAACCTCACTTTCCAACTACATTCTGCAGCTACACTACTGTCCTGCTCACTCAGAAATATTGACATATAATCTCCAAAATTACATTAATATTATCACTGAGACTAATCACATCATGAGTGTTAGAGATATGACTCTATATGTCTAGAGCTTCATAACGATTTTTATAAATTAATCTGAGATTACACATTCTGTGCAATAAACATTTTTCAGTCAGACAACTCACGTTTAAAATGTTTATTGCAGTACAACATAGTTTGGCATCTAGAACTCATCACTCCCCATAGATACATTTACATAGAGATACTGAGCCTGCAGGTGGATGCTGGGGTGGTGGTGGTGGGGCTCAAAGAACAGGCAGCAATACTGGTGCAGGGCAGCAGTGGCACTGACAGAGCAGAGGGAGAGAGGCAAAATTTGCAACTTAAATAGACTGCCAAATTAGGAGGGTGTGTTTGGTTTATGATCATAGAGAGTGAGGCATCGTGTGTATATAGCAGTGCAGCTTGAGTTGACTGAACTCATCTGTGTCACTCCATTAGTGGAACTGCTCTAAGAAACTGACAGCTGTCTTGTGCACGATGTTATAAAAAAAGAACCTCCACTCGCAAAAAGGACATGCATTTATTCTCTTTAGATAGTCCTTAGTAACTACCATAATATCCAGTAAACCTCTGCTAGTTAATGCACTTTGATATATGTACTTTGATTTGGAGTGAATCGTGAGGAAGAAAAGCTGCCAGCAAGCAGGCTAGGTTCACAATGCTGTTTAACGTTCCTCTCTTTCTGGAATAGAAAATGAGTTCCCTTCATCTCAGGTTTGAAGTCAGAGTTTCACTGAACCTGCTTTCTACAACAGAAATCACAAAAAGTGTTCCGTAATCGGAAATCGTTATGTTTTGTTAAAGATTCACATGATCTAAACCACAGCTAAGCTAGTCAGATAGTAATGACAGAGCATCAGCCCCAATGTATGAACTTCTTGTAGTTTGTGTTTTCTTGTGTTTTCTGTATTCTATGCAACTGCATTGCACCAGTGTCTGTGCTATCACTCAGAACACTCACCATTCAATAAAAACGTGGTCCCTAACAAACAAAACTGATGCATATGTAGAAATACATATACACATTAAGGCTTGTAAGCATAATATATAAAACAAACCGGTGTAGGTAAATACAATGAGAACTGTAAGGTATACACATTAACACTCCTCAGCTTGTTTAAGACTCAAAACATCATGTTTAGGACATGGTCTAGATTCAGGACCTGTTTAGGGATCTTATAGACCAAATGACGAACTATCTTGTGAAACATATATACATATATAATACAAAGCAGTGTGGTTAAATGGTATCAGGACTACATATATGCATAGCCATAAACACACAAACAACCTCCATGATGTGGATGTGGAATGTGAAAACAGTAAGGCTTCAGCAGGAATTGTAGCTGCACACAGACCAATGAACACCCCTGACAGTCCACTGTGGGCACATGAGGATAGAAAAGCTCCTACAGCTGCCCCCACTGTCACACCCAGCATTCCTACAAATCCATACTGGTTCTGTCCATACTGGTTGATTACTGCCTCTGCTGCAGAAAGAGAGACCCCTACTGCTCCTGGCCCCCCTATCAGAGCTCCTATAGTGGGACCAGGACCTAGCACAGGGAGAGCCAACTTTATGGCACCTAAAACTGCTGCACCAGAACCTGCAGCACTAGCACAGATTTTAACTGCTCCACCCCTTTGCCAAGACACAAATATCGACATTCCTACAGTAACTGTGAACAGCAGAGAAGTTAAAACTCCAACAAAAATGGCTTCTAGTACAACACTGCGTGCGTCTGTGGATGTCGGGGACTGTAAGAAAACAATCTTCTGCTCTACAGTGTTATATACATCAGATATGGTCAACATCAGTGGCACAATAACAATGGGGAGTTTTGCGGCATGTGAGATTTCAAGTACTTTTACAACTATAATCATAGGTGTCAAAATAACAACAAGAATTAACCTCATTTTAGAAAGGAAACTCAATAGAAATGCAATCAATGCAGCACCTGGTGCAAAACAACACAAGATAATTAGACTCAACCAAGACTGTAATTTACAACTGGAAAAAGCCATACTGGCAATGACTGGAAACAGCCATACTACTCCTGAAATAAAAATCCACAGCAAAACACTAACATTTAAAGTAATGGATAGAAAACCCTCTAAAGTGAGGCCCAGAAGATATCCAGTTGCAGTGACACCCATGAGACACACTGGCCCAGCAACACCCAGGGCCTTCCCCATCGCTATACCCTACAGCTAATGATAAAGCTGAGGAAAAAACACCAAATATCACTGCAAATACAGATATCTGAGTGTCATACACCTGGTTATAACTTTCCCACTGTAAAATATATTCTATCATCTTTTCCAAAAAAAACCTATCCATGATGTATTTTCCTAACTGCTCCATGAGCAGCCTGTTCTCAGCCAGAAGCTCCAGGGACTGTAGCACGACGACTGCTGTCGCTCCCAGCAGAAGACCTCCTGCAGCTCCTGACACCAGTCCAATGCAAAAGATGGAAACAACTGATGCCAGCCCTGAAGACAAATGCATTCTCATTAGTAGTGTAGAGGACTGAAAGGTCACAGTGTGTACCATCTAAGGTGTGGACTCAAGTCAACTTAAACTTGACTAAACCACTCTGACTTTAATATCAATGACTCATGACTTCAACTTTTTGACTTGGATTAACTTTATATCCTCGCCAAGCTCAACAATTAAAACAATTTTAGAAAAAACAAAAATATTGACATATACAATGACTGTACCAGTCGATCACTGTACACAAACCGAAAATGAAGGATGTGTTTGGCAATGCAGACAGACCTCTGATTACATCATTAAGATATAACAACCGTGTCTCCTATTGTATTAAACATCAAGTCGCACGTTTTTTAGCTGCACGTAGCTAAAGATAGAAACGCTGTGTAAAGGTAAGACAGCTCCTTCTGTTGATGTGCATTAAGGTTGTTAAATGACAAATGAAAAGCGTGCCACTTAATTTAATGATGGCAAAAACAGATTATAGGGGCCTTGCACATGGGCTTGGCAAAACAACTTGACAGCACCCCCAAAACGCAGCCACAAAGGCACGTTTCACCAATATGTATGAAAACTGGTGGGCACATCATGACCAGGCATACAAAAAAGCCTCTTGGACCCATATACCAAACGGGGCCATTTGATTCCGACGTTTTGCCATGAAATTGTTGTAACTCCAGTTTACTTTGTCCAACCTCCACCACAACAAGGTTAGCAATAAAGACAGATGTGGTCAACAAAGAGCAGACATATAAAAAAAACCTCAGAAGTTAAAAAGATGAACTGTGTCACAAAATTACCAAGGCACACCTAATAATTTTGATTTTAAATGTAAAAATTTAATGATTGCAAATTTAAAAAATGCATTGATTTCTTTAAAATTACTTTACTGTTGTCTTTAAAAAATTACATTTGGTGATGAGTGCATATTTACTTGTTTAGGACTTGAAACACCATGTTAAGGAGGTGTTGACTTGGGTCCTTAATTGTAGCAGTAACATTGTCCCACCTCTGAGTACCTTTATTTTATGCAAGAGTCCACACAAAACTTACCAGAGTTAACACAGGCAGGTAGAGGGATATGTCTGTAATAAACAGTAAAATAATAATATCAAGTTTAAAGAAATGTGTAAATTTAAAGTAAATGTGACTTCTGTAAATACAAAGAAACATTGGACTCCTGTCACCTGAAATCATTCAGTTTCATTCATCAAGATTAGAACTGGGGAAAATAATTTATTCATTAATCTGCTGCTAAAACCTTATATGTTCCAGTAGCATTTGACCTTGTTTTAGTAAAACTGGATGGATACCTGATATCTGAGATAAAGACATACTGGATGATAGTTTTAAGGTGTAGTGACTGCAAATGAGCATCAGTTGGTTATTAAAATAATACACTTTAACTCACCTGTTGTTGACCCAGCTGTTGTCCTCTGTAACAGGAATCATCTGAATATTTAGCTGATCTTTAGAAAAAAAATTATATTGATACAGATTAAAGTGAGAAAATTACATTCATCAACTTCTTCTGCTATAATACACAACTTCTTTAAAGATATTGGTAAAGTGAAGTGCAGTTCACAAATTTTTGTAGTTGGAAACATGATAAAGTGTCTTATGTAACTCAGACTGCTGGTGCCTCATATTAACTTCCCATTATATTTTTGCACAGAATGAGGAATGGAAGCACATTAGGACTGAGTCTCTAAGTGGCCAATATTAACTGGAGGAATGGCTACAAGCAAAAACTGAACCTGACTATAGTTATAGTTGTGAATCTATCCTTTAATTCAGAGACCCAAATCTCAGCAGTGTGTTGAGACGTGAAGGAAACTCACCAGTGTCAGATCTGTCCATTGTTTATGAAGCAGCTCACAGATGGCAGCAAAAGTTAGTCTTCAACTTCTTTTCTTCATAGATCTTCCCACTGAAATTCTGTGATATTATTTAAATGTGGTCACTTAATTCAATGATGGCAAACTCAATTGTACAGATTATAGGGGCCTTGCACAAACTGACTATTTAGGGCTTGGCAAAACAACTTGACAGCACCCCCAAAACGCCGCCACAAAGGCACGTCTCATCAATATGTATGAAAACTGGTGGGCACATCATGACCAGGCATACGACAATAATTTAAAAGACTCTTGGACCTACAGCTCTGTTTATTGTTTTTTTATGGTTATAATAATGTTTCTATTTCCTCAAAACCATTATATTGAAAGAAAAAATACAAATATTATAAATATCCAAACCCAACAGGAAGTTGGCTATTTTTATTTTTTTTTTGGTTAGTTTTGGCGATTCACAATTAAAAGTTGTGCTATTTGTGAATTTTGACGTAATTAGCAATATCATAAATCCCCTATCCAGAGCCTGCAGGTAGGGCTCAAAGAACAGGCAGCAATACTGGTGCAGGGCAGCAGTGGCACTGAAAGAGGAGGGGGAGAGGCAAAATTTGCAGTTTATATAGACTGCCAAATTGGGAGGGTGTGTTGGGTTTATTATCATAGAGACTGAGGCATTCTTTTTTCTCTCATAACACTCACCATTCAATGACCGATATACAATACAAAGCGGTGAGGTTAAATAGTATCAAGACTACATATATGCATACCCATAAACACACAAACAACCTCCATGATGTGGAATGTGAAAACAGTAAGGCTTCAGCAGGAATTGTAGCTGCACACAGACCAATGAGCACCCCTGACAGTCGTCTGTGGGCACATGAGGATAGAAAAGCTCCTACAGCTGCCCCCACTGTCACACCCAGCATTCCTACAAATCCATACTGGTTCTGTCCATACTGGTTGATTACTGCCTCTGCTGCAGAAAGAGAGACCCTCTACTGCCTCCTGCCCCCTATCAGAGCTCCTATAGTGGGACCAGGACCTAGCACAGGGAGAGCCAACTTTATGGCACCTAAAACTGCTGCACCAGAACCTGCAGCACCAGCACAGATTTTAACTGCTCCACCCCTTTGCCAATACACAAATATCGACATTCCTACAGTAACTGTGAACAGCAGAGAAGTTAAAACTCCAACAAAAATGGCTTCTAGTACAACACTGCTTGTGTTTGTGGATGTCGGGACTGTATAAGAAAACAATCTGCTGCCCTACAGTGTTATATACATCAGATATGGTCAACATCAGTGGCACAATAACAATGGTGAGTTTTGCAGTATGTGAGTTTTCAAGTACTTTTACAACTATAATCATAGGTGTCAAAATAACAACAAGAATTAACCTCATTTTATAAAAGAAACTCAATAGAAATGCAATCAATGCAGCACCTGGTGCAAAACAACACAAGATAATTAGATTCAACCAAGACTGTAATTTACAACTGGAAAAAGCAATACTGGCAATGACTGGAAACAGCCATACTACTCCTGAAATAAAAATCCACAGCAAAACACTAACATTTAAAGTAATGGATAGAAAACCCTCTAAAGCAAGGCCCAGAAGACATCCAGTTGCAGTGACACTCATGAGACACACTGGCCCAGCAACACCCAGGGCCTTCCCCATCGCTGCTTCACCTTTTATTTTAATCACCAATGAATACGTTGATAATCCAATAAAGATCCCTAAAGGTAATGATAAAGCTGAGGAAAAAACACCAAATATCACTGCAAATACAGATATCTGAGTGTCATACACTTGCTTATAACTTTCCCACTGTAAAACATATTCTATCATCTTTTCCAAAAAAAACCTATCCATGATGTATTTTTCTAACTGTTCCATGAGCAGCCTGTTCTCAGCCAGAAGCTCCAGGGATTGCAGCACGCCGACTGCTGTCACTCCCAGCAGAAGACCTCCTGCAGCTCCTGACACCAGTCCAATGCAAAAGATGGAAACAGCTGATGCCAGCCCTGAAGACAAATGCATTCTCATTAGTAGTGTAGAGGACTGAAAGGTCACAGTGTGTACCATCCATCCTGTCTAAGGTGTGGACTCAAGTCAACTTAAACTTGACTAAACCACTCTGACTTTAATATCAATGACTTCAACTTTTTGACTTGGATTAACTTTATATCCTCGCCAAGCTCAACAATTAAAACAATTTTAGAAAATACAAAAATATTGACATATACAATGACTGTACCAGTCTATCACTGTACACAAACCGAAAATGAAGGATGTGTTTGGCAATGCAGACAGACCTCTGATTACATCATTAAGATATAACAACCGTGTCTCCTATTGTATTAAACATCAAGTCGCACGTTTTTTAGCTGCACGTAGCTAAAGATAGAAACGCTGTGCAAAGGTAAGACAGTTCCTTCTGTTAATGTGCATTAAGGTTGTTAAATGACAAATGAAAAGCGTGCCACTTAATTCAATGATGGCAAAAATTTACAGATTATAGGGGCCTTGCACATGGGCTTGGCAAAACAACTTGACAGCACCCCCAAAACGCAGCCACAAAGGCACGTCTCATCAATATGTATGAAAACTGGTGGGCACATCATGACCAGGCATACAAAAAAGCCTCTTGGACCCATATACCAAACCCAACAGGAAGTTGGCTATTTTTATTTTTTTTGGTTAGTTTTGGCGATTCACAATTAAAAGTTGTGCTATTTGTGAATTTTGACGTTTTGCCATGAAATTGTCATAACTCCAGTTTACTTTGTCCAACCTCCACCACAACAAGGTTAGCAATAAAGACAGATGTGGTCAACAAAGAGCAGACATATAAAAAAACTCAGAAGTTAAAAAGATGAACTGTGTCACAAAATTACAAAGGCACACCTAATAATTTTGATTTTAAATGTAAAAATTTAATGATTGCAAATTAAAAAACACATTAATTTCTTTAAAATTACTTTGCTGTTATCTTTAAACAATTACATTTGGTGATGAGTGCATATTTACTTGTTTAGGACTTGAAACACCATGTTAAGGAGGTGTTGATTTGGGTCCTTAATTGTAGCAGTAACATTGTCCCACCTCTGAGTATCTTTATTTTATGTAAGAATCCACACAAAACTTACCAGAGTTAACACAGGCAGGTAGAGGGATATGTCTGTAATAAACAGTAAAATAATAATATCAAGTTTAAAGAAATGTGTAAATTTAAAGTAAATGTGACTTCTGTAAATACAAAGAAACATTGGACTGCTATCACCTGATATCATTCAGTTTCATTCATCAAGATTAGAACTGGGGAAAATAATTTATTCATTAATCTGCTGCTAAAACCTTATATGTTCCAGTAGCATTTGACCTTGTTTTAGTAAAACTGGATGGATACCTGATATCTGAGATAAAGACATACTGGATGATAGTTTTAAGGTGTAGTGACTGCAAATGAGCATCAGTTGGTTATTAAAATAATACACTTTAACTCACCTGTTGTTGACCCAGCTGTTGTCCTCTGTAACAGGAATCATCTGAATATTTAGCTGATCTTTAGACAAAAAAGATATTGATACAGATTAAAGTGAGAAAATTACATTCATCAACTTCTTCTGCTATAATCCAGGCTCTTTAACTACACAAGGAGGAATGGCTACAAGCAAAAACTGAACCTGACTATAGTTATAGTTGTGAATCTATCCTTTAATTCAGAGACCCAAATCTCAGCAGTGTGTTAAGACGTGAAGGAAACTCACCAGTGTCAGATCTGTCCATTGTTTATGAAGCAGGTCACAGATGGCAGCAAAAGTTAGTCTTCAACTTCTTTTCTTCATAGATCTTCCCACTGAAATTCTGTGATATTATTTAAATGTGGTCAAAAACAATAAAAAATCCCTCACTGGATACTGTTTTTGACTCCTCAGACACCGTATGAAGGAAGCTCAACGCTGTAGAATAGTTTGAAGAGCCCAACACAAAACTGGAACTTCAGCCTTCTGTGACAGGGACCTAGGGCTTGGCCAGGCATTCTTTGGTGAGGGTGTGTGCTGTACTCTGTTTCTATGTTTACGCTGAAACTGGAGTGTACAGATTATTACAGCAAGATTTGCATTTTCCTCTGATGTATCATGTAATATTATCATGTTTTGTTTTGCATATTTTATCACCTCTATTTTGGTACAATCCAAATAAAGATTATTTAATTAATTAAAACCTTAACTTTAAGTATCAGTGACATTTTCTTTTAATTTCTTGAGACTAATTATTCCATTCTTCTTTAATGTCCTTAAGAATTTGTAATGTACTGTCCACACATTGTCTGTCTCACATTTATGGACCTAGTTGGCATCTGGTTGGGTTATGAGTGACTGTGACTGCCTTGTTGTTGAATGATCAATGAAAGCTCAGTATCATTTAACTTAAAATGAGCATCCTACTCGCTGGCTCGACAGCTGTTAAAAAGATGATCACAGCACAGCGGAAGCCCCCTCACTCCCTCCAGACACCAGGTCCTCACATTTCTGGATGTTGTTTATCTGGAGTTGTCAACTGCTCAAATTAATGAGGCTAGTGTGACTAGTTCAAACAGCGAGCGTGCTGCAGATTCATTAAAAGATCTTTTAAAATGATTTTTTCCCCTCAACCAATGATTTGATAGAACCTTGTGTGTGTGTGTGTGTGTGTGTGTGTGTGTGTGTGTGTGTGTGTGTGTGTGTGTGTGTGTTTATTTGTTTGTGTGTTAGTGTAAGAGAGGCATATTTTAGTGGGTGCTTTTGTTTTTGTTTTTAGTTTGGGTAATTTTTGTTGTTTATTATTATTAAATATATATAATTATATATAATAATAATAATAATTATTATTATTATTATTGTTGTTGTTGTTCTCCATTTTGTATATTTTGTACATTGTTATATTATTTTATTTTTTTCTCATCTCATCATGCACTTTTTGGTATTCATCATGAAGGACTGGGGCGTCTGCTACCATACTGCAGTGGCAGATGTAAGTGCCACCTGGTGGTTGTGTGGCTTATTTACCAGCCATTGTACTTCAATATGGATACACACATCCAGCTGGTTATTTAACAACCTAACAATATGGCCTTCTGATGATAACCTGCTGATTATTTTCTAGATCAATTCAATGATTGTTTGGTGTGTTAAAATTCACAAAATAGTGAGAAATGTTTTCATAATTACCAAGAGACTAAAGCTCTTCGCAATGCTTTGTTTTGTCCAACCAATAGTACAACATTCTAAATTATTAAATGAAATGAATAATTAAAAGGCAAAGCAGCTACATATTTGAGAAGCTAGAATCATGAAATGTTTCTGCATGAAAAATGTCTTTGATGAAAATAGTTGCCAGTTTATTTTCTGTCAATCAACTAATTGATTAATCAACTAATGTGTAATTGTGCTGGGTAGTTTGATTTAGAAGCTGTTTTTCTTTTAAAACTATTGCTGATGTCAGTTCAGACCATCATCCTACACATCAGTAAATGTGATATCGGAGAAAGAATGACTGTTATTCTTCTCCACAGGAGCACTTTGGCCAATATTTATTATATAACATTGTATCAATATGGTAATACGGTAGGCTGTGTTTACACATTTTATTATATTATAATGAGAAATTTAAAAGAGATATTGGTGGTCTCAGTGGGTTGGAGAGGGTATAAATGAATTCATTACCTGTCGCCATTACAGACTAAACTGTCTGTTTATGCATCTATGTCTAATTTATCTGTCAATGATGTGAGCACCACAAATAAAATTCCATTTCAATGGTGCTCCTCAAAGATAGATATCTGAAAACTCACATACAGCAGAAACTAGTTACCACTAGTGATTGAACTGACCCTTTAAGTACACAAGGTGGAGCCAGAGACAATAACCTGATGCCTCACGAGTGGCGTCAACTCATTTCATCTATCTACAATGACATGGTGAACATGACATACAACATACAGCTGTGTTTTACTTTTGCATTTTAATTATTTTTTGTGAGTTTGCTTTGCTGTCTACATACTTTGCACATCCAATACATAATGTGTCATTTACACAACATAGTTTACATACTTTTCCAAAATGTATATCTAAATGATCTTTCTGTTTGTATTTTCATTATCATGGGAGTTGCTGGTGAAAGTCTATCCAATGTGACTCAGAAATTGTTCACAGATGAGAGCATGTATTTGAAGTTACTTCCTCACTCTCTGACATATCTGACGTGTTTACCTGAAAATTATAGCAACTAGAGGCAAGCAAGGAAACACACTGTACCTGAATTTAAATGAGTTTTTATTCATTTCTCTGGGTTTAATCATTGCTGGGATAATGTAAGTAGGTCTAGCGTTTACAGACATTTTAATGGGGGAATGTTAAATATTACATCTTAAAGCTTCACAAATGATTTATGGCTACATTTTAATTGTTTACTTCAGCTATTAATTCTTTCAGTATTTTACACTGATTAATTTATAAAGCATGATCCCTCGTGTTCACTCAAACAGACATCCATTAATCAGGTTTCTAATTTAAGGACAACAATCTTGACTCAAGATTCACTTACTCACTCTCTTATGCTTTCGAACAGAACAACACTTACAACTGCAAGTCAAAATGAACCCTAAATGCTCAGAATCATGGGAAGTCGGACCATCTTAAGATTCATGCCAATTTAGTTAAATCTATCTGCTCATGAATGCCAAGCAAGACAGTCAAAAGCTCCAGAACAAGGATGGAAGTGGACTGAGTTGAGATTGTTTTGCCAATTCTTGTTTTAACAATGTACACCAGACTCTATTTATACTTGGCTCATTTGAATTTGTTTCTGTTCCATACCCCCAGGCTTTGTGCCCACCAGATGTCCTCCCTGATGTCCTCGTGTCAAAGTCTCAGACCAGTGTTTGTTGTCCAAAACATTGCTCACTGAGGTGCTGACAAACATGCAAGTGTAGTGTTGTGAGACTCATCAGCATTCACACGTTGCAACTTTAATATTAATAATAATAGAAAGGAGGGACACATCAGGAATGAGACATGCATTATGATTAAAACATGTTTGACAGTTAGTTATTTTGTTGTTTGTTTCAACAACCTGAGAGCATCTAAAGCATGCTTGACTGTCAGATCATGGCATTTCTCCATGAACACATTTATGGTCAGTCAGTGAGTAAACATAGTCTATTTCAGGAACTGCAACCCATCCTTTAATACAATCCCCAGTTCCCATGTGTCATGTGTTTGTTATACAGTACCTGCAGTTATCAGTTATTTTGGAAACAGTTGGAGCCTCAATTTAGGGAAGGCTCTTCACTTTCACTGAAATGCTTTTTTTTCCTTTTTGGTTGCTGACCTTAATCCCTCCAATGAAAAGTCCCTTTTAATGTAAGGTCGAGATTCTTTATTAAAACCTAAAACATGACAACAGTGAAGGAGGTGGAAGCAACAAGCGGTTCTCTCCCCCCACTGTGTTTACAGTCAACAGGAGACATCAGCACATGTGATTTTACTGTGTGTATGATACCAGGTTCCTCCATTTACTGTACATCCATGCACATGCAGAAACACGCCTGTACACGTACTCTACATGCACACAATGAACCAAACAATGATGCTGCTCCTTAATCTTCTTCAGACGCTTTTATTATGTTCTTTATTCACTGTATGAATGTGTGAATGTTGACATGTGTTGTAAAGCACTGGGAGTGGTTGGTAGACTTTCAAAATAAGTTCTAAAAACTTATTGTATAATACTGTCAGGTGTAGCATATTTTTACCATCAACAGCAGCCCCTATGGTGGTGTGAATTCTGTGTAGCACAGATGACATTGACTCTTGGAAAGGAATGCTGCCCTGCACACATTTGTGGATACACCTCCTGGAAATAGTTAAGAGCTGCTGACTTCCTTGTTTGCTCTATATAGCGTCTGTATTACCTGTTGTCATCACAGACTCACCTGTAGCCTCGCCGGGTGGAAAGAAGTGTGACAGTGTGACGATGAAACGAGAGACAGCTTTAGGACAAAAGGTGAAGGTGAAGTAAGATGGGGTTTTGACAACAAGAGTGACAAGAAAAGAAAAACTACTGACTACTAACAAAAGAAGCTACCAACTTCATCATCACTCATCATGTCATTGTCCAAGCAGGAGGAACAGCTAGCCTACGAGCTGAGCTGTCCCATCTGCCTTCAGCTCTACTCTGATCCGGTGGTCCTCCCCTGCGGCCACAACTACTGTCAAGCTTGTATCTGGAAGTCCGACGGTGCCTACAAGAATGGCCAAACGCTTCCACGTTGCCCAGAGTGCCGCAAGGAGTATCAGGGTGTGGAAACCCTGCAGAAAAACTTCAAACTCAACTGCATCATCGAGGGTTTCCGAGCCACCGCACCACAGCTTGACAGGCAGCCTGAGACCAAGCAGCCTGAGACCAAGCTGCTCGAGACCAAGCAGCCTGAGACCAAGCAGCCCGAGAAGGTGGAGGTTTTCTGCGACCACTGCATAGATGAGCAGTTGCTGGCTGTGAAGACTTGCCTCAAGTGTGAGGTGTCGCTGTGTTCCAGGCACTTTCAGAGACACCAAGAGAAGGAGTCGTTCAGGGCACACGCCGTAATCGAGCCCCTGAATGAGCTGGGGATGAAGGGCTGTGCCACCCACCACCGTCCCCTTGAGTACTTTTGCTCCAACGACATGACCTTGCTGTGCGCCACGTGCTTCATAGAAGGCCATCACCAGAACCACGATGTCCTCACCTTCAATGCAGCCGAAGAGGAGATGAGGCGAGCGCTGGAGAGCCGCAGCAAGGTCGTTTTATTGTTTGAGTTACATTTACCAGGCTTGTATTCCTCCTACAGTGACACTGCATTACAGCATTACATCACAGCAGACAGCTATAATATGGGGATTTGGTGCTGAAGTAAAACACATGGTAACGTTTTATCTTAGGTGTTTTTTATTTTTAATTTGACGTGTTTTTATGTTTTTATAATTTCCAAGAATTTTCCTGGAAAGAACTATGCAATTTGTAGTAATACAACATTGTAATTACATTACAATGATAAATGAGCTATTCACAGCAGGTCAGCTGAACATTCAAAATTGTTAAACAGGCAAGCATACAAATCTTTTCTTTTTCATTTCAATAAAATTCCCACAGTACTAAATTACATTGTTCTTTACAGGAAACTTACTCAGATATCACAGACATTTAAAAGAAATCGTTACCAAACAAGCATCTTAGCAATAATGATGAGGGATTACTTTATGACCATGGGAAACAAAGAAAACAGGATATTCAAGGTTTGAACACATGGCTGGTGGTTATCTGGCACACTGCCATCATGCATGCAACTCACAAATGATAAGAATGCAGAACCTGTCCAGCTGACAAGAAAGGCCTAATAACTTCTGACTGGGTCAAAGGGAGTTCTCAGTTTCATGTGACAGATTCAGATATTTAAATTACATCTGCTGTGTGCCTTTTTAACAGCTTGTTACCAGAAAAGGACAGCCAGTCATACCAGATTTAAAGTACTAAACAAATCTCAAATGCATTTACTCTGTGGTGTTTGCAGGTGGTTTCCTGCAGGCTGCAGATAACTGAGAGTCTCCTACAGAAGACAGCAGAGGAGCAAGGAGCCTCTGAAGCTATCGGAGACAAACTGGTCAGCAAGGCCGTCGCTCTAATGGATGGTATGGCTGCACTAGTGGACAGGTAATATACTGCATATGTGCTGGTATTGATACTGCCTTTACAAGTAAATGTGGTGTCCTGAAGCATACACAGTATACTGGTGTATTAAGAGATGCAACTTCCTTAAAACTTAAATATTATTTTAGCCTAGTGTATTTGAATATTACTGCATTCTGGGGTCCCTAAACATTGGTAATTGCATAAATTGTGAATAACTGTAAAACTGAGAGACATACCTCATGCCACCCCTGCATAAGTCAGTGCCCCACTTGTGCCACCCCAGTCAAAAAGGTCTTGCGTCCCCTCACGTCCCTGCCTTATACGACTGCTGTTACTGCCCCCCTATACATGTATGTACTTCTTCATCATCTAGATGAGGCAAAATAGGACACTGACACTGAGTAGTGTTAGGTTGGTACTCAATGGTTCTAGGCCACTGTTGGTCAGATCTGATTAAACCACACCTACACAGTCCCGATGAAGCAGATAAGAAAGAGTTTCTGACCTTTAAATTCGAGATAGAGAACATCTAAGGATGTTTTTTTTAAATTTAATTTTTTTTTTTTTTTTTTAAAAAAAAAAATTTTTTTTTTTTTATTTTTTAAATATTTTTTTTTTTTTTACAGTACCTTTATAATTGGACATTAACACTAAGAAAAAACAAAATCTCAGAAATTAATAAGAAGGTACTATGCAAGTTTTAAAAGACAATGGGTAAACTCTTGTTTACATTTACATGGTGGTTAAACTGAGTTAAAGTATGTGCCTCTGATTACCAGCAGCAGTTTCTGTTTCAGGCTTGAAAAGCAGGATCAGGCACTAACAGACACTTGCATGCCAAGACGTAGTGTACCGATCATTTTATGCGATGTATATCAGCATTGACTGCCAGTAAACTTTTTGTATGCCATGGACATGGTTCCAGAACAGTCCACGCAAATGCTTATGGAGGATAGTTTATCTTATTAATCAGTAATTTTGTTTTTGTACATGCCAGAGAAAAAAAAAGACCTAAATGCTAACACCAGCATGCTAACGTGGCACTGCCAACATTGTGATGTTATGTAGGTAAAATTTACCATGTTAATAATCTCAGTTTAGTGTATTGGCATGCTAACATTTGCTAATTAGCACTAAATACAAAACAGTACCAAACCACCACCAAAAGTTCTATTCAAATGTTTTTTTCATGTTTGTTTTTTTTTTCAAATTTCTGAGGGTATTCTCTGCAGTGTCCCCCCTCTGTCCTACTGTTATTATGGACATGATTGAGCTAGCCACACCTGCTCAATTTGATCATGTACTGGCCTCTTCAGTTAAGCCATAATGTCAATTCCACAAACAGTCTAGGGCTTATGGGAAATAGTGTTTGCAAAAAAACATAAATATTGAGTAGATAATTTCCACTGAAGCTATTAAAAATTTCACCCAGTTATCCAATCAATGTAGTGTAAACAAATGTGAAACAAATAACTTTATATTGACAGAAAACACCTCTAACTTTGAACCTATATCAGCCCACACGTGAGTCTATCTCCAGTTAGTAGTAAAAAAAAAAAATGCTAGTAATAATAGGAGTATAATTATATTTATAGGTGGATATGATGATGTTTGCTGACCTCCTAGTTCATCCTCCCTCTAATCATTTTTGTGTTGCGTTCAGGTACAGAGAGCGCCTGCATGTGCTATTGGAGGAGGAGAGAGGCCAGCGCAGACAAAGCTGGCAGCTTGGGCTGGGTGCACTCGAAGAGCAACAGCAACAGTTACTGGAGGCCCAGCAGAGTGCTACCCAGACCCTCAGTGAGACAGACACATGCATGTTCATACACAGGTACAACAGAAATATAAACTGCTGAATAAATACACACAATAGCCCCAAACCTCTTGCTGGAATCAAGTGAAAGAAATAACACTGCTGATGAACTGACAGTGTGCATAATTATCTGTTTAGCATGGGGATGTATGAGAACAAAAATAAAGAAATTAGTCAGCACTTGGGTTTAACATGTACAGTATGCGCAGGTAAGGCCACACATATTCAGAAATGTGAAGATGCCTTTGCATTCATGCAGTAAAGACAGCATGGTAAAACAATGGATATCAACTGAGAACATTCTTCTGCCCTCCAGGTTCGTGCTGATTGATCGTAAGCTGAGAGAAGTCGTCTCGGGGGCCATTCCTTCTCAGATCCCCTCAAAGGCTCCACTCAACACCAAGCGTCTCCAGGCAGGCCTCAATACCAAAGACTTCCGCTCAGAAATGACCCGCCTCCTGGATTCCCTCAACGGCCTCCTCAACCCCTTGAACCTCACCTTCAACCTCTTCACGGCCCACCCCAGCCTGATAGTCTCCAATGATCTCCGCACAGTCAAGTACAGCCCCACCAAGCAGGCGTACGTGGAGCACCCAGAGCGTTTTACAAGCGCACCCCAGGTTCTGTGCAACCAGGGGTTCTCAGGTGGCGAGCATGTATGGGTGGTAGAAGTGGGGGCCAACACCATGTGGTCTCTGGGTGTGTGTTACAAGAGCATCCCTCGCCGCGGCGACCACAGTCGTCTAGGACACAACTCTGTGTCTTGGCGCTTGCAGTGGAAAAACAGCAAGCTGACAGTGTGCCAGTCTTCCAGTAATGTGGCACTGGGGGAAGTTACCTATCAGCCGCTGAGGATTGAGATAGCGCTGGACTATGAGGGGGGGACATTAGCATTCCACAGCACCAGAAGCCGTAGGGAGCACCTCCACACTTTCAGGGCTGTGTTCAGGGAGCCGGTTTACCCAGCGTTCAGTATCCATTCAAACACACCAGAGTCCTGGATCACACTGCAAAGTGGGATGTGAACACAACTCCTCTTGTTTAATATTTCACATGCATAGAACTTAATTAGGTGCTCCAACCTTTCCTTTCTTCTTTCTTTCAAAAGTATGTACGGAAATACAGTAAAAAGTGCAGAGGACAATTCTGCCAAAGTGGTGCATTCATGCGTAATCGCACTGTAGTGGAGAAATCTTACTCAGAAATTTGCTTGGAAAAGTGATGTTGATTTATAATGCCATGCTATTATAAAAAAGTATTTATTATTAGCTATCTAGTATGGTTGCATTACGGAACTGGAGCATTTTAATCACAAGATAATTTGTTTACAAAACGTAATTTTTTTTATTCATGATTGGTGTGATTTTTGTGATGTATATAGATCAATGCAGGTGTTCAGGGGATTCGGTTTTGTTTTGTTTCCATTTCTCTGTTTATTGCAGGGGTGGCCAAACTTTTTCCCTTGGAGGCCAAAACTGAAACTTAATAGGTAGTTAGGGGCCAAAAGCAAACACTAATTGTGCTGTTGAGGGGAAAAATGGTAATAGGATTCCAAGTTTCCTTAATTGCCCACTGCCCACTATGCTCAGATTATGAAAAATGATTAATAATAAGGGACCTTCTATATTTAAATGGCAGCCATGGTTTATTGAAAGTTAACTGGATATCTGTTGAATGTTTTGTGTTTGTCCTTTATTTTCTTTATATACAGTAAACATGTGTGTGTGTGTGTGTGTGTGTTTGTGAACACTGACATTTGGCTGAATATGAGACATGCTTGTGTTATACCACAAATAAACTCGGATGAAAAATGTTTGTGTGTCTGTTGACAAAATGTCTGTGTATCCATAGTAGTATGTTTGTCGGGCAGTATGGACAGATAGTATGTGACTGACTTTTGACAGCGATTAAAGCGTGCTTTAGTGTATGACATGCGGGTTGCCAGGTTAGGCTGCAAATAGGTAACTAACAGCGATTATTAAGCCGTTTTTATTTTCCCTAAATGCACGTGTAAAACATATTATTTAGATGATGACACACACACACACACACATTTTTGTATGAATAATAATGAATCATTTTAGCAACCTACTCCATCTCATCAGTACATGAATAAGAAACCATGCTCCGGGTTTTACACAGATCTGGGAGAGGGGGATAGCGTAAGAAGCATCTGGCAACCCAGATCCCATCTGTCACTTATTCTGTCATTGGGCAGGACACTAACATTATTATTTTTATGTTAGTAGCAATATTCTACGCAAGGCAATAAACAAAGCTGTCAGTTAACACCAGGAAACATGGGTTCGGGAGAGAGTACGACCAGGAAAGTGTCTTTCGGGGTCGACGATGAGGACAGAGTCAGGATTCTTCGTGGAGTCAAGGTAATGCTAATTTAGCTAGCGTTTGATAAGCCGTGCTAACATTACTTTAATGTGACGCCCAGAGCTAACTAGCCGTTAGCATGTGACTGAGCAGCAGCCTGGGTCACCAGTCTGTTGTGAGTTGAACCAACGTTATGTGTAAGTTACAACCTGTAAAGCGACTGCTGAAGTGAGGAGGATGTAAAGGGATGCAGGGGCAGGGGCAGGTTGATTTTAACCTGCGCCAAACCTCAGTCGTATTTAGCAGCAGGTAGAAGTGTGCCTTGCTTATCGGCAAATGAACATCTCTGGCAGATGACCAACGTCTTTTAGAAACCTTCAGAGTCTTCTGGTAAATTCGGCGCTAACATTATCCACCTAGCAGGACTACATTAAGTAAAAATCCCACATTTCCACAATTTACTGCTGTCTAGCGTTTTGCTAACAGCAGTGAAGGTAAAGCTAGCAGTGAAGAGCGAACCGATTGTAATGTTGTTGGAACATGTCAGCTGTATGGTGGATGTATTGCTAAACCAAGGAGAGATTACCATTGATATCTTAAAGGCTTCAAATGTTCTAACGTTAGCCACCGTCTGAGGTTTGGCGTGCAGCTTTCTGCCTTTTGACACTGCTGCCTTCCAGTGCTGTTGTAAATGTCAGAATTTTGCGTTGTGCAAGTCATGAACGACCAATGAACTGGTCATACAAAAAAGGAGAGAAAAAAGTACTAAACTACTCTGTGTTTTTTTACACATATTAAATGTAGTTAATAGTGATGCTTGCTGACCTAATTGTTTGT
Organism: Dicentrarchus labrax; assembly: GCF_905237075.1. NCBI lineage: Eukaryota > Metazoa > Chordata > Actinopteri > Moronidae > Dicentrarchus > Dicentrarchus labrax. Next base: position 24,045,649 of record NW_026136715.1, read on the forward strand.
ATGCACTGGGGCTGTACAATAATCAAATTAAAACAGAAACTTCTATTAATACCTCTATTTGCTTTAGCAGAGGAATTTGTTTCACAAAAGCAAGTGTTCCTAATCCTACTAAAATTAACAAAGGACAAGACTTGAACCTGTGCACAGGCAGGGGGAGCAGAAACTATAAGACTGTGTGTAACAACCTTTTTGACCTTTGCATCATCACTTCCATCAGATGGCCTCCATATGGATTAGTTCATGTAATATAATTTCATAGGTTTCCCGTACAGACTGTCAAGATTTTACATTTTTGTACCCAAAATCTTGTACCAATCTCAGGTACGTTTCATTATGGGGGTTTGTTTTAACTGATAAACAATAACTTTACACTAGCGTCTTACCTATTGTTTTGCTGACCTCTAGTGGTTAATGTTCTCACCTTACTGTGGAGATGTAAAACTCGGTGCACCCTGACCTTCGAAGCCTGTTGAGTGTGGTTACAGGTACTACACCCAACAGTGATGCTGGGTGTGGCCACAGGTGCAACACACAATAGTCTTTTCAACTAGATTAAGTCAGTAGCGCTTTTCAGCGTGGCATCATGTTCTCTTTATTATCTTTAATTACAGGCTGTGCTCAAAATGAAATGTCAAATTCAGATGCATGCACACACACAGGGAATGTATGAATGTCTGTAATGTGCCTGCAGCCATTACAAATTCCTACTTTCTGAGATGTAGGAGAACTTGCTGGATGTCATTTCCAGACTTCCTGTAGGATTTGAACGCACCTTCAGACTAGTGAAGTATAATAACAGCGACTAGAATATGAAATAAAGGTATTCAATTCAAGCAAGTTTCTAGATCTGCTACTTTCATGCATCATAATGTTTGTGTAACTGTTTGTAAAAATGTCTGTAAAAACCGAAGAACCTACGGAAAATACTTTTTACCAGCCCTGCCTGCACATTCAGATGTTGTGAGTCATAGAAAACGTGAGTCAGTGCCTACTGTGGTTTTTGGTAGCTATGTACCATTTCCCTGGCTACACACACAAACACACACATAATGGAGCTGTAGTGACCCATCATTTTCTGGCACACATTGCCAGTTCATGTGCTTTGCTTTAGGCCAACTTTACTGTGTGTTTCCCACAGCATTAAAAAAGGATAAAAGGATATTTGAATAAAGATGACACCACATGATGTGCATGATGTGCTTTGTATTCAAGTAAACTCTTATTTAGTTTGTAGAAACTTGCAGAAAGGCTTCTCATTGTGAAGGCAAATCCTACGTTCCCAGTTCCCTGTTGATTCTGTGTCTCTAGCCTACCCATCTTTGTCTTTTTGTGTGTCTGTCCAGCTATCAGAAGATGTTCTCCAGAGGATGAGAGGTGTAGCCAACATTGCTCCAGAACGCACATCATCATCAACCTCAAGCCCTCAGAAAGACACAGGTATCCTCATGCACCTTACAGTGTTTCCCGCTCAACAGGTTTTGCTGAGAACACCAAAAGTTGCTGGCTGACGAGGTTAATGTGCGGTTTACGTATTGTTAGGAGCACCTGCAGGTACTACACATGCACACACACTGCTTTATTTACACCTGTAGACTTATAATTCCACGTTTGGACATGAAAGGGAGATTCTAAGCATAAAGGTCAGTTTACTAGTCATGAGGTGTCAGTGGAGAGTCTTTGGTGGCTTTGTCAAGTTGGAGAAAATAACGCTGATGATTTCAAATTTCTAACAGAAAGCCCACAGACTGCTGGCGTTAGGGTGTAAAGATGAGAGCAATTAATAATGAAGGTAGGGAGCGACTAACAAAGACATGGAGTTGCATTATGGGAAATATATAATGCATAATATTTGTAGCTTTATTAATATCAATATTAATTTTGACCATTTTATTTTTTAATCCCTCACTTTTAAAGCTCCAGTCTTTATGGAAGTGCAATACTAAATTGCGGGAATACCCACAAATCCTCAGATATAGAACAAGGATCTTAATTAATTACTGCATTTGTTTGAATCTATAATGACCCTGAGTAATAGTTACACATACATACATACATATATACATACTCTCTTTGTCCAGGTGCCTCTAACAGCGCAAGCTCAAGCTCTCGACCCCAGCAGAGCCCACAGCACCGGGCCCAACCCAGCAACGGGTCCAACACTAGCAAACCGGCCTCCGACGCTAAGGAAGAACAGAAAAGGTGGGTTAAAGTAAAAATGTAGGTTTGTAGTACAGATTCTTACAGGTTGGCAAACACTCAAACGATGCCTGCTAAACATTCATACACCTTTTTGATGATCAAAGCAACTTTAAATATTGATGTGCAAAAATAGCCACATCAGGCTGTATGTGCTGCTTAGAATTCACTTTCTTTATAGTAGCTAACAGGGCCTCTTCTCTGCTCTAAAATCTTTAAAGATCCCCTCCATTCATGTAGTAAGACGTACATAAATATCTCTGTTTAGAACAACAATATGTGTCTGGTAGGTTTATTTTTATAAAAAAGTATAAATTGACATTAAAATGCTTAAAATTGCATCTACTCTAAAGTTGTACAGGATGTTAAATTTCACTGGATGAAACTTGTAGTTATCTTGATAACCTCTGTATCCCTGCTGATGATCAAACTGAACCCTAACAGATTCAGGCCATCTTTATTATTGCTGTTTTCTCCATCACTCTCACTATCCATCTCATTATAGGAGAACTAATATTGTCATTTAAGAGCACAACTTAGGTACTCCATGTATTTGATGGGTCTGGTGAAATATGGTATATGCTGCCCCCTTGTGGAAAGCATTTTGACTGTATTCAGAGGAGAGCAGAAACTGATGATGGCATGCAAATAATGGAAGCAATATTATGTGTGCGTTTGTGTGTGTTTCAGGTATGAACGCCAGCAGACAATATTGAAGGAGGAATTGGCCAAAGTGGCACAGAGGGAGGAGATGACTAAAGCCATCAGCCGGGAAAGACAACACAAGCGGCAGGAAGCCGAGAAGGCCAAACAACTGGTAAACACACACTCTCTCACACACACACACACACACACACACACACACACGCACACGCCGGGAACGTCTTCATGTGTGTTGTGTGTGTTTGTGTGTGTGTGTGTCCCCTAGCTACAACAGGTAAACTAAAACTGTAAAACAAAGGGAAGACATTTATCCAAAATGTTGTCCCTCCTGCTGCAGCGTTGCCTTTACAGCCCCTGACAGCACTACAATGACTGTGTGCTGTATATGCCGCTGCCTGAAGAAGTTTTTACAGGTTACAGTGAACATGACTGAGTTATTTTTGTCCTTGACTTTCATTTACAGTTTACCTATGCAGAAACCTTCTGTGACGTGTCTGTCACTCAGATGTGTCCATTGATCAAAACAGTGGATCACATGAAAAATCCTCTTCCCACTGTAACATCCACTGCTGACCTGTTGGCGGAGCTGTTGCATTCTGTGTGTAATGATGCTGAACCTTTTCATATTGGTCAGCAGTCATTCTAACACGTTGGACTTTTTACATGCAGTGAGTTCAGTGATAAAGCTGTAAAAGCGGATTAATTTGAGTGTCTCTCAGTGGTTGGAGATACGTTTGTACAGGGTCAAGTCATGATTCAGTCCGGTGAGGTTTTCTCTGCTTTAATCACGTGTTGGAGCATTTCGCGCCGACACAAATTGGGTCTTGGGATTGCATTTGTAATTTCCATGGTGATACTCCCTCTGCCTCCTCCTCCTTTCACCTATTACATCCCCGCTCTCTTTCTATCTCCCTCTCTCTTTACCATTTTCTCTCTCCCTCGTTTCCCTGTTCCTTTTTCTGTCTTCTCACCCACCCCCACCCTCTATCTCCCTCTGTCTTTCTCTCTTTTCTATCCCAGCCCATCACTCTCTCCTTCCTGCCCTGGAGACAGTATTATCAGTGCAGTGCAAGCGGTAAATTGCACCCTGAGAGTTTCCTGGAGCTAGAGATAGGAGTGGTGGAGGGGAGAGCTTGTTTTACACACCAGCCGCTCGCCTGTTTCACGTGACTCGTACTCTTCCTCCTGCCCCCCGCACCCTCGTGTTGAGGCATGCTGTAGTGCCTGTCTTATCTCCACTCCAACACGCTCCCACGCCACTAATAGAAAGCCGCTGGAGGGACGTCGTGAGCAGAATGACCGGTCGAGCGGGACCAGACCTCCTGATGCTGAGGGCTCCTTGTAATTACTGTTTCTTGTGCTATGAATACATATACACACGTACACATGGAGTGTGGGCAGATTTGCTCACATTCTTAAGTCAAATGAGATTTGTTTCCCTGTTGTGGCATCGAAGGGCACTCATCATCTGCAGGTCTTTGTCCTGTGCAGCCCTTGCAAAGTCAGTTTGTAGTCAATCAAGTAAAACGGCTGCTTTTCTGAACTGTTAACAATGAGATGTTTTACAGCTCAGCTAAAAAATTACCTCCGCTGGGCTCAAATAAGAGCAGGGGCTTTTAGGAAGCCCTTTTTATGTCCTTTGTGCCTCAACAGACAGTGTATTTTCCCTAATGCCCAGACTACAGGAGTTTTATAATCCTAACCGATTTTGAAATTGGGTTGCAGCAAGCACTTAAGGAGAAACTTCGCAGATTTTGTTCTCTCTAATCTTTAACATGCACACACTACAAGATTTGACAATATTGGTGCATCACACACGACCGGGTATTCTTACGATCATCGTGCCAGAGGGAGCAATGCAACACCTTGCGTGTGCTCATGGAGATGCAGATGCCACAGAATGCAGACTGACGTATTGGAACAACTTGCTGCAGTAATGTTAAAGCTTTGCAGTAAGGAGAAACCAGAGTGCGCTAGCTAACATTAGCATCAAGGGCTAAAACGTTTATAATGACAATACTGCTGTAAACAAAAAGAGGTAATGTTCTTCTTCATCTTAAAGGGATATTTCTGCCAGTTAGTGTTGCACCTCAACATATGGTAAAAATCAAACCAGCAGAAGCCGAGTTATATTTACTCTTAATATGAGTCAAGCTCCAGAAAGTATCCTACATTTCCCATAATTCATTATTCTCATGTTCAGCCCGGTTATTTCCCTGATGTTTTCAGCCCACTACCTTAGCAACATTAACTTCAATTTAGAGTTCCATCTCTGACCACCGGGTAAATGTAAATCCAATATTCATTCTCCTTTTAGCTCTGTTTTGGTCTCCAACTTTTGACAAATGTAACTTGGTCTGCTAACTTCTCCTCTATATTCATTAGCTATGGGGCTTTTAGTCGCACAGAGTCAAACCATGCTGCACTGATTTTCATTTCCATTACCGGTTACACTGAACTGTGCCTGAGATGGACCATCTCCGTAGTAGAGCCAAAGCGTGGCCGACCTGCGTCTAAGCAACTGACGTTTTGCCGACTGCGGCCAACACGTGACAACCCTCCTTTTCCCCCTCAAACAAATGTGTGTTCTGAGACTCAACTCATGTCTGTGCAGGAGACCAGAGAGACAGATGTTCTTAAAAGTGTCTGAGTGATCAGCTCTCAGTAATTTTGTACTGTTTTTTCTAACTGAATCTCTGTGGTTGGAAGTTTGGTTTCTCTCCTGCGTCCCTGTTTGTGCTTTCAGATATCTGCTTGATTTAACTGTTTCATGTTCACTGTCAACTGTATAGGAGTTGTGTTAAGTTACTGCTGACAGCCCAACATTTTTTTTTTTTAAAGTGACAGGGGAAAGTTGTTATGGAAAATGAATTAGGAAATAATATGTGTTCATCACCAAATTAGCTGAGCTTAATTAGCTTTTTTATACAATAGAATGTCTACATACTGTGGGGAGGAAGGTGGCTGTGTTTATTTGTGTTTTAGAAGGTAACTGCCGTGGAAAAATCTGAAAACTATGCTTTATTTATTTTGGGCTGGTGTTCCAAGTCATACCAAGTCAAGCCAAGCTAGCACGTGTGTATGGAAAAGGACAACTAGTTGATTATTTTGCCTGCCATTTGGTGCTGGGCAGGTAGCATACAGCTTTTTCTACAAAAAAACACTGCCTGCTTCAGTTGTAAACAAGGGAGATGAAAGCGGTAAGACCAAAACTTTAAAGTTTTCGGGCCAGAAAATACCAAAAATGAGCTGAAAGATTTTAGCAGGCTCTATTGAGCTGAGGGGAACTGCACAGTTGTGTGACATTTCTCTATTCACTTCAATTAAATTCAGTTTAATTTGTATAGTGTCAAATCATAAAAGAAGTTATCTCAGAGAGTGATCTGTCTTTTCTAAAAGAGTAGGTCTAGACCATACTACTTATATAAAATATTTACAGAGACCTAATAATTACCACCGTGAGCAAGCACTTGGCAAGGAAAAATGGCCTTTTAAGTGGCATAAACCTCAAGCAAGACAGAGGGACAAAGAGATAGAGATGCACAGCAAAAATAATAATAACAATAGCAACTATAATAATAGACACATGAGTAATAACAACAAAGATGATCTTGAATGAAATTCATCACTACAAGAGATTTATTTCACATAACAAATAGTAATGTGAGCTGATGCTTATATATGAATATTTTTTAACAGCTTTAAAAGCATACCATGATCAAGTATATATCATAAATAAGGTTTATTATAACTTACAAATGGCTGTCACATGCTACCTACTGTACAGCTTATTACAGCCATGCTCTTGTACTTTCAAAATGTATTACCAAGAATTTAATACAATAGAGGCCCCAAATTAGAGGGCCAGCATTGGTGGTATCTGGACAGAAGTTATCGGACCGCCATGGTCAGAACCAACTTACATGTGGCAGATGTCCCATGTTAATTTGACATCCTTTGAGGGAAAAGTTTAAAGCGATGTAATATTGCCTGGAGAAAAAGGACTGGGAAGGCTGAACATATGAGAAGTAAGAGGTGACAGCTGATTAAGCATTGACACAGTAATTGGGAGCAAGAAGGATGTGAGGATGAAAAAGAAGTAACTGAACATTTTGCGAATGGGTTAGGGTGAAGAATGACGACAAGCCTAGAATGAATGGGAGCGAAAGAGAAGATGACACGCATTTCCTGTAGAATTGAGCTCAAGTAGAGGGAATGAACCAGAGGGTGAAAAATAAGTCTTCACAAGTGATTTAGCATTTCCTGGAGCATCACGAGGAGGTGGAAGAGTAGAGAGAAGGAGTGACTATTGCGAGTGCTTCTCCGATGCTTTTAGGAGAGGATGAATGAGAGATGAAGGAGGGAAATATGATTTTAAAGAAGTTTATAAGATGACTAAACATTGTGCACAATTAAGATGACTTAGAAAAGGAGGAGAGGAAGGATGGTGGGGTGGTGAAAAAGAGTGGGTGACACAAAAGATCAATTATGGTGGACAAAGAGGAATAGAAAGAAAGAAAAGAAATATTCCACAGCATTCCTATAGATAAGCTAAGCTAAAGGAATATCTTATACAGATGTATGCAAAAACTTTGGGCAGCTCTTGATTTTTAATTGAAAAGATGTAAACACAGCATCTCTAGGATATGGAACATAAAACACAATGTTCAGAGCAAACATTCATGCATAGTTACATTTTTTGTCATAAATTAAACAAAAATAAAAACATCAGTGCTGCATGTGCAAACAATTGGGCACCATACAATGTCAGTACTTATTAATGTCCCCTCCGGCAGATATCACAGCTTGCAAATGCCCTTCATAGCCAGCTAAAAGTTCAGTTCAGTTCCTGTATTTGGGTTACTTCCTTTCAAAAGGCTTCATGTTCTGCAGTATTCTTGCGCTGTCTTGATGCACAGCACTGCAAGATCTACGCACTGTTTTTTTTTTATTATATCAGGGGACATCGAAGACCGTTCCAAAACCTTCAGCTTGCATCTCTTGAGGTAGTCCATAGTGGAGGTATGTTTATGATCATTGTTAGAAGTCGCCCTCTTTTCAGCCTCTGCTTTTTTACAGATGGCATAATGTTTGCTTCCAGAGTTTGCTGGTATTTAGTGGAATCCATTCTTCCCTGTACTTGTGCACTGTTTCCTGTACCACTGGCTGCAATAGAACCCCAAAGCATGATAGATCCACCCCCATGTTCTTTTCATGAAACGGTGCTCCTTTTCTTTTTCTCCAAACATACCTTTGCTGATCGTGGCCAAAGAGTTCTATTATAACTTTATCAGTCTGCAGAACTTTTTCCCAAAATGCATCAGGCTTCTGATGTTCCGTTGCATACTGACGTTGGAGTTTATGTTGTTTAAGCAGGTAAGCTTTTCTTCTACTGACTGTTCTATGAAGGTCTTGTTTGTGCGTGCAGTCATCGCTGGACAGTGAAATTCCAGAGTCTGCTAAATATTCCTGCAGGTTTTTTTACATTCCCATGGGGGTTTTGAGTTGCCTTCCTGACCAGCACACAAGTGGTTTTAGATCTTATCTCTTAATTACATTTTGCACTGTGGAAACCTCACACAGCTGCTCCGAGGAGCCCATGGTTGCTGATTGTTCACACAAGGTTTGAAGAGTCAGAGTATTTGTAAAGCTTTGAAATTGGCACCAGCTGACATTTACTAAGGACAATTGTTGACATGAAGGTCTGAAACCTTGTAAAAAGAGTCTGAGACGGCAAGAACTCTAAGCATGCCCAAAGTTTTGCACATGCCACAATGATGTTTTTATTTTTTGTTTTGTTCAATTTATCACATACATCGTAACTATCCATTGTTTGCTGAAAATATTGTGTTTTATGTTCCAGGCTGTGTCACCAAAATATGTTATTTGACATAGGGTGCCCAAACTTTTTCATAAAACTGTAGTAGACAAAAGAGTGATAACCAGCCATTAACTCAATAAAAAGTTTTAGAATGAGACGATGTTCAACGGATGAGTAAACCTTTCCTGTGTTAGGAAACTAATGAAAGAAAGAACATACTGAATTACTGCAGGAAAAAGGGTTGATGACGAGAAAGAAAAAGGGTCTAAAAGGTGAAAGAGGGACCTACCTAACCTAACCTAGAATTATGACAAAGGGGAAGAGTAGTGGGAGATGCAGGAGACAGTGAGAGAGTAAAGAATCAGTGTAAGGTGAGGAAAGGATGGAAACAAGGTACAGAGTTTAGCCTTGAGTGTTGAACAAAGGTGTGAGGAGAAGGGAGACAGGTGACTAAGTGCTTCCTGTCCTCCGTGGGCGCAGCACTGACTCACGATTCAGAGAGAGACAGAGAATGTGATGTGCAGCATCTGCTATTTAGTTGCGTCTTTCTTTTCTCCGCCTTTCACTCCCTCACTCATTTCCTCCTGTCTTTTGTCCTCTTCCCGGTGAACTGCCTGATCCCGCTATCCCTCTGGCTCTTTCTTCATCTTTCAGCCAAGGCCCTCGCCCACTGTGCTGTGCTCTGTGAATGGTCTTTGTTAATAGCAAATCTTCCACAGATTAATTTCAGAATGAGAAAGGGGAATGGGAGAATGGAAAGAAAGGAAGTCGAACTAAGGGGCTAAAAGGGATTTTCTCTTTTTATAATGTATTAATGGCCTTTTGGTGCCTGTTGAAAGAAAAAAAAAGGTTATAAGTCACATTAGCATACGGTAAATTTCTCTCCCTCTCTCTCTGTTCTTGCAGAACAATTAGGAAGCCTATTTTATTAGCTGCCCTTTAACTTCCTCTGATGGATCTTCAGCTAATACAAAATGCCATCCATGCTTCCCTGATTCTTTGAACGCGCCTGTAAAGCTCAAGTGAATCAGTTGCATCTTACTAGGAAAATGTGACAGGGAAAAATGTGAGCTGGTTAAAGTTGCCATGTGTACATAATAGCATTTTCACACTATTCTAACCACATAAACTTTTGTTTGAAGATTAATGAAACCCTTTAAGAGAAAATTGGTTAACTGTAGTGCACACAACACCCAACTACTGTCCAGAAACAATCTTTAAGGCCTCTCAGATTAAAACTGAAGAGGCGCTTTCATCATTTCATCACCTTTTTAACTTGATATGACGAACTTGTTAGTGAACATTTGCCAATTTACACATCCAGCCGTTCCAGAGCAACATTATCCTTCGTTTGGTGTCATGTTTCTGACCACCTGGTCTAATACTCCACCAACTCGTGAGGGAAATAGCTAAATGCTACACTGTGTTCACCTGCAAACTGTGTCTGCCGTTTTTTCCGGGGCAGCTGGTGTAAAGTTGTTTTTTTGAGCATTTCGAAAATTTGTTGAAAACTCCTGCAGCTGAAAATGACGTTATGAGAGTGAACCAAAACAGTAACGAGTGAATGGTGATGAGTCTGTGACGGTTCAACACTTCAGGCGAACCGTTTCACATTTACTCACGTATTTGTTTGATACATTGTTATTATATCGCTTTAAGTTTACTCTTCATGTGGTGTAGTATTCAGCCTGTGAAAACGATTGTATAATGTCTTCTGTGACTCTGGAGGAGCTTCCAAATATCCTAACAATAAACATATACTGGTGCATATGTAGGATTGGTGCATATGTACGATTTTTCTTCAACAGTGACTGTATAACAGTTGGTTAATAATTCCCATTTAAAGGGAATGGGTAGGACAGATTGATAGAAAAGCTCAGCTGCACCCCAGAAGGTAAACATTTGGAGGTGAATTTGATTTGGGGGGGGGGGGGGAAGCTAGTGGTGCTCTCACAGGCACTGGAAATAGTTGCCATGTAAACCACAGGGGCACTGTAATGTGAGATGTGATACAATAATTGCTTACAGACTGCATAGAGCTGAAGATAAAGTGTTGATTTGAAAGGGCAAAGTTCAGTTCAGTTTCAGTGTAAATGATTAGTTACTGCATCTGTCCATGTTTACTCAATGACACATCTGTTGAATATGTTGGATTAATCACTTCCTCCAAGTGACACTAGATGGCAACAAAAGCCTATTCCATGATTCACTGATTTTGCATCAAAGTGGATGTATTTCTTTCTCTCTGTTATTCTGTCTGTTGCTTTGTCTCTCCCCATCATGCACAGTATTAAGGTAAACTCCAAGTGTGAAATTTTCTCATTGGAAAGCCAGTTAGAAATGTTATTGCACAGGTTCTCCGTGTTAATCTAATCTACCTAATCTCTCCTCGTACAATGACCTTTCATCTCTCCTGTTCTTTTTATTGCTTCAGAATTGGCTGTAGAGTGGCACAGTGACAGGGAACATTCAGTCTATTTAAGTCTTCAGGGATGTCACGTCCAGAGCCGTGGATGTTCTTTCTCTCATCTGCTTTTATAGGGATTGTAAGAATATCCCTCTATTGTTCCACAGGAACCAATTAGCTTAATTCAAATTCATATCAATTTTCAATCACTACAGTCACTACCTGTGACTGTCCATACCTTTGTGTTTGCTTGGATTTATTTACCGTCTTACTAACACTGAGTCATAAAAAGTTTGCTTTTTCTTGTTTTAAATTTGAATCAGCAGTGTTTCATTTACACCTATTTAGCTGTAGACGGCCACCACAGCTGGAAAGTTGTCTCTCAAAAGGCCACATAATAAAACAAATTAGATTTTATTCTCCTGTGTTGCTCAGCCCACTGTAAAACATATTCATCACGACAATTGCCACAATAAGGTGAAAGACTTACACTGTGTCTACACAAGAGGCGCAGCGTGAGCAGGATGTTAGCAGAGCAGCAGGAGCAGCAGTTTCAGTGCCCAGACTAGTGTCTACACAGGAAGCGTTCAGGCACAGTATTGAGTGTTGGTCACCCGCGTTTTGGAAGTGTTCATACCCTGAGTAAAAGACGAGCTTTTACGCAGCCTAATTTCTTGAAATAGAGGCATAGCTCGTCTGACAGATGCATGAGAAACGGAAGACTGAAATACGCTGTTATCCAGTCCAGTCCAGTCCATGAGAACCATTTTAAGATAGAAATACTCAAACGGAGCTAGACCTGCAAATTGTCTGTTAAACCTTTAGTCTCAGAGTCTCACAGTTACCCTCCATTAACCAGGAAACTGGTTAACTAATCCCAACAAAAGTCAGAAGGTTGTGCATTTTCATGATATTGAAACATGCTGTTCTGATTAGTAACCTTGATCAGTAACCTGCTGAGCTGGATCGGACAGATCCTGATGCATCTTATCTTGTTAGCAGTATAATTGCTAGAAGACAGTTAAATCGCCTCACTCAGTGAATACCTTTGCGGTATAATGTTGCACCACTGCTTGTTTTTCCAGAAATTGTAAGAGCTTGATATTACATTAAATAAAAATGTAATCATTTCTTCTCATTTGTTGATAAACTACTGTCTGTTCATTACTGAAATACATACATTCAAATGTTTTATTTTAAAAGGGCACTCCAGCCATTTTATATTGTACTTCCATAAAGATAGGGAACTAACAGAGGACACCAAAATAATGGTTGAAATCAGAGCAGTCTCAAGCCCAAGCCAAAATAACTCCAATGACATCACTATAACATGGAGAGTTTCATTATGCTCCTGTATTTGGTTTGATAAAGGGTTGCAGGTACTGTAGCTGCATGTGCAGTTTTGGTCTCAGTATCTAAAGTTCCCAAAAACCTTGGGATCTTTTCTTTAACTTTACGGGTCTGTGGATTTAAACATTTGCACTGATGTAGTATATTTGATTGTATATTTAATTTAAAAAAAAAGAAAAGCAATAGTTGTATTATTTTGAAAATGTAACAGTTACACATTTGTATATCTTCACTCAAATTTTTTACATTGATATCATTGTTAAGTGTGGTATGAGACCATACACAGTCTGTGTGTGTTTAGACTTTTCTGTGTACATATCTATATTGATAGAATTGTCATTGAAGTACTACATATCAAAAGCACTAGCACAGAATACCCATCACGTCACAGAAATACTCCCACGGCTATTTTACAACAAAGACCATGGGGCCAAACGTTATGCTAAGTCCTTATTCCCAGATGGTATTTTGAGGCAGCAGCACCACTCCAGAGCAAGATAGCGCTGGGATCCCTCTTGTCTGTCTGTCTGTCTGTTTGTCAAGCAGCCCTGCTGGAATGAGCCAGATGTTGCCTCTGATTGGACAAACCTGCCTCTCTTGTTTATACCTAAATCCATGTAATCAGCTGGAGATTCTCTGCTGATGGAGCGACAGTGTTGTCTCTCTCTTACATACTCAGGAAACTCATTCAGACTTTGGTTACGGGTGTGAGAGAAACAGCTGTGTTCATACCCACACACATACACACACACACACACACACACATACATAGGAGGGGAACCAGACTGAGGCAGATGGGGACATGGTTCATTATAACGATACATATGAGCTGGTGAGTAGCTTGATGTTTTATCATGTACTCCTCTGACTGCTTATTTAGTCAGACATATGGTAACACACTGCTATCATGCCATTTAGATGAGTGAAAAACAGGTTAAATGAGTTGATTTGCTTAGCGCACAGGTGTTGTCTTGAATTTCAATGAAATTACATCCTTCAAGCAATTCAAATGTAATATTTTATAAATACAAAACACATATACTTTCATTTTGGATGGATACATGTAATAAATGCATTATTCACATGGATGAACAAACTCACACGCAGTAAATCACAGAGCTTGTCCAGTATTTGGGAATAAAAAACAAGGAGTGAAGAGTAAGAACGGTAAAGGGGAAGGAAGTAGGAGTTAAGGGGAAAAATAGAAGATGTAATGAAAGAGAGGGGTGAAAAGGGAAGAAAAACAGAGAGAAGAAGGAGGGGGGGGGACTCTGGGAAATGAGGGTGCTTGAAGAGATGGGGAGATGGCAGGAGTGGCACTGAAGGAAATGGAGGGAGAGAGGTGAGTGAGGAGTTGGCGAGGTACAGATAAGACCCCCAGTTGTATCAGTAATTGTAATCTGCAGGAACTGACATGGTTCTGCATGTAAAGCTATTAGGCTGACTGTGTGCTCAAAAGCCAGCTTCCCACACTGCACCATCAGATAGTCAGGTAAAACGAGGTGTGTAAGCAGACAGACAGACGGAAGTCCAGTAAATCTTGGTACTAACAAATAGGACATACTGAGAACGTCAGAGTAGATAGCTTTTTAGCTATATTTATTATGTTGCTGCAAAATTGGCTTGTTTCTGGCCTATTTAAATTGGTCTGTTATTAACAAAAAGTCCCATTTTCACATAAGGGATGGGTCTGCTATAGCTCACTGAAGCAATTAATAGTTAATACTGTTTCATCATGCTAAATATAGTTATTAAACTGTAATAATGTATTACAGCTTGGAGAATTTAAAGATGGCACAGTGTTTCCAGTAGACAGGGACGTATATTTTATTATTGCAAAATCAATATTCTCAAAACTTCCTGATGATTATCTGACTGTCCACTGCAGCTCTCTCTTGGCCTGATGTTGAACATCAGTCACAAGCAGACAGGAAGATGTAAAGTCTGCTCTGGAATGCAGAGGGGCAGATTTGCTGCTGGGTTAAGTGATATAATTTACCTTTATTTATGTGTTCCACATGAACACTGTAGATCACTTCCTCACCAAAATAATAAAAACAACTTTCACTTTCAAACTGGTAAGTTTATTTTCACGAAGATCAGGGACCTGTTCAACGCAGGTTCTCAGCGGTACATCTGGTGGCAAAAATCAATGTTGCTACAAACGAGGTGGTATCTTATTTTGGGAGTGAACACCAAATCATCATGCATCATGAACAAGTACAAGTATCAAATACTGTCAGATCTATTATGCTAAATTGCTTTATATTACATTGCAACTGAAAATATATTTCGTAGAGAAGACATTTTGACATGTAAAGGTAGGAAAAGACAGGTGTAAATAATCAGATTAATGATGGCTGAATTACATTTAGCTGCTGCAGTTTCAGGGTCAGAGCTCTTATTTTGGTAAGTCACCATACATTTCAGTCATGCGGGTTTGGATTAGCATTAAATTTAATCACACAAAATCTTAATTGTGACTTAAGTTAAATCATTATTACAACTTCAGGTGATATTGCTGTATATACTGTGTAAAATACTGGAATCTGGCAAATGTACCAAGCACATGTGATGATGCACAGGCAACATGCAGATATACAGGGCAAATTTAAAGACGAGATAAGAGCGCAAACCTATGCAGTCATGATATCAGGGCGTTGCACAAATGTCACAGAAACATTAACATGCATGAAACCAAAAGGTATTTCTCTGATCACTCTGGGGATCCAGATCCAATTTCTCTTGCTAAACCAGCAGTTGTACTGATTAAGGTTCTTGTTAGAAACTGAAAAGGGTGCAAAAAAATAAAAAAATAAAACAGTATCACAAATTACATATTGTGCATGCTCGTAGCAGGTACTCCCTATGGTGGTACATTTGAAATGCACTGTGTGTCTAGTTGAAATAAACTCCCTCTTTTTAGTTTTGGTGATTTGCCTGAATCCACTGAACTAGGTCTCCTAATTATGTAGAAAGTATAACAAGAAATGTAACAACAACAAATGAAAACATTAAGGAGGAGGTTGTGTCACATGAAAGAGGGAGCAGACCAAATAAAGGGAGTAAAACTAAAGATGGAGGAGAAGAGGAAGAAAGAGGAGGCGGAGAACGGCCAGTGGCCCATATTGTCCTACTCCTTCCTCTACGTAGCTGCCTGGCTGTAATTATCAGTCAGATTATTATTGAGTGCTAATTTATTGCCTCGCTGGGAGCTATGTGTTAAATAAACGCAGTGGAGTAAATAAAGAGAGGGGGAGAAAGAGGGAATGGGAGAACAGACTGCTGCTGCTATCAGATGGCAACACAGCACACACATTGCCCACAGGGGAAGAGTGAAATGCGTGAGTGTATATTTATACTGTCCCAGGCATACTTGCGAGCCCAAACACTAGTGTTCCATGCCCATGTGTTGTGTTGATGATCCATTGGACTGTTAACATTGGTGCGCTGCCCTCAGATGCTCTCTTCATGTGTTCCTTCTGTACTGGATCAGGGAGTTGGCCCTCCATAGCTGATATCACTGTGACGTCTACTCGGCAGACACGCTGACTAACAGCTCAGCCAGCCGCCATCTGTTGTCCCCACAGCTTAGCCTCAAAACCTGCAGTACGGTATGGCTGTAGCACTGTAAAAAAAATACTTTATCTGAGTTTGAGTAGTGGGGAGTCTGGATGTCTGATATTTGTATTTTTGGTTTGGCTCTGTTTATTAGGGTTTAGTATTGTTATAAAAGTTGCTAGTACCTATATGATACCTGAATTTCTGTACCAGTTCCAAAACGTACTTCATTAGTACCTTGCTGTGTGAAGTATAGACATATTTAAAAAATAAAAATAAAAGTGTGTAACATTTATGAGGCTCTATTGGCAGAAATGGAATATACTATAATATTTAGGTATGTTTTCATTAGTTCATAATCAACTGAATATAAGAATTGTTATGTTTTTGTAACCTTAGAATGAGTTGGCACGTTGAAATGATGTGTACAGCAGTCCAGAAGGGACAAACCAAACACTGGCTCTAGATTGGGCCATTTGTGTTTTTTTGCACGTTTCGCCACTGTAGTTTCTCCCTCGCGCTTGGAAAAGGAGGGTGAAGTGAGTGAGTTGCAATCTGCAACTACACCGCTAGCTGCTACTAAATCCTACACACTGGGCCGTTAACAGAAAAAGCCAACATTTTCAAAAGTCAAATGCAGTTACACAAGAACTTTTCATCGTAGCAAAGTTCTAAATTCAAATAACAAGATCTGAGTCACCAACTCATAGTACCATATTGATATCATAATGCAGAGGAGAATCATATAGGACCTTTATAGCTATGGAATGTGTGACTCAGACAGTAACACCGACCAGAGTGACGGATCGACTATGCTCAGTGTAGCAGGATTAAAGCCAGTAGTCAGAGTTAACCAAGGTAACCAGCCATGACCAGCTGCTGTCAGACTCTCCGTGTCTGCACTGCAAACTGGAAAAGAGTCCGAAGCACATTCACAGCCGTTGTGTAAAAGTTTCTGTGTGGTACCTGTGGTGTAATGCTAGCTTAGCTGGCAGCTCAAACAGACGGGGGGAGCGGCAGGCCACAGTCTGCAGAGAGATGTTGGTTATATAGGAGGGGACGGGCGAAATAGTGAAGAGCGAAATTGGGTTTCAACCAGTAGAAGGAGGCAGCTTTGCATATTTATGGAACAGTATGTCAAATTCAAATACTTTGCACTTGGGCTTGAATCGATCAGTATCACTACTGAATGTCCATATAAATAGGTTTTCAGCTGAAAAAAGTGGTCTTTCATACAACCATGGTTAGACTAGACCAGTTGGTCTTACAGATATTTTATTCGTTGGAGTGCTTTCATGACCTGTGTCATTAGTGCTACGCAGAAAAATCAAAACAAGGTTTATTTATCTGGCTCGACAGCAGGTTATGCACCACTTTACTATGATCAAAGGCTCTATGTACCCTCTTTGGTGGTCAGACCAGCAAAGAGATTACAAAATTGTTGGATATGAACATAGTTCTGCCTCCAACTGGACTCCCTCCGGTAGAAATGATGATGGGCTTTTAGAAACAGAGGAAACAGATGACATGTCCCACAAAAACATGATAGGGGACATCAGCAGATTTGTTTAGCTTTTTCCCACGAGTGCAACAGATTTTTTTCATGTAATCCTGTGGTCAGCTTGGGTTGTCTTCTTACCACTAATGAACAGCATCAGAGTTGTCTTGAAAGTGGACCGACACCAACATCCAAGTGTGGTTGCTTGGTCCACGCCAAGATACAACTGGCAGTGGGACATGTAGATGGACAGCTGCAGCCAACTGGCAAAGATGAAACAGGGAATGGCCAAAGCAGCATTAAAACAGTATGACACTTCTCACTGACTTCTGTCACATAATTTTAATCACGTCTCAATGACTCGGAGTGAGTCATCATTGTATTAATAAAGCTGTGTCTTGCTATAGTTCGGCTGAAGTTCGGGATCTATTGTTGTGGTGGAACGAGAATGCACATGTGATGTAACATTGTACAGCTTAAACATTTGAACCAGCAGAGAGACTGTGTAGTGACAATGTCTAGGGATTGATCCTGAAGCTGCTCCATTGACAGAGAAGGATTATCACAATACGCAAAGTAACGTCCGTGTTGGCTTTATTTTTCAGCCACGGAGGTTGCTGCTTGGTGGGAAAATTTCATGATGTCATAAATGATATGTTGATGATCTAGTTTCCAGATTATAAACATGGTCTTTCCTGTTTGTACTCACGTAATTTTATTGTGCGAATTACAAGATTTGTTTGATGGATTTTTCATTAATGGAGGGAGAGGCAGGTTTTCTTTTTTAACCATTTGGTAAACTCCTCCCTCCAAATAATGGAATGATACATTAGGAACTCCCAGTTTGTACCCAAACTAACTCTTCAGAAAATTAAATGACAATCTCAACAGGGTGTCAACTGTTGCAAGATTGTCTGCTGGTTGTTTGCCTGTTTGGCTCAAACCCCTTTTGGTCCATTTGGTGCACCTGATAAACTTCATGGCACTGCCATTAGAGCTTTTAGATAGATAGTCCTGTTGTCACTCATTTCTTAAAAAAAAAAGAAAAGCAAATCGTTCTTGTTAATAAACAGAAATTGCATTGTAAACAATAGGAACTGCCTAAACCTTTCTGTTTGATTTGAGGTTTCCACAAGAGAGGCTCTCATCTCTCGTTCTTGCTGTGATTTTGTTTTGTCTCACTTTGTCCTTTCTTGTTTCATAGATGTTAACTGTTCCACCTGTCTTTCCCTTTTCCCTCTCATTTTCAGCTCATCTTTCCCTCACTTACTCCCGCTTGCTTTGCCTGTCTCACACATTTAACACATTTTTTTGTTCTGTCTGCAGCTTCTAAATAGATGCTTCACACCTCTAGCTGTGTACTGAATTGATTCATATGCAGAAGGTGCCTGGAGCAGGAACAATGTACGATAATACGTTTGTAAGCTAATATCCTGTTTAGCTCATGGCTAGCAGCTGCCTTATTCAATTATGCACCTTCTTAATAGCTGAAGTTATTTTTGTTTACATTTATGTATTTGGCCTTCCTCTTGTCTCTTGCATTTTCTCGCTTTCCTTCTCTTTTCTTCTCAACTAGATTAGTTCTTATGTTTTATGTTGTTTTAATTTCAGTCATTTAGGATATTTTTAGAGCAATTTTTAAAAGTGCCAGAGGAGAATGAATTTGATATCGTGTATGGCAAACAGCAATTGTTCAGTATTATAAAAAGTGAGCTGATTAGGTATTGCAAAGTATGGATGTGAGATCTGAAGTTTGTATTCTGGTGTTGTTTGTCTATTTTGATCTTAATGGTGCTTTTAAAGCTTCATTTCCTGTACATAATATACATCTTAACTCAAGTGCAGAGTAAAATGAAAAAAAAACAACAATGCCCATTTTTTTAATGTATGTCTAAAAGCACACAGCGTGATATCCCTGTAATTTTACACTGCTTTGTGATTGAGCATCCCAAATTGAATTTCTTTTGTGTGTAGGCACAATAAGCTGATGGTGACTGATACCATACAGGAGTAAAAAAAAAGAAAAACAGGAATTACAAAATGAACAGCTCTCGCAGTCAGTTTAGGTTTTAGGTTGAGATAATGTGCGGCATTATCCTGAGAGGACTAGGATGTGTTTGTGAGGCTTGTTTATCATTCTTGAAACCTCGGGTTAAAAACAGTTTCTCTGTTTAACCCTACCCAATCTATGCTGCTGCCGTACCACTAGTAGACATTGAATTGACTTTCTCTTTCTTAACTCTCAAGTCTTGAGAGAATGCTCTTGACTGCAAGGTCAGGTTATATGTTGAACATCTCGTACCAGCCTGATGAGAATGTGGAATATCGAAAATAGTGGCAAAAAGCTGGCTTTGAATGCTTGCAGCGATTTGTACTCTTCTTAACCCATTCTGTAATCATACAATTTATATTAACTGATGTATATCTTCATATATTTTATCTTTTTAGTTCATGTATTTAGACATTTAACATTTGAGAGGTTGTTAAGGGAAACAAGACCTGCAGAGTCTGCAGCCATTCGTCTCTGTAAGGCTGCACTTTAGAAGCTGAACGCTAACATCAACATGCTAACATGCTCACAATGATAATGCTTAACGTGCTGATGCTAAGCACGTATCACCTTTACCATCTTAGTTTTGCTTGTTAGCATGCTATCATTAGCTAATTAGCCTAAAGTATAGCTGTGGCTGTGATGTCATTAGTTTTGCGAGTATATGGCCATACATCAAAGTATTAGATATGAACTGATGATGGCGCTAGAGGAAACATCAGTAGGCCTAATGTCTAGATAAAATTCCATGGCAATCCATCCAACAGTTGTTGAGATATTTCAATGTGGACCAAAGTAGTAGACTGACCGATGTACAGACCAACCAACCGACGGACCGACACTGCCATCCCCAGGGATTTACTCTAGCATGGCTTAAAAGGGTTTTTTATAAATCTTGTACATATTCCTCAAAGTATAAATATCAGAAAGAAAATTGTTTTGATTCATATTGACAACCAATAACCAGACATAGGGTCAGACCACCATCTGGGGCAGATATTGACACTTTTTGTTAAAAATACAACATTGGTCAATGCAACGTTGGTTGTGTAATTAGCTCTACATGAATATGTCATCACCTTGGAGCTTGTGTTTCATCACCAAGCACTGTTGAGGTTACCCAATACTACATTTTAATATATCAGAGCAGTTTTCAAGAAGCTTAAGCTTATTAGATTAATATGATGAGCAAACTGTAAAGTTGTAACATCAGTCGATTCTACTAGGAACATTTGCTTGCATGTATTTGAGTGGCCAGCACAGTGTGCAGGACGATGTTGAATCAACTTTTTTGTCTGTTTAACCCTGTTTTTGTCTTGCTGGGGCCCTCTGCTCTGGCAGGTTGCTGTTTCATTGAAATACATGAGGGGACTGCGTTGTCTGGCAGTGCTAATGTCAGTCTAAACATGGTTTAAAGCAGGAAACCAGAGTTACAGATGGACTCAATAACTAAAAATACTGAATGAATCATAGACACAAATGGACAATGCCAGGTATCCCAACAGAGATACAGACTAAACAAACATTAGCATGTAAGCCTTCTTGTGTGTGTGTGTGTGTGTGTGTGTGTGTGTGTGTGTGTGTGTGTGTGTGTGTGTGTGTGTGTGTGTGTGTGTGCACATGTAGGTGTGTGTGCCTGTGTGTATTGTGTTGTGTGTGAAGTCACGCCTGGCTGGCTGTTATCTACCATAGACTCGCAGGTCCCTGGAGGGACACCAGAGGAGTCATCTGATTCACTTGCAGTTTCTTCTCTGACTGCAAATTAAAACAGGACCAACACAGGGAGACACAGATAGGAAGGAGAGCTGTGTTTTTTAATTAAATCCATTCTGTTTCCGCTTAATCCCCGCCAAACAGATCCTCGTCTAACATAAAATTAGCACAGGAACAGTTTCAGTCGCTCTTTTCACCTGCATTAGCATGCACCAGCTGCAGCTTTCACCCGACAGTGGAAGTATCTCTCACATCAGAAGCCCTCTCACTCTTTGTCTCTCCTCAGTTAAGGTCTGTTTATGAAACACAGACGATCGGCTCTGATTTGATTTGGCGTTCAGCAGCCCTGATAATTATGATGAATCTTCCTCCCTCTGTGTGTGTATGTGTGTGCATGTGTGACTGTAGACTCTCTTCACCTCCCTGCACTGATGCTGCTATTCAGTGCCACAGTGCTGTGGCTGTCAGACCTGGGACAATAGCACCCTAACAATATTGATTGGCATTAATTTGCTGGGTGTACCAGATGTGTAAGATTTAGGATATTAGAGAAGTTCACATAGTGTCAGACAGGCTGTCAATCTCACACACTTTGCTGTTATTATTTCAACTTTTTCTACATGTTGACTTTTCCTAATGTGACAAACGCACCCATCTGGTGTCAAAACAATCAAAGATCAAAAGTTTTCCCAGTGTTGATACATTTTTATGCCATAAGGCTTGGTGCAATTTAACAAGGTTTTAGTCTCAGGAATCGTCTCCTGATGTGGCAGTGCTAAAATACTTGTCTTTGTGTACTGGCAACAGAAGGAGCCTTGTTTATGCAAGCTAAATGCCATTCTGATTTATAAGGCACAACTGCTGCACTTTCATTTTTTAAGTTATTCCAAATGTTTCTGAGAGTCTATCACCAGCAGTACTTGACCAATGAGGGTTGAGTCAGAAAATCTATTAACCTATAGCGATTATTGCATATGGACAGTGCAAAGAAAGATTGTGACTGTGTTTGAAATGAAGCAAATAAAAGTAATCAATGCAGTTGTTTGTTTGGGACTTTGTGTTGTATGCAGTGTTTGTAAAGGCACGTTCATATTTCACAGAAGTGTGTCTTTAGCACAGCCAAGATTTTACAATGACTTAAAAACAATAAAATGTCATTTTTTACTAAGTGATAGTTTATTCCAGTCCATTCCGTGTTTTACACACACAGATCTTTCTGAAGCTCAGAAAAACCAAAAGGAAATGCTGGTGTTGTGGTTGTTGCTGTGTGCAACTTCCCTTGGGTCTGGAACTCGGTGTGGGGTCATCTAAAACCGACGGGGTCACAGATTAGACTGAAATGTTGATAATATTCCAAATTTGTCCACATTGTTATTCTATTTGTATGTTTATGTTTACTATTGTTACTTCATTCACTGTGCAGTTTGACACTTGAAGGTTATTTTCACGTTGGGCGAGAATGGGCTGTTCAGTAAACTAGGAGACATCTTATTCAGCAGTTCAATTTTGTAAGAATTTGTAACAAGGTAGTTGATTTTTTGATTTTTAGTTTTAGATACTTATTTTTAATGCCGAGTATTTTACTCTATGGAGCTGATCTTCAAAATGTTATACAATACAGTACAACAGTTGTAAAATTAGACAATAATATTTCACACTCCACAATAGTCCAGTCTCCAAGAATTGGTATTAGGGACGATCAAGGCAATTTTTGGTACCGGCTATATTGAGCTTTGTTGAGCCCGGTCCAGCCCATTGTTTAACATCAGCTGTCACACAGGTGTTTTGCTCGTAAAGCTTTCATGCTCATCAACGCAACGACTGCACCCGTCATCGGCTCTCCAACTCTCTGCTGTCTGTCTCTCCTCCACTGTGCTGAGCTCCGTGTGTCAGTGTGAGAGCAGGGACAGACAGCGGTGGAGCCGACACAACCGCACTCACCGCGCCACTTCAAGTGCAACAAAAGCCCCCCGAGCTAAAAGCCAATAAAAGTCATTTATTAATGTAATCAGCTCAAAAGATGTACAGACGAGGAAAATAAACCCTCAACAGAATACAGTTCATTCACTCAGGCAAAGGCTGCACTAAAGCAACAAATATGGGAGAGAGAAAATCCTTCGAGACAGTGACAAGGCCAAAAAGATTACAGAGGGTTTGTTATTTTATACTTTATTTTGTAAAACAAAAAACATTAAGGCAGAGATTGATGCAGGCAATGTTTTCTTAATGCATTCCAGAGCTATTTCATTGGACTGACTTTAATGTACTTGATGTCTGCACTGTGCAGCTGTATTTTATAGGAAAATACAATTTGCATTTTATCAGGACTCGGTATCGGCAGATAGTCAATATTAAATAAATTCCATATATTTGGTCATTGCAAATCAAATACAAACAAATGATGTGACTGGATGAATTTTACAGCTTGACAGCATGGATGGATGGATGGATGGAAGGATGGATGGATGGATGGATGAACACAATACCATGTGATTAATTGTAAATAATTTCAGAAATGTTTCTTTTAACTGCAATTTAAACAATAAGCATTAACAACCCTAACCTAAGCCCTATGTCCTGCTGTTTGTACTCCTGTCTCCACCTCCTTCTTGGTCTTTCTTTTCTTATCCTGCTTTGTTTCTATACCTAATCTCTCTCTTTTTTCCATTTCCCAACCTCTCTAGCCTGCAGATGAGATAAAAGTGATGGTAAGCTTCATCATAACCCTCTAACTCCTGCTCTTTTTGTCCATTCCATCCATCCTCCTGCTTTCTTTCCCCACTGTCCTCTTGTCAACAGTCACTCAATAAGAGTTAAAACTACAATTACTGCACTGATTATTTGCAATAAAATTCTGTTAAAATGAAATCCTTTACAATCTAAATTGCAGTGCGTGGAAGTGTCTTTGATTTGATTGAACTGAAAGCAAAGGGACCCCTCCCTGCACCTTTCCTTCCTATTCATTTATTTCTTCTTTCCACTCATCTGTCTTCTGTCTCCTGGTTTCATGCTCCTTTCTGTCCATCCATCCAAATAATTCCATCCCTTCCTCCCACTTGTTTACCCACATATTCCTCCATCAGTCCTTCTTATTCTTATATGTCCCAACTTCTAGTCATCTGTCTCTGTCTATTATATCTATTGATCCAGTGTTTATAAATCAGTGACATTTTCAGGAAATTTAGGTGGCAGAAGTTTGCAAAAAGAATGTGTGAGTACTGCAGCATTGTTGTAAATTGAACTGTACACCTCAGACATTATTTTAAGAGTTGACAAACTGTCTACCATAAAACTTCCAATAAAAGCAGGGTCTCATATAGACACCGGTCTCCTTTACTAGCCTGGTGTGGCTACACATTTTGACAAATAAACGCAGGTCTCCATTAGAGGCCTTGTCTGGATTTTATAGAAATTGTCTCAATGTATAAAACCTCCTAAAACCCACCGGGTCGCCCGCTTGAGCAAGTTTTAAGCCGTTTAGATCGCCTACACACAAATATAAATGTTTAAACTTTTGTCAATATGGATGCTGCACATCGTCAGATCAGTTACATTCACAATCCAATCGTTAAGTTAATTTTACAGAAACTAAGAACACCAAAGTATAATTCATTCAGACTTACTGGCATGGTAAACAAGAGAGACGGAAAAAAAACTCTGAAGGGATCATAAAGTCTGTACTGTCTGTGTGCATTCCTCCATTATTTATATTCCTTTAGTCTGTAAGGGTCCACCGATCAAAAGAATAAAAGGGTTTCAATAAAACAAATCCGAGTTGTGAAGTCTGTTGCTCATTGAGAGAGTTAGAGAGTGTTTCCATCTGTGCTGAGCAAGAGATTTGTGCTAAAGGAATTAAACACCTGTCCCCAATAAAGGCAGGGGGAGTTCAGTGATTTAAGCAAATAAACCCCTGGGCTATTATTAGAAGTTTTTACAGTATTTCAATTGCAAAATACATTACAAAAAATATTTTTATGTAAAAAATGTAATCATTTCTGGCTGTCTGTTCCCTGACCCTCAAATTCCACCAATCACGTCCACAACGCATTCTGGCTCCGCTGTGCTTGCCGGAGCTGATCGGGCCCTTAGGCAATGCTCAAAATTTCCCCAGAAGCGCTGCAGTGCGTCCCAGAAGTGCCTCCCACACCCCACTTGCGTCAAGCTACATAGAGCAGATCACATTGATAAAAAGTCAGATACAGAAACAGCATAGAGAATCCGCTCTAAAATAATACCGGGTGCAGACTCCAGGTCAAACTTCACGCTAGATCAGCGCTGTGGCCAGAAGTCAATCGGTCAGAGGCAGATCAGAGGAGATTTGAACTGGAGAAACACACCGTTTGTATCCTTTTTAAGGACAAAATACACAAGTAAACAACGTCGGGCAGGCAACACACTCTGAAGATGCTCCGCTTCTGAAATGTTCTCAGTGGGATTGAAGGCCTGTGAAGCCAAGAAGCCGTGTCCTGTGGAATTTCGGGGTAAAGGTCAGCTTGTGGATGTATTAAGGAAGAACTGGATACAGTGTTGGAAAGCGGGATTCTTTTTTTCTAAACTGCCCAAAATGCTTATCTTCTTCTAGACTTTCCAAATGTTATCAGACCAAATGGACCAAAATCTGAGTAAATTGAGTCATTTTACGGAGGTTGTGACACAAAAAACGTTATCCACCGTTTTACAGCCGCTTCTTTCCTAGTGTAAGCTAAAGAGAAAATGCTGCATGGCTCTGTTAGAGTTCTTTTCTCCCTCTCAGTTTTACAGCATTTTGTCATGTAGATTTACAGAAGCAGTTTTGTACTTTGAATACAATTCTTCTTTCTTTTGTTTTTTAACACCTTCATGTGTACGTGTCTGAAATCCTCCAACACAATCAATCTCCAGTCGTTGATTACACTTAACGAAGAATTGATTGCCTTTTTAAATGAAGATATTGAATTAAATGCTAACAAAAAGAAAAATGACAAATTATAGCTGATAAGAATGTTTCATTTTCCAATTTCTGCGTCTCTCTGTGATCCACTTTGTATCTTTC